>NC_048598.1:103553967-104242092 GCF_003668045.3 Cricetulus griseus | reverse complement strand
CATAACCACTGCCTGCCACAGAGCAGGTACTCTGACATTACAGTTATTTCCCAGTGACAGGATGTCCCTGCCAACTGTGGGAGACTGGGAAGTCTGGTTTCTGCCTCCTGCAGACTCCTCCTCTCCAGCTCGACAACTTAATAGGGACACCAAGACCTCGTCACTGAGGCTCAATGGGCTGTGTGGACCTGGCCAGGGCCTCTCTCCCTCCCTCACATCCCACACACTACACAGTAGGAGATTATGACAGGAAGGAGGGGGAAATGACAGACATAGTCCTTCAACAGCATCCCACTTTCCCCCTCCCTCCCCTGTACTCAGCATCTGCGGATCCTTTGAGGATGACAGGCAACTGAGGAATGAAGAGACAAGTCTGACAGAATTCCACAGCCAGTCCTCGACCCCGCAGCATCTGATTCCAAGTCTGTGAACGAATGAAGCTGACTTATGCAACCTCTATGTTCTAGTGTGATAAAAGCCACCAGCCAAAGTGAAAGGTCCTTGCTGGCAACAGTAGGAGAAACAGTCTAAGAGTACTTCAAATCCACACCTTTCCAAGGGCTCTGCTCTTCCTTTTCGGGCATGGCAGAAATCCTTCCCGTGGTGGTGAATTTTTAGCCGGTGAAACAACATGTTTTTCCAGACCATTTTTTGTTCCTTCCTTACCCAAGCTAACAGGGTCTGATAAGAAAGAGGAGAATAATACTGCCACATTCCTGTGTGAAGGCTATTTCAGCCCTGCTGCTGGGCTGGGTCACTGCCATTTTTCAGGCAGCCCCAACCCAGCCAAGGCTGGAAGCCACACAGGACCTACTTCCCAAACACCTGCTTAATTAAAGACGTCAGCATTTGAGAACTCACTTGCTAAATTCCCAGCACAGCTGCTCTCCATGTGCCTGATGGTCTTGCACCACCATTAGGAGTCAAATCCTTCTGTGTTTACAGCCCTTTGCTCAATGCTCAATATTAAGCATTGTACCACTAATTAGGCAACAAATATGTAGTCTGTTTTCCAAGCAACAACAAAAGAATCCTTCCATCTTGGATGGAGCCAGCTGGAATCTGAGACCCAGACTCTCCCTGAACGCTAGTCATCTATCCATAAAGCAAGAGCTTCAAGGAGCGTTCTCAGATGGCCTTAGATCTGATCTTCCACAGAGTCTAAGCAGGCAAGTAATGAGGATCACATTGGCTGGTGGGTAATTATTTTCATCCACGGGATGCATGGTAAACAGCAACTGGCTGTGCTTGCTTTCGAAGTGGGCAGTGAATCGGCCAAGTCCAATTCAACTTGCACCAGAGTATGGGTGGCCACGGCAGTGGGGGAAGGGACAGCACATGGGTTTTTCATGAGCATCATGAGTCAAGATATTCTCAAAGTAAGAGGATGGGCCTGCTGATTGGCAGTCTGGACATGGTTTTTAGAGGGTTTAAGGCTTAGGCCGTTATTGTGACTACAAAGCAAGCAGCATAACACTCCAATTAGATTTCCATTTATTAAATTCTTGCCATTTGTCCATCAACAGAGAAAAGTTTTGGATGTATACCAGGCAGCAGTTTCCAAGCCTAACTGTCCACAAGAATCACTGACTATATAAGAATGCCTGGGGTTGAGATTTGGCAAGCTGTATTATTCTGAAGTGATCTAAATGAGTCTGGGGCAGAGGAGTCTGTATGAGATTGGTGCTTTTCAGCCTTCATGCGTGTGCATCTTGTTAAAATAGGATCCCGAGATTCTGTACATATAACAGCTCCCAGGTGACACCACTGCTTCTGGCTCAGGGACTTCACTTTGCATAAGTAGATTCCTCTGAGTGATTCTGAGTTCTGTGCCCATGCAATAAAGCCTGCTGACTACAGCAGCACACTCAGTCCTCAGTATCTGCGGGTTCTGCAGCCAGAGACTCCACCAGCTGCAGCTTTAGAACATGAGGACACTGGAAGTGTACCCATCTTATCCCTACCCCACTTCAACAGAATTTTACTAGGTGACATGGCTGTCCTCAGAGGCTCAATACTTCTCTTCCCATGTGCTAGGGTGACATCATGCACCAATCATCTTTTTGTCTTCTCATTATTTCCCACTGAAACAACACAATATAGTCTTTACTTGCATAGCATTTATGTTGTATTAGAAGTCATAAGCAGTCTAGAGATGGTTTAGTTTTGGGTGGATGGGCCGATTGTATGAAAATACTAGGCAAGTTGAGTTTCGGGGGATTCTGATACTCAGGTTCGCCTGTAACCAACCTCCACCCCCATAGATGCACTGAGGATTTGGAGTTGTCTTAGAGTTTGTTAGGGCTGGAGAGATAGCTCAGAGGTTAAGAGCGAATCTACTGCTCTTGCAGAGTACCCAAGAATAGGTCCCAGGTCCCACATCTGGCAACTCACAACCACCTGTAACTCCAGCTCTGTGGGATCCAATGTCTTCTGGTTATCATGGGCACTGGTACTCATATGCTCACACGTGTACATACCCATGCAACACACACACACACATAGATATAATTAAAAAGAAAATAAATCTTTAAAAATAGATAAATAAAATGCCTTGTGTGGCCTGGTCTACACAGATTGCTATTCCAGAATACACCCACCTCCACGATTCAATCCTGACCTGTAGGGGGGGTGCTTACTGTGCTACTGTGCACCAAGGCTTTGGCCTACAGCATAACCCATCTTGAAAGGCCCTCCCTCCTATTAGTTCACTGGTAGTGTTAGGTTTCCCATGAGTAAACATAATTCCCCAAATCTTAACTAAATTCTTAGAAACACTGCCCCCAAGGTGATACCCAAAGCATAGAGATCCCAAGTAGGAGAAAGGTCAAGACTTTCCTACAACACACGGCCTTATTCTTCACCAAATCTGCAAGATGACAGCTCATAAATGCCTGCAGCTTGGATCCTGAAATTTTCCTGCCTCCCCACATGCACTGTTTCCTCATCCTCTCTGAGCCAAGTCCTCCACCTCATTCTTCTTTTTACATTTCATTTTGAGACAGCCTCTTGCTATGTAGCCCAGACTGGCCTGGAACTCACAGAGACCCACCTGTCTCTGCACCCAGAGTGCTGGGATTAAAGCCATGTACCACCATGGCCAGTATCCTCCTGTCTTCTTTCTCTCAGTTCATGGTCTGTGAACTACACACACACACACACACACACACACACACACACACCAGCTCCTCACCCCCAGTGCTAGTCTTAGTTAATGGCACCCCCATTCCTCAGTGTCTGGGGAGAGTCCTCACTTGGTGAAGACTTCAAGGCTCTTTGTCCCCTTGTAAGTCCCAGCAGAAGGTTCCACCCTCATGGCCTTATCCAAACATCATCAATTTCCAAGATCTCACTTCCTGTCCCATCAACTTATTAATTAGGCAGGGCACAGATTTTCATAGCAATGCCTGATGCAGCTTCCTCTTTCTTCCTTAGAAGGCTTGACATCCCAGAGAAAGTTTACTCTGAGAAGAATCAGAGCAAGAAAATGATGAACTGCCCTTCCCTGAAAGCAGAAGCACTTAAGACACAAGTAGAAAGTCAATCTATTTTTCCATACAAAACAAAACCCTCCTGAGGCCTGGTACATGTGTGAGAATACACAGGTGTGTAAATCTACCCCAAGGAACTAATCAGCCCAGCAGCAGCAACAAACAATCCCTCCTGGGTCACCTCAGAGCTCTGCTGGTAAGGAAATTTGCAGATGTGTCCTTCCCACCTGAGGTGAGAAGGCCCTTGATCAAACTCCGACTCCCTCCACCATTTACCAGGACAAGCCTGTACATATTGCTGACCTTCTGCATCTCAGCCTCCTTATCTCTGGTAGGAGCTACCTCAGCTGCCCTCTTAGAGCTTGCACCAAGTACAGAAGACAGGCATAGCTTATAAACAAGTATGTAAATGGGACTGGGGCAAAGTGCTTGCCTTGCAAACACAAGGACCTGAGTTCAATCCCCAGAACCTACGTATAAATGCTGGGCATGGTGGCACAGGCTTGATTCCCAGTGCCAGAGAGACAGATTGAAGGGTCCCTAACTGGTCAGCTCCAAGCCAATGAGAGAACCTGTCACAAAGGAAAGAAATAGGACACCAAAAACGACACTCAAGGTTATCCTCCAGCCTCCATACACACACATTCACAAGTGCACAGCGCAAACACAAACATGCACATACAAAACCCACACTTAAATTCTTTAATTAAAAAAAAATGTGTGAGCAGAACCTGTACCCAGGAGAGTCTCAACTCTGGGAGGTGGGGACAGATGTGGGTACTGAGAATGTGGGAGAATCTTCCTCACCTACATCCATGGCTGCAGCCAGTTTCCTCGGGCACCAGGGAGGAAGGGACACACACCAGGAAGTGGGCCAGTGAGTGGCTAGGAGTTTGATACTTCATCCAAGGACCTGCCCGCTTTGCCATTCTCTCCTGCTGCTGCCTCTCTACCCTAGAAGGGGACAATGATCTCTCCCTTCTAGTAGATCAGAAAGTAACTTTCCTATCACCGAGAGGAGGCAAAACCTGAGTGGGTAGGAGGAAGAGATGAGGGTACACAGGAATCATGGGAGCAGAGTGAGGATACCATAGACAGCAGAGTCTTGGAAAGGACTGGGTGAGGAGACACGTGTCCTAACCTAGAAGCAAGAGCCACCCACACAGCCCAGGGCTGAAGCCTCACCCTGCTTCTCACCACCCTTTGGACTTAGTAGAACTGCATTGTATCACTGAAAAGTAAAATAAATGCTGGAACTGAGTAAACACTTTTCAGGACTGAGTGTTTACCTGGCCTGTGGAATGGGTGCCACTCCTCATATCCACCCCTCTGAGGTCAGCAGCGGCCTGGGTTTCTCCAGTGAGGAACACGGGGAACAAATGAGCTGCATAGAGGCCATCAACCAGCTGGCCTTCCAGCCCTCACCAGCCCTCCCTTCTGCCACTAAGGGCAGGGTTCCCAGAACCTAACACTTGCTTGGTGCATCTGTGTCACATGCATATGCCATGAGTCAGCTCTGCTCTAGGTTCTAGGGATTCAAAGACAAATGACACACGGGTATATCCTTGAGAACACACAGGGGCCAGACAATCCCCATTTATACAGCAGCAAGGGGATTCTGGGGTGAAGGAGATGCAGGGCATCCCCAGCAGGGACAGGTTTGTGTGTGAGGAAAACCCAGGGACTGCTGTGACAGACTGCAGGCATCCTTTAGAAACCATTCTCCCAACAAACGTCTTCCAGCTGGGGGGAAACCATGTCCAGTTCAGGGCTTCTTCACCTTGACTGCAGCTTGGAAACATCTGGGAGGCTCTAGATTAAAACAGGTGCCAGAAGCCTTACCCTGGCCAATTAAGTGGGAACCCCAGCAAGATTTCATATGTATCCCAACAAAGAGCTCCAGACCTTGCCATTGGTATGTGGTGATGTTTCATTTGTGCTTTAACAAATAAACCTTGCCTCAAGAGTAGAGTGGGGAGCTAGTCACACTAGTTAGTCATAGAGGCCAGGCAGTGGTAGCACACACCTTTAATCCTAGCACTCAAGAGACAGAGGCAGATGGATCTCTGTTAGTTCAAGGCCATCCTGGGCTACACGAAATTGATCCAGTCTGAAAGAGAATCAGCCAAGCGGTGGTGGCTCACACCTTTAATCCTAGTACTTGGGAGTCACATGCCTTTAATCCCAGCACTAGGGAGGTGGAGACAGGAAGGAATATGATTGGGCACAGAAAGGAATATAAGGTGGGAGGAGACAGGAGCTTCTGCATTCAGTCTGAGGTTTAGTAGAGACAGGATAGCCTTTTGGTCTGAGGTAGAGGTAAGAACTAGCAGCTAACTGCTCTGCTTCTCTGAGCTTTCAGCTTTCACCCCCTAATATCTGATTCCAGGTTTTTATTTATAAGACCAATTGGAATTTGTGCTACAATGGTATGTATAAAAGTCTCCTCAGAGTTTTGTTTTGTTTTGTTTTCTTTTCTTTTTTTTTATAGCGCTCCTATCTCAGGACATCTGGATAGAGTGCCAGTGGCCAGTATTTTGAACTGACATCCTAAGTTATGTTGATGGAAGTGTTCGTATGTTCAGACACGTGGACAGGACCTGGCACAGTATGCTCATTTAAAAAGCTAAGTGCCTCATCCCCACTACGATGGCTACTACATAAATAAATACATAAGCAAGGAAGATGGTGGTTTCTGCAGAACAGGAGCTCCCAGAGTCAAAGACCAGGGCCTTTCTGTGTCTCAGGACAGCTGCTGGCAACCCTGGACAGGACGTGACCCCACCACAACAACAATGAGCAGCCGCCTTTGTGACGGGCTGGCACGCACTGAGTTCTTCACCAACAAACATCTTGCCACATCTTTCCAACTGCTCCCTGAGGTTTTGCAGTGCTAGCTTGGTGTAACCAACGAGTTAAGGTGTACACCCCAGCCAGCAGAGCAAATTATCAGTGGAGTAAGGATTGGACATTGTAACCCACACTTGCTCACCTTCAGGACCATAAGCCTTCATGGGGTATAAGTAGGCTGGTTCTCCTTGTCTTGGGGTATGCTGGGGTGGGGGTGTAGACTAGTATTGACTAGAGCTACACTACACGTGACGACCTGAGGACATTCTATTAAGCAAAATAGGTCAGTTGCAAAGCACAGATACCAGCTGACTCCTCTCTTGTGATATGCCCATCAGGAGTCAGAGACAGAGAGTAGAATGATAGTTTCCAGGCAAGAGATGGCTGTCCGATGGATGCAGAGTTTTCAAGTTGAAAGATGAAGATCTGAGATCTGGTTCACATCCGTGTAAATATGCATAGCATGGCTGAGCTGTACCCCTGAAGACAGACAAGGCAGCACATTTTATATTGTGTGTGTTTTACCACAATACAAACATTGGTGACTGAGAATCAAAGCCTATTTCTTACCTGGGCTTCATTCCAAATTTTACAAACTGTTCCCAATCAGAAAGATAAGCAAGTGACCTGTGACCTACAGCTAAACTCCAGAGGGAAGACCACAGCGGCCATGCTGTGCCCTAGGGATCCCAGCTCTGTGCTCAAACTTAGTGTCACTACATGGGATCCAAGAGCCAGGGAGAAAGAGACTGGTGAGGAAAACCATTAAGGCAGAGGACAATAGGAAGAAATGGGTACAAAGAGCTCTGGATTATAATAGAGGGTAGGGATGAATCTAGCCTTCAATGTCTGGGTTCAAAGGGCAACAGGGAGGTAGCCACAGGAGTGCTAGGCCAGACCTGGTTCAAATCCTCCTGCCCCCACTTTTTAGATACATAATGTAAAAACAAATTTTGAGGTATCCTTTTTGTCCGCCCCTAAAATCTGGATTTTCTCATGTGTAACGAGAATTAGTGACCATAGTAACTGGGTAGGATCAAGTATAAGCCAAGTCCTTACCACAGAGCCAGTCAGGGAACTGGTCTCTCCAGAGATGGGTCTTTAGACAAGAAAGACTGTGGCGTTTCACTAGCAGAGGAGGGGGAAATAGGAGGACGAGAGGCAGGAGGATCTATCTTCTAAATTAAAGAGAAAAAGAAAGGTTTGAAAGCCAGACTTGAATCCCAAACTGGCTTCACAGTGGCCTTCAGGCAAGTCTTCCTTACACCCCACCTCCTCTGAGAAAAGAGATCTGATTCTTATGTCTTGAGAGGTTGACAAACCTGAAACCTCTGAGGGCCAGGTGCCTACCAGAGCTGAGGCAGGCAGAGGAGGCCCCCTAGAGGACACAAGAGAAAGGGACGCCAACACTGAGGAAGAAGTCCATGGCTCAGCAGACAAAGCAGGCACACATACCTCACGGTAGCCAGGTATAGCCTAAGATGCCACTTTAGAGAGGACTTGGGAACATAGTGTGCTGTCCTCTGCTTTTTGGTTGGCCTGGCATACCTCCATCACAAAAACAGTTTCTACCTACATTATAGCTACAGTTATACAATGTATATAGGGAGGGTTAAATTATGAGACCATATTTCAACACAGGAAGGTTGTTGCAATATAGAAACATGACATATATGGACACTGTGTAAACACAGCCATGTTTTCTAGGATTTGCTCTGACATCAGAACGTTCTGGTATTTCCCTGTGGACCCCTTTCCGGACCTGTTTGACAGGCATATCAAAAGGGGCTCCTGAAAAGACAGAGCAATGGGGGTTTTTTCTTCCCACTTTGATACACCAAAGTAGTTACTGATTCAAAATGGGGAATGTGTTAGTCAGAACCAGGCTTTGTGTTCTTCCTTCCTTCATCAGCCAACTGCAGTGACTGGTGCTGACCAGACCGGAAGTTTTCCTTCTTTGTCTAACCGCTCTCCGTTAGCAGAGCTAAGTCTGGCTTTCATTCACTTACACCCTTTTAGGCAAGACTCATACATTATCACCTTGTTGTGAATGATAGAAGGAGCCAGAGGTGGTTAGTGGATATCTTAAGAACCTAAATAGCCCACTACTAACTAGGTTGATGTCAATCTCCTATTTTTTTTTTTAATAAAAGCATTTTGCCTAAGTTTGGGGGATTCCGTGAGAAAAGAGAGTCCCTTGATGGACTGGGCAGATGGCTGGCTCAGTTGGTAAAGTGCCTGCTGTGTAAACATGAGAGCCTGAGTTTAGATCCCAAGCATCTGTGTAAAAGGTAAGGGTGGTTATGTGTGTGTGTAACCCCAACACTGGACAGGAAGAGATAAGAGGATCCTCAGGGCTTACTGGCCAGCCAGTCTGGCCCAATCAACTCCAGGTTCAATGAGAGATGCTGTCTCAAAAGTAAGGTGGAGAGCAATTGAGGAAAGCACCCGATGTCAACCTTTGGTATCTTCACACATGCACTCATGCATATGCATACATACATACATACATACATACATACATACATACATACACTTACATATAACACACACAATGAGGAAGAGAGAGAGATTCACTGGAGGACATGCCATCTCAAATGAATTCATGGAGTTATTGCCATTCTGGAAAAACTGCCTCAATGTAGGTCAAACAATAAATAAGTGGGAAGGTCACTATCTAAATCCATTAAGTTTAGGACTGTGGTAGAGTCTCAAGTCACCAGTTTTGCCAGCAGCAAACCCTCCATGTCTGCTAGAGGACTTTTTTCAGGTCATTACATTTCTGAATGTGTGGGCTATACTGACATCCGATCTGCCTGACAGAATTGGATGGTCTGACTTCCTGTGAAAATGGTCAACAGACACCCATTCATTCATCATTCACTGTCTCTGTAAATATTAGCCAAGCAAATTCTGTGTTCTTGGCACTGGGTTGGGCACTATAAACACTAAAGGAACAAACCTATTCCAAATGAACTTCAAAGGACCAGTGTTAGGCAGACCAGGTTTTCTGATGAGAATGTAATTAAATGGAAGTCAGCATGAAAAGACGAATCCCAATACCTGTGTAATTTGACAAACTCACCACTGAGGGAATCACAGACTCTAAGTAGTCACAGTGAAAACTGGAATATTCTTCTATCTTAATAGCACAAAATGCTGTTTAGCCCATGACCAAATAACATTTCAGTCAACAACAAACCTCACATATTGTGCTGAGTCCAAAAGATTGAAACAGAGCTTTAAAAAAAATTCTATCACCTTGCATTTTCATAATTTTTAACCATGTATTTGCAACTACACACAGTATTTCCCCAGGCTACGGACAGAGCGCACTCTGTAGGGATGACACCAACTCAATACCATCCCACTCCAGAAGCTGTAAGAATCGGTGAGGACCAGAGTTCTTCAGGTTCCACCCCCCCACTCTGTGTTTTTATAGCTCCTTTCTAGTTTAGATGCACAAACACTTGCAGCCTCTCACAACCCCCTCTCACTGAGAAGATACAAAGTAAATGCTTATATGTTACAGTAGCCTGGGAACAAGGCTGTACCATGTAGTCCGGATGTAGAGGAGGCCATCTGTTGTGGCTTGGGGGTCATTGAGAAATGACCCCAGAGGCGCATATGTCTGAATATCTGGGTCCCCAGTTTGTGGCACTGTTTGGGAAGGATTAGAATATGTGGCCTTGTTGAAGGAGGTGTGTCACTGGGGATGGGCTTTGAGGTTTCCAAAGCCCACACCGTTCCCAGTTAGTTCTCTCTGCCTCATGTTTGTGCCTCAAGATTCAGGCTGTTTGTTGCTCCAGTGCTATGCCTGCTTGCCTGCCTGCTGCCTTGTCTGCTCCCCACCACAATGGTCATAGAATCTAGCCCTCTGAAAGTATAAACTCTTTCTTCTATAAGTTGCCTTGGTTGTGGTGTCTTATCACAGCAATAAAAAAGTAACTAAGACATTATCCCATCTAAGTTGTATGTACACTCCAAAATATCCATCCACACAAAGACAAAATTGCCTGATAACACATTTCTCAGGACATAGTCCCATTGTTAAATAACACATAACTATATATTCCAACTTGTAGAACACAGGGAGGTGTTTGTGTGAATGTGTGTGTGTGTTTTTGAGTGCTGGTATCAAGAAAAAAATTTAACATTTGAAATTAATGAATTCTACATCAAGCTCAGGAATATAAAAGGGAAAAAAGAAATCCAACATTTAAAGAGAAGATGATAAAGATCACAACAAAGGGCTAGACAGATGAGTCAGGAGTTGAGAATGTGTGCTGCTTTTGCAGAGGACCTGGGTTCTGTTCCCAGCACCAGGAGATGGCTTACAACTGCCTGTGACTCCAGCTTCAGGAAACCAATGCTCTCTTCTGACCTGTGTGGGCATGTGCACAACTATCTATACACAGACACACACATACAAATAACTTAAAACAATATTTTTGAACAGTAACAGCAGAAACATAAAAAGAAGGGGGAAACAAGAAAAGAAATGAGATTAACAAAGCCAAAGGTTGGTTCTTTAAAATAGATAAATTGTTCTATGACTTGGCAATATTTGTCCTTAAAAAACAAGTTAGAGGGCTGAAGAGGTGTCTTGGTGGTGAAGAACACATGCTACTCTTTTACAGGTCCCAAGTTTAGCTCTCGGCATCATCAGACAGCTCACAAACACCTGTACCTTCAATGCCAGGTCATCCCACGGCTCTGGCCTCAGCAGGCTCACACGCTCATATATAAAATTTAAAATAATAAAAAAATGATCTGTAGGAGAAAACTAAGTTAGTACAAAAATATTAGAGGTGAACATAGCAAAAAACTGTGGATGCAGCAGAGAATAAAAAAGATCATTCAGAGAATGTAGGGGAAAGTTCATTCAAATGAATCTAAAAATATAAATGGAGTAATCTTTAGAAAAACATAACTTTGCAAAAGTACTGAAGAAGGGATTAAAATTCAGATGTAGCAAACCCTGTCTGGAGTCCCAGCACCCACAATGTGGGGGCAGGAATCCTGCCCATCTGTGAACAGCCTGGACCACGAAGTGAGTCTGAGCCAAGCCTACACTACATAGTAAGACCATGCCTGGAAAAAGAGACTAGAAAGTCCAAACAGCCAAATTGCCCCATAATTGTAAGGAATTTATATTGGCAGCTGAAAACCTTCCCATTCACACACACAAAAACACCAGACCTCAATGATCTTACAGGCAAATTCTAATGAAGTTTCCATGAAACAGTCCATGAATAGATCACTTTCCAGAGAATATGAAAGAAAAAACATCTCACTCTATCAAGATGATATGATACCAGAATCAGCCAGAATAATTCAAAACAGGAATGTGAGAGGCCACTTTAATTTGTAGATATTGCTGTCCAAAATCCTAAACAAAGTGCTAGCCAAACAAATCAGACAGATATTTTAAACAAATTATGCCATGTCATGACCAAAGTGGTTATCTTAGAAATGAATATGCAAAGTGGATAATAAGAAAACCTACCAGAGGCTGGAGAGATGGCTCAACAGCTAAGAGCACTGGCTGCTCGTCCAGAGGACCCAGCTTCAATTCCCAGGACGTGTATAGCAGCTCACAACTGTCTATAATGCCAGTTCCAGAGGATCTGGCGCCCTCACACACACATGTGTGCAGACAAAACATCAATGCATATAAAATAAAAATAAATAATTTTTTAAAAAGGAAGAAAGCAAGGGAAAAAACTAACAGTAACTGGAGAAATGGCTCATTTGGTAAAGTCTTTGATGCATAAACATTAGGACCTGTGTGAAAGAACCAGGTGTGACAGTTTATGTGTGTAGCCCCAGCTCCCCAGAGCTCACTACCCTTCAGTCTAGATGAACTGGCAAGCTCTAGATTCAGAGAGGGACTCTGTCTCAAAAAACACAGCGAAGAGTGACTGTGGAAGACAATGTACTCTAACCTCTGGAAATCAGAACATTAACTTATACACACACACAACACTACACATACACAGGAGCCTACAATGTAAGTAATCATATAAGCACATTTAGTAGCATATAATTATCTCTTGTATTAAAAGCATTTAAAAAGTTCAACACCCACTCCTTATTTACTAATATTATTATTTGCAATGCTGGGGATAAAACCCAGGATCTTGTGTTTACTGGAAAAGTATTCTATCACTGAGATACACTATGATTTTTTTGCATGTATATATGGATATGATATGTGTAAGCGTGTGTGTGTGTGTGTGTGTGTGTGTGTGTGTGTGTGTGTGTAGGCCAGAAGTTGCTGTCAGGAGTCTTCCTCAAACACTCTCCACCTTATATATTGAGGCAGTCTCTCACTTGAACCCAGAGATTGCTGACTCAGCTAGTCTAACCAGGCAACTTGCTCTAGGGATGTCCCATCTGTCTCGACCTGCTGGTCACAGATGGGCTACCATGTCTGCATTTACAGTGGTGGTGGGGATCCAAACTCTAGTCTTCCTAATTGTACAGTAAGAACTATGCCCCCCTGAGCCGTCTCCCTGGCCCTCGTCATGAATTTTTTAAACTAGAGAAACACATCTGAGCAAATATTATTCTTCATAACGAATCATCCAAGGTGACCCTTTTACTACCCAGAGACAGACAATGCCCACTGTCACCGCCTACTCTACATTATGCAATAAATCTCAACCAGTGCAGAAACTGTGAGAAAGAAATGAAAAGTCACAAGGATTAGAAAAATGAGAGAAAAAAAAAAAAAAAACTCCCATTACCCTTGGATGATTCAATTGTCAGAATAGCCAAAAGGATTCTACCAAGGACTAGACATGGTAACAGAACCTCACCAGCCATTATGACACAAGATCAACACCCAGAAATAAGTTGTATTCCTATACATTTGAAACAAAGAGACTATTGATGTTTTTTAAGTACCATTTATAAAAATAAACCACCAAACAGGCAGAAATCAAGAAGTCTGCCAATGTCAAGTGTTGGTGAAGTTTTAGATCAAAATATACCCTTGGCACTGCTGACTAGAGTGTGATCTGGGATAGCTGTTTTGGAGAACAGTAGAGCTTTATTGTGTAAAGTTGAAAGTACCGTGCATTATAGCCTCGGTACGCTGCCCCCCTGAAGAATGCCCATAACATTGCTCTTTTCAATAGCAAAGAGCTAGAAGCAAATCAAAGGACTTTTCACACAGGAATGTCAATGGCTGTGGTTCGGTCTGGTCTCTCAGCGGAGGAGTGAAAAATGACAGCCACAGTCAACAGCATAGAAGGGCATCTTGGAAGACCTCCGGGGGGGGGGGGAGACACAGTGGTGAGAAGTGCACAGAAGTCTGGGTGCTAACCTGTCATGTGTGCATGGTACACAACCTTCCAACTTATGTATATGTTACACATAATTATGTCTATATCAAATAATAAATATTGTATGTCTTTTTGGCAGTTCGGCTCCGTATCCTGGGAGATTGATGAACAAACATCGGCCATCACAAACTCTGATAAACATTATATTGAAGCAATTGGTTCAGATGCTCGGCAAGCATTGAGTCTGTGGATTTTGCAGGGACAGGAACTCCTCTGCCACACTAACCATCCTCTGGTAGATGAGACTGGTAGAGCAGGAATGGTGAGCCCTACTTTACAAAACTGAGACCAGGAGCTCAAGACTTGCTCAAAGTCACACAGCTAGTAAGGGACAGAACTGAGTGTCAGACCAGGACAGACTGTGCCTGACATCTCTCTGTGGTTTCTGCCTCCTTAGCCATTTACAGAAAAGATTCCAGTCTCTCTGATACATCGTTACTGAGGACCTAGTCTGATTCTGAGCCATTTCCAGCAAAGCCGTATTCAATTGCTTAAGAATTTGTTCTTTCAGAGATCAGTGGCACATACTGCTCCAGACGAAAAGCCCTCGGAAGCCATATTCCACTCTGTTAAGAGGCCAGAGAATTTTTCTCTTTCCTGGGATAAAAATTATCCTCATAGGCTTTGCCATAGGGGATGTCCAGCTAGAGAAAGCCAGACATCACACTTAATGAACACCATCCAGCGCTGCACGATTCACATGAGTTATCTCTAGTCAGAGCAAAAAAACCTAGAAGGTAAGCTTTATCGCCATCCTAAGATGTACAAACAAGACACCAAAGCCTTTCACAAGACTGACTAAGACAGAGGATCGGTGGTAAAGAAGGGTGCTTGACTCTTTAAACACGAGTGGATGGAGTGAGAAAACATGGCCAGAGGTTATCGGCACATTGAAATGAGGTCAGGGACTAGAGAATGGTCCTGTGGATGAAGCACTGGCTATGCAAGCGTGAAGACTGGAGTCTGGATCCCCAGAGACCATATAAATGCCAGGTAGGTGTGGCAAACACTAGAGACAGAGACGTGGGATCCTTCGGGGCGAACTGGCTAGCTAGACTAGCCGAATCAGCAAAGTGTAGGTTCAAATTTGAGACCCTGCCTTAATAAACAAAGTGGAGAGTCATTGAGCAAGATATCTGACATCAACACCCATGTCTGGCCTCCATACCCGTATTGAGCAGGGCACTGGGCTTTGTGTGTTGACTCCAAGCATGATAACAGCCTGGTGTTTATATACAGAAGGTTCATGGGTTTTTATTTCTGATTATTTCCCATGAAACTGGGAGTCAATTACCTTTGAGGGGCTCTATAGATAACCCTGACTTCCTCCCCAAGGACAGATGAGTAGCACAGGTGGCTCCAGGCCCCTTCTCTCTTTACTGGTAACCATTTTTCAATGTCACAGAAGAGGGTGTGTGCCTGTGACTGAATCAGACAATGCATCCCTTCTTATTCTACGGGCAGCCCAGATCCCAGGCCCAGCTCCTGCCTATCTAACATCCAAACCACTCACCCCAATCTACTCTGAGGACACTTTGCATAATCTTAGCCATACACCTGTGCCAAGTGGCCTTAGACAAAGGAATCGCTTAGTCTCAGCCCCACAGTGGCTGATCATAGCGTGAGTTCCGGGATGGCAAGAGACTCAAGCTAGCTTGTGGAGCCTGCCAATGTCCTCTCGCTGATGCGCTAGGGATCAGGGCAATCTCACTGGGTTAACTCATAAACATGGAAGTTTCCAGACTGCCAGATGCAGCCTTCTTTGAGAAGAAAGGCCAAGGCCAAGGCTCTTAGATCCAGCCATGTCTAGAACTCATATCCCTAGGCTTTTTCAATATTAAAACACCTAATAGGCAAAGAGGAGGTTTGAGGGAGGGGAAACTGCAGCCAAGATATAAAATAATAAA
This sequence comes from Cricetulus griseus, assembly GCF_003668045.3. Taxonomy (NCBI): domain Eukaryota; kingdom Metazoa; phylum Chordata; class Mammalia; order Rodentia; family Cricetidae; genus Cricetulus; species Cricetulus griseus. The sequence continues at coordinate 104,226,492 of NC_048598.1, read as the reverse complement.
ATAAAACAAAACATAAAGTGTTCCTTTGTCATTTTGCTGCTTCGCGTTCTTTTGTTGTTCTGCTGATTAAGCCAGGTGAGTTAGGTTTCTGTCATTGGCAGCATAGGACACAGCCTTCTCTAGCAGGGACCTTCTGAGGTTGGAAATCACAGAGACCCAAGCTTTCATCTTGCCCCTAAAGACCAGCCTGGCTATAACCCTCTAAAAGGCCTTGTTCCTCAAATGGTTTGTTCTAAATTTCTAATCTGAGTTTAATTTAATTTCACTCCAGCTTCAACGAACCAATGAGTTCTAGTGCTGATGTTTGCTTTGTTAAAAACCAAACTGAAGAATGGATAAAGAAAATGTGGTATGATCTATACAATGGAGTATTACTCAGCAGAAAAAAAATGACATCATGGAATTTGCAGACAAATGGATAGAACTAGAAAAATATCATTCTGTGTGGGGTAACCCAGACCCAGAAAGACAAACATGATATGTACCCACTCATAAGTGGATATTAGATGTAAAGCAAAGGTTAACCAGGCTACAATCCTCAGTCCCAGCGAAGCTAGGTAACAAGGAGGACCCTAAGAGGGATATACGGATCTCCCTGGAAATGGGAAATAGATGAGATGTCCTGGGTAAACTGGAGGTGGGAGGGGCTAAGAGGGGAAGGGACAGGGGATGGGAACATGAGGGATCAGGATGATTGAGTTAGGGGTAGGGCAGAGGGGAGAGTAATGAAAGAGATATCTTGATAGAGGGGCCATTACGGGGTTAAGGACACCTTGGGCACCATGTTGCTGTGTGCCAGTAGAGAAGCTTGGGTCTGAGGGAAGGCTGGGAGTGAAGAAAGTTCTTCTGAGCCAATCTCAGGTGAGCGTTCTCTTAGTGACACAGGTGACCGGCCTTAGACACTCTTAGACACTCTTCCTTCTGTGTGTTCCATCCTGGAACAATGTGCTTTTGAGTCATATTCTACTGTTGGAAGCCCGCCTGTGAACGCCCAGCTGTTTGTGCAGAGTCAGGACCCCGAGTGCTGCTGGAACTGCTTTTACTCTCTCCAGAAGACCCAGACATTCAGCCAAGAACCAAGGGGCCAGAAGGTCACTGGGTTGGGGGTGGAAGGAGGAGTCTTCCAGAACAGGGCCAGAAGAAAGGCATTATTTAAGAAATGATTGAAGACTTTCTTCAAAACTGGCCCAGAGAGCCAGAATTCTGGGGTTTCAAGAATGCTAAGCACCCAGTTTGCAGATTCTTTTGTTGACCTGCCATGGTCAAGCCATGAGAGAAGAATGGAAAGAGCTTCTTCCTTTTTTTTTTTTTTTTTTTTTTTTTACAAATTCAGTAGCTCAGCTTTGTCAGCAAGGGCAAAGAATTGAATCAAAGGTTTGTTGATGTGGCTTTTGCTAAAAGCTTCATCTTCCTGTTTATTCAGTACTTATTACCCAACATTCTTGGACCACGCACCCATCCACAGGCCAGCAAACAGAACTGACCCCACTCTGTGTTAGACAAGAGGTGAGGGGTTCAAGAGATGCAAAGACAACCAAGGTTGAGGCTTCGGCACGGGGAATGTGGGTGTGACTGTGGTGTAGAAAGAATGATGGGACATACCCCCGTGGAAGTTCAAGCGAAGTACTTGGGAGCTCGAAGGAGGAAGTTCTAATGGGCTCAGAACAGGCATAGTAAAGACCCAAGAAGGCCTCCCAGAAGGAATCACATAGGAAGTTATGAAAGACACAAAGAAAAAAATGGCTTCTTCAGACACCCACAGCTAATCACTGAACTGAACTGGAATCCAGATGCAAAGGGGTCCAGACCAGGCTGGTGAAACCCACAGAAACAGCTGACCTGAACAATGGGGAGCTCTTGGTCCCCAGACTGATAGCTGGGATACCAGCATGGGACTGATCTAGACCCCAGAAACATGGGTTTCAGTGAGAAAACCTCAGAAATCTACTACAGGACCTCCTGTAGTAGTTCAATACTTATCCTTAGCATAGGTGTGGACTTTGGGAGTCCTATCCACATAGAGGAACACTCCCTGAGCCAAGACACATGGGGGTGAGCCTAGGCCCTATCCCAAAGGATACGATAGACTCTGATGACACCCTATGGAAGGCCTCACCCTCCCTGGGGAGCAGAAAGGATATGTGATAGGTAGGGTGTTAGTAGGGGAAGGGGTAGTAGGAGAGGAGGGGAGAGAGGAAACTGGGATTGACATGTAAAACAATCTTGTTTCAAATTAAAAAAAAATATGAAAAAAAGGCTTCTTGATGGTCCCTGGCCTCAGAAGGGTCCCTGCTAGAGGAAAAGGCCATATTCCATGTTTTCCTCCTCCTCAAATTCATATGTTCAAGTGCCGACCTCCAATACCTCAGAAAGTGCCTGCAATTGGAGATGGGATCTTTGAAGACACAACTGAAATAAAACAAAGCCCCAGTTTACCATGACTGGTGCTCTTCCAAGAACAGAAAACTGGACAGACATGGACAGACGGAGGAGGAAGAGAAGAGAAGAGAAGCCGGGGAAGATAGCCGGCTGCAAGTCAGGAAGAGAGAGACACACAGCAGACCCACACCCTGTGGTCCTCAGAAGTCCAGCCTACAGCCACCTTGCTCCAGGTTCATGATATGACACACCTGGCTCACCAAGACACCAAGTCTGTGGCACTCTGTTGTGGGCACACTTGCAAACAAACATTCTGCAAGCTACACACACACACACACACACACACAGAGAGAGAGAGAGAGAGAGAGAGAGAGAGAGAGAGAGAGAGAGAGAGATGAGGCTGCTCCCAGGCTTCAGGGAGGGCAGATTATCTCACCCTCCCCTCCTCATCTGCTCTCAACAACCTTGGTGATGAGACACTATTAGTTTTCGTGTGGCTCTGCAGTTTGGTTTGGAATCCCATAGCCTCTGCTTCACGGTCAGAGAGCTGCCCTGGAATGTGACCCTGGCAAGCCTTCCCTACTCAAGAGAGCCAAGGCCAAGTCCGCACTGTCTCCTGTGGTCTTGCTGACTTTGTTTCCTATTAACTCATTGGTGACTTGTTCATCTGCAGAGGTACCAGGGTCTCCTACACCACATTTTTGTTTATTTTTTGTTGTTGTTGCTTTTGTATCATTGGAGGGATAGAATATTAATAGTCAAATTGACTCAATTTACAACTATTTGCTGAGCTTATGTGGGGGATAAAATGGAGCCATTACATAGAGGGTCATGCTTGATGTGTCCATGTAGTGGTTTGGAAAGGATTTTGTGAATCTAGACTCTGGAAAGGAACTGGTGTTAAGAGCCTACCTTAGAGAGATAATCGTTTTATGCCTTGGCTTACCACATCCTGGCCAAACTCCTTAGAATATGAAAGTTTACATGGGACAATATCAGACCTCCCAGTACCATCAACATGAGGGTCTGTATTGCTCACTGGTTCTCCCTTCTTTCCAGTAAATAAGACTCTACACTCACCTCAGAGCATCCTCAGCCCATAGCCAAGCCCATAGCCACAGTCACAGTTTCTGGACTCCCCTCTCTTTCCACAACACTAAAAAATCCACAGGTTTTTAAGTGAATTTTGGGCACATAGCGTCACATAGCAATGCTATTTCCAGATTTCTCTGTGAAGGCTGCCTACAGCAGAATTGGCTCTCCCAGGATACTTAGTTTTTGTGCAGCCACACTGTGGTCTCTACAGGAGTTGGACTCCCTCCACTCATTATCTCCCATTTCCCATTGTCCCTTGAAGGAACTCAAGAAGAGGAGGAAGGAAGACTTGGTTGCCCAAGCCTGTTCTTGACAATTTCCCTGGCCACTGCCTCTGCTTTCAACTCTCTTTTGTCAGTGAAGATAAAATTTTTATGCTTAAAACCTAATTGTAGTCTTGGAAGTATCAGCTTTTTCTGTTGTGGAATGGAATATTTGTTTAACTGAGTAAAAATGTGTTACATGTGTTTGTGTTGCAGAATAATTGTTTAACTATGTAAAGATGGGTTACATTGTTTATGCTGAATTTGTTTAACTAGGCAAAGATGTGTTGCATTTGTTTTACCTTGCTTGCCTAAGGCATCTGATTGGTCTAATAAATAGCTGAATGGCCAATAGCTAGGCAGTGGAGGGATGGGGGGCTGGCAGGAAGAAAGAATAAGTACTAGGAAGAACCTAGGGAGAAAAAGAGAAGAAGAAGCCTGGGGCCAGCCAGGCAGCAATCAACCCGGCAGACTCAGAGAAAGCAGGAAAAGTAGGACATACATATGGAATGAACAAAAGGTAAAAATGTAGATGAAGAGAAACAGGTTAATATGTTGTAGGAGCTAGCTAGAAACGAGCCTAAACTAAGACCGAGCATTCAAATTAATAAGACTCCATGTCATGATTTGGGGGCTGGCAGTCAGAGAAAGCCTGCTACATTTGTCCTTCAGAAATCAAAGACTAAGAGTTTTCAAGGTGCCACTTCAGGAAGTATGAGAAGTATTCTCTGCTAGCAAGTCATAAAATGCTAACTCACTTATCTAGAAAGTTCCCAGGAGACTGGCTGTGGTGGCATCTGGGCTGACACACTCCAAATCAAGACTTCAATTGGTGCTACTCTGCTTGACCAAAGGCAAGTCCTCACCCACAGTCAAGCTTCCTGTCCCCACCCAACTCTCCTGGAAATGCCTGCCCTTTGTCCAGAAAGGTGAGAAGGCACTTGTCCCCCGACCCCACCTCCTCCCTGCTGGAGAGGAAAGTGGGAGTTCAAGGTGTAAGTACAACATTGCACAAGAACGAGGCAGATTTGAGTATCTGCAGGTGACCAGATGTTCTGAGCGACTGGGTGGGGACTCTGTCTGCTTTAAGGAGCTGAATAAGATTGAGATATCCTGGGCTGGGGATGTGGCTGAGATGATAACAGTGTTTGCTTACCATGCATAAGCACCCAGCACACATAACTGCCTGTGGTGGTACTCACAATGTAATTCCACCATGCGGAGGTAGAGGCAGGAGCAGCACACACTGAAGGTCATCCTCGACTACACAGACAATTCAAAGCCAGCCTAGATAATCAAGCCCCCATCTTAAAATAAACAAACAAAAAGAGTACGCTGTCCAGATAAAGGAAAGGTATCCAGGAAGTCTGAGATGGATCATTTCCTAGAAACCTCTGCCATGGTGGACTCCTTGTACCCCTAAATACTGGTCAATCTCAGAGGCCCTGGTTTTCTATGTTATACCTGGACGCTGCAGAGCCTCCTCACACTCTCCACAGATAGTGCCAGAATTCATGTAGAACCAGGTATGTACTTATCATCCCTAGGGCTAGGTGTTGGCCACCCATAGACACCCCTTACTGGAGGACCTTGAAAAGGGCATGCTCTGCTCCAGTTTAAAAGAGAGTTCTGATAAGGGGCCTGAGAACATAGAGTCAATGAGGTTATGAAGTGGCCTGTCACTAGTCACCAAGACTCCAGGACACCGTTCATCTGCCATCACAACACACAGCACGTAGCACATGAGTTTGTAGGGTGTTGGGGAAGGCTCTCAAGAGTCAGCCTTGGCTTTGAAGGAGTTGAGGGAATCCTTAGCAACTATCCAGGCTCTCTCATGAATAAAAAAAGTAGAGTATCAAGAAGAGAGGGGACTAGAGCACGCCATCTTGCAAGCTGCAGCAGCACTATAATTAAATCCAGACCCCTACTGACTCTGCCTCCAAAATAGTAACCAGAAACCAGTGTAAAAGTAACTTTTAAGCCGGGCATTGGTGGTGCATGCCTTTAATCCCAGCACTCGGGAGGTAGAGGCAGGCGGAGTTTGTGAGTTTGAGGCCAGCCTGGTCTCCAGAGTGAGTCCCAGGATAGGCTCCAAAGCTCCACAGAGAAACCCTGTCTCTGTCAGAGAAACCCTGTCAAAGAAAAAAAAAAGTAACTTTTAATTCTCCATGTATAAAGCCCAAGTCAGCTGCATGGCTCTCAACAAAGCCTTGTCTCTCATGCTAAGTCTACCTACTCTCAGCCTGTGCCCATGAGGCATGCTGGGTAACCAGGGAGCTCACAGCCAAGGCTGGCCACCACTAGTGGTCCTGAACATAGCATGAACTTCCTCCGCTCCCCACCGTTGCCCATATCCTTCCCAACTTATTACCTTTCCCGACCCTTCTCCAGCATGAAAATCCTGCTCAAATCTCCACTGATCCCCTGAAGGCCAGCAGATCCCTTCCCAGTGTGGAATTCACACGGAACACTCCATTAGCACCTAGCTGATGTAGCATCTGATGCTGAGAGGGATCTGTGAGTTCTGTCTAATTAAGTAGAAGTAGATGTGTAACACCTACCCTGTAAGCCTGTGACTACCCTAGCCAGGGCTACCCTGGTGTCTCATACCTCTGTTGTAGGCCCATTGTGTTGCTGTGAGTACTACCAGATTTGACAATTCCCACCAACTTGCCTGACTCCTCCCAAGAACTCAAGGAATGAATGAACTCATCAGCAATGACAATTGGGCCTATGCATCACTCTACCTATGATTCCATCAGTCTCTCTTCCTCATTTGACTCCCCCTCACTCCACGCATCGTGTGTGGTCATCCACTCATTCAGCAAAAAATCCAGACACTAAAAATACAACGGTGAGCAAGACAGAAAGTTCCTGCCGGGCCTCGAGATGAAATAACCAGTAAGTCTATTTATCACTACGGGGTGTGCGCCAGAGGACAAACAGGATGCTATGGTCACTCCTGAGTTCCCATTGAGTTCATCATCACCCCAGCAGTGGGTCATGCTTCATCCTGGAATGATGGCCCAGAGGACATGACCCCCCTAGGCTCAGATACAGAAAACATATATATGCTCCTTCCCCATCAGGAATGAAGCAGAGACTGCTAATGTGTGTGTGTGTGCATGTGCGTGTGTGTGTGTGTGTGTGTGTGTGTGTGTGTGTGTGTGTGTGTGTGTGTGTGTGTCTTTGCAATGTTTCATATAACCTCCCTCAAATTAGTATTGCCCCCTCCCATGGGAACAATGGAAGATGCCAATTTCATACTGATTCCGGATGTGAAGTCTGTTCTGTCTGACCTCAGTGATTCCTGGGGGATGTGTAAAGACCTGTGAAATATGCAGAGCTCATAAATCAAGTCTGGCTGCATTTCTGCAAATGTCCTAATTTGAAGGAGAGCCAGACAGCACTGAAAATCCCCCAGGCATCATTGCCTCCCCAGCACTGCAGCATCAGACATCTCCAGAGCCCTCCCCAGATGCTGGCTGCCTAGGGAAGGACCAACTCAGGCTGTCCCCATCTCCCCTCTGGCCCCACTCCAGCAAGCTGGAGGGAAAGTGAAGGTCAGTCCTTGACTTCTTGTCTGCTGTCTGGAGTGCCCCAGAGGGAAGGAATCCTGTGAATGTCCTCCCCAGACAGACCCTGAGGACATGGGCTGAGATCCTTCCCCAGACACAGTCCTTCCTCTGTGTCCAAGACAAGCAGATGCCTCAGAGTGGCTGCAGCTTCATGGGGCATGTTGGCATGAGATACAAGAAGGACACTCTGAAAATCTCATTGCCTCCCCAGCACTGCAGCATCAGACATCTCCAGAGCCCTCCCCAGATGCTGGCTGCCTAGGGAAGGACCAACTCAGGCTGTCCCCATCTCCCCTCTGGCCCCACTCCAGCAAGCTGGAGGGAAAGTGAAGGTCAGTCCTTGACTTCTTGTCTGCTGTCTGGAGTGCCCCAGAGGGAAGGAATCCTGTGAATGTCCTCCCCAGACAGACCCTGAGGACATGGGCTGAGATCCTTCCCCAGACACAGTCCTTCCTCTGTGTCCAAGAAAGCAGATGCCTCAGAGTGGCTGCAGCTTCATGGGGCATGTTGGCATGAGATACAAGAAGGACACTCTCTGGGATTGTATGAGGAGGTGTTCTAGGTACTGGTGGGTGTGTGGGAGCCAGTCTCTTCAATTAGAACCCCCCAAGAATGTCCTTAAGAAAAGACCAGTGGAAGCCGGGCATTGGTAACTCATGCCTTTAATCCCAGAGAAACCCTGTCTCGAAAAAAAAAAAGAAAGAAAGAAAGAAAGAAAGAAAGAAAGAAAGAAAGAAAAAAGAATAGTCCATCTAACCCACGGGTCTTCACTGGTACCTACTGCCATCAGCCTATCCACTTCCATGTTTATCCAATTCTATTCGCTGCTCCCAGTACGGCCTCATGCCAACACCATGTTGCATGTGGGGTATACTCAGTGGCCATCATGGTTATCATGGTCTCTCTTGGCACTCAATACAGTGTGAGAAATCACGGAGGATGGGGTTTATGTGAGGGTTGAGAGACCAAGTGAGAGAAAGAGGGAAGCCTCACTTCCCTGAATGCTCAGCACCAGTACTTTCCTTTCATTCATTCATTCATTCATTCATTCATTCATTCATCCATTCACCTATTCATCCCTGCGATTATAACTTATTGAGAGCTCACTCTGCCACAGGCTGTGGACACATATCAGGTGCTAGTGCAGTACCTGCATGCCAGGAATGCCCCCACCAGGAATCCAATCCACTTCCTGAACCCTACCCCGTGCCCTCAATATGGAAGATGTAAATAAGGCACATACCTATGTTATAGGGAACCCTTTCCTCTCTGCTTCCAGCTCGAGATACAAGGAAGCTGGTGCAGAAAGGGTATCCAGCCCACAATCATCACAGATAGCCTGCCATGCCAGATCACTGTGGAACCCACGAGTCCAGATAGACTGGCAGTCCAAGAGAGAAGAGAAAAAGGGTATCCAAGTTGCTCTGGCACCAGAGGCTTAGCCACAAGGGTCCCAGAGAAGGTGCAAGAGCCACTTCAGGGGGCACTGAGATGGAAGAGAAGCATCAGCTTGCTTAGTGAGTCAACAACAGGCTGCCTGTATTTGAAGTCCAATGTGACTGTATCACCTGCTGATGCTGGAGTAAGCAGATGCTGTGACAGTCAGCCCAATGACAAAAAACACCAACGGCCCTGAAGATACTGCCCATAGCAGGGGAGAGCCACACAGGGAATGTACAGAAACTACTGTTCCATGCCGAACCTCCCGGAGTAATATGGTTCTACAGTTCACCAATGATATAATCAATCTACTCTTAGGGAGAGAACGTTTGAAAAGACATCTATGACTAACTAGCCTTGACAATGAATAGGAAGGTGCAATCACTATATCCCACCTTCGAGTGTTGGAAGGCACAGTAGCTCTGGCCACCTCCAAGGCTGAGCTAGAAAAACTTACCTGAACCCTGAAGCTTAAGACCAGCCAAGACCACACAGTGAGACTGCCATCTCTACCGTGCCCCTCCCACTAACTTCACAACTATATACTCAGTGCTTCCTCTGGTCCCGGCAGGTGATTTTTGACTGATGGGCATCCAGCAGGTACTCTCTGGAGACCTGGTAGCATAGCCACTTTGGTCAGAGCCAAGTGGGGCCTGTTCAGCTGTAGCACCCATACTTCATCCTCCTCTTGCAAAATCACTTCCTTTTCACACACACACACACACACACACACACACACACACACACACACACACACTTGGGCATATTTGGAATGGTAGGACATTCTGGAGCTAGAGGGGACCTGACAAATGACACAGCTCAGGGAGTTGTGCATGTGTGTACTACAAACCTGTCTGGCATGGATAGCCTCCCCTTCTCAAAACTTATGCTTTTAAGCCACATAAAACAAAATCCATAGGATTACAAAAGAAGCCTCTATACTGAAAGACGGTGATCAAATTGTTTTAAAAGACAAATGTGTGCTAGAGCTCTATATACACTTTTTAATATTGATTTAGTTAGTGTATACATATATGTGTGTCTGCGTGTGTGTGTATATGTGATCGGGCATCTGAAGCCGGAGGCCAATGTCTGAAAATGATGGTTTTCTCATTCACTCTCCATCTTTCTTTTGAGATGCTGAGCCTAGAACTCACCAATTCAGCTAAACTGGCTGCTCAGTAAGTTCCAGAGATCCTGTCTCTCCTATGCTGGGGATAGAAGCAAAGGCTACCCACATGTCACCCCATGGGTGCTGGGATCTTTACACATAGCAGGCACTTTACTGACCAACCTATCTCCCCAACCATGTGCCTACATCCATCCTTATTCATGCACTAAACAGCAAGGTTGGGCAACAGATCTAATGTCTTTCACTAAATTCTGGAGTAGTGACAACCATGAATAAGATATCAAAAGCAGTTCAAACCAACTGCCCCAGCTGTGCTGTGATCTGTAAACACCTGGCTTGATACAGTCAGGGGTCGTACTAAGAGTCCCATGGCAAATTATCAACATACTAGAAGGGAATGCTAGCTTTCAATTATACATTAGCCAGGGGCTATAAAACTAGAAGTCTCAGTTTAAATGTACCAACCCCAGATGAAGAGGCCTAATATAATACTAACCATTTTTACAGCTAACAGCACTTAAAGAGGCCAACTGACTTTCTTAATGCCCTGAGCCAGTAAGTAGTAAACCTACAGCCAAAACCCAGGTCTTACACATCTCTTTGCTGGGATTAAAGGTGTGCACTACCAACACCCAGCTAGTGATTGCAATTTTAAACATATTTCTGTCTGAACAGGTGGGTGGACAAGAGCTTCAGGTGTGGTCCTAGATTAACAACATTGCTCCTCTTGGTGGAAGGCCAAGCTAACTCCAGCTGCTGCAGATGAAATGATAACTCAACCCTCAGGCGCCGAAAGCGTGAAGTATTCAAGCTATTTTTCCAGGGGAAAGAACACACAATAGCAGAAACAACTAGGGATTGTGGGGCTGTGGACACACAATAGCTGGAGTAGGAGATATCAATGGAAATGGTGAGGTTTGAGATCATGATAGCTTGAGAAGTCCCTGCCCAAGCCAGCCTCAGGATCAGACCATCCTCATGCATTATCTGTTATAATTCTCAGAATAATCCTTGGATGTCGGTAGTGTTATGCCTATTTACAGTTAGAAAAATGGAGGTTTTGAGAAGGTGAGTGAGTTACCCAGATCCCCAGCCTGTGGTAGGGAAAGACTAAAGCAGATGCAGAGCCCTGGGTGAGGGCTGCCGTTGCACAAGCTTGCTGGGGCAGTTCAAGGGCTTCTGACCAAAGCCAATTGCAGCCCCTGCTTCTGTGGGGATACCATTTCCTCCCCAAGCCTGGTTGGTCCTAAATCCCTCAGCAGCTAAGGAATTCTCTACTCTTCATACTTTCTGAGCTTGAGGCCTGGGTTTCAAGTTACAGCCCAAGCAGGAGGTCTGGAGAGAAAATACAGAAAGAAGAAAACCGAAGGAAGGCCTCATTTGTGCTAACCACAGACCTTCCACACCATGCCTGAGGTTTCTACGTGCTCTTGGCCTTGTCTTAGGGCTGGGAACAAATGCCACATTGGGCTGACTTCCCATGACTTTGTATCATAACGTAAACAATCAAGTTTTTCTGGCACCTTGAAGCGGATTCTGAGTAAAGTCTCCTCAAAGCCTTGAAGGCCTGCAAAGTGGGTGTGGTCAAGCTCAGCTTTGGGTCATATTTTAGGTTTCTAAAGAATTAAGCCTTCGGTACATTTCAGGCTCTGACTCTTTGCCCAAGTTGTCACTTCAAGACCCTAGCAGCCTCCTCCATGAGTCATTCCCAATTAACATTTAGTGTGTGATACTCCATGCAGACACCAGGCGAGACGTTTTCACGGAAAGCAGCCATGGCCATAACTATTTTACAGGTTATAGACAAAGATGTAGAACCCCAGGCCTCAACAGTAGGAAACAGCCAACCAAAAAGAAATTCAGGGCCTGGCTGACCTCAGAGCTTCAGCCCCTCTGTTCCCAGAGCCTTCCTGGCTCTGCTTTTCTGAGTCACATTAGTAACCCCCAGGCCCCTTGTCTTTCAGCAGCTTGCATGGTATCTGATCTCCCTCCCTTGACCACAGACCCCTGACTGTTCCCCTTTGTGCCTAAACCAGAGAGCCTGGCATGAATGAGGCCCTCTGGGAACTAAATTAGTTGACTAAATACTGGCTAGCTGTCAGGAAAAATAACTCAAGTGTCTTAGGCCAATTCCACGCATCTTCCAGAAGTATCCATTATTTGTTGCTCTCTGCCTGCTTGGGTGCCCTGATCACTAACAGCAATGAAATGCCAGACCAACTAGGGAATAAAAGACACTGCTTGCAGCCTTAGGAATGGCCAGGAGGACCCCTACAGTCCCTGGAGTAGCACCGCTCTGGAGAAGCAGGTTTTTAGGGTCAGAACACATCATGAATCTCTGTTATTGGTGGATAACTTGCTACTGAGTCAAATTGGTTAGCAAAGCCAGGCTTATGTAGAATGTCACCCAGGGAGATGACATGTTGACGGTCATAAGGAATAAACGTTCAGAGACTGTTGGCAACCACATCCTGGGATTGGTTCTCAGAGGTAATATGTCATGAGGAGAAGGCTCCAGAATGACAGTCTGAATCTAGGAAGCTCATCATTAAGCCCCCCCCCCCCGCTGTTAGTTCAACATGGCCAGCCCCTACTTTTCCCAGATGGCTTCTAGCTGGCTCTGAACTTCTTGTGTATTGTTTGATCTGCACTATGTCAGGGTCCAGATCAGTGACCTCCACTCCAACAGCCTTTCTTCCTTGCCAGTTAGCTATGCCCGACTGCCCTCAGCCCCCATCTAGAGAATCTAGTTACCATATCTTCCAACGGTGGAAGATCTGGGTGACACATTGCATCCAGCCTTGAGTCCCAGCAGCCTTGTGGAGCTAGTCACCCTTAAGCCAAGCTGTCATTTTTCTCAATGCAAAGCATTCTTGGCTTAGGGACTGTAATTCTTGAGTCACTATGCCCCTGTCTACAAAAGTACCCCAAGTGACCTAGACTTCTAGCTGGGGACACAGACACTCAAACCTGAGGCCACATTGTTCCCACGTTGTTCCAGGGTTTAGTCACCATTGAAGTGGAACCCAAAACAGAGAGATCAAGAAGGAAGCTCAGAGGGACTGGGGGACTGGGAACCCAGGGCTCTGTCAGCCTACAGAAAGAGGACATGGGCTAAGTGGAGTATGATGAAGATGGTTTCTTTGAAAGTAAGTCAGAAATGCTGCAAAGTGGGGCTCTGGGGGACAGAGACAGCCATTAGCTCACTCCAGGTGACTCTCAGACTTCATGAAAGGAAACCAGGGAATGAATGGAAGAGGCAGAAGATGGAAGGCATCGCCAATGAAGAGGTTTATCCCAAACACTACACCAGAATTGGGCCAAGTCTCTAGACCTATTTCCTGCTTCCAGAAAACCAATGGGGAGAAAGGAATGGGCTATGTACGGCCACTCTAGACAAACACCTTTGCATCCACAAGGAAGTAGCAAGGAAAAGAGACAATTAGGAAAGCTGTCCAAATCAGACTCCATGAAAGCAATGGGGATAAGGCATTTGCAGAGGCTGGGGAGATGCGTGCGTGCGTGCGTGCGTGCGTGTGTGTGTGTGTGTGTGTGTGTGTGTGTGTGTGTGTGTGTGTGTAGGTACATGCATGTGGGTATTCATGTAAAGTTAACATAAAGTCTTCCTGTTTTATTATATTTGGTTCATGTTCACGTACATGCACATGCTGTACCACAATGCCTGTGTAGAGGTCAGAAGACAATTTTATGGCATCTCTTCTCTCCTTACCAGGCATGTAGAGGGGGTATTGTGGATCCCAGGAATCAATTTGAGTAGCAATTGCCCTTACCCACTGATACATCTTGTTGGTCCTCACATTTATATTTTTTTGAGATATGGTCTCTCACTGACCTTGGAACTTGCTGACTAAGCTAGACTGGCTGATCACCAAGCCCCAGAGGTCTGCCCAACTCCATTTCCCTGTTGCTGGAGGTAGAGACATGTGCAGTCATGCCCGACTCTTCTATGTAGGTGCTGAGGATTCAAACTCGGGTCCTCATGCCTGCGAGGCAAGCATTTTGCTCACTAATATACCTCCCAGTCCTAGGAAAAGGGCTTTTATGAGATAATCAATCTGAGCACCATCTAGATATCTCATGGTAAAAATGGACTCTTGCTGACATTTAAAGTTTTGATAATGTATTGTAAGTTTTTAAGGGGGGATTTTGGATTTGTTTTGTGGTTTTGCTTTGTTTTCTTCTGTTTGGCATCTGGCATTTGTTTCAAATCACAGAACTACATAGAAGCTAAAGTGCCTGTACCCATAACCACTAACCTTGGGCGACAAGTAGAAAATCATCCATTGTGTTCCCTCAACTCTTGTCCAGTTCAAATTTTACAGGAAAATTTCATTTAAAAAGGAAGTGAGCAAGGAGGACTTTGCTGTTAACCCTGACTTCTACACTGGCTCTCTGAGAGCTCTCAATAAACCTTGACAGTCCCAGCACCAGGGTCCTTGTCCAGAGCCTGAACGGTTCAAACTGGGACTCAGCCTGACACACAGTGTGGCCACAGACAGGTCTCTTAACTTCTCTGTGCTTTGACTCCTTTGTAGCCACCACGTAAATACCAGTTCTACCTGTAGCATGCTAAGGACCCATGATCCTGAGATACAAACCCTGAACCAGTGCTTAGTGTCAAGACCGTGGCTGCTGAAAGCGATGCTGTTAGATTTGTTGTGATGTGGAGGAGATGCACTCTTCTCTCCATGAGCCACCAAAGCTTCAGAACTGTCTCCAGGTCTCACTGAATTCTCATCACTTCCTCGAGAAGTGCATTCTTGCTCCAGGAATGCACATTCTCTCCTTCGAAGGCCTTCTTCCCTGCACACACCTGGCCACCTCTTCCCTGCTACCTTGCTCCAAGCCCCCTGCCTCTTGTCCCAGTTCCCTGGAGCATCAGTTAGAGTGCTGCCATTCCCAGCCCTTCCCCTTCTCTAGCCACCTGCCACCACCTCTCACAATGCCCACAGAGGCCTCAGCCTTGGTAAGTCAGGAAACGGTGGGGTGGAGGGAAGGGAAGTCAGAACTCAGGACTTATGAATGCATAATGCTGGACATTTTGGAAATGGGTGGGCCTGGTGCCAGTCCTTGCTGGGGTTCCCAGATTGTGCTGGGCTTACAAAGGGGCTGTTATTGGAGCTCCACATGTCTGTGTAACAGGTTCAGAACCACAAACAGCATGACGTCAGAGGAATCACAAGATGAATAGGCTTCCCAGCCATGGCCTCAGTGCCAAGAGCCTCAAGTCCCTGGAAGGAGGTATGTGGTAAGAAGGAGGGCACCCAGGGAGCCCTAAGGCAGTGAGTGTCCATCTTTTCTACAGAAGAGGTTAGTGAGATGGCCCAAAACTTGTCCACACCAGGACCAGATGAGGACCTTTTCAAAAGCCTGTAATGCCTCCAAACTGTTATCACGTCCATTTCCTCACTGCATGCGTGGTCAGTCACTCAGCTCCAGGTGTCTCCTGAGAGAGCACCCTCTCTCTCTCTCTCTCTCTCTCTCTCTCTCTCTCTCTCTCTCTCTCCATTTTTACACACACACACACACACACACACACCTTCTTCTTAGGGCCATATCTTTTCTACTAGATAAGAGCAGTCAGCTGGGCTCATATCCTAACTGTGCAATGACTTCACTTGCTGGAGTCCATATTCACCTTTCTAAAAAGTAAGAGGTTGTAACTAAAGAATGTCCAAAAAGTCCTTTCCAGTTACAACAGCCTATTGTTCCACTATGTGTCATAAGGAAGCATGGTGCTGTCTTCTCCCCCAAAGCTGTGAAGCACATGGCTTCCACGTTTGCTTCCCTACGCATGTTCCTAGTTAAGGTAAATCTCAATCTCACATACACACGTGCCCTGACATACACACCAGGTCCTTTAGAGCAGTAATAATGCAAACTGAGAGCTCAGGGATATCCAACTTTTCCCATAATATTGAAGGAAATGAATTTACATACTGCTTATATATGTTTAAATGCAAATGTACATTCATTTTTATTTATATTTATATATTAGAATCAGCACAGTCTCTCTAGCTGTTGGTTCCAGACCAATATTCCAGAGCCCTGAAACCCACAAAATCTTATTAAGTAGACTGATAGTCTCCCACACTTTTAAGGTCGTGGAAAGGAAATATTGGAATTTCAATTCATATTTATTTTTATTGCATTCTTTTAAATTTCCTATTTCTTATGAGTGCTTTATATTCCTCAACCCACACGAGTATAACAGGATGCATGTATCATATATAAATATGCCTGTAATGGGATCCACGCCCCAAAAGGATTTGGCAGAGGGGTGCACATCAAAAAAGTTTGAGCCTTCACTGTCGATCTCTCTTCACTGTAATTCTCCCAAAGCTGGAGACAACTACAAGAATTTAGTCCAACTACTGCCAAAGGACTGGGCAGGACCCAGGCAATTGTCCTCCAAGGCAACACTGGCCAATGCAACCTGAAGCTCTTAGGGGTGCTGCCAGTTCCTTTTGGGTTCATGGCATATGGTGTCTGCTTTTCCCCAGAGTCCCCATCAGCAAGGCTCCTTTAGCTATAAGAATACTGGCTCTCACCTAAGAAATCTATTTTCTTTTCCAGATGAGTTTATGTTGGCCCTCAAGGCTTCTCTACAGCAATACATAAAAGACAGAGCACTGGCCTGAGTCTGCAGAGATCCATTGGTTATTTAGTAGAGAAAACATGAGGTTGATCCTCAATGAGACCAAAGAAAGGGTTGGGTGGATGGATGGATGATGGATGGATGAATGGATGGATGGATGGATGGATGGATGGATGATGGATGGATGGATGGATCAATTAATAGAAAGAAAGAGCAAATTGGCTTTCTAGAGAACTATTAAGTAAAGGGTAAACTTATTCCAGAGTCAGAAGAGGACCCAGAAATACATCTGGAAGAGAACATTATGCCATCTGTGGAGAGCAGACCATTGTCCTATGGGCATATTCCATGGCAGCTAGCTCCATTTGGGAAGACACATTAGGTTTGACAGTGCTCTTGAGAAAGTGTACCATGTGGGAGGACAAGGGACTGCACTACTCACCTACACACTGGTTGCCTTCATCCATCTGGTACCCAAAGCGACAGACAAGAGGCCTTGAAATCGTGGGGTAGTTGGAAGCTGGTACAGGTGGTGCAGCTGCTGGGTACGGGCCTGAGTAGGGTGTAGAGTAGGGATTTGAGTAGGGCCCCCGATACACTGAGTTGGTTCGAGGGATGCACAAATACCCGCCATTCTGGTTGACACACATCATGTCCCCACGGCAAGCCTCGGGGATGGTCCGGCATTCATCAATATCTGCAAAGCCCACAGAAAGGACAAGTGTCAGTGGCCCCTCCACCATGCTGAGCATGTGTATACTGAAGCAGAACAGACTGAGAGGACTGACCCTCCAACACTTCCCCCGACTCACCGCAATCTGATGCTCCAGCATCAGCTAAATCTACTCAAAGTGATCGTGTTATCAAGCATTAGCTCTTTAAGCCCTACCCCCCACCCACAGAAACCTAGACTATTATTGACTTCATATTTTTCTTTAAAGAACACATTTGAAACCCAGATAATGTGTTCTTTAACACACAAGAATATAGGGGCTGGAGAGATGGCACAGTGGTTAAGAGCTCTGGCTGATCTTCCAGAGGTCATGACTTCAATTCCCGGCAACCACATGGTGGCTCACAACATTCTCTAGTGGAATCTGATGCCCTCTTCTGGCATAAAGGTGTACATTCAGATAGCACTCACTCGTGCATAAATAAATAAATCTTTTTTTAAGGAAACGTATAGGACTATAGTAAATAAAAACACCCTTGATTTACATAAAGAAAGCAACAGTAAAAATAAGCAGATGAGTGTTTGTGCATATAAAAGTATGTCAGGAAAACATGAGAGCAGGCCTAAGAATTATTCCCATTTTGATTCAAAGTAATAGCTGGGCAAGAGAGAAAGAGCCTTTTACACCCAGAAAGACAAGGCTTGGCTCAGACCTAGTACTTGCTGAGAAAGCAGACCATTGCTTTCAAGTCAGCTCACACAGTGCCAGCAAATAGGATCACATCTAGCCCTGCTGGAGATCAGCTCATGCTGGAACAAGAGTGGTGGTCCGTCTAGAAAAACCAGGCTTGTTAGGATGGAGTCAATGGAGGCCCCAACTCTGGCTCCGGTAGGCAGCAGACCTGGCTTTGGGTGCTGGGCCCTGCTCTGTGTGTGACTGGAGACCAGGGAGATGCTTGTATCCAGGCAGCTCGCCCACCATGTCATCTGAGAAATTCATGCCAACTCTCAGCTTGGGAACACTGTAGTTCAGAATGCAATGGTCTGTTCTCTAGTTAAAGTGATGGCCTGGAAGAGAAAGTCACTGCTCTCTTTGTCCTCTGGTGCAGCCTTCAAGCAAAGTGCCTTATACTGTAAATCCAAGGATGAGCCTGGGTCTATCATAGGTTAATTCATTCCTCCAAGCCATCTATGTCCCCTATATTCTCAGTCAGTGCAACTCAGGAAAGACAAATTATTTGACCTAATCAAATCTAATTAAAAAGCTGACTATTACCCCAGTGTTGGGAGCTGTCCACCTTATCCTCTCCACATGCTCTGTGCTCCATCCCCAACATGCCACGCCTGGACTTCCCTTACATGCCTGGTCTTTGCCTGTGCTGTTCATCCCACTGTGGATTGAGATTTCTCAGGGGTCCTATTTATCCTTCAATACCCAATTGAAACTGGTCCTCCACTACTCCTCGATGAGTCCAGGCATAAGACACCCTCTTGTGTCTGCATTTTCAGGGTTGTCTGCTATTGCCTCCACTCAGCCATGACGTTACTCGGCCAGCCTATCACTCAACATTTACTGTGTCTAAGTTTCTCTCCGCTAGATGGCATGTGAGAGAGAAAATACCCTTCTTCAAAGTATTTCCTCATTCCTGGGACCTGGGAATCCATTAGGTCACAGGGCTG
This sequence comes from Cricetulus griseus, assembly GCF_003668045.3. NCBI lineage: Eukaryota > Metazoa > Chordata > Mammalia > Rodentia > Cricetidae > Cricetulus > Cricetulus griseus. The sequence continues at coordinate 104,207,633 of NC_048598.1, read as the reverse complement.
ATTCAATTCAGGTTACTATTGATCAACTGGCTTTGAGATGGGAGACTTCATCCTAGATTATATATAGGACACCCAGTGTGATTGTGTGAGTGGTTAAAAATAGAAGAGGCAGGAGACCTGGTCAGAGATGCTTCAGTCGAAGAAGGGACCCAAAAGTGTAAAAGGCACTTGACTGCTGAGGGTAGGGGAACAGGCTACCAACCAAGGAGTGAACACAGTTTCTAGAGTCTGGGAAGGGCCTCACCAGACAACCAGCAAGGATGGAGGACCTGAAACCTACAACTTTTCAGGAGGGAAGATCCCACCAACCTCTCCCAGGAGCAAAAAGATGCTCTCTCCTTGAGTCCCAGAGAAACACAGTCCCACCAAAACTTTGATATTAGCATGGTAGATGCTGGGCCTCTGATGTAAATGGCTCTGGGATCTGAAATGGGCACCATTTAAGCTACTATGCTTATGGAACCATGTGGAGGCTGCACTGGGGAATAGATCCAACAGGAACGCTTGTTGGAGATAGAGATCAGTTCTTTGACCCTGAGCGGTGCCTAGCACAAAGAATATAAGCGACGAGGGCAGCACTGGCTCAGCCGTTCCATCACTGTGTTCTTCCCTGGAGAAGGCAAATAGAGCTCTGACAACACTGAACAGCAGTGGCAGAAACACCGTTGCAATTGTGCCCTCACCAAAAGTCCCCACTGAACAAGGGACTGTCTGAATCACATACCTAAACACCGTCCTGTCTGTCGGTCCAGGTCAAAGCCGTTTGTGCACTGCTGCTGTAGAGGAGAGAGGAGAAACAGGCCAGGTCACTTGATTTGCATTCTTCGTCACTATAAAAATGCCGAAGAGCATTTGGGAAGTGGAGTAAAGGGGAAAGGTGCACGTGACACCCACATGTCAAGTAGGTCTCTATTTGGAAATGTTTTCTTACAATCATTGCACGCTTAGTGCTGTTTTATTTTTTAAACCCCTATACCAGTGCCTCATGGGCCCTGCTTTCAGCACTTGTAGACTTTGCAACACCCAAGTGATGGGGAGCAGTAATGGCCATATATGAAGCCACACTGCAACAGCCCTACTTCCAGAGAAGGCAGCTGGCCCAGTGCTGTCCAACTCTCCTTCACAGAACCCCCAAATAAACGCTTTGACCCCTGTGAAACTCTCCGGGAATCTCAATTGTATTCATAAAACAAAAGCTACATGGCAGATGTGGCCCATTTTCTAAGCAAAGATGATTGGGACATTCCTTTAGTTCAGTTTCAGCAAGGCAGCAACACAAATGATGCATTTTGTCAATTGCAGAAAGTTGTGATTTTACATGTAACCTGAGCTAAAACTGTACATACAATTTTTTTTTTTAGTTTTCCTTTGTTTTATTTTCAAGACAAAAATTTCATTGTGTAGTTCAAGCTGGCCTTGAATTCATGGTCTTCCTGCCTCTGCTGTGCTGTGAACGTGTGTTTTTGGTTGTGGGCTGAGCCATCTTTCCAGCCTTGACTATGAACTTTTTAAAAGCTGAACTGGGAACAATTTGCAGGCCCCTTGCAGGTGCCTGGAGTCTGGTATAGGAATGAGTCCAGGGTCTAGGATCATGGTACCCTGTCGATAGATATGCAAAGGACCCAGAAGAGCCTGGAGTCTGTAACAAAACCCAGAAGACCAAGTTCCAGTCCTACTCTCCAATTCGGTGCCAGGGTAGAATGGGCTCAAGCTACTGGTTTAGTTGGTTTCTGATTCTCACTGGGGCCCTTACTCTCTTCATCCCTTCCCTCTGCCTCAGTTTCTCTATCTAAAAATAGGGTTCTGCTATTTGCTTTTAAGTGGTTACAAAGAAGAAATACATTACTATATATGCCTAGACTAATTAACACGATCTTGTGACCACTGTCTTCTTCAGGCCTAGAGTCCTTACCTGTAACCCTTGGGGCTAGATTAGAAACCACCAAGGTCCCTCTAAGATCTAAAATTCTGTGCTACACTTCTCAAGCCCTTCCTGTCTCCAATGGCCTAAGTATGTCTAATGGCCTTTGAGTCACTTCATAACTCTTCCCCTCACCTCACCCCAACATACTTTTTCAGGGCTAGGCATCAAACCTTGAGCATGCTGGGCAGGTGCTCTGCCCTTTCCCCCACGGCAGCACCTCAGCCTTACTCAGAGATGGGATGGTCTTTATTTTTTCTCCACACAAGGGCCACTCTGAGCCATCTAGAGAGTGGTTCTCAGCCTTCCTAACACTGCGACCCTTTAATACAGTTCTTGTTGCGACACCCCCCAACCATAAAATTATTTTCGTTGCTACTTCATAACTGTAATTTTGCTACTGTTATGAGTCATAATACAAATATCTGTGTTTTCCTGTGGTCTTGGGTGGCCCCTGTGAAAAGATCTTTTGACACCCCCTCCAAAAAGGGTTGTGAGCCACAGGTTGAGAACCCCCGATCTAGGAAATTCTCCCACATTGCTTAGGATTGAGGCACCTGGTCCCTGTAGCTTTAGAAATGAGATACTGCAGCTTCTCGCAGACCCTCACCTTGAGCCTAACCTTACTGTCCCTTTCCCACTCCTCCCAGGAGAAGGGACAGCCCCTACTCCAGGTGGCTGAATTACCCAGCCCTGCACACTGTATATGGGATGTTTAGGTAACCTCCACTTCCTCCCCGCCTTCTTCACTGGGTGTTGTATGGGTAGAGACACACACTGTCCTACCCCTGGGGGACCTTTGTGGCATCCCAGGGGCACCCTGACAAAAACAAACAAACAACAACAAACACACACACACACACACACACACACACACACACACACACACACACACTGGACTAGCATTTAAGCCAAAGACAATCTCTCTGAGAGGCAAAAATGAGACTGCAAGGTCTGATTCAAACAGTCTTAGGTTTAGAGCCAGGACAGTGAGATCTAATTCCAGCTTTGCAACTTGAAGCCTACATCACCCTGGGCCAACCTTATCCTCCCAGTGCCTGGGCTGTGATCTGTATATAATATGGAGGGTAGTGAGTTTACTGCAGAATGCCTGCTGATCCTCTAATCCTGGGATTCTAAAATACATGGCCAGACTCCCTCACTCTAGCTTTGCGACATGCTTCTAGACAACTTGAAACCTTACCTGTGCATTCCCGGGGTGTGGAAGCCAGAGTGCCAAGATAGCAACTGTGAGTATCCTGTGGGAAGAGAGAAACTGAGAGTGAGTGCCAAGGGATGCTCATGTCCAGGAAGCCCAGGCATTTAGATGGTGACTTTATCATGTGTTTGCAAATGGATAGGGCACACTCAGCAGAGCCCAATGGGACTTCCAGACCCCAAATCACTCACAAGAGCCAGCCTCTTATGCTTGCTTTGTGAATTGGAATAGTGAGTTAGGGCATAGGCTTGAATACAAGAGTTTGCTGCTTAGGAACAAAACACCAAAGACCCACAGCTGCAGCGTCAACCAGTTGTCTTGGTCTTTCATCATCCTGCATGGAATCTGCCTGAGTTAATCATTATTCAGACATGACCACAGAGCCAAGAATCACTGTGTCCTTAACCATGAAAGCTAAAAAGTGAGGTGCTTTGACTTCACAGGAAGTCGCTTGACCAGAACTTGGAGCCCTCAGTCCACACATGTGAGGACCCATGGTTGAGTGGACCAAGAAGCCAGGGTCCACAAGTAGCTTGTGAGACCTGCCATCATAGAGGGGGAAAGACTGAGAAATCCGTGCAACACCCAGAAGAAGAAAGGCAGTGGGAAACAGCAGGAAATACCATGACACCATGGCTCAGCCAACATGGCCACCCACAAGCCAGTAAACAGTTCTGCCTGTGGGTAATCTGGTTCTCTGCTGCGGCTGCGCTTTTGTCTGGTGAAACTGTGGTCACCAGTGTGCTTTAAAACTTCAAAGTCTATGCCACTCACACCCATTAAGATGGCTATTTATACACCATGCACGTGTGTGTGTGTGTGTGTGTGTGTGTGTGTGTGTGTGTGTGTGTGTGTGTTGGCATGTGTGGGGTGCATGTGTGTAAGTACATTTGCACATGTGTGTGCATTCGTATGTGTGTGCATTCAGAGGCTGGCATCTGGTACCTCCTCAGTCACTCTTTACCTTACATACTGAAGCAGGGGCTCTCACATGCACCCAGAGCAAGCAAACACTCATATACATAAGAGAATGTTTTTAATCTTTAAAAAAATCACAGAACAGAAAACAGCAAGTTCAGGAGGTTATGGGGAGATCACCACTCTTGTGCATTGCGGATCGGAATGGGAAACCAGCAATCCAGCAGGCCCAGAACATATTCCCCAGAGAACTGAGTCCTGGACCAGACAGACACCTGTACACTCGTGCTCACAACAGCATTTTGTACAATGATCAAAAGGTGGATACAATGCAAACGTCCATGCAGGAATGGCTAAACAAAATGTGAACACACACACACACACACACACACACACACACACACACACACACACATATTATTCAGCCTTAAGCTAAGTGGGATATGATACAATATGGAAAGCTGGACACCCTGCTGTGTGCCTGTAGTCCTAACTGCTCCAGAAAGCCAAAGTGGGAAGGTCACTGGAACCCAGGAGTTCAAGGCTAACTTGAACAATATAGTGAGATCCTATCTTAAAAAAATAAAGTAAACAGTGGAAAAAGGCAGATGATGACATGGCTCAGCAGGAAAGGGAGCTTGTCATCAAATTTGATGACCTGGTGGCCAGGACCCACATAACAGAAGGAGAGAAACAAGTATTAAAAGTTAACTTTTGACCTCCACACATGCACCGTAACAAATGCCCCAAATAGATGGATGGATAGATAGATAGATAGATAGATAGATAGATAGATAGATAGATAGATAGATATACAGACAGAATGAAGAAAAGGTGACAACAGGGACGAACCACGAGGACATCATGCTGTGAAATAAGTGACTCACACAAAATCATGTAGAATTCAACTTACATCATGTACCCAGAGTTTTTAGACTCAGAAACAGAAAGCAAAATGGTGGCTCCCAGGGCTGTGAGAGTATTCAATATGTACAGAGTTTCTTTCATATTTTCCCCTTTTTTATTCTGTTTGCTTTGTGGCTTGGGGTGCCATTTCATTTTTGAAACAAGGTCTTACTCTGTAGCCCAGGCTGACCTACGATTCACAATATGGCCCAGGTTGCCCTCAAATTTGTGGCAGTTGTACCTCGGCTCCCTGAGAGTTGGGATTACAAGCCACAGGCCACCATAGCCAGCTTTTGCTTTTTAAGACAGGGTCTCAAATACAGCCCAGGCTAGCCTCAAACTGGCTATGCAGCCAAAGCTGGCTTTGAACTCTTGATTCTCCTGCCTCTACCTCCCAGATGCTGGAGTTACAGATGTGCACCACAACATAGGTCAGGGTACAAGAGCTATTTTGCAGGATAAAGAGTCGTGGAATCATCACATAGCCAAGTGAATGCACATAGCACAATACAAAAGGCATACAGACGCAGGGGTCTAGCGGGTTACTAGTGTTATTCAGTTTTCTAGTATTTGTCTGACAACTACTGTTTGAGCATAGACACTGGACAAGAGTTACAGACCTGTGGCCCCATTGCCCACCACCTGAGCTGGCTACTTTGCAGCATGGACCAGGAATGGAGCTTCCCTTTGATGAGAATGCTAGAAAAACCCAATGGATGCTAAGAGTCAGGCTGAGGGAGGGACAGCAAAGTCAGGGAAGGTGTCCCAGAGGAGGCGGTCTTGGATGTTTTGAAGCATGGCCATGAACTTGGGGACCTAGTTGACCTGGTTGGAGTCTGAGGCTTGTTGTGCTGCCCTACACCATGGCTCTATAGTCCCCGCCTTCTCAGAATTAGTGCTCAGGAGATTACAAACTCATTCACATCCCTGTCACATGGCTCAGGAGAAACAGCAGTAGGTAAGTAGAGGACCCAGAGTTAAAGTGGCATCCAGATAAAATTGAGCCTGATGCACTGGAAGATGCAAACCCACTTCCTTCATGGAGTCCCAGATCCAATCCTGAGTAGACAAGTTTTCGTTTCATCTAAGGGCCTATGTGAGCCAGGTTCTCCAACACTCGCGACAGCTCTGACCTTATAAAGTGCAGAGCCAAATCCCGGGGCTTTTTGATATTTGCAAGAGCCAGACTTTATATCTGGAAGGAATGAGAGAACAATAACAAATTTATTTTCCAGTCTGTATATTATGAATTTCAATGTTTTCCTGTTTCTTCACATGAAGTTTCCTTTCAGGTGGTTATAAAATCCTGTCTCGTTTATGTTGGAGACAGAACAGCCTGGCTATATGCAGGGGAGTTCAAGAGCGACTGGAAAAGGCATGCTAATCCTACCGGCTTTCCCCCCCTACCCCACTCCCCATTCCTTTTGGCTAGAGCCAGCCCAGGGCCAGCCAGCCCCAAGCCCAGCCTCCTGGAAGAGCTGTGGCTGGGTCCTGGGGGCCAAATAAGCTCCAGGCTAATGGAAAGGCGTTCCAGAAGGAAATAGTACCCAACTCTGCTGCTCCCACATCAAGAATAGCTGTAGCTTGTCATGAAAACCTTAAAAACTCCAAAAATGAAGCATAATTAATACCGGAGAGGGAATCTGTGTTCCAAAGCTTTTCTTTTGAATCTTGGTCGGCCATACCCCCTCCCCGCCAAAAAGGAAAGTGAATGAAAACAGACCCTCCAACTCTCAGAACTGTCTGTCATTGACAGACACTGCAGGTCTGGACGCAGGATGACAATATTGCTATGGCTTACCATAATATGGCTCAGCTTGTATTAGCATGCATGCACCCCTCCCACACGCAAACACACACAGAAAGTGTGTAGATCTGTGCAGGACAGCTATGTTTTCAAGAGACGCTGGAGAAAGGCGGAACAGATGTCATCCTTAAAGTTCCTCAAGGCTCAAGGATTATTTGACTGGAATTGCAATTTCCGCAAAGAACAGCAAACATTTGCTTACATGCGTCTCTGTCTGCAGTGTCCACTGTTCATTGGCTCGAAACTTCTGGGTCCCATGCCCTCTGTGAATCGCACACATAGAGCAAACGCAGCCAGGAGTGTTCTGAGACTCCCTCGGCTTCTCTCCCGCAGCCTTCGCAGCAAAGCTGGTGCCGTGGCCAGCGGTTTCCCAAATTTAAAAAATATGTAGTGTGATATTTTGTAAAGTGCGCAAAAAAGTTGCTGCCCTTTCCAAAAAAGAAAGAGGAATGACACAGGGAGGTTGTCTGCAGCCCTCTCTCGAGATGCTGGCTCCGGACACTGTTAGAAAAATCCCCACTCCCAAACGAAGGCTTCGAGATGGAACTTTGAGCGAGCGGCGCAGCTTTTTGTAATTAACAGTGTCATTGCATCACTAGCTAAACTCTTTTCCAGTGCCCTGACACGGGCGGAATCTCAGCCATAGCCATTTTTCCACCCATCAGGTCTGGAGTTAGGTTTCCCGAGCCTGGAGCCTCCGAACCTACCTTTTTAATCCTGGCATGACCAAGATGCGCGGGAGGAGAGGCGATGCGAGGAAGGCAGACTCTGCGGCAGGACCCGGGCGACTTGCTTCCGGAGGGGCCGAGCGGGCTGCGCGGAGGGCCGGGACAGTGCCGGGTGCTGGGAGCCACTGCAGAGCCCTCGCCGCCAGCACCTGGTTTCGCTTAACCCCCTTCAGTAATTCAGCATTAAACCAATTGGAGGAGGAATGTCAAAAATGAACACTTCATTTTCTAAGTATGTTAAACAATGCAAATGGGGCCTCGGTCTGGACACAGCTGGTTCAGATTACAGCGCTCACCAACTGGCTAGACTCCTCACAACAATCTTGGGGCGTCTGCCAGGGCCAAGTGCTCGGCGCTGGGAGGGGAGCCCGGCAGTGCGCCGAACTGGGGGGCGCCCGGCCTCCCCTGGGCGGAGCAGGGCGCGCGCGACGGGGAGTGTCATCCCGCCCTGTAGAAGCACGAACTTGAACTCACTACCAAGGGCTGGGACGTGCGTGATGCTCCCAAGCAAGGATGTGGGGCAGGAGCGGAGAAGGGAGGCTGTATGAGATCAGAACTTCAAAGGGTACGTCTCTCCTTGGCCGCCCTCACATCGCTCTCCTTGGCCTTTTCTTGCATTAATTAGTAAGTGTCTCTGGCCTTCAAAGTAAGTAAGAATAGTGAGCCACTCATGGGCCCTGGAAGCCCTCTTTCCTCTCTTCTCTCCTCTTCTCCCGGATTCTTCTCTCCTCTTCTCCCGGCTTCTTCTCTTCCTTCTTCTACTTTCCCTCCTTCTTGTTTTCTAGCACCAACTCTAGAGGAACCCGCTCGATCTAGTGCAAAAGTACCAAAGACACTATGATCCAAAAGACATGACCAGACTGTCCAACCTACAGTTCAGGAAGCTCACACCAAAGAGGTCCCCGCTCTTTACCCCAGGTCCATGCAGCAGGAACGAGCTGTTTCCTTGGAGATGGGGATAAGAGAGGTTGGGTGACTTCTCCACTGCCACACAGCTGTAAGAGATGCCAGCGAGCCTCCCAAGTCCACATCTCTGTTTAGCCTTTTCTAAGGACACTGTTTTAAGGAAATGGAATCTCACTCTAAAACCTCATTAGGCTAAACAAGAGCAGCTGGACGTTGATGCTGTTGACGCTCAGTATCCAACTGGACTGATCTATTTATTCTCTGTGTGTGTGTGTGTGTGTGTGTGTGTGTGTGTGTGTGTGTGTGTGTGTGCCTGTGTATGTCTGCATGCATGAGTGTGTGCATGTGTGTATGTGTGCACGTGTGTAACATCTAAAAATAAACTACTTTTAGGTACATCTTATTCACAGGGTTGTGCATATTTCCTGTTGTACTAATAGCTAGAATTATAAACAACCTTAAGGTCCACCAGTACTGCACCGGGGAGCTAAATAAAGAGAACTCCAGAATTGGGAAATAAATGAGAGTAATCCATCAAAATAGCTAGTCACCAAAGCGTGCACACTGGCCAGCTCCATCTATGTGGAGCTAGGCAGTGACTGGGAAACCCCTCAGTTGCTCCTCGTGGTAGCTTCTGGCCAAGGTGCAGACTCAGGGCTCACGAAGCTGTGCTGCAACATTTTAAAAATGCTAAAGAGGCTCCTTATGCACTAATATTGAATGATTTCCTATATATTTTATTTCAAGTAGTAGAATGTTGATAGTCACAGAGGCCAGTCTAGTAGATTAATATAAAAAATGTGATTATAGGGGCTGGAGAGATGGCTCAGCCGTTTAGAGCACTGGATGTCTTGCAGAGGGCCTTGGTTCAATTCCCAGCACCCACATGGTGGCTCAAAACCACCAATAACTTTAGTTCCAGGGGATCAGGTGCCCTCTTCTGACCTCCAGGGGCACTGTGTGTATGTTGTACACAGACATACATGCAGGCAAAACACCCATACACATTCCATAAAACTTAAAAAAAAATAAAAATAAAACAAATGTAATCTAAAACTTTGTAAAAGTATGGTTATGGAAGGAAAAAGTCAACGAGACCAACAGCATAAAAAGTGAGTTGTAGAGCGATGTGTGAACCATGCCACACTAGTGTTGTTAATCTCTCACGCACATAGTTTATAAGTAAACAGTAGCAAAGGTATATAAAGACAGGAAAAAGCCTGGTGCATAAGGGGTCGACACTGACTTTGGTTTCAAGCCTCTATTTTTTAAAATTAAATTATTTATTTTACATCCTGATCAAATCGCCCCCCCATCCCCGCTCCCCACCTCCTCCTGCCCCTCCCAATCCACTCCTCCTCCATTTCTATTTAGAAAGGGGCAGGCCTCCCAAACAAAGCATGGGAGTGTGCTTTGTGGGGCTTGAGCATGCCAGGTAAGAGCTCTACCGCTGAGCTACATCCCCAGCCCACATCCTGGGTTCTCTCAGCTGGTCAACAAGCATCACATGACCCGGAGGCAACCTTGTCTATCTTCTCCGAGGCCTGCATCCACCACCTACTGAACCAACCAACCACACGTTGGTTCCTACTGAAGCTGCACCAACGAAGACCAAGTGTGCCACCCTGATGGCCCTTCTCCATCTCCTGTTCTTAACTATGGAGTGTTTCACATTTTTCTTTACAAATTCTGTTATCAAAGGCACTAAGTGTGACCCCCAGGTGGGACAGCCATACACCTGCAGAAGGTGACTTCTTTGACATGGCCAGCTCCCGTTGTGGAATATTAGTTGAAGATGTGTTGCATTCTTTTATGTTGCATTTGTTTAACTCTGTGAAACTGTGCTGTTTTGTCTGTCTAAAACACCTGACTGGTCTAATAAAGAGCTGGACAGGCAATAGCTGGGCAGGAGAGAGAAACGGGTGGGGCTGCCAGGCAGAGAGAATAAACAGGAGAGGAGAGGAGCAAAAGGAGTATAAAAAGGAGGAGAAGAGGAGGATAACCCAGGCCAGTTACCCAGCCACACAGCCACACAGCCAGCTACGGAGTAAGAAGGAAAGAAAGGTGTATAGAATAGAGAAAGGCAAAAGCCCAGAGGCAAATGGTAGAAGGGACAATTTTAGTTAGAAAAGCTGGCTAGAAACAAACCAAGCTAAGGCCAGACATTCGTAAGTAAGAATAAGTCTCCATGTATTTATCTGGGAGCTGGCCGGTGGGCCCCTGAAAGAGAAAAAAAACCAACAGTTCCACCACCAACAGGCTGGTGGAAAGGTGGGTTCCAGAGTGGAGTTCTGTGTCAATGGCCCTGTCTTTTTTCCATGGCTTGGAGCTGCTGCTGAAGACGCCATCACATCCTCACCTCACTGTCCAGTTGCTCAGTGCCGTCTCCCTGTGTACCAATCTCCACTATCCTGACTCTGCTCTATAGTCTACGTGCCAGGCCACTCCTCACTCACAAGTGTTGCACTCCCCAAAACTGGTCAACTGGCCCACAGACTGTGAGAGATTCTGTCAAACATCTGATAACATCAAAGCCCATGAGCTCCAGCATTTCCTGGTCACCCAATCTATTTTTAACAATAAAAAGAGGATCTGGGTGTAGCATAGCAGCTCACACCCCCAACCCTGGCAATAGAAGGCTGAGCAGGAGGACCCCTGGGAGTTGGAGCCAAGTCTGGGCTACAACCAGAGTTCCAAGCCATCTTGGGCTACAGAGTGAAATCTAGATTCAAATATCACCTCCTGTCCTCCAGAGGGGGAGGGGGAGAGAGAGAGAGAGAGAGAGAGAGAGAGAGAGAGAGAGAGAGAGAGAGAGAGACAGAGACAGAGACAGAGAGACAGACACAGACACACAGAGAGACAGAAAAACAGAGACAGACACAGAGAGAGACACACATTCTCAGCTCCCTGGCCACCTGACTCTCACTTCAGTCCCAGTTCCTGTGGGTGGTCTGGCTCCTGGGTTCTGTGGCATCGTCTCCAGGGTCCCCTCTAGCCTTCAGGCCATGGCTGCCTGGTGTGGCTTATGACTGGGTTGCTTCATCACTCCATTTGTCTTTCTAGCTCTTTCAACATTGTAGCTAGTTCCCTGCAGTAAATCCTACCACTGCTTGCTGTTTTCTTCCTGGATAGGTGGAGACAGTTGCAGGCTCACCTCCACCTCTGTTTTTTTACAATAGCCTTCCCAATTTCCAGGATTTTTTTTTTTCTGTTTCTTCATTGTTTTACTGTTTCAAGGTCCGACTGGCCTACAGAGACAGAGTCTTGCTGTGTAACTCAGGCTAGCTTTTAATTAATTCACTATGTAGCCCAGGCTGGTCTTGAAATGTGCTACCCTCCTATCTAGCCTCTACCTGACTGGAGGCTCCATTTTGTTTGTGTTTTTTTTTTTTTTAATGGGGTCTCATTATGTAGCCTTAGCTAGCCTGGAAATTGCTATGTAGACCAGACTGTCTTGAATTCAAAGACCAGCTTGCCTCTGCCTCATCAGTGTTGGACCAAGGTGTACACCATCACACCTCAGGGGAGGCTCCATTTTTGATGGGAGAGATGTCAACCCCCCTCTCCTCTCTCTCTTGCTTGCGTGTGTGTGTGTGTGTGTGTGTGTGTGTGTGTGTGTGTGTGTGTGTGTTGGGGGCTGCTGAGAAAGAAATTGGGTATCTTTCTCAATTGCTGTCCACCTTATTTTTTTCAGACAGGGTATCTTCATGAACCTAAAACTCACTGATGCAGCTAGGCTGGCTGACCATCAATTTCCAGGTAAATACCCCTCACTAGCACAAGGGCCATAGATCTGCAGTACCTTACCAGGCCTTAATGTGGACTCTGGGGATCCAAACTCAGGTCCTTATGCTTGTGAGGCAAGCACTTTATTGATTGCAATTTCTGTAGCCCAAGAGTAACTTTAAAAGACAATAAGTGCTTTGAGTCCAGTTTCAGTGTGTAGCCCAGACTACCCTGAAAATCCCCATGTGAGATCAGGCTGGTCTTGAACTCCATGGAGGCAGTCTTATGGCCTCGGCCTCTTGAATGACGAAATTACACATATCCAATATCATACTTGGCTTATCATGTGTCTTTTCAGTTTTTCCTACTATTCTGTGTTATTTCTAGAAAATTGATCATCAAATCAGGGCTAAAGCCATGCTGAGAAATAGGAAAGCTACCAGCCACATGTGGCTATAGAATGGAAACTTAAATTAGTTTGAGTGAGATCCAAATTTCAGAACTTAATAATTGATTAAAAAAAAAAAACACTCAGAGTAGCTGAGAAATAAGGATGGTCTGGGGTGTTTGTTAAAACACAGATCCCTTGGTTATAGCCCTGCAATTACAGGATAAGAACCAATGGGGGTATGTGTTTGTGTTTGCGCACATACCGAATACTGTGTGTGTGTGTGTGTGTGTGTGTGTGTGTGTGTGTGTGTGTGTGCACTCACGCATGCGCACATGCAGGTGGGTGTGCATGTATGTGTAGGGGTCAGAGGTTAACTTTGGGTGCTTTCCTCAGTTGCTGTCTACTTTACTTGAGACAGGGTCTCTTACTGAGCCTGGAGCTCACAAGACTGGCTGCCTAGCAAGCACCTAGGATTCTCCTGCTTCTGACTCTGCAGAGCTAGGGTAACAGATGCACGCTGCCACACCCAGCTTTTGCCACACTGGGCACTGGGGACCTGAACCCATGCATGATTTGCTAACTGAACAGTTTTCCCAGCACCCTGCCCTCATTTGTTTGTTTGAACAGGGTCTCTGTGTAGGCTTGATTGTCCTGAAACTCGATATGTAAACCAGGCTGGCCTCGAACTTACAAAGCTCCACCTACCTCTGCCTCCTGAGTGCTGGGATCAAAGGTGTTCACCATGAATCCTGGCCCAGTTTTTTCTGTTTTCCTCCCCCCCCCTTTTTATGAAGAGGCTGATCTTTCTGGGCTGGATATCATGTGGATTTTAGGCAGGTAATAAGGTCACTGAACATCACACCATTTAACAGTTAAACGTGTTATACTTCCAAACCTCGATTCACCTTTCGTCAGAGAACAAATAGACATGATGTCAGATGGAAGCCTGACCTTGGCTAATCCTAAACCTGAGTCTGGAGCTCCATAGAAGCTTCTTTGTTTTACAGAACAAAATGTTAAAACCACAGTCAGCAAAACGATGCACGAAAAGCCCAGGCACTGCCATGGTTTGCTGAAGTACCAGGCAATTGCAGGCATGCGCAGAACATCCCAGCATCCTGCTCATGTTTACCATGGTGGAGCCTCTGAGTTCAATCTCTATCACCAGAAAATAAACAGAATTAAAACACACACACACACACACACACACACACACACACACACGTAAAGTCCAAAAGTAATGGTGGAAGAATAATCCTGGGGCAAGAAAGTTAGGAAGATCTGCTTCTGGTAGCTTCTGCCTCCAAGTTTTTTGTTTGTTTGTTTGTTTGTTTGTTTTTTGTTTTGTTTTGTTTTGGTTTTTGAGACAGGGTTTCTCTGTGTAGCTTTGGAGCCTATCTTGGCACTCGCTCCAGATAGATACCAGGCTGGCCTCCAACTCACAGAGATCCGCCTGCCTCTGCTTCCCGAGTGCTGGGATTAAAGGCGTGCACCACCAACACCCGGCCTGCCTCTGAGTTTTGAGGTAAATCAGATTCTCTGTGTGCTAGTTAGTTTTTGCACTGGTTTAGCTACCAGTCCCTTGTGTATACCACCCTCTCTTAACACCCTGAGACCTGTACACATCTGCTAAAACTTTCCTCCCACCAGTGCCTGTGCTTAGAAAAGAGAGCTGGGGCTGGAGATGCCTCAGTGGTTAAGAGCACTTGCTGCTTTTACAGAGGGCTGAGTTTGGGTCACAGCACCCACATCAGGCTGCTCACTAGTGTCTGTAACGCCAGCTCCAGGGACCTGACACCTTCATTTGGACTCAGAGGGTACCAGGCACACACTGGGCACAAGGACATCAGGCAGGTAAAACACTTATACACACAAATAAAATAAATAGAGCTGAATGAAGGAAGAAAGAAAGGAAGAAAGGAAGGGGAGAGGGAGGGAGGGAGGAAAGGTGGGAGGGAGGGAGGGAGAGACAGAGAGACAGAGACAGAGAGACAGAGAGACAAGAAAGAGCAGGACCTGATCATGTGTACTGGTGCCTGCCATGCCTTCCCTGAGGGCCGTATGAGCTGGTGACCACTGATAGGCACTATCTATTGAACACTGATAAAGTTTTGTCCCATTTTACAGCTGAAAGCTGAAGCTCAATGAACTTAAAGAACCTTGGTGTCTCACAGAGAAGAAATATGAACCAAACAAAGCCAAGTTGGTCTGATTTGGAAGGCCTGTGAACTCATAGCTAACTGCACTTAGGAAGCACTTGGATGAGTAAATGGCCAAGTGAATGAATGAATGGCCAGGTGAGTGAATGGACAAATGAGTGAGTGAATAGACAGGTGAGTGAATGGATAGGGGGCGGGGTGGTGGTGAATGAACAGGGGAGTGAATGAATGAACAGGTGAGTGAATGAATGGACAGGTAAGTGAATGTAAGTGAATGAATGGCCAGGTGAGTGAGTGAATGGACAAATGAGTGAGTAAATGGACAGGTGAGTGAATGGACGGGTGTGTGTGTGTGTGTGTGTGTGTGTGTGTGTGTGTGTGAATGAATGGATAGAGGAGTGAATAGACAACTCCACAAAAAGATTCATCAAACTTCATATAAAGGATGTTGAAAAAGTCTTAGCAAATGGGTAACTACAGCATGTTCCTGGTTGGGAGGTCTTTCTATGAATGAATTGACAATTCATCCCAAAAGACTCATAAAAAAAAAAAAAACAGAATTCTAACATTCAATATGGTGTTTTTAGAAAAATGGAAAGAATAAATACCTGTAGACAATTCACTGGATTCTTCCAAACAGATCACTACTCGGGGAAAAGCAATCACATAGCAGCATGCCATTAGAAAGGTTTGTAAGGGATTTGTTTATTTATGTGGGTGAGCCTTTTGCATGAATGCTTGTGTTCTGCAAGCATGCCTGGTACCAGTAGAGGCCAGAAGTGGGCGCTGAATCTCCTGGAACTGGAGATGGCTGTAAGCCATCTTGTGGGTGCTGGAAACTGAACCTGCATCTACTTCAAGAGCAATGCGTAGCACCTTGCTCTGTATGACAGTAAATAAAGCTGCCCTGGCACAGAAGCAGGCAAACTGGCAGATCAGGGGGGCAGGACCCACCCCCACATCCAGTTCCTAAAACATGCCTATGACAGGGTGACAGGGGTAATTGACTGATTGATGGTATTGCTTCAAAATCATCCCTATGGTCACTACCAGTGTAAGTTCCAGGAGAGCTAGAGATTAAAGCTAAAATGAACCTATGGGGGTGGAGAGACCTCTCAGCAGTAAAGAGTCCCCACTGCTTTTCCAGATGCATGAGTTTGGTTCCCGATAACCAAACTGTGGTTCACAACCACCTGCTCCTCCATTTCCACAAGATCCAGCACTCTGGCTCCCACTGACACGCCTTTCACGTGCACGAATGCAGATACACACACATATACATAACTAAAAATAAAGAAGAAGGTAAACAAAAATGGAACAATGGGGCTGGAGAGATGGCTCAGGGGTTAAGAGCACTGACTGTTCTTCCAGAGGTCCTGAGTTCAATTCCCAGCAACCACATGGTGGCTCACAATCGCCTTGAATGAGATCTGGTGCCCTCTGCCTGCATGCAGGCAGAAGACTGTATAAATAATAAATAAATAAAGTCTTTTTTTTTTTAAATGGAACAATGTGTGTTGTGTAACCCTGCCCTGCTAATCTGAGCCAGCCGTGGTCTCTGGCATGTGTGTCTTGAAGCACAGCCTAGGACTGTGTACCCTACTTAGTAGCCTGTCACACCACTAAGTAGCTAGCCTTTGGAAGAGATGAAACATTTCCCTGCACACGACTTGCTTTTCCAAGAAATAGCTTTGGGACAAAGAGCTATTACAGATCCGTTTTCTGTCTACTCTTTTCATTAATTAGTTCAGAAATTTGTGTTTATATATGTGGCCAGGGCCTGTTTGGAGGTCAGAGGACAATTTGGAGGAGTCCCATCTCTCTTTCTACCATGTGAGTCTGGGAACCAAATCTGGTCACCGGTCTCGGCAGCAGGCACCTTTATCAGCTTAGCCATCTTAGAGAAATGGCTGAGCTACCCGGGATTGAGCCTCACTTGGTAAACCTGGAGGAGCGAGAGCTCCAGATGCAACAGGCCTGTGGCTGCAGTTTGTGCTCTGTATCTGTGAGACCCCACTGCTCAGGTGAACACCTTCCATCCTCCCTCCCCCCCTCCCTTCCTTCCTCCCTCCCTTCCTCTCTTCCTTTCTCCCTCTGGGATGGAACCCAGGAGCAGCTAGGCCAGCTTTCTACCATTGCTCTCCATCGTTGTTTGTTTCATCTGCAAAACAGAACTTCACTTTCAAGCAGCTGTGGAGACCAGAGAGGAGGGAGCAGAGACTAAATAGACAGTAAACTCCCTTTCCACACTCACTCCTAGGAAGGCATTTTGATGGAATTCATTTTCAATGGGGGTGGGGGGGGGTAATGGTTTTCATTAATAGCGATCCACACCATGAAATGTGAAACTGAGTTTCCCCATATTTCCCCTGTCACTTCAAAAACAAAAGTTACTCATCGATCTTGTAGCCTCACTATGGTGAACAAATTGGACAGGACAGGACAGGACAGGACAGGACAGGACAGGACAGGACAGACAGGAGGGCCCTTTCTGCAGATGGCAAGCACAGCCTTATATTTAAGATGGTATTTGATTCTGATGGCGGGAGGTGGGAAGGTGTGGGGGACCCTTCTTGGCAAGCAAAAAAGAAAAACACCGAGTTAAGAATGATCTGAGAGGCCAGCAAGGGTCGCCAAGCGGTTCATCTCATAGGACCTCATTTCCTCGTGTCTCCGTCTGTCCCTGTGTGTCTCTCTGCCTCTGTCTTTCTGTCAGAGAGTCAGGAGGCCAGGGAGTCTGTGGGAATGCCTGTGGGACCCTGGGAGCAAGGAAGGACACAACAGTGAACGGATCTAAAAGTGAGAGCAAGAGGCAGCCACAGAAAGCAAGCGATGTGGCATTTGGATCCTGGCCTGAGCTTGCCACGGTGTGAAAGGGAAGACCGGTGGCGCTATCAGAGAGCATGAATACCCAGCGAGTGCTGGGCAACAGTGAGGAATGACTTAGAACGCCTGCTAAAAATAACACTGGATGTTTAATTGTTAGTACAGGTTTGTGGAGGTTGTGTCTTTTTCAGTTTTCTGTTTGTGAAGGTCAAACTATTTTTTAATTAAAAATCTATTTTACATTTAGTTTGTGTGCATGTGCACACGTACATACATTATGTGTGGGTGCATGCATAGCCACACAGCACATGTGTGGAAGTCGGTGGACAGTTAGTGGGAGACGCTTTTCTCTCCCTCCTTCCACTATGTGGGTTGCATAGATCAATCCCAGGCACCAGGCTTGGCAGCAGCCCCTCTGCCTGCTAAGACATCCCTCCCTCCAGCCCAGAAGTATATTTTAGTGATCCAGGAATGGTGGGGATATCAGAGGTTGAGTCAGGAGGTTGGCCACTAAGATTGAGGCTAGCCTGGGCTAGGTAGTGAGTTCCAGGCAAGAGAAAGACTTTTTAATGTTTCACTTTTTAAACTTATGACAAAAGTGAGGCCTTTTCTCCTTCGTTTCTCATAGTGTGTGTGTGTACATGTGAGGAGGTCAGCAGATGGTAATATGAAGTTAGTTCTTTCCACTCACTTTTACTTGGATTCTGGAGTTTAACTGAGGTAGCCTGGCTTGCACAAGTGCCTTCACCCACTGAGCCATCTCACTGGCTCCCCTTTTAAGTATCCTTTTGTGTGTGCACGCTTGTTAGTGTACATGCAAGTGTGTTTGAGAAAGCCTGGCAGGCAGAGGCCAGCAGGGGAGGCTGGGCTTCCTCTATCACTCTCGAATTTTCCTTTGAAGCAAGGTTGTTTCCCAGACCCTGGGGCTTATGTTACGGACACACCAACATTCCCAGGAATCCTCCTGACTTCCACCCACTCAAGCTGGGGTTACAATATGTAATGGCTACCAGCTTGTCCCATGGATGCTGGGATGAGCACTCCAGCTTTCGTGGCTGCACCACTTAGCCATATTCCCAGCCCAAAGTATGGCTTTTTCTTTTTCTCCTCTCCCAGGATCTACTTTCCTTTACTTTGGTAATCATTCAGACTTACCATCAACATCCATGGGTATCTGGATGTTGGTTGGCATGGTAACCCGTGGATATGATGCCTGATTACTCTGCCTGGACTGCTTGAAGGGGCATTCCATTCTAAAATGTCCATCTAGAACTGCACTGGAAGCTTGCTGGGTATGAAACTTATGACCACAAAAGGAGACCTGACATTTAATTTCAAGTTAGACTGTTTTGAGACAGTAGTCTTGAAGCAAGTTTTGCTGGGGCAAGCCTTCCAGGGTCATAGTAAGATATTGATACTCGAGCCAGTCTTCTGAGCTAGGACAATAGACGTGGGGCAACAGGAAATAAGATCAGTTATGAAATTCTAGTAAGAAACCACCTGGGTTGATAATCTGGGACTATAACTGGAACTCTAGAGATGCTGAGGGCCAGTCTGAGAATAACCTGGTCACCTTCTGCAGCATCCAACATTGTTACAGAAGTCACTGTGGAGTCCCTTCATTTCTAGGCTTACACATGACCTGTGTGACCCCTATTTCCACTGCCCCGGTTTGCTGTGAGAGGTGCACACACCCCTGCCTCTTCCAGTAAGCAATGGATACTGCTTGGCTTTAGAGGCTCATGTCAGAGCATAGAAGATGCCAAGTATAGAGGCTTCTGGCCCAGGTCATACCTATAGGTGGTACCACAGGAAGCCCTATGCCCCTCTATCCTGGATCTGTGTACCCATCTCTGTGAATCCGGACATGATGGATCTGGAGTTTCAAATAGTAACATTTCTGGAGAGGTCAGGACTGAGAGAAGCATTCATTGATGTCTGTATCACCCTACACAGAGTAACTCCAAAACTGCCTCCTTATTTGGTGTAGTTTTAAGATGTGCTGTTGTAAAAAAAGGAAATGCTTAAAAAAAAAAAAAGTAGGTGGAAGTCTGAGATGCAACAAGAGCTGGTGGCCAGAGTTGATGTTGGAAAAGGTGATGATGGGCACAGAACTTGCTGTGTTTGCTACCTGTGTGTGTGTTCAAGCCTTTTCTAATGCAGCACTGTTACGATGTGATGAGGCCATGAAAAGCTGATCACTATTCCCTGCATTCTTTGGACACTCCTGAAGTTTCTGTTCTTGCAACCGCACTTTGAAGTCTTTGTGGGCCAGATCCAACATCTTGGCCCACAGCTTTTTTCTGACCTTTTGGTAAATGTGGGTCATACTTTCTTCTTAACATTTCTCATTATCTCTGGTTAAAAACTGCACAATTTTGGTTATAATGAGGCAACTACTGACCTCTGATCTATATATTCCTTTTAGCTTGACTAAATTATTTAATTTGGGCAGTTTGTCTCACCACAGGAAAGCATAGCTGTTCCTCAAGCTCAGTTTTACATTCTTGCTTGTATTTCTAGTCTGATTTCCCAGGGTCAGTCCTCCTGAGATCAGTAGTCAGCCATGCTTGCTCTTGCCCAATCTGCAGAGTCCCTGCGGCTTCCACACACAGCAAGTGGAGCAGCCAATCAGGTCCACATCATATTGAGATCTCTCTCCCAGTCAGGCTTTGTCTGTCCCCTGCAACTTGTGACTTCTTCCTACCCAACAGTGCAACAACCCAGACTAGCTACTACTCTCCCTGGCAGGGTTGCAGTGGATTCCTGCTAGCCCACCACCCTTCTCCTGTCTTCCTTACCAGCCCTGAGCCAATACCATTCTGCACCAAAGATGCTGGTTTTCATGATAAGCTCAGAGGTTTGGGTGAGAGGAGCCACAGCAGGAAGGTCCCAGATTCCAAAAGTTCTTACACAAAACCCAAGAGCTTTTCAAAAACTGTTTTCAGCTTCTTGATTGCACTTGTAAACTTTTGGCAATTCCCAGAGGCCCCAGTGGTTGCTCTTTTAACAAGTTAGTTTGCTTTCTGCAAGAAGGACTGGTTGATCTCTTCATAATGGCCATCCAGGTTCCCCTAATAGCTGGTATTTCACACACACTGGAGATTGACAGAAGGGTAAATAAATCTCAGCAAGTAAATCTGATGTCCAAAGTAGGAAAGAAGAGGCATGGACAGGCAGATCTACACAAGATCCTATTTCAAAAACAACACAACAACGTGGTTGGTTAGGAGTGCTGAGCGCTCTTCCAAGGGACTCAAGCTCAGTTCCCAGCATTCATACTGGCTGGCTCACAACCATCTGTAACTCTAGCTCCAGGGGATCCAACACCCTCTTCTGGCCTCTGTGTGTGCAGCATACACTGTAACACATGAATAAAAGTCTTCAAAACCAAAAATTTTTAAAAATGATCAAACAATCAAACAAACAAGAACAAAGAGAGCAAAAGGCAGACTGACTGGAAAGAGGGAAGTCTTCGTTTCTTTTCTTTCTTTTTTTTTTTTTTTTTTTTGGTTTTTCGAGACAGGGTTTCTCTGTGTAGCTTTGGAGCCTATTAGCACTCGCTCTGGAGACCAGGCTGGTCTCGAACTCACAGAGATCAGCCTGCCTCTGCCTCCCGAGTGCTGGGATTAAAGGCGTGCACCACCAACGCCCGGAAAGTAGCTGTGCAGTGAAGACTTAACTCAACTAACTACTTTTTCAGCACAGGTGCCACAACTACTAAGCACCATCCCGAGCGAGCAGAGATACAGCTGAACAAATGAATCTAAGGCTCCGTTAGCAAGTGTACCAGATGTGGAAATGCTTTAAGAAGACTTTTTTGAAATTTCAAAAGACTAAACACCCCTCCCCCCCATGTAAGTTTTAAAACATAAAAAATTAACTCGTCCATTTAGAATTTTACAAACCAGTGAGGGGATGGCTCAGGAGGGAGAGGTGATTACTGTCAGCCTGATTAACTTCAGTTTGATCCACATGATGGGAAAGAGAACTCCCACGTGCTGTCCTGGAGTTCACACACGTGCACCCCACACACATACAAAATAAGCTAAACTGTAATAAAAACAACTTATAATTGTATCCTGATGGTCCCTTTTATTCTATAAAGTACCTGAAAACAAACTTGGCTAAGGGGCTCACAGGTGTCGCACAGGGAACACAAGGCCAATTATTCAGCTTTGTTCCTTGCTCTTTCAAAGAAATGATATCTCCCTTCCCTAGCTGTGGGGATGTGCCCTCTGGAAGTGGGTACGGTTAAGGACACACACATGTCACTGTGACTCAAGGGTAGAGACCAATCCTGCACTCAGAGAACTCACATGTCTTCAACATCTAAACATGCCTTCTATTCCAAAGTGACAACAACAACAAAAAATGCACCTTGGACTGCTGGGCTATCTAGAAACAAATTTAACAGACTTTATATGAAATTCAGCCAAATACTTCAAATCACTGAGACGGAACTGAGGGCCAGAAATAGTGAACTGAATTAAAGGCTGCTGAAGCTGAAAAAGAATGTGTAAAAAGACAGCTGAAAATTCTCAGTTAGGCGTCATTACAGGGAACTTATTGACATCTTAACCCGGCAAGACTAAAAGGAATGATTCCACGTTAGGAGCCAACGCTGAAAACCAACCAAGGGTTCACATGTTTGCCTTAAGTGATCTAAGTAACATTTTTAAACTGTCCCCATCTCCAAGCCAAATATTGTTGCAATAATAAAGGATTATTAATTTATAGGATGTGCACAGTCTTGACAATGTGCTTAAAACCCTCAGTGACATCTCCATTCACATGACCCAAGTCAGGGACAGGAGGGCAAGGTCCAGCTGCTAACATCCTGTACTCCACTAGAAGCCACTAGAACCGGTCAGGGTGGGAACCACTGGCTGTTGTTGACATTTAGTTACTAGCTTGCTTCCTTCAGGGTTTGCTCCTCCCATTTGCCTGCCAGTCCCAAATCAAGGCCCTCTAGCTCTCAACATGTGTGACCCCGAGTGTCTCTCACCCACTTGGCTCAAGCCTCAGAACAGACCTTTCTCAGGTCTTCTCAGAGACTTCCCACAACACACCTCTGCTGTCTGTACCCCTCTTCTTCACCCCTGTCCAGGGGGAGTCTCTCCCACCTGAGGGCCAATCTCCCCGCTGCTGTCCTTTCTCTTGGGCTCCCCATTGCCCTTCCCACAGCACCTACAGTCTCTCTGCTTTAAATGACTCTCCACCCTAACGTCAGCAAAGCTGCCTACCAACACAACCTCCACTTGCCCCCCACCACTCTGCGAAAGGCTTTGTTCTCACCCTTCTATACACCTCACTCTAGTCAAACCCCGAACAGTTCCTGCTTCCTCAATTCAATGGCAGTAAAATGACTCATGTAATGCACAGATGAACAAATGTGTCAGTGGTCGTTTGTAACTATAAGACTGTCATGGTGGGTATACTTCAGATGTGAGAAAAATTAGGCCCTCAAAGTAATTTCGTTAAAAGTCACACAAGAAGAGTGAAATTCGTAACTCCAATTCAGCTGTCAAATTAAAAAAAAAGAAAACTCTTCCAATAATGTTATTACACGAATTAAAAATAGGTTCTATCAGGGCTGGAGAGATAGCTCAGTAGTTAAGAGCGCTGGCTGCTCTTCCAGAGGACCCAGGTTCAGTTACCAGCACCCACATGGCAGTTCACAAGAGTTTGTAACTCCAGGTCCAAGGGATCTGACACCTTTACACCAATGCACATAAAATAAATTATTCTTAAAAATAGGTTCTATGAGCCTACAATCTACACCGCCAGAGATGCTAGTAAACAAGGAGGACCTTAAGAGAGACATACATGGTCCCCTGGAGAAGGGGAAAGGATCCTGAGCAAATTGAGAGCACAGGAAGAGGGGGTAGGGAACTACGAGAATGAGAAGGGAAGAAGAGGAAGGATGCAGCGGTCATGAGGGAGCAGAAAGGTTGAGTCCGGAAGAATAGAAGAAAGGGTATGTGATAGGTAGGGCTTTAGTTGGGGAGGGTGTTAGGGGAAGGCAGGAGAGAGAAGGGAACTGGGATATTCATGTAAAACAATCTTGTCTCTAATTCAAATAAAAAAATGATAAAAAAAAATAAGTTCTATGTCTAAGAGAAAATGAAGATGTACTAACTACCTTGGAGAAAGACTAAGTGACCAGTGATCCACACTACTCTCTCTGAAGGGAAAAGGAATATTCAGCTAAACCCCCAGACCCTCCTTTCACACACAATCCTCAAGTCTTTTAAGTAGTCCCTATTTAACATCCAAGGCTCAAATTGAATCCTGACAGTAAATGTCCTGCAGTGGATGAAGACTGAGTCAGCAATCAGCAGAGGCAATACGTGGAAGTCATTTCTCCCCCTAAAGAGACGCCAGCAGCTGTTTCCCAAGTGTTTTTATTGTGGATGAAGACACGGCCAACTTAAATCATTTTTATTTAGAGGTTTTTCTTTTTGCCTTGCAATGCTCCTGAGAAATCCAAGAGTGCACTGGCTTTAACTCTATATAAAACACAACCGAATCTCATGATACAGTTGGAAATTTCTCACATTTGTTATTTTCCTACAAATCAAAAGACAAAGTACCAATTTTAAGTGATTAAATCATAATAAGTTAAGATATAAAGACTGGCAAATTATCACAAATGTCAACATTGCAATGATCATTGTTTTTCCATAGGAATATATAAAATAAATATTACCTAACGTAGCTGATATTTACAGAAGGTAAATTTTTGGTGCCCGATAATGCTTTAAGTGCTCTGATATATGAAAATTTCTTAAATTTAAAACAATCCAGTTTAAATGCAACCCTTTCTATGGTTTTCGTCTCTTTGCCTGTGCCTGCCTCTCCTCCCTGTGGCTGACTAGGTAAGGGCTTGCACTCTTGAATCCTTTGGAAGGTTAAGAACTAAAGGCTTTTCTTGGGTGACAGCTGATGTTTAACTGGCTAGCCGCGTGCCATCTCTTTTTGCCTATATACTTTGGTTCCCCCATCCCCTTTTAAAAAACAAACAAGAATGTCAGGAAGGAGAATTCACAGAAGCACATGCTAGTGATTACATTCAATCAACTCCAATGGCAGGGTGAATTCTTGGTAGTGTATTTCATTGTACTTGAAAACCATTAGGAATGTTGTGAAGAACTGTGGCTTCCACGGCAAAATTCAGCCACAAAATCTACCAAGCGCACAGAGATATCAACAGTGAAGTTACTGCAGTTCCAACAGTGCAGTAAGTCTGTGGCACCTGATGCAGAATTGAACTGCAAATTCCACCGAGTGCTGGAAGATATCAAGGGCAGACTTACTGCAGTCAGAGCACTGCTGGCGGTTCCCATGGGTAACCAGAGTGCATGCATGCTTCTCCATCTCTGCTAAGAAGTTTCCTTGAGCAGATGGTTCATCTCTGACACAACTTAGTTCAGAAAAACTGATGAGTCATGTCTGGGTTAGATCAGTGCACACTTAGCATGCATACAACACAGACATTAAGGTGCTGCAGCTTTCAGACAAGGCCATATACTTCAATAGCAGCCATGTAATTCTGTGTTCTTTGATAGCTGGGTGTGAAGTCCCCCACAACAGTTTTCAGACTCAGGCTAAGTGAAAGGGTGGGGAGGGCAGGTTATTTTGGTCAAGGAACTTCAAATGTCATAAAGGTATTTCAAATATAAAATATAGTTTAAATAGTCACATGTACTTCCTCTTTAAAAGAAAACATTTTACATGTTCCATTTTCTTCTTAGTGTAAAAACTAGTCTTCCAGATGCTTCACATGGAACTTAAAATTCCCTGGCAAGCAGTAAATGCTCCAGACTAGTGAGTGAGAGCAACTTTTAAGGGACATAAAAAAACCTACATCAGTAGACCCTCAACTTACAATGGCTTAACTGTTTCAATTTTGGGGTGTGCTAAAGTGATATACTTTAGGCAGAAATTGTACTTCAGATTTAGAGTTTCTCTTTTCCCAATGCTGGCAGCAGTGGGAGCTGTGGCTCCCAGTCAGCCTAGTGTGGTCCTGAGAGTAAGCAGCCAAGTTAAGCCAGGCCGGCTGACAGTTGGGTACAGCAAATGAATGATTATTTCAGATGTTTTTAATTACAATGGCTTACTGGGCCATGAGCCCACTGTAAGTTGAGGGGCATCTGTAACATTGGCAAAACTGGTGGGAGCAGCTTAACATTTCTCTGATGCCAACTTTTTCTAACATGTATTGGGGAAAGGAACTATATATAAATAAGTTAGTTTAAAGACACATGTGACACCAGGAAGCAGCATTGTCTCAGTTACTCAATTTTTCAGAAAAAGGTATTTAACCATCAACACATCATTAAAACCAAAACCTCCAGTCTTTTAAACACAATAGAAATACACAGCTTATCACAGGTAAATTCACAAACAGCCCAACTTAGCTATGACAGGTGCCAGGACTGTTGACATTTATGAGTTAGTCTGGTTTCTACCCTTCCTTGCTATACAGGCTTCTCTGTTTTAAAGGTTTATCTGAACTTAGAAAATATGCAAGAAATGACTTTTAAATGTACAATGTCAACAACGAATACAAATATGAACATCCTGATACAACAAAAGCTGTGAGTCAGGATTTTTCTCTTTCAAAACTAACGGCTTTGTAAAAAAGTACAGTAGTACTGGCTGTAAGTTCCAAACGCCTGGTGCTGGTGGTGCACTGCACGGAGCACCACAGCGCAGCTCAGACAGAGGCAGGAGGTGGTAGGTCCCCAGATATTGCTAACTGTGGTCTAAGGCTTATGTGGATGCAGCCATACAGCGTAACACGTACACAGAGTTACATGATTTTGTGCATTTGTGCAAGGGGCCCTTTAAGCTTTCATGGTGGGGTGTGTGTGTGTGTGTGTGTGTGTGTGTGTGTGTGTGTGTGTGTGTGTGTGTGTGTGTGTGTGTGTGTGAGACAGGGTCTCACTAGCTCTGGCTAGTGACCCAGTAGCTCTGGCTAGCCTGAAACTCACTGTGTAGACTAGGCTGGCCTCAAATTCCTAAGAATCTGCCTGCTTCTGCCTCCCAAGTGCTGAGACTAACCATACACCCCAGGCCCCGCTGGAAACATGTAGTTTTAGATGACACTTAAAAAAAGGACAGTTAAGCTCCTGAAACTAAATGATACCATTTAGTTACTAACAGCATGTACTCCACAATAAAAAGAAACAAACTACTGATCCATGAAACAACTTGGGTAGATCTCAAGGGAATTATGCTACATGAAAATACTCATCTCAAGAGGTTACATTAACATGTAATTTCATTTAAACAGCATCCACAGAATAACAAAATTATAGAGGGTGACAGTTAGTGGTTTTCAGGGGCTAGGGTGGGCAGCAAGGGTTAGAAAAGGGCAGCTCAGGGGACCCTTTGGTGAGAGGTTGGGTCTTAACTGTGATGGCCAGATGAATCTACACATATGATAAAACAGGCACAGAACCAAATACCCCTGTTGCCTCAGGGCACCCACCACTTCCCAGAGCAGCTTTGTCCCCTCCCCACAAGAGGCCTCAGTGGTGGCTGAGGCACATTGCAGAGCATCTTCTGCTCTGGGCAGAGCCGCCTTTATCCAATGCCTTTTTTGGGGGGTGGGGTAGGGTGGAATAAAAGAAAGATAAACCACATGCCCCTATATTAAATGAGCTTGAAAATCTGAGGAGATAAAAGCAGACATAGTTATTTTAAGAGTTCTGTAAATTAAAAAGTAAACCAAATGTTTCTAGTTTTAAATTAGGTGCAATTATACAGTGAACAAAAAAAGCAGATTATATAGCAGTTACTTACTCTTCTGACACCTGCAATTTCTAAAAGCATTAAGAATATTTTTATTAACAGAGAAATTACAACTACAAACAAATAATGACTCTTTCCAGAAGGCCACTTTGTGATCAAGTTCACACATACGGTGTTCATGATTTCCTAAAGTGCTGGATAGTCTCTGGCTTGAAAGCTTCCTACTGCTTTAGAAGGTCTTTCAGTACAAGGCCAGCGCTGTTGTCAGGTGACACTGGCAACGGTGTGAACGTGGGGAGAACATCTGAGATCGGTTTCAAAAGAAGATGCCCAGGCCCACCAGGTCCGTGTCCAGCTGGGTTCATAAGGGGCACAGCTGCTGAGCGGGGAGCCAAGAATGGACTCAGATCTGTCCTTCTTCCTGCCCTGGGTTCTGCTGTATCTAAAAGATAAGATACAGATTATTTGGTTTCTATCCTTCACAAAGAGGTGACATGAAATAATCCTCTGAGCACAGTAAAGAAACCTGTTCCAATAACTTTATCAAACTCATCAAAATAGTCGTTGGGGTTTGTTGAGACAAAGTCTCTAGGGGTGTCTAATCCAGCCTGGCCATGAACCTAAGATCTCTAGGGGTCTCTAGTCTAGGCTGGCCAGGAATCTAAGGTCTCTAGGGGTGTCTAGTCCAGCCTGGCCAGGAACCTAACTAAGGTCTCTAGGGGTGTGTAGTCCAGACTGGCTAGGAACCTAAGATCTCTAGGGGTGTCTAGTCCAGACTGGCCAGGAACCTAGTGGCTGAGCATGCTCCTCCTGTCTCTACCTTGTAAGCTGGAACTGTGCTACCATGCTCAGTTTTGACACTTATCAATTAATCACTACTATCAATTTTTAAATTCTACCCTGCTGATCATAACACTACTATTTAGCACAGGTTTGGGCTATTCTTTATTCAAAATTAGAACACCAACAGACCCTCAAATGCTAAGCATAAAATACAAATTTATGTGCCAGCAAGATGGCTCAGCAGACAAAAGTACCTGCCTCCAAGCCTCCAACCCTGATGACCTATGATCTAAGTTCAACCCCAGAACCCATGTGGTAGAGGGAATCAAACCCCCAAAAGTGTGCATGAAGTATACACACTTTCACATATATAGACACATGTACACACAATATACAAGTAACATTTAAAGAATACCAGTGTGTATTTTAAAAAACCTCATGAAAATTCACTCCTCGTCAAAGCATTTTCTGATTTAAAAAAAATGCCACATGTACTCTGGGATTCCATATTTGGCTACCTACAAATTCAACTGATATTGCTGCTGAGTTCTGGATCCTACAGCAGACTCTATCTGTGAAACAGAGATAAGCAAAAGTATGGGAGGTACAGAGGTCCCTGTGTTCACAGATAAGCGGGACGCTAAACACATGTGGTCATTCCTTCAAAAGGAGGGATGTCTAACCTGTTTCCACCCAAAAGCTGAGGATGGATGTGGCTAATATCTTGGTGACCTTTGTGCTATCTGTGTAGCCAAGACTACAATGGATCCTCCCTAGACCCTTACAGTGTGCTTCTCAACCTATAGAAACTATCTTTATAGGAGGTACCACATAAAGTCAGTCTACGGAACCCATCTTTTTTTTTTTTTTTTTTTGGTTTTTCAAGACAGGGTTTCTCTGTGTAGCTTTGGAGCCTATCCTGGTGCTCCCTCTGGAGACCAGGCTGGCCTTGAACTCACAGAGATTCGCCTGCCTCTGCCTCCCGAGTGCTGGGATTAAAGGCGTGCGCCACCAACACCCGGCTATAGAACCCATCTTTGTGGAAGATTCATATGTAGTTTACAAAGAGCTTTGATGCAGTCATGTCTTCATTGTGTACAGGGACTTTATTGTGTACAGGGACTGAATCATTTATCACCAGAAAAAAATGTCACCAAATTGTGCTGTACTTAAAAATGACTAAAATAAACTACTCAAGGTCAGAGAACTGAGCTGCTTCCTGCCTCCCAATGATCATTACTGTGCAGGTCATGGTGGTCCCAGAGACCCCAGCATAAAAGAGAAGAAATGAAGAAAAAGGAAAGGTACAAAAGAAACAGAAGAGTATTTGTAAGCACTAAAACACTGATTAAAGTTTCTTATTCTCAAATAATATAGCTGTATAACGGAAAGCTTCACTTGCTTAACAGTTTTGAAATAATGGTGTGTAAGTTGCAGGGTTACTTCTCATACCTACCAGAAAGATGAAGGACTTGAGAACTTAGACTTCCCAGTGATTGTGATAGCTATGAAAAATGCTGGTGGCATACCATATTATTATAGTGATGCAATAGTAATTAAAACTAATTTTCCAGAGGAGCAAATAATGTATGCATATATGACTCAATCATCTTTTTAGACATATGAAGGCTGGAGAACATTATCAGTGGTATTATTTCTCTATCAGCTTGGGCAGTCATTTTCATAAGACTAGGTGTTTGGCTTATGACCTGTCTTAGTGGCTATAATTCTGCCTTATTACCCAAGAACACTAATAACTCCACTGATGAAAGCTAGGCAAACCCTGGGAGGTCCCTTCTTAAGCCATGGGAAACTAAAAAATGGGCACTAAGACAAAGACAGAACTAAACTCATTATATGCAGCTGTTGCAGAGCACTTCTGGGTTCTCATGCTGGACTTCCTATGACCAACAAGTTTCCAAACTGGAAAAGCTCCTATGCTGCTTGCTAAGCTCTACACACTGTGAACACAGGGGGACACTCTACACACAGTGAACACAGGGGGACACTCTCTGTCAACACAGGGGGACACTAAACTCCACAAACTAGTAAATACAGTATGAATACTAAGCTTGTGTTCTTCATGCAAACCCTGCTACAACTCAGCCTACCTCAAACTGATACATACATCAAGCTGAGCTCAGTCGATGAAGAAAAGAGAAATGGATGGACAGATAGATGGATGGATGGATAGATGGATGGACGATGGGAGGGAGGGGTGGACGAATGGAGGGGAGATAAAATGATGGGAAAGGCAGAGAAATGTGGAGACCTTTTGATAAAGAATGTGAGAATCTCTTTTAAGAAGCTAAACCTATTGCAAAATGAAAAGAAAAATGTCCTCAGTATAGTCTGTACCTGAGAGTGACAACTTTTAACTGAATTTAGCAGCCAAACCTTTTACTTTTTTTTTTTTTTAAAGCACAGCTCGGCTGGGCATTGGTTTTGAATGCCTTTTTTTTTTTTTTAATTTTATTTATTTATCATGTATGCTACATTCTGCTTCCATGTATATCTGCACACCAGAGGAGGGCACCATCTCATAATGGATGGTTGTGAGCCACCATGTGGTTGCCAGGAATTGAACTCAGGACCTCTGGAAGAGCAGTCAGTGCTCTTAACCTCTGAGCCATCTCTCCAGCACCCCCAAACCTTTTATCTTAATGACAGATAAACTTTATTACTCCACCTTCATATAAGAGTTCAGAAAAACAGAAATTATCTGTCTAAATAAGAAAAGCTTTAAAAATTCTAAAACAGGCCGGGCGTTGGTGGCGCACGCCTTTAATCCCAGCACTCGGGAGGCAGAGGCAGACGAATCTCTGTGAGTTCGAGGCCAGCCTGGTCTCCAGAACGAGTGCCAGGATAGGCTCCAAAGCTACACAGAGAAACCCTGTCTCGAAAAACAAACAACAACAAAATCTAAAACATAAATTCTTTAATATTTAATCCAAATTTAACTATGAAGCATATGATATATACCTTAAGTCTATACTAAAATATATGATTCTAAATTAAAATATGAAAATTACAGGGAAAAAAGAGTTGGTTTACAGTCTAGTGGATAATTCAATTCCAACTCCAGATATTTTACTACATGCCAGTATCATCAATGTGAAATAAATAAGACCATTACAACTCAGTGGGATCAAAAACATATACACATGTAGCCAACAAAAATTTCCTTCCAGACAGATCTTTGCACACCCAAGGGTGCTTTTATTCTTGGATGTTTAGGTCAGTTAACTAAACCAATCTTATTATTTATGTTATTTATGTGACATATTATTTATGTGACAAGGTTTGGTTTTGGAATATGAGAAGTCCAAAGATGAAAATCATTTTCAAACTATATGCGTCTAACTTTGATTACTAATAACTACTATCAGAGAGAAATGAAAACAGGTGACAAAGCAAAGATATAACTAGTTCACTACCATTTCTAGAAGAGTAATTCAAAGCGGCTTACAATTAAAGCAAATAAAAATCACAGATTCCTATAATGTCTATAAATATACTGCAATATCTATTACTTGGTTGTGTGTGTGAAAGTAACCAATGAAAGGTTTCTTATAAAGACAAAATAATTCTCATAAAGAATAATTTTGACACAAAAAGATGAAAATATTTTATGCTATTTATATTAATTAAAGCAAATAAATAACACGGTACTACAACAAATAAGGCCCAAATTTAGTGATATTAGAATTTTGGAAGCAGTATTACATATTTCAAAAACACTAAAAATGTAATGTCACTATAAATCTAAATCTTAAGTTAAACATTTGATTTTTACCACTGAGGGAAAATCAAGTGTCTAGTTTTACCTTTGGAGCTTCCAGGTATGCTGGCGTCAACTTTCCTTCTACCTGGAGAATCCAGAGGTTTCAAGTCATGAACTGACAGCTTTGGGGGTGGGGCGGACGGATGAGATTCTGTTTCCAGAAACTTAACGAAAAGTTCTGAAAAGGACTAAGAGAAAATATTTGGTTATGTTACTAGGGTTGAATTAGATGATGTAAAAAGAAATCTGATACCATGCAAATGGGTGTGATTTTAATCATTTCATCATTCATGTTCAGCAAGAGTAAAACTGGGTCTTACACTATTGAACACAGACTGCTGATTTGGTCTCAAAGGTGTATTGGGCACACTTTTCGATCCTCCTCCAAGCCATCCAGTCATCCACCGAGTAACACCTCCTTGATCTTCGGCAAACAACTGCAAGAACATTTTTAAACAGAAAAATATTATCAACATAAGACAAGAAAAACAAGAACCTCTCTTATGCGGTTTCAGGGAACAGTAAATCACATTTTATACTTCAAATTCTAGTAAAGGTTTCCTACCACTAACAGAGGTTACAGAGAAAATAAAACACTACCCAGCACAGACCTGAATAAATGTTCTGGGTATGGTTATGTCTCAAAAATGTCAATAATGTGGTCTGAGAACTAGTGTATAAGTTATAAAATATTTACACTAATATCACACAAACTGAACAAACCTACCTCTTTGATTAAGAAAACTATATTAAACCTGTTCTATATATAGTGAAAATAAACTATTTTCCACTATGCCCCTATATTATAAATGTAATTATAAACATATTTAGTGTGAGAACCAGGATGTAGCTCAGTGGTGGAATGCTTACCTAGTGAAAGACATGCTAGGCTCCATCCCCAGTAAAAGAGAAAGAGAAGGAGGAGGGAGAGGGGGGAGAGCGGAGCAGAGAGTGAGGTTGGGGATTAGATTGGTTTTACTGTCTGGTTACCTGGTCCATTTCCTCCCTTTTAACACCCAGGATGCTTCCCATTAGTCTCAGCACTTCATGACGTTGATTTTTAGGTATGTGGAAATGACCAATGAAGAGGTTTCTCATGAGGACTCTATAAAAGCAAGGCAGAAATAGCCTGTGTCAAGCTAACATGGCCTACCTAAGATAAACATACCCATACACTAAACAAACATTTACTTATATTTAAACAATGAGATGCTTAATTAAAGACTGAATATAAGGTATTCTAAAGTGGCTTTTTAAAAAGTCTAGTTGGGAATATTTCAGACAAACCAAAACACACACTTAAAAAAAAAAAATCACTTTTAGGGGCTGGAGAGATGGCTTAGCAGTTAAGAGCTCTGGCTGCTCTTTCAGGGGACCTAGGTTCAATTCCCAGCACCCACATGGCAGCTCACAACTGTCTAACTCCAGTTCCAGGGGACCCAACATCCTCACACAGACATATCTATAGGAAAAACACTAATACACATAAAATAAAAATAAATTAAAATAAAAAAACACTAATAGCCAACCAATTCTTTAGACCCATAACTAACCGAGGAGGTATCTCATAGGTAGCTTTCAATACCTAATGAGTTGATTCTCATCTGAGAGACATGAAAAATGGATATAAATGTTATATGCCCCAACCATATTTATTAAGGACTTTAAATAATATCTTATATTTTAAAATATTAAGTGAGATATTATTGCAAAAATAAGTAGGTTTCAGGCCAATACATTCAAACAGGTTAGATGTGTTCACTTAAGGGAAGTAAAGAAAGGAAAATATGCCAGGCGGTGGTGGTGCATGCCTTTGATCCAGCACTTGGGAGGCAGAGGCTGGCACATAGATCTCTGAATTCCAGGCCATCCAGGTATACAGAATGAGTTCCAAGACAGCCAGAGCTATACAAAGAAAGCCCATCTCAAAAAAAAAAAAAAAAAAAAAAAAGGGGGGGGGGAGAGGGGAATATTAAAAATAAACCTTTTATTTTCTAAGTATTTCATATACGAGTAATCTTTTTTTTTCCCCCTGAGACAGAGTTTTTCTGTGTAGCCTTGGATATCCTAGAGCTAACAGAGATCCGCCTATTTCTGACTCCCAAGAGCTAGGATTAAAGGCGTGTGCCACTGCCCTGCAGAAAAAAAAAAAAAAAAAATTAACTCTTGAATATGGCTTTGAGAAAAGAAATGAGTTGGGAGAAACAGACTTTAAAAATAAAAGAACGTAAGTTACTCTATTGACTGTCATGAAAACTACCTACGCTTCACTATATAAGAAAAGCAAACACCTTCTTGAAAATGTGGTCACATGTAAACATCTGCCATAGCTCCACTGTTCTCTGAAAAGCTATTCCTATAACTCAGAAAGAGTCAAGAGGCAATGCTCAAAAACAAGGATGGTCAATGGTGCCCCCTCGCCTTTAATCCCAGTGCTCAGGAGGCACAGGCAGGCAGATCTCTGTGAGTTTGAGGCCAGCCTGGTCTACAGAGCGAGTTCCAGGGCTGGCTCCATTGCTACTGGGAAAACATGTCTCAAAAAAACAAAAACAAAAACAAAAACAAAAAAAACAGGCAATGCTCACTCACTTGTCCACTTTTCCTTCTGTGCTGCTCACTAAGTTCATCAACTTCTTCTGCGCATCATCCAGCATCTCTTCATGGAGGGCATCTGTTTTAAAGTGGATAAAGACAGCATTAGTGAGCCAGCCTGGACAGACCTACTTAGAAATGTGAGTGTATGCCCTATTCCAATTGCGATCATCTCTTCCTTGGTTCGAGGAACCTGGACAGAAATTGCCGAGAAGGCAGGGGATGCAGGATTTCACATGGTCTGCCCCCAGTAAAACAATAAGTTCCTTAATAGCAGTGTAAAAATCACAACAAGTTTCACTTACAGGCAAAGAACAAATGGTCACTATTGCTTTCTTGCACAATGTATATCCAGAGCAACTCTCAATTAATGGGAGGAAATAGAAATGACAACTTTAGATTTTCCTTGCTGTGTTTTCTTGGCTGGGCTCTGTTGTTGATGAGCCCTAAGAGTATCTAACCAGCTCATACCATGGCTTAGAACAGTTGACAGGGCAAAGCACTCTGGGGCAAGGACACAGCAAATCACAGTTAAAAGCTCTACCATCCTAATCGTGCTACAACGCTTTTGACTGATTAAAAAGGATGCTTAGATGATTTCCAACTTTGTACTTTAAAAATAAGCAAAACCTGTAAAATGGTTGGATCCAGGCAGTTTTTAAAGGCGAAATTTAAAATTAAATCAGGAGATCCCCTGTGCACGAGCTAATCGTGCAAAAGGATCAAGAGCTCTTGGCTAAAGAACTTCTCCAAACCTTTCCATCCAAGTCTACACCTTTTACTTAGAAGCAGACGGTAGAGCCAAAGAGGTGCTTAGTGATTTTAAGGAAATGTAAAAGTGTTCATCCTAGACAAAGGCAAGAGGAGACTGCTTGTAAGGTCCCAATACAGAGTCACCCACCCACTCCTTCCCTGACTGGGAATGGCTAGGCAAGTCCCCTTACCAGACACCAGGCCTTGCAATAACATTTCCTATTGCCTTTTGAAACATGAGAGTTTTAGATTTTGATGAAGTCTAATTTGTCTTCTTCTTGTTTTTGCCCAGTACTGTGAAGATTTACTCCTATGTCTTCTAAGAGTTTTTATGGTTTTGAATACAAAATTTAGGGTCCTGATCCTTATCAAGTTCATTTTTGTTTGTGGTATGAGAAGGTGTTCTCTACATGGGACAGCCGCTGCCCCAGCATTACATGGTGAAACCCTGTTCTTTTGGCACTATTCTGAAAAATCAACTGACCGTCAATGTCTGGTGCATTTTCCTACTCTTGCTTCCCACAGAATTCTGCATGTGTTTCTCTCTCCAATGAAAGGCTTTTATTGACAGGACTGCCTACTCTACTGACTGGACTCATAACCACTCTTCACTCTGAAGTTCCTAACTTACTTCCTTGCATGAATTTCCTCTGAGACACATTAGCTCTCTCTGTTGTCTCCATTCTGTCCTGTACAATGGCTAGAAGGCTGACTTACAGTACTAAAGACAAATATAAAGCAGTCACATTAAAGGTTTACAATGGCCTGT
Source organism: Cricetulus griseus (assembly GCF_003668045.3). Lineage (NCBI taxonomy): Eukaryota > Metazoa > Chordata > Mammalia > Rodentia > Cricetidae > Cricetulus > Cricetulus griseus. The sequence continues at coordinate 104,171,683 of NC_048598.1, read as the reverse complement.
GGTTCTCTAAATTGCAAATTTCTAAATTACAAAATGTCATTCATATAATAGGCTAACTTTACCAAAATAGAGATGGTTGCCATAACCATATTATAAAAACCAAGGTTTGTTATTTGGAAAATCTCCTACAAACTTTCCTGTCTTTCCAGCAAGGAACTGAAATTGGATATAAAAGGCAGGGAGAGGGGAAGGGGGGCTATTACTGAAGTCTGACTTAGTAAAAGACATTTTTTTCGACTCTTCAAGTACTTTATAGTACAGGCACATGTCGCTTTCCCCAGCATTGCATTCTAGATGGAACAGCACTCTTGGCCACAGGAAAACATGGAATCAGCAAGCTGAAGCAGAAGTCCCTATAAAGACCTCCCCTCCTCCAGGACTCCACAATGGTAGCAGAGAAACAGCCCAAACCTCCCCACTCTATGCACATGTGCCTGTACACTCGTGTAGAGTCTGAGGAGGGTGTCAGGTGTCACTCTATCTCTCTCTGCCTTAGTCCCCTGAGACAGGGTCTGTCACTAAAGCTAGTAAGCCTTGTGATCTCCAGCCCCCACAGTGCTAGGGTTATAGGAACAACTGCAGCCAAAAAGTCTTGTTAGATGAATTCTGGGATCCAAACACAGGTCTTTATGCTTGCACAGCAAGCCCTCTTATCCATGAGCCTCCTCTCTATGCCTGCTACCTTCCCCTTATAAATTATGTTGATTAATTTTATACTGATTGCATTCCAAAATGATAACAATTAGGAAACACGTTATTTAAAATAAATTATAAAAATTAATTTCATGAAGCTCAGTGGTTAAGAGCACTTGCTGCTCTTGCAGAGGAGCTGGTTTAGTTCCCAGAGACCACATGGTTGGTGTCTCACTAACACATGGAACTCTAGGCTCTAGGGGTCTGATTCCCTCACGGACATGTACTCACATGGTGCACATAAACCCATGCACGCACACACACACACAGATAATCATCTTACTGAGATTTTGCCTGTTTTTTATGTGCAGGAGTATTTTGCCAGCATGCATGTCTGTGTACCACATGCATGTAGTGCCTATAGAAGCCAGAAGGCATCACATCCCCTGGGACAGACTGAAGAGATGGGTGTGAGCTTCCATGTGGGTGCTGAAAATCAAATGCAGGTCCCCTGTAAGAGCAAATACTGAGCGCTCTCTCTCTCTCCAGTTCCAATAAGTAATCTTAACAAAAAGTAATTTAATTTTTATTCTTTTTTAACCATTTCTATGTAGCCATTAAAAACAGAAGTTACAACATGTTTGCAATGTCAAGCATTCAAGACCCTGGGGCAGAAAAATTCCTAATTTGAGGCACCCTGAACTATACACAGTGAAGCCAGCCTATGCGTTCTCAAAAGAGAGAGATGGAAAGAGGGAAGAGGGAGAGAACCACATGTGGCTCACAGTTTATCTGTATTGGATAGTATGTTCGTACCACATAAAGCTACATTACACTGTCTCCCAGTTTAAACAAACAAGGAAAGCAGCAAGTAAGCCGCTGAGCCAGGAGATGGTTCAGCAGGTAAAAGCACTGCTCTGTAAACTAATGACCTGAGTTTTGTCCCTGGAATCCACAAAAAAGGTGGAAGGAGAGAATTGATTCTACAAAAATTATCTTCAGATCTCTATATGCCCCATGGCAGGCCTGTGTACACACCTAGTGCACATCATATGTGCACATAATAACAACAAATAAAATATTGTTTTTACTAAGCTGGTCATTGTGGTTTGCACCTGTGGTTCCAGATGCTAAGAAGGCCAAGGTAGGAGGATCAGTTGAGCCTGGGGGTTTGAACCCAGCTTGGGCAACATAGTGAGACCTTAGTTATCTCAAAGAATCACAACCAAACAAAGGCCTGAAAGAAGAACAAACATCTTCAGAGTAAAACTCATAAAGCAAAGATTCTAATAAAAGTTATTTGAATAAAGTAAGTCAGAAAACCATAGCATCGTATAGGTCAAAGTGACAAGATTAAATTGTCTTAAACTCACTGGGTGTTGGTGGTGTACGCCTTGAATCCCAGCACTAAGGAGGCAGAGGCAGGTGGATCTCTGTGAGTTCGAGACCAGCCTGGTCTAGTTCCAGGACAGCCTCCAAAGCCACAGAGAAACCCTATCTAGAAAAACAAACAAACAAACAAACAAACAAACAAAATTGTCTTAAACTTACTATTAGTCCCTGAACTAAGGCAACCTCAGGTGCTTAAATGTACCATGATATTTGAGTAGAGAAAGGAAAAAGAAGAAAAGGACCTCAGAACTTAGAGCAGCACGGGAAGGAATGTATTAATTTTGAGGGCTTAGAAGAAAAGGAAATCCCACACCCATTCCAAAGTCCCTGAAGACTCATCTTTTTCTTCAGCAACACTTGCTCTCCTCCCCTCAGAAATGCTGAGTATTTCTCTACAAAAGCTGAACTCAAGCCACAATTTGAAATCAGAACTATATTTATATGGGCAAGCAAAGTATTATTATTCAGAAATGGGTTCTAGTCCAAATACAACAGTCCTGTGAATAGTCACAAACGCCCAAATAATTCTTTAGAAATGCAAGCTGGGGTTGGGAAGCATTTTCAAGTTAAGCAATGAATCAGCTGAGATGGAGTCTAGTCTCAAGAAAGCATGACTCCCGAGTGTGTGACACAGTAAATCCTCCACAGCAGAGCTCAGAAACACCCAGAGATGATGTCACAGTCTTAGAATCAAAATTGGATGTGCAAGAGTGAATCATAACTTTATATTTCACTTGTGATTAATGACAGTGCGCGATGCCACCTTCAGAGAGCAGCTTAAAGTGTACCCTACTTTTTTATGTACCCCTGGTTGTCTCATGGCTAAGTGCCTATGAGCAGGTTTACTCAACAGTCAGCTGAATGAGACAAGGGTGAAGACCAGAATAAGAACCAAGCAACCCCAGAAATGAACTGTGCTCAAGGCCAGGCATGGTTTGCCTCTTTTAAATGAGTGTGCTCTTGCAAAGGATTTTGAGAAAATGAAATAAATGACCAAATGCTGGCTTTCTAAATAGCAAAGTGCTTTCATATGATCTCCTTCTTTCCTTTCTTTGAGACAGGGTCTTGCTATGTAGCCCTGGCTGTCCTGGCACTCCCTCTGTAGACCAGGCTGGCTTCTAATTCACAGAGACCCACCAGCCTCTGCCTCCTGGGTGCTAGGATTAAAAGCATGTGCCTCGCCTAGCTTTCATCTGATTTCTTAAATAACAAATTCATTGTTAAATTTTGCTCTAATCAACAGCAATCATACATATGGCTTTGGTTGATACTGATATTTTGTGATTTTTTTCCCCCTTAGTTTGCATTTTTCTCATTTTTAAGAGCCAAGGCAAAGGAGAGACCAGGAGAAAGAAAAATGTTTGAAAGGTAATTTTATTTGTCCATATAAATGTCAGTAAGTAAATTAGGTATGAGATCCTATTTGCATTGGCAACTTAACAATTTTTAATTTTGATTTCTAAATATGTGGCTACGTGTGGGTAATGTATGTCTTAGTTAGGGTTTTGTAGCTGTGAAAAAAATAACATGACCAAAAACAACTCGGGGAAGAATTTACTTCAGCTTATAGTTTCACAGAACAGTCCATCACTGAGGGAAGTCAGGGCAGAAATTGAAGGCAGGAATCGGAAGGCAGAAACTGAAGCAGAAGTCATGGAGGAGTGCTGCTTACTGTCTTGCTCCTCATGGCTTACTCAGCTTGCTTTCTTACAGCATACAGGACCACAAGCCTGGTGTGGGGGGAGGGGCACCACCCACAGTGTGCTGGGCCCTCCCACATAAATCAGAAAAAATGCCCTACATGCTTGCCCACAGGCCAATTTGGGTCAGGGCATTTTTTTTTTTCAATTGAGATTCTCTTTTTCCCAAAAGAATCCAGCTCCCGTCAAGTTGACATACCTACCCATCACAGTGTACATGAGTACAAGTGCCCTTGGAAACCAGAAGAGGATGCCCAGTACCCTGGAACTACAACTACGGGTGGTTGTGTGGGTATGGGTGCTAGGAAACAAACTTGGGTCCTCGGCAAAAGCAATATATGCTCTTAACCAGTGAGCCATTTCTCTAGTCCCTGAAATAAACTTCTGTGAGAGCCTCTCCAGCACTGAGATTACAGGTAAGCCAACACACCCAGCTTTTACGTGGGTGCAGTGATTGAACTCAGGTCTTCATGCTCAAGCACTTTATCAACAGAGCCTTCTCTCCAGCCCCCACATATATAGCAATATTTTTAACATGTTTTCCCTCTCTATTAGTCCCCTGAGCCTTCACTACCAATTCAGATAATTCACAGTTTCCATATACAAAGTTTTAAGAGAATCTTTATCTAGAAAAAAAAAAATATATATATATATTATATATATATATATATATATTATATATATATATATTTAAAAAGTTTTACTGGGGGCTGGAGAGATGGCTCAGCGGTTAAGAGCACTGACTGCTCTTTTAGAGGTCCTGAGTTCAATTCCCGGCAACCACATGGTGGCTCACAACCACCTTTGAATGAGATCTGGTGCCCTCTGCTGGCATGCAGGCAGAAGACTGTATGCATAATAAATAAATGAAATCTTAAAAAAAAAAAATTACATAGACAAAACATATCCCAAAAGAAGACTGCAACTTGTCACTGACCAAATGCTGGAATGCATTTCCCACTTAGTGAACATTAACACCACATCAAACCCCCTGAGCACAGAAGATTTTCTAGGCCTCAGTACCAACCTCATCTCCTATGCAAATAGCCATGGACAACATCCCCAAAGGTGAGACCTATTCTGCCCACATGGTTTTACAAAGCTCTAATTAAGCATCACCCTAGAAAGCCAGGACCTATCATATCAAAATCCAGATTTTGCCATCCCTTGAAAGACCTAAGATTTGCAGCAATGGGCTCACAAGCCTGTGCAGAAATAATGAGGTTGAGCTGAGACTCTGCTACCCATACCAGAAACACTTCAACTCACCAGTTTTTATCAGGCCTGTCCAATCTGTATCCAGGAGTAGCTATGAATGCAGCTTAACACAAAACTGTTAGCTTACTTAAAACATGACGAGATTATTTTCGGGGGGGGGGGGGGGGGGGAGGGAGCACTGGAGTAAAGGCAAACCAACCGTACAGTTCTCCAGTGTGATTACGATGTAACATTGCAATGTCAACAGGTTGGAACCATCTGTGCCTGTCTCCCTTGCTGTTTTGGTATTTAAAGTTTACAATCTGCTTGTGATTCATGACTAAGTTTCATTTTCCCATATAGCAAATCCCTTCTACTTCTACCTTTCCAACCCTCCATACCAACAAACCCACCACACCACGCCATACCACACACAATCACATGCACACTGCTCTTTCAACACTTTGAGTCTGCCATCTCAATTTCATATGAATCCCTCCCTGTCTAGAATGATTTTCCCTAGCTACCAATGTACTTAGCCTGCACATATCCATCACTTAAGAAAAGTCAAGTCACCATTACTATGTCTTACATTCCCATACCACTATTACCAAATAGAATGGATAACTCTTTCAAAACGATGTCTTTTAAAACATTTTTATTAGTTCCTGGATAATTTTGTACGATGTGCTTTGATGATATTTACCCCTCCTCCAGATTCTCACAGATATACTCCCCCATCTCTATACCCATTTTGTGTCTTTTTTCCCTTTATTAATTAAAAAAAATTCATATGATATATGTGTCATTTTATTTACAACCCATCAAGTGCAATGTGTGTTGCCTATATATTTCTGGATGTGTGTCTTCCATTTGACCACAGTTACTCATTGGTCAGGGAGTGCACTCTTAAAGAAAAATGGATGACTCTTCTCCCAGGGGCTATCAGTTGCCAATGCTCCACAGCCAGGGGCAGACTCTGTACTCACCTCCCAGTATCTGTTGGAATTTTTGTCTGACTCAAGTTTGCACAGTCCTTGTGCATGCTGTTACAACTGTGGGTTCATGTGTGCAGCTGCCCTGCTATGTCCTTGTCATTGTGTGCCATTTCTGGTTCTTTCAAAACAATCCCTTGTATGTACTTGATTACATGTTCTCTTTTCTCTTCCTGCCTGCCACCCTCCTGAAGGAGACCTTTGTCACCTGTTTATCCCAGGGCCTACTTAGTGCTTGGTACTCAGCATATAAACAATGAATACTTGATATAACAATGAATGAATGACTGGTATTCTCTGGGAAGGACTGATAAAATAAATTACATACTGAATGACTCAGCCATTACTCAAAAAAGGAGATAAAATATTCTCATCAGCACATAATCCACTTTTTCCTTCTGCTTATAGAAATTAGTTTTCAATTGCAAGTTCTAAAACATTGTTCAGTTTAGATAACAATATCAAGTATCAAACATGTTTAAAATGTAACTAGAAGTACAAAATAACTTATTTACCTAGTATACTTTCCCCCTTAATTTAAATGTTGGCATTGTCTAGCATACCCAGATGTTTATATCATTACTTTTAACCATTTATGGAAATTCAGAACATTGCATCTGGTACTTCTTATATGTTTCCTCTAAAACCGCCACTTCTGCCAAAAACATCTATAAAGAACTCTCTCAAAAGATTTGGGTAACAAAGCGTCTGGGAATGTATTTGGCTTATGTTCAACAGGACATTATATATTTTCTTGTATAAATCATGTCCTGGAAAATGGAATGTCTTATTTAAAATAAAAACTCAGGCACATTCACATCAAAAAGGTAGTTCCATGTGAAACATTTCAAGCTCCTTTTGTCTCGGTAGCTTTAAAACACGTTTTTATGTTTCATATATTACAGTAACTTTTACTGAACTCATTTTAGACATATTTCTAGACTTTCTTTTTAAAAGTATTCTAAGGAAATTTTCCATTTTCAATTCATACAAGACATTTTAAAAAGGCGTCACTAACTATTTTTAAAAATTAGTTACAAAGTCTTTAAGGTACAAGTATAGGGGCTTGGGATGCAGCTGACTTTCCAAGCCCACTCAAGACCTTCGGTTCCATCCCTAGCACAGGAAATAGGGAAAACATAGGCATCACCTGGCAGGTAGAGCAAAAGCTGTTCCTCACGCTACAATTACATTTCTATTGCTTATGAAAACTTTGCATGCCACAAAACTCAGAGTTTTTTAGTATTAATTACCAATTCAAAAAATATCTTACTTTCCATTTCAAATTACCTAATCATTTTCATTTAAGATGGAATTTATTAAGAGCAATTAAGGAAATGGAGAAAATATACAACTACATATATAACAGTGTATGTACCTTTTAATGGCAGCTATACTAGGTTTACACAGGTGATACTGTCTCATCAATAACAAGTCCACAGCAATCCTCAACTCTGAGGAACTAAGAATAAAGACACCAGCCTACTTACTCAATTAATGGCCTGGTGTGCTGACGGAAAAGTACTGGATGGCATGTGAAAGGAGTTTTAGAACTGTGTTAAAAAGACTGTTCTGGGTAAAATGCTATAACAGTAACCCTCTACCAGTCAACACTGCCTATTAAAATAGAGCATCTATAGACTCTTAGGGTTTCTCTTGTGGGGGGATGAATTAGCCTAACTAGTTCTTATAGTTTAAATAGTTTTCACACTTGCTAGTGAAATCCTCCTAGTGGCTTAGCACTTTTTTCAAGTCTCCATCCCTTAACAAGAGGAACTAAATATGCCCCTTACGGCCACTGCTGTGTACAACTGTCTTAAATTACTACCTTATAATGCTGGTCATGTGCCATTTCCTTCGCTCCTTGAAAAGGGGCCTATCTAGTGTTCTACACAGCAGCCAACATGTAGCCAAGCAGCTGGTCTTTATTAGGTGCTTACTGACTAGTAAAGCGTCAGGCATCTGTCTTTATGTCTCTCTGCAGGGCCCATGAATGCCCTTGGTTCATAACCATGGTGCAGGTACCTGACATTAACAATCACATACTCTAAGAGGGACTGATGTCATCCATGCTGCACTGCTTTAATACTGGAGTCATTAATATGTAACCACTCTTTCCTTATGTTTGGATAGACTGAATCATATCTTGGTAGTAATGATATAATCAACCATTCTGAATAAAAAACACCACTTCTTAAAGTAAATTTCCTAATATTGTCTAATGTTGAAACAGCAGATCGACTAATCATTAGTCTACAGAGGCTTAGAAATAAAACAATACTTTGTCTTTACAATTCAAGTCTGTGTATTTTCTTGCAACAAAAACCAATTTGTCTTTTTCAAAATTGTTTCTCCTGGCAAAAACTTTTGCTGTCTGGCCAACTTTTGTGTTAAAAATAAAGTACAGTGTTACAACATCAATCAACATGTAAAGTACTTAGTGACTTACAAAAATATACAGGGATGCTTTGTGAAGTAAGTAAGCCAATCAAGAATTTATATTATCAAATCAAGAATACAGCATTGAGAAAATCAAATCGCATTTGTGTTTAGAGATATAAATGTGGTACTAAGTGCTTAGGTAATGTAAGAAAACACTGTTAAGAGAAGCTATAAAAGGCAAGAATAATTTAAAGACATAACAACCAACTGTCTCGGTGTTCCCCTTCCTGTCTGTGACACTCTACCTCCTTGGCCTTTTCAAATACTAGTTGTATGAGCTGAAGTAAGCGGAGTTTTCTCTCTAATTCTGACTCCCTAGAATGAGCCCAAAGTCCCTACTTATTAAAAGTGAGTATTAATTATATTTAACACAAATAGGAAACCAGGCTACCCGCCCTACCAGCTACAATGAAGAAAACTGAAATATTTCTACTCATAGAAGTTTAAAGAGGTGCCAGAGCAAACACCAAATACTGCATGCAGTTAATTCACAGACTCATTTTCATCTGACCATGGTCTACTGGAAATGACTCAGGTGAATGATTAAAAGGCGATGTCAGGGCACACAGCATCAAGCTGTCACAGCCCAATGACGGAGTTCAGAACTCACCTTTTTACCTCTGCTGATCTGGCTCAGCTCTAATATATGACACCTGTAGCTAACCCTTTGGTGCTCAGTGTTCTTTTTGGTTCATCACATCTTCCAATTAATGTAGTTGTACTGGCCATCTATCTAACTAGATTATTTTCCCAATTCACAGTTCTCATTAGAGAAGCCATTCCAACAATGAGGGTTTAGTACAGAGAATACCACTGTATCTCTAAGGGAGCCACAGAAAACAAATGACAAGTCAGACATCTTATAAACACCCACTTCCCTGACAGGAATACAGAATGTGGAAAGATCAAAGCTTTGGTACAACAAGTAAAGAGATCTGCAAGGATCTGTAATCTATAGAAGGGGACTGACACTACACATTTACAGTTGTTCATGAATGGCAAATGAGTAAGGAAAAGACCAAGCACTACAATCTATGTTAGTCAACTGTGTATAACGGATACTTACTAGGTATTGTTCCCTTGTTGCCTATTTCCAGGCCTACTTGAGATTTGGAGCTCCTACGCTGATCAGTTCTTATGAAACAAAAACTCAGAACAAAGTCTCAGAGTGAAGTTACCCCAATGATGCCAACTTCCTTGCACTTATTATTATTTTGTTGTGTCCATTTGGGGGTCTCCTGGGGGGATCTAGGCCAAGTTATTTAGGTTGCACCTATGGGGCAATGAACTAATTTCCTGAATGTCCCTGTCACTGTTCCTGTTTAACAGCATCTCTGCTGTTCCATCCACTTCTATTTGTGCTTTCTGACATCTATTTTGTGACACATGGTATTTATTTCTTAAGTGCCTTGAGAACAGAGACATCTACAGCCAATGCATTCCTAGGCTCAGTTACGAGCTTCCCAATCACTTCAAATCATTACTAATTAAACACAGCCTCAGAGGAACTTCAAGCCCCTGGCTACCCCCAAACAAGAGATTAAATTTAATGATATGCTATCACTGTTGGCTGTTAGGCTTAGCACAGCACTGTGAAAGACCCTACCATGTGAAGTTCAATGATAATCCTAAGTACAGGGGATTAATTTTACAAGCACCAAACCCAATACACTGGGTATCTGCTGAAAAGCCTGTCCACAATCATAAAAATGAACAAAAAGTCATCCAGTAACATATCAAGTGGGTTCAGATGTAGCATGAATTATCAGGGAAAAGACAAAAACCATAAAAATTGGATCAGTCAAATCAGTCTCCTTGATCAACATGGCAACAACCAAAAAACAGTCACACCTCAATAACCAGGAGAACTAACTGGACAGCTAGGCTATTCTAATGCCTCTGGTTTCATTAGATACAGATGTAAATAGAAGCAACTTGCACATGGGAATGGGAAATGGAAGTCACACACCACTAGCTTTCTCAGCTGTGCCAGTATATGGCAGAGGACTACACTTGATTCAACAAAAGCACTGTTGGAGAAAACAGAGAAAAAAGACCTACTTTGCTTTTTAAGTTCTTCAATTTGTTCTTCTTTTAGGTCTAGCTGTTCTGTAAGTCTTGAAGCCGAATCCAATGCAGCATTTGCTTCATCCAAACGTTCCTGGTGGTGCCGGGGGGGGGGGGGGGAGGAGAACGTTATTACAAAGCAGTATGTAAATTACAGGGCTGGAAGACACTTTAGGATCAATCAGCAGCTCAGCCGGTGGTGAAGCTGCACCTATAAGACCATGGCAAGTCTGTGTAACCTACTGGCCTCATGCTCTTTCGCAATGCATTGCTGCCCCTTCAGAGAAACTAAGTAAGATGCTACTAAAAGATAGCATAACAAAAAACTTTTTAAAGTAACAAGATTAAAAAAACTAAAAAGACATAAAAAGTCAACAAACACAGTAACAATGTTTTTGTTCTTTTAAAATTTTAAGCTAACATATATAAATGGATGTTTCACTATAACTACTATTGCACATCTTTGTTCTGTTTATACGACAGTTGGATCTACTCGTAAGAACCCTCATTGTGTACACTGCTTATGTATTTCTCCTGTTCTGTCTCGCCATCCATTTGTGTGAGTACCTTGTATGGTAGATAGGAACCCTTTGTTCTCTGGGCAATGAAAATGAGGTCACCCATTGGTCTTTTTAGCAATATACAAAGATGTTCTCCTTTACTCTTATAGTTTGAGTTTAATCTTGATTAAGATCCTTACTTAGAGACTATACACACAGTCTAGAATTTATTGTAAGATACTTTGTTTTCTGTATTTAAATTTTAATATTGCATTTCTCAATGAATGTACCTTTGACAATTCCTAGCTCACTAAGTGTCAGAAAAGCTACTACACCATCAAAAGCATTCTCATATCCAGATGTGGTGGCACAGGACTGTACTACTAGCATTCTAGAAGCAGGACAATTCTGACAGCCTGAGCACAGCAAGACCCCATCTCAAAACAAAACAAAAACTACTTTCAGAAGCCAAGACTCCTACTAGGTAAGGATTGTTTTAATATAACTGCTACATATGGTGTTAAGAAGGGGTCCAACCTAATTTTGTCTGTATGGATAGTTTGCCAATGTCATTTATTTTTATATTTTGTGTTTACTTTGAGAAAGGGTCTTTCTATGTAGCCCCACTTGGCCTGGAATTCCCTATGCAGACCAAGATGGCCTTGAACTTACAGAGATCTGCCTGATCCTGCCTTCTGAGTGCTGGAATTAAAGTCCTGCCCAGCCAGGATCATTTTAAGAAAATCTTCTTTCCCTCTGAATTAAAAATGATTCAATTGAGGGATCTTTCTGTCTCTGGTCACCACAGTGAGAGGAGCTGCTGCCATGTCCAGGCATTTGCAATGGACACCGAGGAACTGCTCTAGATTCCTCATCAAGAGGGATAAGCAGATGTGTAACACCAAGCCCTGTAACTCTTTCTGCTACAAGGGGCTGGCTGCTTCACTACAAGACAAAGGGGTTGCGTGGTCATGACAGGCATATCTATCTGGTCAGTGAAAACCAGCCACTTTTTATGTGAGGACCTCCATCAACAAGAATGCTCGGGCAACCTCAGCAGCACCAGGCACATGATCTGCAAGAACAATTACTTTCTGATGTGGGCATGGTGGCCATCCACAGAGCTAGTGCCATCCCGTGAAGCCAGAAGCCTGTGGTGGTGAAGAGGAAGCCAACCCACACCACCAAGAGCTCTGAGTCCCACAACCCAGAAGCAATAGAGTCCAACAGCTTTTCCAACTACTACCGACTAAAAGAAAGAAAAAGAAAAAAAAAAGTTCAAATCCATTTCATTTCGATTCTCAAATATATTCTGGGCTCCATTTCTGGACTTCCTTTGTCCCACTGATCTAGACCATATTGTACTGCTCTGTTTTGATACAGTCCTTCCCCACTGCTTTTCCTTGTTCTAGTTTTCTTTGCTATCCTCATGTAAATTTCAGGCCACACTCTGGTCTGGGACTTGTCTGGTGTATTACCTTGAATAGTACAGTCCCTAGTTATTCATCAGTCACCTCGAAGGGCATTCTACAAGCATGCTTCAAGGAGAGAAGGAAAGACAGCTAACTCATCCTCCTGAGTAACCTGGAGTGTCTTGGCTGGACCAATGGGAAATTCTTAAAGGCAGAGACTGGGCTTCCCCCAAATGACAAAATCCCTTTGATGGACAGCAGCTTCTTCCTGTGCTCACAGAACTCCCTTCAGCTGTGACTGCCCTAACTGCCTGAGGACAAAAGCTCTGTCTTGTGCCTGTGAGTTCCAGCCAGGCCTTTGATGTGGTCTTCCCATCTTGACTGCCAGCCCTCCAAACTCCAGACTTGCTTAGCAAGCTCCAACAATCATGTAGCAATTCCCCGTAATCAAGTACATGTGTGTCTACATATTATCCACACTAATGCATGGACACACACACTCCTTACTGATTCTGCTTTCTAGGGGTGGAACTCTGAGAGGGTCTGAAACAAAAAAATTTTAATAGAAATGTATTATTCCAATCTATAAATCTAAATTTTGTATAAAGGAAATTTAAATAATTTTTAGAAAATCTAAACATTAAAAAAAGCACAACTTCATATTTCCTAATAATGTATGCAGTAGGGTTTGTGGTTAAGTGGTTTTTTTGTTCTGGAAATGAAACCAGAGTGTCATAGGTGATATACAAGGACTGTACCCCAGCCCCAGACCTCTAACAAAGTCAGTAAAGAAAGAACAAGCCTCTTTGGACATTAGCACTTTTGTTTTGTTATTTTGCCAATTGTTTGGATTTTATTTCACTTGTTCACCTTTTACCTTTATTAATTTCTTCTTAAGTTTCTTCTGGCTTATTTTGCTCCTTTATAAAATGATGAATTTATTTTAAATTAAGAAAAAAACTAGTTTTGTTAAAAAAAAAAAAAAGATCTGGATTGCTACTTTGAGAGTCTAATAGACAAGATATTCTGATACTACTGGACACAATTAAGTGTTGAATAAAAATATATCTTTTGGTCAGCTGTGGTGGTGCACATCTTTAATCCCAGCATTCAGGAGGCTGTTGGGGACCAAGAAAGTTCCATTATGGAATGTCTTAAGGTCTAGCCTCCAGTTTCAGTAAACAGGAGCATCCAGGAGCTCCGGCCTACAATTGTATTGCTAATGCAAGCAAGTCTGCTATTGTATAGCATAGCCTCAGTGTAGAATGCCTCCTAGTTCACATTTCTACAGGACTAAGCATTTGGATAGGCCTGCACCTGGGTGCGAGGTTAAGTGTGTGAGTAACAAGGACAGAGAGTTAGGAGTGATCTAGCAGAGAGGAGTCAACTGAAGGAGACAGAAATGGCCTCCTGGCCTTGGAAGCATGGTTAGAGAACAGACAGGAAGACACCAAATAAAGAAGAGACTCTAGTTTTACAGCATGGAACTGAGATCTCTCTAAAGATGACAAGATGCCTGTGTTTGGTCTTTATCGCCATTTGGTTGCTAGGAGTTTCCAAGTCCACGCTCCCCCACTCAGGCCGAACCTCATGCTGCTGTGGCTTGGGGTTGAGACATGCCGGGCCATGACAGGAGGCAGAGGCAGGAAGATCTCTGTGAGTTTGAGGCCAGCCTGGTCTCTAAAACAAGCTCTAGGATATCCAGGACTACACAGAGAACCCTGTCCCAAAAAAGCAAAACAAAACAAAATAAAATGTATCTTTATAGATGAAGGAACCAGCTTCCCTTTCGGCAGCCATAACAGCCGAACATGTGCTTCTATGACCTTGTCCTAGAAACTAGAAAGTCAGATGCCTGTCTTGTGACAAGGAACCAATCAGAAGTTAGCCGGTGGCGCTATGCTTTACGACCCTGGGTGTGCTTTACGGACAAGCGCACAGCAATGACGCAGAGAGCATAGCAACCACCCTGGGAAGGCCTATGGGCCATAACAACCAGTTGACCAATCAACACAGGGCAAGCCCTCCAAGCCTGGAAGCACACCAATCGTGAGCCTGTGCGTACCCCTAGACACTCCCCTTACGCTGCCCTATAAAGATCTGTACGCAGCGGCTTCAAACCGTCTTTTCTAGCTGTCCGCCATGGCGGGTGGGTGAAAGACACGAGCTAACATGGGGTTAGCTCGTTAAATTACAATAAAACCTCAAGCAGTTTGCAGCAAGCTCTCGAATCCGCCTGGTGATTGGGGTGACCTTGAACGTGGCCTGGGACCCCGAATACTTGAGTTTTCGGGGGTCTAACAATAGATACATTAATAACTTTGATTAAGTAAATGGAACATTGGAAAGCAGGGGCTATGGAAGGTGTTTGTGTCACCAGAGCACTGTCCTTTGGGAAGAATAAGTGCCACTGCTGCAGGAGGGGGTCCTTACAGAATGGATGAGTCTGGGTCCCTCCTGCTGTGTCTCTCTAGCTCTACAATGGGATGATGCAACAAGAAGGCCCTTGTCAGGTACAAGTCTCAGAATACTGGAGTTCCCAGACCCCAGAACCATTAGCTAACAAATTATTTTCTTTATAAACTACCCTGGCTGTAGTTAAAACAGCACAAAAACAAATGATATACCTTCCCAGTCATCAGTGTGGTAAAACGGTAAATCTTCAAAGACTGATAATGTACCATATTGACAAAGATGTAGAACAAGAATCACAAATATATTAAGAGTCAAAGTAAATTAATATGACCATGTTTAGAAAACTACCCCCCTAGAAATAAAGCATCGGTTTTCATACATATCCTATAATTTAGTAATTCCAATCAAAGCATACCTGATAGAAATTCTCATTCTCATTCTCTCTCTCTCTCTCTCTCTCTCTCTCTCTCTCTCTCTCTCTCTCTCTCTCTCTCTCTGTGTGTGTGTGTGTGTGTGTGTGTGTGTGTGTGTGTGTGTGTGTGTGTACCGTGAGATGTATACAAGGAAGTACATAATAAACTCATTGCTTATACAGACAAATATAAAATGTCCTTCATGGTAAATGGGAAAACAAAGCAGAATACCAGCTTCTTTCTATATGAAACAACTGTAAGGAAGACTGTGGAAGAGTACATAGAAACTGCAAAGGCAGCATTCCAATTATGGTGGGTCAAGAGGATGAGAGCATTTGCTGAATTGCTACCCTTCTATCATGCAAGTATTCTATATATACCAGTATACACATTAAAAATTTTATAGCCACTTAATATTTAACATAAATTTTAAAACTTAATAGAAAATATGGTTACTTCCTTAGAATATAAACAGTCCTGGGCTGGAGAGATGGCTCAGAGGTTAAGAGCACTGACTGCTCTTCCATAGGTCCTGAGTTCAATACCCAGCAACCACATGGTGGCTCACAACCATCCGTTATGAGACTTGGTGCCCTCTTCTGGTGTGCAGGCATACATGGAAGCAGAATGTTGTATACATAATAAATAAATAAAATCTTAAAAAAAAAAAAAAGAATATCAACAGTCCTAAACAGAATTATCTGTCACCAACTCCAGGTAAGGGTATTTTATTACTTTCACCAGCTGTTGGCAGTCTGCCAGTGACTGAGAAAAGTACCTCCAAAATCCAAAGCAAATCCCTTTGGTGTCATATCTCTGCAGCAGGATGGATTTCATCCATACCTTCCATATGGCTTTTATATATAAAATAGAAAATAAAAAGGAAAAAAATTCAAGAGACTTTAAAAGAAAAGACTGAGCATGGTGACTCACTCCTGTAACTCAGCATCTGCAAGGCTCAGGCAAGAACTGAGTGCTCAGAGCTCCAGTGCAGCCTGGGCTACAAAGTGGGACCCTGACTCAAAAACCAAAAACAAAACAAAGCAAATTCCCTCAAATTGCTAAAAACGAGAGAAGGAACCAGAAGAAAAGATCAAATAGGATAATATGTATAATTTAATACATAACAAATACAGTATACAAAACACTTTGTTCAAAAGAAAAAAATTCAACTTAACCCTATATATAGATGAATTTTTTTCATTTTGCAGAGGCCCTAGGTTACTGTTGTGTGCTAAAGCATTTCAAGTTCCTTTCACCTCACATTCACTGTGCCTACTCTCAATGTTGTCACCTGAAAGATTCTGAGCCTGATGGTTCAATGTAATACCCAGTAGAAGGCTGGTTAAGATCACTCAAATGTTAAATAGTAAATGAGTGGTTTTTGAGACCATTTCCAAGACATAGCTCTTAAAAGAAAGCATTTTGCCTACCTGCAGCGACAATACTTTTCCTTCCAGATTCTCTGCTTTTTTCTTCCATTCAGTTAAGAGCTGGTTTTGCTTTTCTAATTCAGCAGAATACATAGCTTTTTCCTCTAAGGAGAAAGGAAAGTTACAGTAATATTTGCAACAGTGTATAAAGCTAGAATTTTACATCATTTAAACACCCCAAAAGGGAAGGACCAATGTCTTAGTGAACATGTCAAGTGGCACTGCCACCAGGGCCTGTGTGCCTCACAGCTTCTCACCTGTGTGGCCATCCCACTCTGCTTCACAGCCTCCTGGCAACATTCCTCTGTTCTCATGCCCAGTATAGCAATGAAGTTAAAAATAGTCTCTTTTTTGGTTCCACTATGTAGCCCTGGCTGATGTGTAACTCAGAGATCAGCCTGCCTTTGCCTCCTGAGTGCTAAGATTAAAGGTGTCAACTACCACACCTGGCTAGATGTAGGAAGTGGTATAGTTAAAGATTTCAACTAAATGCATAGTTCTAAAGGGTCACACAAGTATAAATGTAAAATTTTTCTTAGGCACAAAAATATCCTCTAACCCTCCTATTAAACTATCAGTTAACCCAATTAATAATTACCAGATGTACTGAGTTGTAGTAAGAGATCTTACTAGGTACCTGTGGTGCATGGTCACATGTGTGTACGTGAACATGTGGGATTTTGGTCTGGGGTAGGGGACAGGCTTGTTCTCTTGGTTCCGGCTGAGCTGGGAGGGCAGCTGAGATTGGATGTTCGGAGTGCTGACCCTGGATTATCTGTTTCTTATGTAAGTGATTTCTCCCCAGTAAAACTAACCTATATCATCCCAATCCTGTGTATCGCAATTTCTACCACCACACTGAATCCACAAACTGATGGGTCAGGAACCTAATGATGGCAGGGGGAATGTGCAAAAGCAAACTTTGTTCTTAGCATAAAACATGCTCTAGTCTGTTAGTGTATCTCTAACACAGTAATTTTACACTTGGAGTAGGAAATATAGCCACCTCAAAGCACAGATGAACAGCTAAGAACAAGTTTCAAGGGTCAGAAAGGGCTTCAAACTCTAGAATCTCAAACCTAATCATTCTAAATGTGTGTCATTCTCCTGTTGCATGTGCTTCTATTACATCCTCCCTCCCTCCCTCCCCTCCTCTCTCTCCTGCAGTTTTTGTGTTTTTTTTGGGGGGGGGTGTTTTTTGTTTATTTTTTATTTTTTACAAGACAGGGTTTCTCTATTGCTTTGAAGCCTGTCCTGGAACTTGCTGCGTAGACCAGGCTGGCCTTGAACTCACAGAAACCTGCCTGCCTCTGCCTCCCGAGTGCTAGGATTAAAGGTGTGGACCTGGTAGTTTTTGAGATTTTCTCTATGTAACCGTGGCTGTCCTGGACCTCATTATGTAGATCAGGCTTGTCTGAAACTCAGAAAGACCTGCCTGACTTTGCCACGCTACTTCGGGTATTAAAGGTGTGTGCCACCAAGCCTGGCCCCTTAATAAATATTTCTTTGTTTACTTTGTGTTGAAATATTTTAGTTTGCTGAGAGAAAAAGTTTTAAAAGATTTTAGTTCACAGAAAGAAAAAGTTTCCCATAGGCCTTGGCCCATTACAAGGAAGTTGGCCCCAACCCCGGGCACATCCTATGGTTTAGACGGGGGCAATCACCAAGACAACTCTGTTTGGGTCACACCTGGCTGGCCAGCAGACAATCAAGGACTCTCCAGAGTACATTCTATGGTTTTTCCTTTGTAGAAAACCAGGTCACACCTAGGTGACCTCATTAATATGAAATCATACTTTGTAATCAATCACTTTGTAATCAATCGCTTTGTACCCCTTGCCTGTATGCTGATCTGTGAGTTTTTTCTATATAAGGAGCTTGCACCCCCATGCTGGGGTGTGCAGCTTTCCCGATATTGCTGACACCTGAATGCACATTGGTTCAATAAACCCTCTTGCTTTTGCAGCTCTTGGTCTGGTTTCTGAGTCTCAGGGGCTCCTCAGGATCCTGAGGCCCTTAGGTGTCTGGGGGTCTTTCTTTGTGTATGTCTGAGAGCACTCAGGCCACAGTGTGAATGTGGAGGGCAAAGAAGAACAGGTTCTCTCTTTCCACTACTTGGCCCCGGGGAACCAAACACAGGTCATCATGCTCAGTACCTATTCACTAAGTCATCTCACCAACCCTCTATAATCTCCTTCATCACTTGATTCTCCTCCTTCATTCTATTTACTTTTTTAACTCCAGCACTGGCTACTCTTCCAGAGGACACAAGTTCAATTTCCATCATAAAAGCTCACTAAAGTCTGTAACTCCAGTTCCAGGTATCAAACACCCTTACACAGACAAATCTACAGGCAAAACACCAACACACATAAAAGAAATAAATACAATATTAAAAAAAAAGTCAGATAGTGGTGGTGCACTTATTTAATACCAGTACTCAGGAGGCAGAGACAGGCAGACTCTGAGTTAGAGGCCAGCCTGGTCTACAAAGTGAGTTTCAGGACAGGGCTACACAGAGAAACCCTGTCTCGAAAAACCAAAAGCACAATAATAACAACAACAACAACAACAACAAATTATACTCTTCCACTTTCATCTTAATTAGTAATAATATACTAAAACTTTATTAAAAATCACAATAGTTTTAATCATAAAAGGTATGTGAACTTACCTGGTGGTGGTGACTTACCTTTCCTCTTAGCAAATCAGTAACCATTTAAGGATTTCCTATACCTACCTTCATAATCAAATAAGGCAAAATATAACTACAGTTTTTTCTTCATTAAAACATCAGCCATGTAAGTAACGTACCTTGTTGGAAGTGTTCGAGAACCATCTGCAGGTTGGCTAATGACAAAGCATACTGCTTTACTTGTTCCTGAGAGACAGACAGCTGCAAGGCGGTCTCATCCCTCTGCTTGGAGACCATGTTCAATTGTTCTTGCAAAGATTCTACTTGCACACTGGCTTGATGACTTCAAAATAAAAGAATAAAAGCAAACTGCTTCATCTATTTAAATAATTTAACAAAAAATGCTTTCCCACCCATCATCCGTCAGTCCACCCATCTCCAGAGCTTCATCTAGTTTTACAAACTGAGATTCCATACAACTCCAATTTGACTTTCCCTACATGTCGTGTGTTAAATTCTATTTAAATCACAAAAAAACACAAAACACCTTCAGGAGTTCCTCTGATCTATTTCTTAATCATCCTGTCAAAATGACTCTCAACAAATGATGGCCCTTTTAAAGATTAAGAATTAGGCAAAAAGATGGGCATCGGAGGCGCACGCCTTTAATCCCAGCACTCGGGAGGCAGAGGCAGGCGGATCTCTGTGAGTTCGAGGCCAGCCTGGTTCTCCAGAGCGAATGCCAGGCTCCAAAGCTCCACAGAGAAACCCTGTCTCGAAAAACAAAAAACAAAAAACAAAAAACAAAAAAAATTAGGCAAATAAGAAACTATGCACACACACACCCTCTCACCCTCCCCAAAAAGGTTTACAAGTAGCTTGCAACTTTCAAGTTTGCAGATTTCAATTACACAGTATAATTTATCATAAATTCAAATCTTCAGGGACTTTCAAGTCATTTGGTCAGCTTCAGCCCTAATAAGGAATGGACTCTAATGACACCTATTTGCACTTCACAACTGGAGTTATGATGAACCTGCAACTTTCTGATGGCCACACCACTGTCCAGTTGTTCTGACTGCTCATCTTTATATTAACTTCTGTCTATATTACATACACATACAGAAGCCCCATCATTTATCCAAATACGAACCCAGAGATCCCTAAGAGACTTGGCCATACTGCGCCCACAGACAGGAAGCAGATAGCAATGCATGGTTGTGTTTAGCTTGCTTTCCCCTTTCTATCCCATCCAGACCCTGAGATCACAGAAAGGGGCTGCCCACAGTTGAGATGGCTCTTCCCAGCTCAATCAGCCTCTCTGGATAGTCAAAGGGTGAAGACAGAGTTTCTATTCCTCCTGGTCCCACAGCTGTTCAGTCCCAAATAAACACACAGAGGCTTACATTAGTTATAAACTGTTTGGCCAATGGCTCAGGCTTCTTATTGGCTAGCTCTCTTAATTATTAACCCATTTCTATTAAACTATGAATTGCCTCGAGGCTGTGGCTTACCCATAATGCTCCGGCATATTACTCCTTCAGCAGCTACATGGCATCTCTCTGGTAACTCTCTCTCCCTCTTCCCAGAATTCTCCTAGGGTCTGGTAGGCCCTCCTATACCTCCCGCCTGGCTACTGACCAATCAGCATTTATTCATCAATCAATAAGAAAAACATATATTCACAGTATACAGGAGGACATTCCCCATCACATGGGCATGGCCAGAGGCTTATCTGCTAGATTATAGATCCTGCCACAATGGCATACTAACATCATAGCTCCTATCCAGTCTTACATCTTTCCTTCCTTCCTTCCTTCCTTCCTTCCTTCCTTCCTTCCTTCCTATCTATCTATCTATCTTATTTTTTGAGACATGGTCTCATCATGTAGCCCTTCGATGGCCTGTAACTCACTAAGTAGACCAGGTTGACCTCAAACTCTTAAAGACCCACCTGCCTTAAGTGCTTAAAGGGATTAAAGGCATGCACTACCGCACTTGGCCTGGCTTATAATATCTTTGGAGTGTATCTTTGATGAACAATAATTATTTTCAGAATACTAAATTAATATTTAATATTAATATTAATATTAATGTGGTCTTCATTAATATTTAATATCAGTTAAACCCTTACTCAAGAGTAACTATTAAAGTAGAAGCAACTCACTTGGAAGATATTTTACTCAACAGCACCCTCTTGTGGAAGCAGAGGTAAACTAAGACATAAACTGTCCCCAAATGTCCCTAGGTTTTTATTCATTCGACCGGACTGGTTAGCAAAACTAAATATGACTGTAAGGATAAATGAGCTTTTAACATGCTCAGAAAGCTAACAGACAGTAGGCGTCACTTTGTTAAAGGGTCAAAATACCATAATGTGGCCTATAGACTGGATTTACTCATATGACAAATATTTACTGTCTATTAGTCTACACTTAATACATGTTGTGGGAAGACAGAAGATGAGCAGCATCAGGTGAACTTACACTTTCTTTGATAAGAGAGAGGTTAAGACATGCAACAATTACTAAGTGTAATATAAGGGCCATCAAAGACTCAAAGCCTGCTGGGCATTGGTGGCGCACGCCATTAATCCCAGCACTCGGGAGGCAGAGGCAGGTGGATCTCTGGGAGTTTGAGGCCAGCCTGTCTTGAAGAGAAAAAAAAAAAAAAGACTCAAAGCTCTATACAAGTTCAGAAAAAGACACTACAACAAACAGGGTTTGGGTTTAGAAATGATGGATGGGGCACTAAATAATAACCCTTTGTGAAGAAAACAGAATTTGAAAAATAGGTGAGAGTCACAGAAAAACTCGTAAGAGAGGTAGGTCCATCCTTCAGTCAATATGAAAAGGGAAAGTGGGGAAAAAAGAAACAGGAAAACAGTGGGAGAGCTGAGCGACACAGAATGGTCAGATAAGGCCAGAGCTCTATGTGAGGATGCTCATCTCATCTCGGAAGTTATAGGGAATGGACAGAGACTGAAAGCATTAGGTAAAACAAGGACCTGAAAACTGTAAAGAAGGACTTTAGCAGGTACTGTTATGCTAACCACAGGCCTCAGTGATTAAGAGCTCGTCCACCTCTTCCAGAGGACCCAAGTTTGAGACCTAGCAGCCCCAAAAGGTAGCTCAATTTAATTCTAGCTCCAATGGGAACCAACAATGCTCTCTTGGGGCTTCTGCAAGTACCTGCATGTGTATGGCACACAAATTTGGGAAAAAGAAAAAAGCTCTAAGTGTCCAGAAAATAAATTAATGGTGTACTTACTATGTAGTCATAAAATATTGCTGCAGAAATATGTGGCTTTTTGTATAATGACATATTACTAAGTGCTAAAAAAGGCCACAAACAGTAACAATTATATGATCTCATTTTGCTCTTAAAAGACAGAATATATACATCTAGATATAAAGGTATAACATGGTAAAAAAGGATGATTTGGGGTGAATGGAGCTCTACTTTGTCTTTGTCTTTTTGGCTTGTGTGATTTTTCTAAAATGTAATGTTCTTGTAGGGTGCAGTTAAATACACCAATAATACTAGCCCTTGGGAAACAGAGGCATGAGGATTTCAAATTTGAAGCCAGCATGAGTTAGTGAGACCCTGTCTCAAAAACAAAACCAAGTCCTAAGAATAAAATCTTTCTACTGAGAAAAATGAAAAATTAAACTATTTAAGGAAGGACCAATCACTCAAAGCTTCTAACAAGCCACAAGGTGGTTCCTCAAGCTGATCCAGGTCTCCAACCTGCTTCTTCTTACACACTTTCATTTTTAACATCCACATGGTGTCAGCCTTCAATCATCCACTGAAAAGTAATTCCATATGAATTAATTAGCTCTTGGGAAACTGGACAGAGTCAATAAAACCTGCCAGCATCTCAGAACTATTTCCTAAAATGACAAGTGACATGGGGGTGGGGTGCAAAGGAGAAGGACATCTGAGTGCTAGACTCCCCAAGCCTATCTTGATCAAGTTTTTACACTACTTCACCCTAAGACTCTTCAGCTGTAAAATGGAGACAATGACTTTTGTGAAAATGAACTTGAACTTCTATAAGCAAAACGTTTACTGAGCATGATGCTCAACAAGTGACTAGTTAACATTCATGAAAAAAGAAAAACTTACCTTGCATTTTCCATCGCGTTAGAGGATGAAACTAGCTTTTCTTCCAACACTGTGACTTTCTTCCTCAGTTTGGCCTCTCTATCTTCTGCAGCCAAAGCTTCCCGGGTATGAGAATCTTCAGACTCTAAGAGGTGGTCACGCAATCTCTGAAGCTCCTGGTTTAACCGTGACTCTTTGTCACGTAAGTGCTGAACCTAGGAAGAGGACCTTTCTTTACTTTTCTTTTATGCAATGCCTACCTCCACAAAACACTTATGTCATCAAATTTTTTCCATATTACGGAAATGTATTATTATATTAATTACACATAAGTACCAATAAGTTGTTATAATTGTAAAGTATAATATTTATTTTAAATCATTTTAATTGTAATATATTTTAATTAATTATACAAATATAACATGTTTATTTAGTAATAACAAGCCTAATTATTACAAATATCAATTATATAATATATTACATATAATAATATATTAATATACTAATGCCTTACCCTGCAAAGTGTGTTTATACCAGGAAAACTTCTCCCCAAATTACATTAAAAAGGATTCAAATGGAAGCTTTACATTTGCAAGATCTCATCTGCTTAGTTATAACAGAAATGGAATCATACAGAAGTACTGGGCTCTTATGGCAGAGTACATTTTTAGTAAATGTCAGTTTTTTCATGTTTTAAGAGTGACGTAATTTTCTTATACACAAGGCATGTATCACAGGTTTTTTTGCAGCACATCAGAAGAAGAGAAAAATCACAAAATAATTTCATTTGCCTTAGTTAATGGCTAGTAACCACTGTGCCACTGTCCATTATGGTGAATGTATACCTCATTCTGAAGGGTACTGTTTTCCATTTGCTTCTGCTTCAGGGCCAGCATAACTTGGTCTCTCTCCTGTTGAAACGTAACTGTCTTCTCCTGCATTGATTTAACTGCATTTAAAAGCTGATTTAACTCTCCAGCCTTGCCCTTTTGGAAAGAAACAACTTTAGCTTTAAAGAGTAATAGATTTTCAAAATGACATTTTCCTTATTAAACAATTAAAATACAGTTAACAATAGCAATGTCAACAAAATCCAAAAGCATTCTGAGAAAGACACAATCTGAAGGCGCTTAGAGAGATGTGGCATCTAAATATAATGTGGTATCCTACAGGGTCCCTGCAGCAGAAGGAGAACATGGGGCGACTACTGAAGGATTCCAATGAGCATGAACTCGTGCTGCCACTACGCTGATTCATGAGCTGTAACAACCACTGCAATGTGTAAGAAACTGCATGCCAGGGAGATGACAGTTCTCACAAGCTCTACAACTGGTCCCAAAGCTGTGCTAAAAGGAAATAGTCATTAGAAATGTTTTAGAGGGAACCAGGTGTGGTGGCACATGTCTTTAATTCCCTCAGAGGCCAGTGGATCTCTGTGAGTTCAAGGCCATCCTGGTCTACACAGTAAGTTCTAGGCAAGCCAGAATCACATAATGTGAAACTTTCTGTCAAGAACCGCCGCACATACGCACACGCACATGCACACTGGGGTCTGGGAATGTAGGATAGAGGAAGAACACTTGCCCACCACGTATGAGGAGGCCAGAGGTTCAATCACTAGTAATTAAAAAGCAAAATACAGACACATGAAAACACACTCTAAAGAAGTAGGACACAAGTGATATGAAGGGGAAAATGGAAAAAACTGGGGGAAGACTTTTAAGTTGGAAGGATAACATAGAAGAGTAGAGGAGGGAGCGAGGAGGGATAAACAATACTAAATGCATAGGAAAATATTTTATGCTTACTCAAAATACATATATATATGAATGTATATGTATATACATACATATAGTTTAAATGAAGTCAGACTACTTGGAGTGACAACATCCCCTGCAAGAGCCACAGCCTACCCTACAAAAACCCCAGTGCTTGGCGTTGGACAGCTCCCTTTGAAGAGTTGGTCAAGAAGGTCCAGGAGACCTTCAACTCCTCAAACAATACTGACACTGCCCTTGGCTGCCTCCCAGAACTTGAAGGTAAACCCTGTTGCTGAAAACACCTCACACTTTGGACACAGGATTTGGAGGAATTGAGCTGGAACTGACCTGGAAGCCTCCTTCCTGAGCACTAGGAGAAAAGCAATTAATACTCCTACCCATTTGCAAAGCCTATGGAGAGCAGGGACCAGCCTGCTAAGATATCACGAACAGTGCAAGTGTCACTTATATATCAGGAGTAACTGGAAGCTGTCTAACAGGACTTATGGCCTGCTATGTAAAGGGGAATTCATTCCTGGTAGTGTAAATCTAGGAAAAACGAACTACCTAGGGTACTGGGGTCACAGACCCTAGAAGGGAACCTACTACTCCCAATTGACTAAACCGGTGTAATTTCTAGCTCCATTCTAAAAACCTCAGACCCACAGGTAAGTGCCAATTTCACCCCTCAAAGAAGCTTCCTTTTGCAATGGATAAAGAAAATTACAGAAATCACAACTGGTCAAAATGAAGAGAATAGCTGAATGTGAAGCACCCATCCCCAATTAGTTCATCTACAGCCTACCTCTACGCCTAAGGTTCAGGGAACAACTCAGAAGAGGGAGTGGGAACAATATATAAGCTCTGTGTGGTAGCACACCTGATGGCTGATCAAAAAGTCTCAGATTTTGGACCATTTCTGATTCTGTACTAAAAACTACTTAACCTGTACAGGTTAAACAAAGGTACCCTTAAATTACATAAGGGAAATAATTTAAAAAATTGTTTAGCTTATACTAAATACACTCAAGTAATAGAATACTTAAGGTATGTGGTGGTTTGAAAGAAAATAGCCCCCAAACAGAGCCTTGTTGGAAGAAGCACATCACTTGTGAAGGCAAGTCTTGAGGTCTCATATATGCTCAACCTATACCCACTGTCTCAGTTTCACTTCCTGTTGTCTGTAGATCAAGATGTAGAATTCTCCAGCACGATGCCTGCCTGCACACCGTCATGCTCCCTACCATGACGATAACGAACTAAACCTCTGAAACTGTAAGCTGCCACCTCAATTAAATGTTTTCTTTTATAGGAGTTGCCTTGGTAATGCTGTCTCTTCACAACAACAGAAACCCTAAGACAAGGTAAATCTTCAATAAAATCTGCATAATTTAGATCTATAGGTGTCAATACAATAGAAGGAAATGGCACCAAATACTAAACTTGCATAAAAGCACATACAGTATAACAAGGTATTTCACTGTCCCACTTCCCAGTTATGCTCTTTGAACCATAAAATACTACACCCATTGTCAGAGAACAGTGGGAAGGTCCATGCTCTAAGACCTTTTAAACAAATTAGACTGGCACAGGCCACTACCATTAAAGCTGAGATCTCTGAAAGACCCAGGCTAGTTTCATAAAGTCAAGGCTATCTCCTGATCCTCCTGCCTCCATCTCACAAATGCTAGGATTATGTGGACTGCTGAGCCTAGCCAAACCATGTACCTTTAATCAGATAATACATGACTCTTACAGGAGAATGTAACATTTTGAATCCTGTGCCTAGCAGCAGATACATATTCAAGAAGCAGATGCTGGGCTGGGATATAACTCAGTGGCACAGTGCCTCCCTATTAAGCATGAGGCCCTAGGTTCAATCCCCAGCATTACTAAAAGAAGGGAGAAAAAATAACTGTTGTTGAATATTGCCTTGTTCTGCCTATCATCCCCTTACCAAATTTCTACTACCAAAGTGCAGAACTCACACTAAAATATTAATGCCAAAGGCAAGCTACAGTATTAACCAGACCATAACAAATCTTCAGTAGTTCTTACCATACCAAACATGTACAATAGCCACTAAAACAAGCTCACTGGAGGAGCTTAGAGTGAGCATGTAAGCCACTGAACACATCAAAAGCTACTGGCACTTTACATTGAACTGCTATGGCCCTCCATTTTAAGAGTGAATAAACAAACCAACATGATCAAAAGATACTCAAAGTTCTAGAAGCAACAGAGCTGGTACTAGGGTATTGACAAGAGCCTATTCTGTCTAAGGAACTACTCCAAACATGTTTCAAACTGTGGACTGATCCATTAGAGTCAATTCGGGGCCAGCAAGATGGTTCATGGGGAAAAGAGGCTAAGCCCAATGACTTGAGTTTGAGCCAAGGAACTCAGAGGGTGGAGAAAGAAGCGACCCTCAAAAGATACTCTCTGACTTACACAAGTCCACTCTGCCAGAAGCACATACACACAACAAATAAATAAACAGTATATGAAATCAATTGAATGGCTCATTCAGCATATTTTTTTCTAATAGTTTACCACATTACATGGATAATTTGTAGTTTCTGAAACTTTTCAGTTTCTCTCATACATACACAAATATATATAGACATTATAAAAAGTATTCTTACTGTAGTTCATGGTCAAAGATATCTCTTAGTACTTCTTTTTCATCCAGGAGTCTCTAAAATGTTGACCATTTCTAGAAGCTATTGAAATATGCCAAAATGTGATTAAAGTGACCTCTGGTCAGCTGAGGAAATAGCTTCTAAATTGAATGCTTGCCATGCCAGGTGGTTGTGGCTCATGCCTTTTATCCCAGCACTTGGGAGGCAGATCTCTGTGAGTTCGAGGCCAGCAAAAAAAGTAGAATACTTACCTAGTGCAGAGGTCCTGGGTTTGAGCTCTACCATCTTCCGAAGAACTGCCCTGAGGAATCACTCCTATTAAATCTGTTTTATACTTAGGAGGTTATGAAGGATTAATCTACTACTAAAAATATTTGAAAATATCTAGTAATTTGGGGGTGAAGAAACTGTACATGAACCAAAATACCTTCAAATAAATATTCCAAAGTGAGCAAGTTTAGTCTTCCTCAGAAATAGCATCAATAAAATAACAGTAAAAAGGCTCCTTTGTCCTCAACATTTTTCTACATACTCCACCGAGAACATACCTGTTCTTTTTCTTTCAATAGCTGTTCAAAAGCAAGTGCTTTCTCTCTCATAGAATGGCATTCAAATTCTTTTTCTCGTAACATCATGGAAAACTTCATGTTGGTCTCTTGTAACGCCTGGTATTCTGTTTCCTTCCCCCTGGAGGTTTCTACTATTTTTTCATTTTCCCCTTTCAATTTAGAAATGTCCATTTCTAAAATCAATATTCTCTCCTTCAAATTTGTCACTGCCTGCCTCAAAAGCTCATTTTCATTCACTTTGTTCGTGAAATTCTCATTTGAAGAATGTAACTGGTCACTCTTGGCTTTGATTAAGAGGTCTTTTTCCTTAAGTAAGTTTTGTAAAGCCTCTTGTTTCTCCTTCAGCTGCTTCATTTCCGAATCAGTCTGCTCGTGTTCTCTTCTTCCTGCCTCTGAGGATGCAGCTATGGACTCTGACAGTCTGTGGTTGTTTTCCTGGAGTGTTTTAATCATGGCATCTTTTTCCTGCAGTGATCGCCTCAGATCATCCACTTCTTGTTGAAGCAACTGAGAAGACTCACATGGGCCAGTAGACTGGCTTGTCTTAAGAGGCTCTCCTGATTGAGTGGTAAGTGATGAGCCACAAGAGAGCTGGGGTGACATGATGTCAAGTTTCCCTAAAAGAAGGTCCTTGGTGTTACAAAGCTGCCCTATGCTATGCTGAACTTGTGCCAGTTCCTGCCCAAAATTCTTAAGTTTGGTTTCGTTCTGCTCATAACTTTGGATTAAGCCAGTATAGTCCACTTGTAATTTAGAATTGTTATCACTGTCAACCAAAACTTGTGCCTGAAGTTGATGAAGTTCTTCTTGAAGCTGGGCTGACTCGTGTTGCATATTTTGGACAGTGGTCATCACCTGTTGTTTCCACTCTTCCATTTTCTTCACTTGCTGTTTTAGTTTATCACGTTCCTGTAAGAGTTCCTCAAACTGGTTACTATTAACTCCTCCAACCTCGCTACCTGTGCCAGAAGTCTGCAAAACTGTCAGCAGGGTCTGGCACTTCTGACTCAGTGCATCTATTTCAATGTCTTTTTCTCGAATAATCCGTGATAAATTCTGAATAGTTTCTTTAAACATATCTTGGCCACTACTTTCAAATCTAGTGGACATTTTTTTATTCTCATCTTGCAACTTAATAAGGGCTGCTTCTTTGGCACTAATAATATCTATCATCTTGTGGTACTCTGTTTTTAGCTGGCTATTTTCCCTGGTCTTCTCACTTAAGACAACCATTACTTTTTCTCTTTCCATAGCATAGGCGTGCAGCTGCTGCTGGAGGTACACAACATCCTGAGAGCAGGAAGCCGAGGAAATCCTGGCATGAAGAGCTTGGATCTCCAAGTCTTTCTGCTGGATAATCTGAGTGAGCTTGCCGACCTCATCTTTGGACAACTGATCAATCTGTTTAGTTAAAGAGATATTCTTTTCATTCAGAAGCTTAATCTCCAGCTCCCGTTCTTTTATCCCCTTCACCAACCTTTCCGTTTCAGCTTTAGATAAATCATGCTTTTCACTTTCATTTTCTATACTAAGGCTCTGAACTTTTGTTTCTTGAAAAATATCAGAATTCTCTGTTGGAATGTCCCGTCTTTCTTCATGCAATTGGGCTTTTATTTGTTCAATTGTTTTTTGCAAGTTCTTAATTTCCTCATCTTTTTCTAAAAAGAGCTGGCTGTGTGTGATATTCATTTGTTCATGCTGGTACCTAAACTCATCCATTTCTTTCTTCTGTTCCTGTAGAGACTGGAGAAGCTGCATCTTATTCTGATTTTGATCTTCAATCATCTTTTGATGATGTTTAATTTCTTCTTCCAGATGATCTTTGATTATGTGCAGCCTAGACAGCTCAGACTCTAGCTCTGTGGTGCTGTCAAGGGTTCTAGGCTCAGGCACGGGCACAGCCCGACTCTGCTGCTCTCTGAGCCGCTCCAGCTCTTCTTGCAAGTGATTATTCTCTTCTTTCATGGATCCAAGACTTCTATCTTTTTCCTCTATGGTCTGCCTTAGAGTCTCATTTTTTCTTAAGGCCTCAGCACATTTGTCCAATTCCTCCTGCAGTTCTGAACTTTTTTCTTTAAGTTTCACAATACAAATTTCTTTTTCATTTATAAGTTGTGTCAATCGTTTCTGCTCTTCTAAACTAGACGACAAAGTTTCCTTCATTTGTTGATGATCAGTAGCCATTTGCTCAATACTTTTTTTGAGCCCTGATATCTCAGAGTCTTTTTCTTGACTGAGTTGAATTAAGTGCTCATGTTCCAGCTGTAAGGCAGAGGTACTCAGGCTGCGTGCGCTGGACAGTTCCTCAATAGTTTGCTTGTATTTGTTTGCTTCTTCCAAAAGCCTCTTCTCAGCACCACACAATTCTGTTTCTAGCTGCTCCTTTTCCCATCTGAGTGTCTCCAGCATGGCAGTTTTTTCCAGAGAAACCTGGTTGTTGCCAGCAATAGATTCTTCCAACTGATTTCTTACATCCTCACAGGCTACAACCAGCTTTTCATTTTCTGTTCTGAGATCAAAAGCAACTTGCTTCAAATGTTCATTGAGCTGTTCTATTTCGGAAAGACTCTGCTTTAAGTTTCTGACTTCAGCTTCCCTTTCCTGAAGTAAGTCATCCTTCAGCTGACTGTTAGAGTCTTGGGTCTGAGAGCGAATCAATTCACTTCTCACTGTGGACAGCTCTTCCTCATTTTGTCTGATGTGTTCCCTCAGTTCCTGGTTCTCCTTCTGGATGCTGAAATTATTTTTCTCTGATTTATTCAGCTGATCTACTAAATCTTCTACTTTATCTTCAAGCTTCTGCTTGGTTAACTGTAAATCACTTAGGGCCTGTTCACTGTGAGTTAGCTTTTCTTTCTGCAAGTCTAACTCTTTGATAATGTTCATTTTATCATCCTCGAGGTGATGGCTTCTCTGCTTTTCATCATTTAGATCTTCTTTTAGTTTCTTGATGGTACTATCTCCTTCACTTTGTTGTTTTGATAGCTGATCTTTTATCAAAATCACATGCTGAAAGAAAAAGTGAATTACAAAGTAACTTTGTGACATTTTCCCATGTTAGTATCTAAAGAAAATTCTGTAAATTTTCATATCATATAATAAAGATCTGAATATAGCCAGGCGGTGGTGGCGCACGCCTTTAATTCCAGCACTCAGGAGGCAGAGGCAAGTGGATCTCTGAGTTTGAGACCAGCCTGGTCTACAAGAGCTAGTTCCAGGACAGCCTCCAAAGCCACAGAGAAACCCTGTCTCGAAAAACCAAAATAATAATAATAAAAATAATAATAAGAATATTTATAAACCTTCTTCAAAAATAACTTTCTATGGCTGGAGAGATGGCTCAGAGGTTAAGAGCACTGACTGCTCTTCCAGAGTTCCTGAGTTGAATTCCCAGCAACCACATGGTGGTTCACAACCATCCGTTATGAGATCTGGTGCCCTCTTCTGGTGTGCAGATATACATGGAAGCAGAATGTTGTATACATAATAAATACATAAATAAATTCTTTAAAAAAAAAAACTTTCTATCCCACTATGTCTCACAAAAAAATTTACAAAAAGTTTATCATTTTAAGAGTAAGAATCTAAAATCAAAAAAGGCTAATTACACATGTTCTGTTTCTAACTTTTAAATCCCCAGAGCAGGCTTCCACAAACAGCAATCCACAGCGGCTACCTGTCTCTGTACACAGTTTACCAAAGCAAAGCCATGCTTGCTTGTTTACATATCCAAACTCAGCGAGTTGAACGGCTGCAACTGAGATATGTTCTCACAATTTAAAACATATTTTACTAACTAGCACTTTGAAGACAAAGTTATATCCCTGTCTGTGTTAGTTCAGTACCCAGATGAGAGGCTGGAGTGTGCTCCTCATGAAAATGTCCCCAACGCTTCATCATATTTAATGCAGGGTTACCTTAGTAGCCTCTTGGTTCTGCTTGTCCAGTTCTTCTAATTCAGCCGTGAGTATTTCATTTTCATGAATACTCTGATTCAGTTCTTGTTCCTTCACCTCCAAGTTAAGTTTCAAGTCACGTACTTGAGACAACAAATCTATGTCCCTTGTAGCTGTACTTTTAATGACTTCATATTCATTGCTCAGTTTGGAAAGTGATATCTGAAGTTCTTCCTTCAACAACAAGGGGACAGGGGAAGCAGCACATATCATCATTCAAGAAGAGACAGAAGAAGAATAAGCAAGCAGACATAAACAAACATAACTGGAGGATCTATTTTAAACCCTTTGCATTGGGAACATTACTGAACAAGCCACAGCTTTCAGTCATGCACAGTTTTACTTACAGTTCCAAGCAGAACATTTCTACGACTGTGCGTTCACCTTCTAGCCCTACCTTCTCTTTAGAGGTCCTCTGCAGAGGACCAGTCCCAGGGCAGAGCCTTTTCTATTCTGTTCCCATAGCTACTAGCTTTATCCTATACCTACCAAACACACTCCTAATAAAAGCCCCCAACCTTCCAGCTCTCTTCATTTCACTCCCTAACACTCAGCCAGATTAAGTAAAAGTGAAAAAAAAAATCAGTACTCATTCAAACTATTTGCTCTAATTAGAAAATAAAAGGCCCATTTTTCTCATTAAAACGACTTACTTATTTTTTGATTATATTGGAATACAAAACCATCTCTTAATTAAAGAATGACCCTGCTCCCTTTATCTTCTTTCTGAACAAGACCAGGCTCCCCTCTCACAAACCCAACATTACTAAAAACAGACCCACACATGTATTTAATAGTCTATTATGAAATAACATTTTCTAAAAACCTAAGAAGTTAAACAGTTCTCTATGATTCAACATCATTTTCTCTGTTATAAGGTATATAAAAAGCCTTCTTCTCCCAGTGCTTTCTTAAAATCGAATTTCTATGGGATATACTTTGAAATAAATAGTATCAACTTCCTTTAAAGAACCTAACAGTCCCATATAAAAGAGGTCTACACAAAACTGTATGAGAATCTCTACCATCTCTTTCTCATTTCCTTCCAATCCAAATGCTTATTCTGAACTGTCCTTGAAGGATGGAGCCAGGTGTGGGGCTCATGCCTGCCATCCCAGTACTTGTGGGGCTGAAGCAGGGGGACTGCTAGAAATCTGAGGCCAGCCGGAGGCTGTCTAGTGAACACAGGAAAGCTAAGTCTAAGATACAGAGTGAGACCTTTCCTCAAAACACAATAAGAAAAGGAGGGTGAAGGGGCTTAGCAGTTAAGAGCCCTTGCTCTTATGGAGGACTCAAGATTGGTTCCTAATACCCACATGCAGCTCACAACAGCCTGTAACTGTAGTTCCAAGGAATCTGATCTAGTTTTTGGCCTAGACAGACAACAGGCATGCATGTGGTCCATACACAGGCAAAACACTCATAAAATAAGAATAACTTGTAAAAAAAAAGGGGGGGGGGGAAGAGAAAGAAAGCAAAGGAAGAAAACAGCATGTCCATAAATCTTTTTAAAGTTATCTGTCCATTTAGGAAAACGAAAAAGAGCATTTTCAGACTGATCTAAGAGCACATCTGGCATTATTACTTGGGAAACAAATACAATTCAGTGAAGAGTTACAGTGAATACTAACCATCAAAAGAAAGAAAAACAGTTACCAGAAAATTGGAAATATAAGGAAAATTGGCAGACCCTACATACAGGACTTGTGAAGAGAGGCCTACAGAGGCAAAAATGTATTTAGGCCAGTAAGCTAAAGAAGAGGACTCAGTGGGGCAGAGCCAGAAGCAGCACACACATACACAGCACTTTGCAGAGTGACAGTGAGTCACTGCCAACATCTGGGGAAAGAATGGCAGCGAAGATCTCAACGTCCAGGGCTGTACACAAACAACTTAGGGTTGAAAACCCACCATGCCTCTCCAAGAATACTGCCTATGTACTGATGCAGAAGGAAACTGAAAGTGAAGTGCTAGGGGACATAAGAACAGCATATGTAGCATGCTGACACTGCTATTTCTTAAGGATATCCATGCAGAGCCAGGCATGTATTGATAGACCCAGGAAAAGCAGGATTCTAGGAACTGTAATACAGTCTTTGGGTGAGAGGCCATGTAGCAAAGGCATGAAGATTTTCAGTATGTATTACTAAATATTTTCATCCATAAATGCATAGTACTTTAAAGAATTCAGATAAATTGAGTTCAAATGGTGACCTTTAACTTAATTCCTAGCTACCTTTATCAAAGTATCTGTCATTGATAAGAAATTAATTCCCAGAGACACAAACATAATGCTCTTCCCTATACCAAAGTGTTACCATAGCACTCTATTCCATCTTTGCTAAATAAAAATAAAATAAAAATAAAAATAAATCCACTTCTAATAGCAAAACTCTCTCTCTTCCACTGTTCACCAATAAGAAATTCTTACCTACTACAACAGACATTCTAGGGCACATCAGCCAAACATCTCCCCTACCGTATGTGCTGCTGTCAGAGCCCCATCGGAATCACATCTCTTCTGCTCAGATCTGTATGCCTACTGGTTTGTGTTTGCACATACACACTGGCCAGCCTCTCACACTGTGAACCTTGCCCAGCTACTCCAACCTGGCTTGGTGAGCATACCAATGAGCTCAGACTTATTCTGAGGACTCTATCACTACGCATTCCACTGATATAAACTCATCCTTAGCTGTGACTTATGACACACACCTTTTTAATTCTACCCCATTTCAACAGCACCTACCTTTTCTTGACTCAATAATGACTTCTCTTTTTCTAAAATTTGGACACACATTTGAAGTTTCTGATTGTCTTCAGCAAGACTGTTATCCTATAAAAATGTTAAAGTAGTATTTTCAGATAACAGAGAATTTCCAGTTTACAAGAAAACAGTCTAGTTACATAATTTGTACAATTATACTCAGAATATTCTTAGCAACATAAAGATTAAAATTCACTGTTGGACAGTTTAGAATCAGTCGCTCATTTTAGACATTCTTATAGAGTATTTATTTATTATATTTAAAAAATATAAAAGTGTATTTTACAAAGTAACTTGTAATTAATACACAAGGGCCGGCGAAATGGCTTAGCAAGTAAAGGCACTTGCTGTGCAAAGCTGTCAATCTTAGTTTGATATCAGGAACCCATGTAAAGTTGGAAGGAAAGAAAAGACTCTATACAATTATCCTCTAACCTACATACATGCGTGTACACACACACACACACACACACACACACACACACACACACACACATTAAAAAAAAAAAACTTTGAATTCTTTAAGGAAAATCAAAATGCACCCCTTACTTTGATATAGGATCTGGTTCCTGTCTGTATTTTCAAGTTACTCTGCAATAATATACCTTTTACCAATTACACACCAAACATATCAATTCATAATGCAAAAACTCTGTTATTGATTGTTAAGCAAAGATTACTGAAACTTCCTAAGGTAAATTTACATGAATTTGTGAAAAAACAAAAAATAAGCAAAAACAATGAATCAATACTCTCTTAGTAAAATAATGCCCAAAACTTTCTCACATAACAATAAGTTACCTGGTTTAAACTACTTAGTCTCATTATTTCATTTTCAGCATCTGTAAAAACAATAAATGAACCTGACATTACTTAAAATATTTTAATAATTACTTCTCACATTAAACTCATAGGTGCAGCCTATTAAAGTATATTTATAACTAGCAAGCATGTTGACAATTTGAAATAAAACCATGATAAAATCCAATGCTTTGGAAGAGTGTAAGAATTATCACTGTGCTCTGGATAAGGTATTAAGTTACTGTTCTGGTAAAAGTAGTAACAATACATTTCAAAATATAATCCATTGGTTTAAATAGCCAGAAACATTATCAGGTCTAAGACTGCTATTTAAATGAAAAACTTGGAAAGCAATAAAAACTTAAGCTGTAACAGTATAATTCTCTCTCACATATCTAAAGTGACTTAGAAATGAATGTACTATATATAGATTCATAAAGAAAAAGGTTCTGGAAAAGGAATCCAAAGACAGAATATCAGGAGATCAGCTGAAGCAATTCATTTAATGCTCATTTTAGGACAACTGAGCATTTATGACAAAGCCAGTGTCAGACAAGAAGACAGAAAAATTCAGTTCTTGCTCTTTATGAGCTTACAATTCAGAATAGAATTGTGATAGAAACAAGTAAACAATGATTACAATACAGTGTGATACAGTAAGCACAGGCATTGTGAGGGCAAAAACGGCAAACATCTAGTCCAAACCGGGTGGGAACAAAGGGCCCAGGATGTAGCAGTGCAGTTCTCCTCCTTAGTGAAGGTAAAACCTCAAGGAGTCAATGTACTATCAGTTGGTCAAAGGAAAAATAGGAACACTCCGCCTAGACAATGCAGTAAATACAACGGAGAAAGAGCTAGAGACTGGCTGAAGGAACTATAGAGTTCTTTATGGCTAAGTTTTACAAAGCTGAGTGACAGGAATAAACTGAGGGAGCAGAAAGGGACCAGATGAACAGACATGATGTGTACAAGTTCAGATTTCTTCTTCAAGTTCCCAGAAAGTCATAAAGTACTAGAAAATAGGGGCCTAACTGGCTTTGCATTTCTAAAAATTTATTCTCGCTTCAGAATAGAAGGGGAAAAAATGGAATGAGGAATAACAGAGAGCAGAGAATAAAAAGCCAACACTTTCTAACACTCACTTTGGACCAGATGCTGTTCAAAAGGAAAGCCTGCAGACAGCAACTCACATAGCCCACAGACTACTCCAGTCCTACAAGGAAAATAATACTGACCAGTCTTTGCTTTGTTAAAGCTTAATTGCTTGTGTGAATGCATCTGTGTGCTTGTTCACACGTCAAAAGAGGGTGCTGTATTTCCTCCTCTGTCCCTCTTCATCTATCTAGCAGTTCCTTGAAGCAGGGTCTCTTCCTGCACCCGGGACTCCTGTTTTCCAGGCCAGGCTAGTATAGCACTCCTCCTGTTTCCACTCCCTCAGAGATGAAGTCACAGGTACACACAGGTGCTCAGCTTGACACATGGATGCTGTGATCCAAAGGCTGGTTCTCATGACTGTGCAGCAAGCACTCTTAACAAATGAGCTCTCTCCAGGCCCAAATCCTCTTGTTCTTAACCATTTTTCAACTTACCCCATTAAGAGATCTGACTGATCAGTTAACTTGGGCAATCAATAATTATGACAGTAAGTCCATGGCTATAAAAATGGGAAACGAGGAAGGACTAGGATAATGGCCCTACTGTTAGACACTTAAGTGTCTCACTCTATATAATACACTTATTTTACAAATGAGTAGAGCTATTTGGGGGTTCAGATCCCCACTGAACTGCCTTCCCTTTGCCCAAGTGGAAGCTCCCAGTGCTGATGCGCTCAAGAAACCCTAGTTTTTGGTAAGCAATCCTGAAATATCACTCACACAGGGGGAAAAAAAAAAATCAAGGAAACAAAAACCACAAGACTTGGTCAAGGTTGACTTCTAGAATTTGCTTCCCAAAGGCTGGGGAAGGAATATGAGGGAGAGGAGAAGATGCTCTTACGTTTAATTAATTTTAGACTGAAAATCCATATTATATGTAGATTTGGCCATTCAGGTCAGGAGTGGCATGGGGGACAGAGAGATATAGGTGTTCACAAGCACACAAGAGCTGGAAATTCTCAGATCAGGGGTGAACGAGTTCAAATAGAGCTTATACTAAAACAGGACAAAATGCAAAATAAAATGCATATTTTCAGCTGAAGAGTTCCCTCCAACTATTTTCTTGCTGTGTATGAATACTGGTGTTTTGCCTATTTCTTTTAATACTAATTTTTTGTACTAGTATTTAAAATTCTAAGTATCAGTTGGAGCATGGAAAATAATAAGACTATCTATGGCTCCTATCACTCAAGCGTTTGCTTCAAAGGATAACAATGAATTTTTGCTGATGAAATGCTACATTCTCTAACTGGAGAGTCTGGGCTCTGATTAGTTACATTAGTCTACATTGCAAATACCCATGAACACAATTCCTATGCCCATAAACATTTCTCAGAAATCTATCTGGCTTCCTAAATCACTGACTTCCACGTAAACACCTAAGAGAATAAGGAAGGAAAGCTGAGAAACATCCTGCTAATCCTTAACCCTTATTAGGAGACAATTCCTATTTGGTGCTGAATCCAAACTCCACAATTCTACTCAAATGACAAAGTCATTTCCATAAACACTCCATTTCCATAGAATATGCAGTTAAAAGTGCTTGACTTAAAAAAACCTAGTGTGACAAGCAACACCAATGTAAGTTCCAAACATTTTATACCAGTCAAAGCTTGCTGTAATCTCAAGACCTCTGCAACTGAGGAACTCTGTGGGAGAGTCCTCTCCTCCTCTGTCACAACGTCCCTCTGCCCCAGAGCAAGAGGCTGCAATTTGCTGCATTCCAGTTTCAAGCGCTCACACTGCTCAGTCATCTGTCTCTTTTCCACCTCCAGTTGTTCCTGTTCTCTCTTCCAAACTGCTCGATCATGCTCTGCAGAAGACAATCTTTTATATATCTCTTTCATTTTATCCTCAAGTTCTTCAATTTTTTTGGCAGATTCTACTTTTTCCATCTGTAGAATCTGAATAGTGTTTTGCATATCATACATTTTAGAATGATCAGTTACTGTAACTCCTGAGCCACCTAAAACATCAAATAAACAAAACAAGAGAAATCAAATGTCAAGTTCTAAAAAGTAAATTGCATGCTACATACAATATAAAGACTAAAGACAGTACAGAACTTGGACCACTTAAAAAGTCAAATTACTATCTTACAATTTTAAATAAATAGAAAGTCAATACTTCATTTGAACCAACTACTAAAAAGTCTACATATTTGAGTTTGAAACAAAGTGAAAATATCTCTATTTTTCTGCTGTAGTGCCATCAAACAATGCAGAGCAATCCATTACAGAAGTGCAGAAAGCATTTCCATGTCTGAAGACCCAGAAAGCTATGTCATTACTGCAGACTTAGCAATAAGCAAAATGAGTCACTTCTTAGGCCACAGAACTTGGTCTAAGTGTACAACAGTATTCGGATATTCTGATCTATGAATTGTCTAAGGTTTGCTATTCAACAGTGTCATGTAATCTGTGAGTTAGTAAACTCATAACCTTGCTGTAACAGGTTTTCCAGTTCTTCAATTCGCTCTTCATAGTCCCTTAGCTCCTCTCGATGCCGACGACTTATCTCTGTCAGTTTCTGTTGATGCGCATTCTGCAATACTGACATTTCATGCTGATGGTCATCAATTTCCTGACTTCGATTCTGCTTAAGTTCCTTAAAAAAAAAAAAAAAAAGAAGAACAAATATAACCCCATGTATGATCAATAAATAATCAAGTAAAAAGTGATTCATCTCACTGCTGTCTAAAGTTTGTATTATTTTTTTCTTTTTTTATAATTATTTATTTAACCTTTATTTTATGTGCAGTGGGGTGAAGTGTTAGATTCCCTACAACAAGAGCTACAGACAGTTGTAAGCTGCCATATGGGTGCTGGGAATTGAACCCGGGTCCTCTAGAAGAACAATCAGTACTCTTAACCGCTGAGCCATCTCTCCAGCCCCAAAGTTTGTATTATTAAAATTAATTATCTGAGCATATTAAAGCTGAGAAGCATTCAACCACAGTCCCCAAATTAGGACAATTCTGACAGATCCATGCCTTCTTAGGATTTTAAAATGTCTTATTTGTAATGGGGAAACATCAAGAACACAATGAAACAAAACATAGTAAAACATCTTTTCCTTTATAATCATGGCCAAGAATAACTTTTCCTTTTTTTATTATTTTATTTTATTTATTTTTCAAGACAGGATTTCTCTGTGAAGCTTTGTTGACCAGGCTGGCCTTGAACTCAGAGATCCACCTGCCTCTGCCTCTGAGTGCTGGGATTCCAGGTGCATATAGCCACATTCAGCTCTTTAGCTCATCTTGGATTGTGAGAGCAGTGGGGTCACTGCAAACCTCTGGCTATGAGCACTGCCAGTCTCATTCTCGCTCTGTGGAATGCAGTCCATGCTTACAGCACAGCCTAGTTTTAGAGTGCTGGATGTATCGCTTAGTTACAGCATCTAGTCTGTGAGACAAGCAACGTTGCTCTAACACATCTGAGTTCTTCAAGCCACAAGTTTTCCTTCTGCTGCTATTCTCTTGCACAAACATCCTTCTGTCAGTCTTGAACTCCCTAACTGCCAGAGCAGTGCCTCCACCCAAGTTGATGAACCTCCCAGGTCCTGATCTGGAGAAGCACCATTGGGAGCTACATCTTTAAGTCTGGCTCGGGGGTTCTGAGAGGGTCACAGAGCTGTTCCCATCCTGTCCTCCTGACAGACTACTCTGGGTCCAGCCAGTAAATCTTTTGCTTTACTGAGCCAGAAAAGGTTCTTGTGTATCACCAAGGACCTGATAATAAGTAGCAGCTACTTCCTGAGAAGAAAATAATTCTGGAATCCTACGCAGCTATGTACCAGTACTGATCTTTGCACTGACACCTCTGAACAACCATCTAAGACAAGTGTTATGACTGATAGAAAACAGACTCTGGGAAAGGTTATATAACATGACCAACAGCACAGCTGATAGTGGGTACAGCCAGGATTCACACAGATCTGATTCTGGTATCTACCTGTACTTGTAATATAACAGTAAGCCAAGGCTAACAGTTCTGTACCTGACTACAGTTAAAAACAACCCACTGCCATGATGAATATATATAACCAAGACTTTTCTCATAAAAGAAATAACTGACAAGAACCAGCAAAATTCTATCACTGATGTAAAATAGTGAATGTTAACATTTTAGTCAATATTCTTTTTGTTGCTGTTTTTGGTTTTTGTTTAGAAGAGACAGGTTCTTTTTTATTTTTAAGTTTTATTTATCATGTATACAGTGTTCTGCCTACATGTATGCCTGCAGGCCAGAAGAGGGCACCAGATCTCATTATAGATGGTTGTGAGCCACCTTGTGGTTGCTGGGAATTGAACTCAGGACCTCTGGAAGAGCAGCCAGTGCTCTTAACCTCTGAGTCATCTCTCCAGCCCTAGTCAATATTCTTTAAGATCAAATTCTTAAAATGCCATAACCTCGGAATAGGAGGAACAGAAAAACACAGATTTAGGATTACCAAGAAAACATTTAAAACCAAATGTACTTAGTTGAAAAGAATAAAACAATCAAGTATCATCATCTATATAATTAATTTTAATTAAGAGCCTTACTAATTTGGTTTATATCTTTAATTTACAGATGCTAGATGCATAGAAGACATTGGTGCCGGGCAGTGGTGGCATACGCCTTTAGTCGCAGCTCTTAGGAGACAGAGGCAGCAGATCTCTGTGAGTCTGAGGTCAGCCTGGTCTAGTTACCACTAGGACAGGCTCTAAAGCTACACAGAGAAACCCTTTCTTGGAAAGCCAAAAACATAAATAAATAAATTTAAAAAAAGAAAGAAAGAAAAAAAAGACATTGGTAATCAACACTTTGATTTTACCTTAATTATATTCTGCAGCTTGCAAATTTCTGTTTGATCAGAGCTTTGTGTTCCCCGAACCTTAGTTTAGAAAGAAAAGAATTAAAAAATAATTACACTGATTTTTTCTGTAAAACAAAAACTCACAAATTAACTATTAAAATGTTCTTGCTTTGTAGAACAAGAGCATTTCCCAGACATACTCTGATTAAGAACGCCATATACTGTTCTAAGTCTTTAGTCCATTGGTACATAATAAACAAAAGACACTATAGTCAAGAACTTAACTAAGTGAGGTGATAATAGCTTTACAAAATAAAGTTTATATGGAAAAATAGAATATTTTACTAGCTAACCAAAATATGAATATGAGGATAACTGAATAGCTTTCTAAGATGATAAAAAGTTACCCAATATCAATGCCAGTAAAAGTCTTTTTAAAATAATCTTATGCCTGGCATAGTGGTGTATACTTTTAATCCCAGAACTTGAGAGGCAAGAAGCAGGTGGATTTTTATGAGTTCGAAGCCAGCCTGGTCTACACAGTGAGTTGCAGAAGAGCGAGAGCTTCATAGTGTTTCAAAACAAAAACAAAAATAAATAAGCATGCTTTTATAAAAGGCTGAGGATGCAGCTCCATTAGTAGAGTGATTAGCATTTAGGAGCTCCTGAGTATGAGCTCTAGCAATGTACAAAACCTGTAATACCAACATTTGGGCCAGGAGGATCAGAAGTTCAAGATCATCTTTGACTACACACAAGTTTGAGACCAGCCTGGGTGACATGAGATGCTATCTCAAACAAAATAAAATTAAAATGATTTTACCCATAAGGTAATTACAGAATAATCTTTGTTTGACCAAATCTTTGGCTTGAGCAAAAACTTTTCAGATTCCTTTCCATACTGTATACTATATACTGTCAAGGCTGGAGAGATGGCTTAGTTGTTAAGAATATGTACGGTGCTTCTAGGACGTGCATCCAATTCCCAGCATCTGTGTCAGGCAGTCCAGAGCTGCCTGTAAACTCAAGTACCAGGGTGTGCCTCTGGTCTTCATAGGTATCTGCACTCACATGCACACATATATGCACACACACAGTTAAATTTTAAAATTTTATATACTGTTCATAATCTTCTAATTTAACTGATATCTAGCAATTCTGCGTATGTGTGAGGTGTACTGTGGTGTTTCAATTCATGCACATACTAGGCTATGTTCAAAGCATAGATGATGATGTTAGACTCATTATCTCAAGTGTTTATTGCAGTGACAACATCCAAATCCTCTTCCATAGTTACCCTAATATACAGACAACACCACAACTTATCTCTCTCATGTACAGGCAATTTTGTATTTGATCAACATCTGTCCACCACCCTGCTCCATTACCCAACCAAAACTGCTAGTACCCATTCATTCTAGTACCCATTGTTAAGACTTATTATATGACATGTTACTGACCAAAGCTGTTCTAGGATTGAAAGAATATATAATGGTAAGTAAGACTCCAAAGCTCCAGTCAAGAGATGTCTATCTGAGCAAGTGAGTGGTGCACACCAACAACCTCAGCTAGATAAAGAGGTTAAGAAAAGATGATGGCAAGCTAATGCCAGCTTGGGCAACATAGGAGGTCTGGGATGGACACACACATACAACACACACACACACACATACACACACACACAGTATAGAGCAGCTCTACAGCACTTGCCTAGTATGCAGTGGCTCTCATTTTAATACTCAAGATATGTGTGTGTAAATTAATCCCTCTGACAATGGGAATATTGTTTATAGTAATAACTTTCTTATCTATAAAACAAAAATAATAAATGCCTCACATGGTAAGGATAATAATATATATTGGGGTAATACATAGAAACATTTAAAGTGTAATACAAACAACGATTTTTTTTGTCTTAACTAGGAAATGAGCCTTGCTGAAAGGTTCCAATTATGCCTTTTCTATCTTTATAGTCTAGTTTTTATCTTCCATATACTAAACATTCAAGACATGTCAAATACACGCACACACACCAAAACAAAAAAACAAACAAAGAAACAAAAAATCCCAAAAGAGTAATTTCTTCCCTATTAAACCTTAACCTAACCATGCTCTTTTACTTGTTTTCCTGGTTGTTTTGGTTTTTTTTTAGACAAGATCTTGCTATGTAAGCTGGTGTTAAACTCCAAATTCTCCTGCTTCAGCTCCCAAATGCTGAAACTACAGGTGTGTACCATGCTGTCAAGATGGCTCAACAGGTAAAACACTTGCCACTAAGACAGCTGACCTAAACTCAATCCTAGGACTCACATGGAAAAAGGCGAGAACTGACTCTCATGAGTTGTCCTCTGACATGCATGTGTGTGCATGTAACCCCTCTTTACCCCACACACATAAATAAATATGGTTTAAAAAAATCTAATTGTGATTCTCAGATTATCACAATTTCCTGGCACTTCTCTGAAGTTACTAAGACCCTAAAATAGATATTAAACCAAAGTCTCCAAACACAAAGGAAATTCATGCCATTATCAAGTCTCCAGGTTATTCTTTGCGTACAAATTTTAAATCTCCTGGCTTTGGAAAGATAAGATAGACAAAGATAGTCCCAGCTAAGCCTTTGAGTACAGCATGAAGTACAATTTTAATTGAGATGATTTTTCATAACCTGATTACAACCATAAAAGGACGTATATGCTTTGGGCTTTTTTATAATACACTGAAGTATACTTGCATGCTATATTTCCCCCCTATATCAATGAAGTTAAATCCAAATGTTTACTGTCCACTGACAACTTCTGTAATATGTATAATCTTGGTATAGCTGGGTATAGTAGTGAACACCTTTGTTCCTAGTCTTAGGGAGGCAGAGGCAGGTGGAATCTCTATGAGTTCTACAAAGTGAATTCCAGGGCAGCCAAGGCTACATAGTGAGAGTCCCACCTCAAAAGGAAGGGGGAAACAATAACAAAGAATCTTTGGTATACAGAATAAAAGTTCCTTGGAGGAAAGTTTATAATTCAAAATATCAGCAACTAATTTCTAGTGCTTTAAACATAACACACAACATTTAACATATATTTTTAAAGATTATTTTATGTGTAGGTGTTGTGCCTGATCTGTGCACCACAGGC
The DNA here is from genome assembly GCF_003668045.3 of Cricetulus griseus. Classification (NCBI taxonomy): domain Eukaryota; kingdom Metazoa; phylum Chordata; class Mammalia; order Rodentia; family Cricetidae; genus Cricetulus; species Cricetulus griseus. The sequence continues at coordinate 104,126,753 of NC_048598.1, read as the reverse complement.
ATACAGTGCCCACAGAGGTCCTTGGAGTTACAGAAAGATGTGACCTGCCATGGGGGTGCTGGGATTCAAATCTGGGTCCGCTAGAAAGATGAGCAGCCAGTGCTATAAGCACTGAGCCATCTCTTCAGCTCAGTATAACAACATATCTTTAATACTAAGGATCAAAATTTTATTTTACATGTTATTAGAGCTTATAAAATCTCAGACAAAATCCTAATACATTTTCAAAATCAATGTTTTAAAGCTCTGTGCTTTCATTACCAAAGACTCCAGAGGTGCTAGCTCAATTTAATTTTTATCTTTTGAGTCTGGGTTTATAACTTTTTTTTGAAAGTGAATTTATTGCTTTAATTTTTAAAAAATTCCACATATCACATAGAAAAGACAACTGAAGCTGAGAGATGACTTAACCAAAACCACTTAGAAAGCCAAATGCTGCATTAGAAGATAAATACATCTTTTCTATTTTTCTAATCAAGAATTATTTATGGTACCAGATGCTCTGCCTAAATAATACCAGCATTTTTACTAACCCATAGTTTTCACAAATTCATCCAGATTTTACCAACCTCGGCAATATGTCTCCAGTGTCCAAGTTCAGATTCAAGTCTTGAAACTTCATTTGATAATCGGTTTATTTCTCGTTGTGAAGAAATCACATCACCAAAGTCCATGTCATCTTCATGGAAAGCTGACACATGATGACTGACGCTGTAACTGAATGGAGGCGATGCAGTGGCTGCTGGCACCCTGCCAGACTCTGGATGCACCGGCTGAGTGGTCGACTGAAGTCTGAGCAATTCATCCTGTAGTGCAATCTGTCTTGCTTTAAGGTGGTTGATTTCTTCCTATGTATTTACAATCCATGTTTTAGAGAATGTACATCTAAAACTGCTTATTGACCTTTTATAGATTCACAGTGTTGAAAGGCATGCTGACCTAACAATAGCACTTAATAAGTGAATCCAGATCTTCCACCATACCCTAACCACAAGACTGTTACTTGAAAGACAAACATAATTCCCATAAAGTTCAGATAATGTCCAAAATAGTATGAAGATTAGGATTTCACTCACATGTTAACTAAAGCAATAAATTTCTCAAGGGAATGAGTTTGCTCTCATCAAAATATAGGTAATTTTATCAGAGCTCTGTTTATGATTACCAGACATGAAATGAAACAAAGATGTGTAATTTATACATTCAAAAGTTAGGTAATCCAGACCATGGCTGGCTTGAGGCCCAAAAGATCCACGAATCAGCAGTAACTCTGCACTGATCTGTATGTACAACATGACTGAAAAGAATGCTTTGATTTATTAATCCAATCTTTTTAGATAAGATAACACAGTTAGCCTACAGTTATTAGCCCATGAGTCTTAGAAGGAAATATGCATTAAAAGAAGTCCTGCCGGGCGGTGGTGGCACATGCCTTTAATCCCAGCACTCGGGAGGCAGAGGCAGGTGGATCTCTGTGAGTTCGAGACCAGCCTGGTCTACAAGAGCTAGTTCCAGGACAGCCTCCAAAGCCACAGGGAAACCCTGTCTCAAAAAAAACAAAAAAACAAAAAAACAAAAAAAAAAAAAAGAAAAAAGAAAAAAGAAAAAAGAGGTCCTCGCCTTAACACTAGCCAAGATGAGACAATGAAAACCTGACCCTAGGGGCCTGGAGAGATGGCTCAGAGGTTAAGCACACTGACTGCTCTTCCAGAGATCCTGAGATCAATTCCCAGCAACCACATGGTGGCTCACAATCATCCGTAATGAGATCTGGTGCCCTCTTCTGGCGTGCAGATATACATGGCAACAGAATGTTGTATACATAATAAATAAATAAAATCTTAAAAAAAAAAAAAACCTGACCCTATTTAGAGAGATAACAGTATAAAAATTCTGAATTCTTAAGCAGAGTTCTAACAAGTTGGTAATTGTCAATACCAACTTGTAAAGCTATGTGTGGTGGCACACATCTATAACCTCAGTAGTCAGGGGGCTGAGGCAGGAGGATTGCTGCAAATTTGAGTACATCCTGGGCCATATATAGTAAGTACCAGGGCAGACAGTGCTACCTAACAAGACTTGGTCAAAACACATACACATATACCCCACAAAAACACTCCACCACCACGCCAAAAAAGCTGGTGATACAGATCAGTTGGCAGAGTGCTTTTCCTAGTAAGTAGCAGTTTGGATTTGATCCCGAGTAGTAAATAAAATGGGGCACAGTAGCACATGCTGTAATCCCAGTCCTTTGGGAGACTGAGACAGGAGAAGGCTCAGAAGCTATATCCTCGGCTACAGAGCAAGTTTGAGGCCAGACTGGGCTACCTGAAATCCTGTCTTAAAAATAGTTTTAAGAAAAGGGCTAGGATATAGCTTAATTATGAAATTATTGAACATGTGCAAGGTGCTGGGTTCAACCCTCAGTACTGAAAAAAAAATTGGCATTTAACCTTAATTTGAACTTGTATCTCTACTTTTTGTATTTGTTTTATTCTAGTAGTAACTGATTTTGAATATAAAATCAATTATCATTACATTAGAAACTTTAGCTATTTACTTTTATCTTAAAAGCAGTATACTTTTTATTCTACTTTAACATATCACCAGAAGAACTAGAATCATCTAATTTTTTGTTGTGTTTTAGTTTAAGGTGCTGGGGACTGAACTCAGGACCTCCCACACCAGACAAGTAAGTACTTTGCTCAAATACTGAGCTGCAGTCCCAGTCCTCATTCAAATTAAAAAACCCAAAGATGCCTGTGGTAGAAATGAAGTTGGTCAACAAACTAAAGAGCATCCAAATGATCTGGATAAATGGTTCAACTTAATGTAAGGATGTATTAAACACAAAAGAAAATTTAACAACAGGAATCAGGGTGACAATGGTTAAATTATATAATAACTACTTATTATTAATTATTAAGACTTCAAAGAAAAAACAATGCCAAAATAATCATTTTAACAAACTAAAAGAAAATAGGAACATTTGCCAAAAAAAAAGAATTGTAAAACATTTAACATACTTTTATGTAGAAAATCAATTACATGTCAATATAAAAAATATTAATACATGCAGTCAAAATGTATTTTTACATGGGAAAATGTCAATAACAATGATCACACTGACTTAAAATCAACTTAAAAAAAATATCTAACACATGCAAGGTCCTGGGTTCAAAGTACTACAAAACAATTTAAACTAAATAAATGTTCTTAAAACCTAAGAAAACACATTAAATTATATTTCATAAATATCAGAAACTATAAACACCAAGTCACTAAAATGTTATCAAAGGCTCTTCTTATAGAAGCTAGAATTTATTCTTCCCAAAGGTTAGCTTAGAAAATAAAATTAATAGGAATGCTTTCCCAGCTATATTAAACTCAGTATTTTTAATACTTTGATTAAGTAAGAATGAAGTAATGAGGATAAGCCCTTACCTCTTTCTGCTGCAGCTGACTGCGGTAACTGGAAGACTGCTGCTTTATCTGCAATTCTGATGCTTCATGCTTTTCCTCTAGATCAGTGTAAAGCTTTTTAAGTCTTTCATTCTAGAAGCAAAGAGAAAGTATTTTCAATAAAAAGATTCCAAGTCAAACATGTTAGCAACCATCATATGCACACAGTATAAAAAATTTACACAAAAAAATGATGTAAAATATCAAAGGTCTCAGACCTTTAAATGAAAATCTGAATTCTAGCCCTATTTTGTCTTCAACAAACTCAGAAGCTAGCAAAGTTCCTCAAATATCTATCAGTTTTAAAGAAACAGGAAAAAACAGAGATAAGGCTAGGAAGATGACTCAGTTGGTGAAGAGAGTGACTGCTATGCCAAGCTCAGCATCACATGGTCCTGGAGCACATACTGCTGTTTCACGTGGCTCCCAATGGAAGAACAGTACCATCAGGGTTTGTTTTTCCTCTATCAAACACTGTAAAACTTGTGTTTAAGTTTATGACAAAGAATTCAGACTTTCAGACAGATGTTTTAATCCCCCCATACACACCCAGTAAAACCTTTGTTTACACAAAGGCCCTGCTATAAGTGGCCTTCTTTCACTTTGAGCCCAGTCTTGAAAGACTGTGAGGTCAGACCCCAGTGGATGGAGAGGAGACCTTGTCACCACCTAGTCAGAATAAAAACCAAGTTCACTTCCTATCAAGACATGTTCACTCTTCTAAGCACACAAGCTTGTGAAGTCTTGGTAGTGCAGGCCTTTAAAGCCAGAACATGTAAGGCAAAAGCAGGTAGATCTCTTTGAGTTTGGGACTGGTCTAAACAGCAACAACAACAACAACAAAAGGCACTTTAATTGTAGTGATCTCTTTTTTTGTGATGCTGAACTTAACACCAGTACCCACATCAGGCAGCTCACAACCACCTGTAACACCAGCTCCAGCAGAGACTAACAGGTACTGGCAAGAACATGCACATAAAGCATAAATTAAAAATAATAAATGATTCTTTAAATAAGTAGGGCTGGAGTGATGGCTCTTCCAGAGGATCCAAGTTCAATTCCCAGTATCCATGTGGAGACTCACAACAATCCCAAGGGAGATATGAAACCCTCTTCTGGCCTCCAAGGGCACTGAACACAGGTGGTACATAGATAAACGCAGGAAACATACATAAACAATAATTATAATAATATTATATGACTGAGTGCAATACACACCTTTAATCCCAACACTCAAGAGCAACGACAGGCAGATCTCTGTGAGTTGGAAACCAGCCTGATCTACACAGACAGTGCCTGGCTGGCCAGGGCTCAATAACACCAACCCCACATCTAACAGAGGGCTGATTTCCAAAATATACAAAGAACTCAAGAAGCTAGTCTCCAAAACACCAAACAATCCAATTAAAAAGTGGGGTACAGAACTAAATAGACAATTCTCAACAGAGGAATCTAAAATGGCTGAAAGACACATAAGAAAGTGTTCAACATCCTTAGCCATCAGTGAAATGCAAATCAAAACAACTCTGAGATACCATCTTACTCCTGCCAGAATGGCTAAAATCAAAAACACCAAAGAAAGTTTATGCTGGAGAGGATGTGGAGAAAGGGGAACCTTCCTCCACTGCTGGTGGGAGTGCCAACTTGTACAGCCACTGTGGAAATCAGTATGGCGACTCCTCAAGAAAATGGGAGTCAGTCCACCACAAGATCCAGCAATTGCACTCTTAGGCATATACCCAAAAGAAGCACATTCATACAACAAGGACATCTGTTCAACCATGTTCATCGCAGCATTATTTGTAATAGCCAGAACCTGGACACTATCTCAAATAAAACAAAAGTCCTTGTCATGGCATGGTAGTGAGTGTGGTGCTCCATGCTGTAATGCCAGCATCCAGCATGATTCCTGCAGAAACAGATGAGCTTGCTGTCCAGACAGCCTAGCCTAATCGGTAAGCCTCAGGTCCCATTGAGAGTCACTGTCTCAAAAATAAGATGTCTGGGGTTGGAGAGATGGCAGTTAAAAGCACTGATTGGTCTTCCAGAGCATCTGGGTTCAATTCCCACCACACACATGATGCCTCACAACTGTCTGTAACACTAATTCCACAGGATCCAACACCTTCTTCTGGCCTTCGTGGGCACTGCATGCATTTGGTGCTCAGACATGCATACATATTGAACTCCTATACACACTTTAAAAAAAAAAAGCAAATAAACAAAAATACAAGGAAGATGGCTACTGAAGAACAACATGCAAAGTTGACTGCTGGCCTCCACATGTACATAAGGAAGAAGTAACAACCAAAAGTCTACATAGAAGGCAGCTGAGATCTATAATCAATAGTAACAAGATAACTATACTCCTGTTTATACCTAAGTTAGTAAGTAGCCAGATGAATCAAAGAACACTACCTATTTTGTGTTGCTCTGAGAAGGGGTTTTATTATCTCATCCTGACTGGCCCAAGTGCTCTTCTGTTTTAATGTTCTGAGTACAGTTGGTATAGCAGGCACGTACCATCAACACACCCAGCGCTCCGTGCTTCCAGAGCACTGGTGGTTCTTCCTTCCAGAGGACCCCAGTTTGATTCCCAGCACCCACACTGTGGCTCAGAACCATCTCTAAGTCCAGTCCAGGGGATCTGATGCCACCTTCTGCTCTCCACAGGCACTGTACACATGTGGTACAGACATGTATAAGCAAATACACACACACACACACACACACACAACAAATTGGGGTTTGCTATATTTATAAACTATTAAACTTCTAGTGAAGTCAGGAGTGGTAAGTGGACACCTTTAATTCCAGCACTGAAAGGCAGATGCAAGCATATCTCTGTGAGTTAAGGCCAGTCTAGTCTACAGCCAGTCTGAAAACTGAAAACAAGGCTACAAAGAAAGGCCTTATCTCAAAAAAAAAAAAAAAATCTTCACTATCATTTTATTTGTACTTCTGAAAAATGATAATATAAAAAAGACTAAAAATGTCTACTAGACATAAATAATAAATCTAATAACTATTTCCTTGGCAAAAAGAGAAAAAGGTTGCTTAGGTGAATTCATATGGTTTGCAATTAAAGACTCCTAATTAGTACTTGAATAGGCTAGCCAGACCCTATCTTCAAAAAACAAAAAACAAAGCAAAACAAACAATAACAAAACAGAGCTCAGAACACCTAAACACATGTAAAGCCAGACACATTTGGATTCAGGAGAATCCGGGGAAGCCTGTGGCCCAGTAGCCTGGCATATGAAGCAGCAAACCACAAGAGAACTTGTCTCAAGGTGAAAGGCAAAGGTTGACAACTGAGGTTGTCCTCCAACCTCCATGTGTTGTGGCACATACACAAAAGAAAGAAAGGAAGAAAGAAAGGAGGGAGGGGAGGGAGGGGAGGGAGGGAGGGAGGGAGGGAGAACCCTAAGGAATTTAGTCAACGACTCACAGGCAAATCTAATTTCCCCTGGAAACACGCCTCTCTTCTAGACTAAAACTTGCTACCATCATCTTTTTCTTGGACATCAACAGACCACAAGGTGACATAGGGTGCCAGAGCAAGAGCATGACATAGGCATATGTAGGCACATACACATGAGGCAAGAACCTCTTTCATTTCTAGTACCACAGCAATAGAACCCTTGTCTTCCTCTGGGATTTGAGTAGCATCAAATGAGGAATTGACTTACAGGGGGTGGATGTGTAATATTTCTAAACTCAGAAGCATATTTGCCATAAATGATATGGTCCTAAGAAGCATTAAAGGGACTGAGATCTACAGGACAGAAAACTTCCATTCCCTTTTTCAAACTCAGTACAAAGCAGACATTATTCAAGAAGGTTCATCTTTCTTACTTTCCCCCAAAACACACACTGGCAAATTCCATTAAGTTACACCAGCACACATTCTGCTGCTAACTTTTCTGGGTGGGTCTGTACCAGAGGCCCTCCTCAAGGATGTTCTAGTTTGGTATTACTAAGGGTTCATGTGCTGCCTGCCGCCACACTGCTGTCTTCTACAGGCTCAGTGCTAGTGTCCCTTTCTCACAAGCCCCTTCTCTACTTTCAGATTCCACAGTCTCACCACAATGACCTAGTCCAGAGGTCAACAAGTTCGTTAGGAAATACTGTGTTAGCATCTAGATATAGTGTTCTCTTTTTATAGGCTTAGAATTGAGGGAATCATGCTTACTACAGTCCTCTAAGAACACTTCTCGCTACAACACTAAGTGTTCTTTTGCTGTTCTTATCCCAAGGCTAAATGGTTGAGTTCTGACAGTCCTTTACAATAGCTCCCACTCTGAAATTTTTCAATTTCTTTAGAGCTTTCCTCATTCCTATTAATTATAATATACTGTCCAGATTAGTCACAACTACCCATTGACTCATAAGGAACAAAACAGTAAAGTTATCTTATTATCCCTATATTCTAACTTCTTTGCTCCAAATATGACATTATTATTCTATGTTAGGAAATGTAAAACTCTAGATTAAACAGAATTCCATTTTTCATATTATATTTAAATGGACCACTAGCTAGGTGTGATGATTCAGGCCTTGTGGTGGCTTTAATATGAATACAGAGGCTCAGATATTTGAATGCTCAGTCATCTGGGAGTGGCACTAACTGAAAAGGATTAGGAGGTATGGACTTGTTGGAGGAAATATGTCAGTGGGGGGTGGGATTTGAGGTTTCAAAAATCCACACTAGGTTATGTCTCTCGGCCTTCAGATCAGGACGTAGTTCTCGACTACTTCTCCAGCACCATGTCTGCGGCCATGCTCCCCACCATAATGATAATGGACTCAGCCGGCCTCCAAGTAAATGCTTTCTTTTATAAGAGTTACCTTGACCATAGTGTCTTTTCAAAGCATTAGAACATTGACTAAGATAGGCCTGTCAACCCAACAATACTCAGGAGACTGAGGTGAGAACATCAGGTCAAGGACAACCTGGGCTACACAGGAAACCTTATCTCAAAAAGCAAAGCAAAGCAAAATTAAGAGATAGTAAGTACAAACAAACAAATGTACGGCAACAGTGTAGCACACTGCTAGATAATGCCAACAATAAACTTTTACCACAACTATTTCTAAATTTTGTAGTTTTCCTACTTCCAACAGATAGAGGTGGAAATGAGACCATAAAAGAACCAACTGTAGCAAATATAGACACTCTTTGCTTAGAGGAGATTGGTAAAAGACAAGGCAAAACAAAAACCAGAAAGGCTGAAAGGTGAGGTGGAGCACTTAAAAATTCTAGAAGTTTCAATAACTTCCATGACTTCAAAATAGAAAACCTGAAGTTTGACAGCGGTCTTCAATTGTCCTTACCTCTGATCTTAAGACTGAATGAGTAGCTTCATTTTCCTCTCTCCCGGAATTGGGCAAATCTGCTACAAAACAAACAGTATATGCTGAATATTTGATTAACACCATATGGAGTAATAAACAGTCGTTTTGTGGTGGTAAAATTGGTCCATGTCAGTCAAGTGCCCCACTACTAGGCTGCATCTCCAACCCCAAAGAGGTGTCTTGAGGGAAATGCATTTCACCAGGTTTAAACAGAACACTAGGCTTCGGAGGGCTTATTCAGAGGATGTGCCAGTCCGTCTTCAATTCACCAGGACGCCACACAGGCTGTCCTTTCTTCCTCTCCTCTACACCTTAAGAGGTGTGGCTTTACCCCTCAGAAACATTCTATAAGTATGTTTTGTTATAGGAGACTTGAAGTTTTTGTTTTTTTATTTTTTTTGGGTTTTTTTGTTTGGTTTGGTTTGGTTTGGTTTTTCTGTGTAACAGCACTGGCTGTCCTGGAACTCACTCTATAGACCAGGCTGGCTTCAAACTCAGAGAGCTGCATGTCTCTACCTCCCAAGTACTGTGATTAAAGGCATGTACAACCATATCCAGCAGAAATTTGAAGGTGGTTTTTTGTTTGTTTGGTGGATTGGTTTTGGTTTTTGAGACAGGGTTTCTCTGTTTAGCCGAGACTGTTCTAGAACTCACTTTGTAGACCAGGATGGTCTTGAAGTCACAAAGATCCACCTGCCTCTGCCTCCCCAGTGCCACCACCGCCCATCAAATTTGAAGTTTTAAATAAACTTCTCTTTTGCAGTGTGGGGGCAGCATACACCATTAGTCCCAGTTCTCAGGAGGCAGGGGCAGGCATATCTATGTGAGGTTAAAGACAGCCTGATCTACAAAGTGAGTTCCAGGACAGCCAGGGCTACATAGAGAAACCCTGTCTCAAAAAACCAAATAAATAAAGAAATAAACTTCTCTTTTGGCTTATGCTATAATTTTATAACTTACTCAAGCAGAGCTTACAGTTTACTTTTATCCTCTAGTACCAAGACTATAAAATAATTAATGACCTATAATTAAAACAAAAATAGAGAATACTTAGAGTAACACAAACATAATTTATTCAAAATAGAGATGAGGGAACAGAAAGATGTCTCAGTGAGTAAAGGTGCTTATTACCAAGACTAACCCCTTGAGACAATCCCTAAAATCTAAGTGAAAAGCCAGATGAGGTACCTGAAATCTGTAATCCAACATTCCTGTGTCAAGATGGGGGGAGGAAGTTCACTTATCTAGTACAATGGTGGAAACAAGAGACCCCGATTCAAAACCAAGGGCATGCACAAGTGCATATGTACTCTCTTCTCTCTCTCCCTCCCTCCCACCCTCTCTGTGTGTGTGTCTCTCACCTGTGCTCATGCATATACAATAAATCTTAAACAACAACAACAACAGGGATGAACTCATTCTGACTTGTTTTCAATTAGAATTAGTCAAAGGACTGAGAGATGTAGCTCAGTTGATACAATATCTACCTGGCATGTGCAAAGCCCTGACTCAATACCCACTACCAAAGAATGAATGAATCTGGGGCAGGGGGGAGGTACAAATCTGTAACCCCAAAACTTTAGGATACTATAGTAAAAGGATCTGAGATGGATGCCAGCCTGTACTATAGAGCAAATCCTGGCAAACAAGTAAGTGGATAAAAACTAAAATAAATAAGTTAGTAATAAATTTTGTTACGATAAATCTTTCCACCAAAGCGGCCCGAGCCCTACCTAAATTGCTTCCTCATTGGCCAACAGTAATTTATTCAACAACCAATAAGATAAGCATATACAGAAGAACTTGCCCCATCATCAGTCAGGGTCCAGCAATGCCAAAATGGCACCACTAACCCTGCTGGAAACTGTCATCTACAGTTACATTCTTTCTCCTGTGGGTACCAGTTCCCATCACCACATCTGAACATCACAAAAACAGGGCAAAAGACAGAGCTCTGCAGTACAGCTGTTTCTTTAGTCAAGGTCCTGGCCTTGACCCTACAATAAAAAGTAAACCAAAGGCCCAGGCTAGAGAGATGGCTCAGAAATTAAGATCACTTGATGCTCTCCCAGAGGACCTGTGCTCTGTTCCCAAACCTAAACAGGCAACTCACAACCATGTATAACTCCAATTCCAAGGGTTCAATACTCTCTTCTGACCTCCAACAGTAACACACATGCATGTGGCATATATATACATAATAAATAAATAAATAAATAATTTTCATTTAGAAGAGCCTTAACAACACTTTTAAAACAAACTAAGCCTGGCAGTGGTGGCACATGCCATTAATGCCAGCACTTGGGTGGCAGAGGCAGGAGATCTCTGTAAGTTCATGGCCAGCCTGGTCTACAGAGTGAGTTCCAGGATAGTTGGGACTATATAAAGAGAAACCCTGTCTCAAAAAAACCCAAAAAATTTAATTAATAATAAACATTATGAACATAACTTCCCAGAATTATCATTTATTTAAAAAACAAAAACAAAAAACAAGTGGCATGCCTATTAATCAGAGTGCCAGTCTTGTGTAAATCACCAAACAGAATTGTTTTTATGGTTGTTGTACATCCTGCTTGAAACTCAGTCTAAAAAGAATGCCTAGGGCTGGAGAGACGGCTCAGAGGTTGAGAGCACAGAGGACCTGAGTTCAATTCCCAGCAACCACGTGATGGCTCACAACCATCCATTATGAGATCTGGTGCCCTCTTCTGGTGTGCAGATATACATGGAAGCAGAATGTTGTATACATAATAAATAAATAAAAATAAAATCTTTAAAAAAAAAAAAAGAATGCCTAATTGCTACTCTCAAGAGGACAAAGTAAGATCTAATTTGTTTAGGAAAGCAATTGCTAAAAGCTGAAATTGTATCTAAGAGGGACTTTAAAAGTTTATGCAGACCACACTGGCTACCCATGCAACCTACCCTCCCTCTTCCAGCTTTATCAAAAAACTCCCCACCATTTCTCTTTTTAATGCTGGAGATCCAACCCAGGGCCTTGTGTGCCATGTTCCCTGCTCTAAAAATCCTGCTTTTTATGAAGTTTTGTGACAGGAAAAGCAAACAAATGAACAATAGCAACAAACCCCTGGCCTTCTCAGTAAGGGAAAACCGAACAGACACCTGCCTGTGTTTAGTGCTTGCAATTTGCTGGGCACAGTTCTAGACAACATACACTCATTATTTCATTTAGTCCTTTGATTTACAAATGATGTGCTTATTCTTTTTGAACAGATAAGGAAATTCCTTTTTTTTAAGATTTTATTTATTTATTATGTATACAACATTCTGCTTCCATGTATATCTGCACACCAGAAGAGGGCACGAGATCTCATAACGGATAGTTGTGAGCCACCATGTGGTTGCTGGGAATTGAACTCAGTACCTCTGGAAGAGCAGCCAGTGCTCTTAACCTCTGAGCCATCTCTCCAGCCCCCAGGAAATTCCTTTTTGTAAATATATAAATGTGTGCCTGAGTGTGTATGCATACTGCACACATGCAGGAGCCCTCGGTGGTTCCAAGGAGGGATGAGATACTCTGGAACTGGAGTTAAAAGTAATTGTCAGCTGACACCTAAGTGCTGATAATCAAAACTGGATCAAGAGCAGTAAGTAATTTTAATCAGTGAGCCATTTCTCCAGTCCCAGAAACTGTTAGAGATTAAGTATTTATGGAAACAGAACTGGACCTATGTCAATCTAATTTAAAAGCCCAAGTTCTCGTGCACAGGACCCTTGATTCCCATACCCATTACGACTGAAGGAAAACAATAAAAAAAATTCCAAACACAGCTAAAAGCCCAAGCTCTTAATTTTGACTACAATAAAGTAGTAGGGAAGAAACCATCTAATATCTGAAGTGCTATTTGGGAGTTATTTTCTTGTTCACTGCTGACATAGGGTTGACACTAAATATCTGAATGGCTTAGTCAACTCTACTCCAAACTAACTTTTTTTAAAGTTTCAACAACAAAACAGGTATTAATCAAATCCTGTGTAATATGAGGGGAAATTGTTGTTGAACAGCTACAATGAACACACAAAGATATCCTACACTGGTAACATATGGAGGAGGGGGGAAATCCTTTGTGGTGTTTTTAATAAGAATGGCTCCCCAATGAATCTTCAGGCAAGCTCTATTTGTTAGGTCACAAACAAAAAATTACCACACTTGGTTCCCAGGTGGAACTATCTGGGAAGGACTAGGAGGGGTGGACTTGTTGGAGGAGGTGTGTCACTCCAGGCAGGCTTTGATATTTCAAAGCCCCATGCCATTCCCATTAGCTCTCCCTCTTTCTGCCTGGAGCTAGTAGATCAGATGTAAGCTCCAGCACCATTACTGCCTGCCTGCTGCCATGCTTCCTGCCCTGATGGCTATAGACTCTACCCATCTGGAACCTTGAGTTCCCAAATTAAATACTTTCTTCTATAAGTTGCCTTGGTCATGGTGTTTTGTTACAGCATCAGAAAAGTAACTAAGACACCCCTTCTTACATATCAAGGAAAAAAGGCAAATTATCACTCAACACCATTAGTGCTATCAGGCAATCAGACACAAAGCTCTGTTAGAACAAAGAACCCTGGCAACCAAGTATTTATGGCCAACAATAGATATGAAAACTAGTGTGGCAACTAGAAAAGATAGCTTGAATCCAAAGGGAACAGGTCTTTGACCTTCCCAAAGTAAGAGGTTTGGGTTTTGTTCTGTAAGTCAAGAAAATTTTAAGAAATTTATTTTTAAGCAACACAGTAAAACAGAAGAGAGTCAACCTGAGAGACAGAATCTGAGCTAGTGTTAGTAGTTATAAAGAAAAACTGAAACAACTGACACAGGATGAACAAGATTTGGTGGCCGATTTGAAACAAATGAACAAAAAAAAAGACACAAAACAAAGATGATGAAGAGTTCTAACTGAGGAAAATTAGCAGCTTGGCAAATCACGAACATTGAGATGATAAGCCAAGCTTGGTGGTGCACGCCTGCATTCCTGGTGTCCTGCAGGCAGATGTAGACAGAACTGTGAGTTCTGGGCCTGCCAGGGCTAGAGTTCTAAATAAATAAATTAAATTAAATAAACAAACCTAAAATTGACACTGTATGAAGGTAAGGCATGAGCAATGTTATTTGAAGTCAACCTTGAGCTATACTGCAAGTGCCAGGACAGCCTGGGCTACAGAGTAGTAAAACCTTGTCTCAAAAAAAGAAAAAAGAAAAAAAAAGTGGGGGTTTGTTTGTGTTTTTGAGACTACAGGAAGCTCTCTGGTGAGAAAAACAAAATAAAGGCTACATCAGGCTGGGGGAACCTATTTTCCAGTTTAAATTAAGATATTAGTTTAATTATTTTAAAGATGTTATTCCCTATCTGTAACACAGTGAGAGTCTAGTCTTTCCCATGGCTATTAGCCCTTTTCTGCCTTCGAAGTCCCATGACCTTTCACTGGACACATGAGGAGTGCCTTTCGTTCTCACTGTTCCAAGTCATGAACCGTCCACTCAAGGGGAAGCCCAAACAGGAAAATGGGCTTGGGCAGCGACCCAGTTTTCCTTCTAAATATAAAGACCTTTTCTATCAAACTATTTCTCTTTCCAGCCAATACACATGGCTATTAAACCATAATGAAAAAACTGGGGAGTTGAGAGTATAATTCAGTAGTGTTTACCATGCATGAGGCCTGCGTTCATTCTCCAGCAAGTCCTTCCCATAGCTTAAACCAGAAGAGTAAGTTGTTCGTTTAAAGAAATAAAACTATCATAGCGTGGTAGAGGCAGGAAGACTGTCAGCTCCAGGCCAGCCTGAGCTGCAAGGCAAACCTTGATCAGAACTTTAAATTTTTATTATGATTATTTTATGAGTATGAGTGTTTTGTCTGCATGTATGTCTGTGCACCACTTGGGCCAAGTAGTTCCTGGTGAGGCCCAAAGAGGACATAGGCTCCCCTGGAACTGAATGACATTAGAGACAGTTGTGAGCTGCTACTGGGTGCTGCGAATCAAACCTACGTCCTCTGTGAGAGCTCTTAACTGCTGGATTAACTACCTTCTCCCTTGATTAAAACTTTTAAAAACCCTACCCACTCAAAGAAATGTTAAGAATAGTTAATAGTAATTAACATAACCACTGATTACAATTGAATTCTAGGTCGCTATTTGTTAGAACAGCAAGGTGATGACATCAAAAATGACTGAAGGAGGCTGGCTAGATAATCAATGAGTAAAGGCACTTGTCATACAAGTCTAGAGAACTGAATTACATGCCCAGAACCCACCTAAAGGTAAAAAGAGACCACCACAAAATTGTCTTCTGACATCCACACGTGGGCGCTGTGTCAGATGTCCATGCTCATTCAAAACACACACACACACACACACACACACACACACACACACACACACACACACACACACACAGAGCAATGATAATAGCTAAAAAAATTTAAAGTGGGTGAAGCAGATAAGAATACTCAAAAGATAAAGCATTTCACAAGTTCTGTCAAAATAGGAGAGAAATGTGAAGCCGAACACAAAAAAAAAAAAAAAAAAAATACGTTTTTAGCTGCAATGTGTCTTCCCCGTGAGCAAAATTAGAAAACAGGTAAAGAGATAAACAGCCCTATTCCCCCTGACAAAGTGCTAAGGACAGGACAAGAGTCATAAAATGTTTAATTGTGAGTATTTAAGAAAAAAAATTGCATGCCATTTTAGCTGTCAAAATAAAGGAACGGGATATCAAGATCAGATCCGCCCCCCAAACTAAGGGCAAAGTAAGGAACAAGCAAGCGTTAAGACCCTAGTCCGCGTAAAAGTAGCAGCTCCACTTTCCTGAGCTATCCAGGGTATCCACTGATGGGGGGGGAGAGACCAGTGTCCTGCAGGCTGGAAAGGCGTCTGCGGAGGCAAAGGGTTTTCTCGGGGTCGCAGCCGGGCCCTCCCGCCTCGCTCCAGCTGTTACCTGGCACATCCTCCGTGCCTTCCATCAGCATATCCTTCGTGAAGTTGGAGATCTGGCCCGTGAGGGAAGCCAGGCTGCCCCCTACTTGACCCAGAGACTGGCCCAAGCCGGAGCCCAGGCCCCCGAGCCAGGACGACATCGCTGCGGGTGGAGAGCGCGACGTCCGCTCCAAATGTCCCCGAAGGCTGCGGCTGGTGCGTGCGGATCCGGACGCGGGCGCTCGCAGGACGCGGCTCACCCACCGACAGCCGAGGCCCGACCCGGCGCTTCACCGAGGGCTCGCCGCCGCTGACTCCGTGGCCCCCGCGGGGCCTCTGCTCATTCCCACGCCTTCCCGCCGTACCACTGCAACACTTCCTTCTCAGCTTTAGTGACTTTCCTCAGTTTCCCGGGCCAGTCCTGCCAACTCGACGCCGGCCGCCATAACACCGCCGGGACAGCGGCAGCGACCACAGAGACGCTCCGCGGTGGCGTAGAAGGGCCGCTGCTAGCGTCCTACGCGCGAAGGACTGTGGGATCGCGGAGGACAGCGTGAGGGGCGAGGCGGAGCTGGTAGCTGACGGTAACCAGCGGGAGGTGGAGAGCGCAGAGGCGGTGGCAGCCTTGTCTCCAGGAGCTGTCATTGCTTGGCTGTGAGACAGTTCCCCGGGGTCGCCCCACCACGCAGGGAAACGACCTCAACCCACCCGCAGTACCCTATTTTCCCGCCCCTGTGAGGCTGCTCCGTGCCAGGGCCCTGGAAACGAGGCTACAAAGCTGCAAAGGCGGGTTGCAAAAATTCCAAGAGTTCAAGTGGAAAGCACGTTTTTGGTTGTTTGTTTTCCGTTTTTTCCGAGACGGATTCTCTTTGTAGCCTTGGCTGTCCTGGAACTCAGATCCCCTGCCTCTGTCTGCCGAGGGCTGGGATTAAAGGCTCGGGTCACCACTGTTCGGCTTTTTTTTTTTTTTTTTTTTTTTTCCAGTTACCTTGTACCTAAAGGAACATTAGGGATATTCCCAGTATGTGGAATCTGATGACCCCCATACCGAATTATTACTTCCTGGAATCTGAATAATCTCACCAGATATCTATTTGGGTTTGGGGGAGTCTTCGAGGGGTTTTCAGACAGAGACATGTGGGAAGTATCAAGGAAGGCGAGAAAATGCATAGAGAAAAAAACACAAATCCAAGAAAAGAAGACCAGAGCATTGTTTGCGGTGGTGGGGTTGATGAGCTACAGCTTCAGCTTGATTTGATGGAGAATTTTTGATGCGGAAGATTCAATCCCGAGACTTGTGCTCGCCATGCATATAGGCTTAGCTACGCCCCCAACCTTTGTTTCAGACAGGAGCTCCTATCACCCAGGTTGGCTTCGAACTGACGACTCTTCTGCTTCTACCTCCCGAGTACCGGGAATTACAAGCATGTACCATCACACGCATAATCCTCAAGTGATTAAGATGTCTACTGTTCTTCTGGGCACTAGGGATGTAGCAGAAGAAGAGAAGTGGTTTCTGAGCTTATAACGATTGTGTTCCCATGAGAAGGCACATCTAGACAAAATGTAGTGTTAAGAGAGGCAGTGATGACTGACAGGAAGAAAAGTGAAACAGGGTAAGGACAATATTGGCATGACATGGTAGATAGAGCATTGGTAATTCGGACAATGGTTAAGGCCTCAATGGTAAGGTAATCTTGAGTAGAGACTTGAATTAGTGATATATATATATATATATATGGGAAAGCAATCTAGACAGGAAGATACAACTGAATACAAAGTGCTTTAGACAGAGTACCCTGGTAATTTTGAGAATTTATAAGAAGTCATAATGTCTTGAGCAGAATAGATTGGGGAATATTTGTAATTGAGGACCTAGAAGGTATGAAGAATGCAAGTCACAGGGACTGGTAGGCCATTAAGAGGACTCTGGCTTATATTCTGTGTAGGATGATGAGTGTCATGAACTCAGGACTTGTGTTCACAAATGACTGAAATGTTTAGCAACTGTAATTAGTCTCATATTTTCTGTAGGTTTAAATCCTCTAGAGAAGAAGCAGACCAGAGCATTGTCTGTTAGAACATGGTCCAAGAATGGAATTGTATGAGAATTCTGAGTGTTGGTGAGAAAACTCCAAGAACACAACAATAATCTTGTGACCCCTGTTTCTTCAAAAACGGGATTGTTCTTGGAATGTGCTTTTGTGTTCCTCCAAAATGCATCAGATACGAGTGAGTTTACTTCAGATTATTCATTCCAACTGTATATTGTTATTTGTTTCTGTTCCTCTGTGGGAAAAACATGTTTTTACTACATGGGGGTTGCCCATCACCTGTGGCCTGCCCTTGTGATTGTACACTTTACTTACACTTAATAGTACGTGACATGCTATCTTGGATGTATTTCAAAAAGATGGTGAGAACATGAAACAAGAATTGCCAGAAATCAGGTTGGAGATGGCTCAGTTAAGCTAAGTGCTTCTTTCACCAACATGAGAACCTGAGTTCAATCACCAGATCCCACATAAAAAATATAAGGCATGGTAGCACATGTATGTGCCACAAGGCTGGACAGAGACAGAAGTTTACTTGGGTTTATTGGCCAGCCAGGCTAGCCTAACTGGTGAATTCTAGATCAGTGAGAGACCCTGTCTCAAAGAAAGGTATGGCTTTCTTGAGGATGACACGCGAAGCTGTCTTTTGGTTTCCACACACATACATGCAACACCACCCCCACCCCCACACACACACACAAACATGCATACACATTAAAAGAATTGTCAGAACCTGGCAGTGGTGGCACACGCCTTTAAATCCCAGCACTCAGGAGGCAGAGGCAGGCTAGCTTGGTCTACAGAGTGACTTCTAGTACAGTCAGGGCTACACAGAGAAACCCTGTCTTGAAAAACCAAAAAAAAAAAAAAAAAAAAGTGCTCGCTTTGGCAGCACATATACTAAAATTGGAAATATACAGAGAGGATTAGCATGGCCTCTGGGCAAGGATGACATGCAAATTCATGAAGAATTCCAAAAAGATAACTGTCAGAGGCCAGGCATGGTGGTTTATGCCTTTAATCCAAGCATTCAGGAGGCAAGTGGATTTCTAAGAGTCCCGGGCCAGCCTGGTCTACATAGCAAGCTCAAAGCCAGAGTAACCTGGTGAGACCCTGTCTCAAAAATAAAACAGTAACATAATGTCAGAAACCAGTCATTATTGAAATTGGGTTATGAGTACACAACTGTTCGTTGTACTAATCTTGTTTTTACTTACATATGCTTGAAATTTTTTTCTAGCAAGCTTAAAAACATACATTCGATAACATTTGACTTTAAAATGCTGTTCTAGTTTGGTTTTCTGTTGCTGTGAAAAACACCATGGCCAAACACAAGTTGGAGGAAGAAAGAGTTTATTTCACCTTACAACTCCCAGGTTACTGAGGAAAGTCTGGGCGGTAACTCAGGCAGGAAACCTGAAGGCATGAACTGAAGCAGGCGTCATGGAGGAAGACTGCTCACTAGCTCACTCCCAGGCTCATGATCTTTCTTACACAGTACAGGCCCACCTGCCTAGGGATATCCTGGCATTATGCTGACCCCGCCTCCTGATAACTGGCAGGGTACACTACCGGCCTTTGGGCAGATAGACAACTCAAAGTGCTCTGTGTTGCATGGCTTCCTCGTGGGTGCCTTAAGTGGCTGAATAAGGACTCTGTACACAGAAACTGGGCCAGCTAGGGCACGCATCGCTGAGGCCATGTACAGCTAGGCCAGCAGCTCCAGGACTCCAGTTTCAACCACCCCAACTGCTGAGCCTCATTCTAAACCGCTCCCATTCCCAATAAACTCCATGTGGGTTTGCTGAGTTGTGCGGTTCCTGTTTCATTGCCCAAAGTTGCAGCAACCTCCACCACCACCCACCACAGCTGATCCTCCTATATCAATTAGTAATAATTTGTTTTAAAAAGTACCACAGACGTGTCTACAGGCCAATCTGATTGAGGCAATTCTTCCATTGAAATTCCCTCTTCCCAGAAAGTGAAGTTGACATCTCAGATTAATCACCACAGACGACTCTTCCTTTTCCTGCCAAACACCCCCTTAGTTAGCCTGAGTGTTCCTGATCATCATTCAGGAAGTTGCAAGACCAACACCACACAATTAAACACATCACATCAGAGAGAGGCCCCATGCTTCAGTGGTTCCAAGTAGTAAATTCCTAAGTGAGAAAAAAAATGCTAGGAGCTACACCATCCGCACCCCCTATCTCACTATGTAGCCTGGTTGACTGGAACTTACCACATAGACTATGCTGGCCTCAAACTCACTAGGGATCCACCTGTCTCTGTCACCCAAGTGTAAGGATTACAGACATGAGCTATCACTCCCACTATCTTCTGGTTAATACTATAAACTACCCACTTCCTTTATGAAAAAAAATAGATTGATATTTCTGTATTTATGTCCCCATTCCCCTTCCTTCTGGGCTCCAAATAGTGTTACCATAATTACTGAGAAGTCATCAATGTTTACATTGCATGATTTGGTGTGGCTTGAGTGAGATGTCCTCTGGAGTATTGTTTGAATACTTTTGTCTCTAGCCGGTGGCACTGTTTAGGGTGGTGATGGAACTCTTTCAGAGGTGAGGCCTAGCTGCAGTGCTAGGGGCAGGGCTTGGAAGGGTTACAGGCTAACCTCAAGTTGCCTCCTGATGTGCCAAGATGGCAGATGTGGAGGCTGCCATGCCTTCCCTGCCATGGTGTCCTGTACCCTCAGAGACTGAGCCCAAACTGATCACTCCTAAGATGTCTCTTGCCAGGCATCGTCACAGTGGCAAGAAAGACAACAGATTATATACATTTGGCTCGCCACTCCTGAGTCACATGGTATGCTAAACATTCCTCTCACAGCACAGGCCATGAGAGCATTCATATTCTGAATGAGTAGTATTACTCATGGCTGTTTCTAAAAACCTAGAACAATGCAAGGCCAATAGTAAGCACACAAATTGTTCACTGAATGCTACATGAATGAACTTTCTCTGTGGCAACCAGAGAGACAAAGGGTGGCTCATATCCCTGGCACAGGGTAGAGAATGGGCAAGAGAAAACAATGCTAGCCAGGCATAGTAGCACACACTGGAAAACTCAGCACTCAGGAGTCTAAGGCAGGAGATTCCAAATGTTCCAAGTCAGTCAGGGCTAGATAGAAAATGTCTCAGCTGGGCAGTGGTGGCATACACCTTTAATCCCAGCACTTGGGAGGCAGAGGCAGGCAGACCTCAGTGAGTTTGAGGCCAGCCTGGTCTACAAAGCAAGTTTCAGGACAGACAGGACAGTTACACAGAGAAATCCTGTCTTAAAAACACCGGAAAAAAAAAAGTCTCATATTGAAAAAACAAGTTACTAAATGTGCTTTGTCTCTTACTTAAGAACAACTGAACAAGTATTTAAAACCAGATTTGAAGGAAGAATGTGGAATTCTATTCTTGGAAGAGATCTGAGGAGAGGGCACAGGTATAAAGGTCATTGGGTTCAGCCTCAAGCAATGAAGACGTGGAAGGCTTGTGTATCTGGGTGGTAATACATTCTCTGACAGGAATCTGTGAGGGCTCCCCTGGTCTGTTTCATGCATTACTGCTGCTGCGTAAAAACACACAGCTCCAAGGACAGCTTCTCCAAGTTCCAGCTACAAGGTCCTTGGTCCAGTGGGTATGTGACCTGAAACGGCATTTGGGAAAAGCTCCCACAAGACAGAGATGCAGCTGTGCCTCCCAACAGACTCTGAATAACAAGGCTATGTATTCACAATGAACACAGAAAGGTTAATAGAAAAGCAATCATTCTCTTTATTTAATAATCTCTGATATTTAAAATACAACTCATTAACATCCACACCAACAGAACCCTCAGTGTTCAACAGTGCTTTGGAAGCCAAGCTTTCGAAGGAACAGACAGACGGAAGACCTGTGGAGTGGCAGCCCAAACTCTAGGAGACCGGGCACATGAGGAAGGGCTGCAGAGTTGGGTCCTGAGCGAACTGCACTGCCACTGTGCATCATATTGGCCAGAAGACAATGCTTTTTTTATTTCACGGCTTTTGCACTTAAGTTTCAAATATTTTATTTATACAGAAGAGTCATTTTTAAAAAAAGTTATTCCTATTTAGTCCAGTGTTGTAGAAATTAGATAATCACATTTCAAATGTCTGACTTTCTCTAAAAAAAAAAAAAAATCATTAAAAAAAAATTCCAGAAAACATACCACCTTCCAACTATGCAGGACACAAATATTTCTAAATAACTGCATTTCCCACGCAGTGGGAAGTACTTCCCACTGGTACCTCGTCTATGACTGCAGTCTTAAACTTTTTATTATGTGTAACACTTTGGAAAAAATACAAAACCAATTTGTTTCTTTAGCTTAATAAAAACAAATCAGGACTAGAGAGAGTTTTTGTTTTAAATATTACTACTGACTAGTTAATCCATTTTTTTTTTAAGTTTACATACATCATAGTTCTACACTTGGCAGGACTAAAGTACAGCAAACACTTCATTTGAAAGTACTCCTTAAGGCCCCTCGAAATGTAGATTCCATGTGAATTTTGCAGTAGTGAGGACTGAATGCAAGGCCTGGGCCACTAGGCAACTGCTCTACTGTTGAGCACATCATCGATGCCGAATTTAAGGCTGGAATCAAAGGTCTCAGTATTAACAACTGGATTTAAAACTTAAGACTTTCAGATAGCACAGTTTGGATCTGCACTACCCACTTTGGACTTGTGCAGTCACAGGGGCCAGTTCTAAGAATTGAGTAACTCTTGGCACTGACATGATTTAAAAAATAGTATCAAATATGCAGGTGCTCAAAATGTATGGTTTACACTCTGACATGAATACAACTTATTTTAATCAACTTGATATTAAATAAAACAATGCAGACTACTCAATTTGAGCATTCTTTCTCATTAACTTTGGTTTCATCAAGAAAAATCAAGTCTGCAGGGTGTGTGTGGGGGAAGCACCACCTTAAATACCGCCTATGAATTGTAAATGATGTGGCCAAGGTATTAAAAGTTTAGTGCAGAATTTACCTACACTACTGCATCAAACAATTCATAGCAGTGAAATATCTGCATATTGCTGTCTTGTTTTTTGTTTACTTGTTTTGTTTTTATAGATTTGGGGTTTAGGCCAAAGGGCAATGGTCTTTCTAAAGTTTCTTTTTCTTTCTTTAAGACAAGGTCTCACTGTGCAGCTCTTGCAGGTTTGGAACTCACTATATAGACCACACTGGCCTCGAACTCAGAGAGATCTGCCAGACTCTGCCCATTAAGTACTGAGATTAAAGGTGTGCAGCACCTTGCCTGGCCTTCCCAAGTGTTCTTACACTTGCTTATGACACTAGCATTACAACTGTACATATTTTATCTGGTAGTACAAGTTACACATTAGAAAAAAAAAACAAAATGATACTAGATGTTTAAATATTAAACATTAAGGTGCTCCCCAGTTGGTAAAAAACAGAATGGAAATGTCAGTCAAGTCCACAGCACAACCATGCCAGTGGATTCCCTTGCCCCTGACTGTCCTGCAGTGTTGTACAGTAAATGGCAGCTCTTGGGGTATGAGCTAGAGCTTCACAGAACCTTTGCACTTTTTTATATTGTGGTTATAATAAGCATTGGCGTCTTTCTATACTGGCTACTCATTAATAATGAAATCTAAATGTTCAGGTAACCCCGGGCCAATCCAAAAGAGCTGGCAGTTCAACAGTGATTTTTGGAATTGCCTTGCCAAATACAATTCATAACAAACTAAAAAAATATACTCTGATACTCAATGTATGCTCAGTTTCTCATTAAAATGTCTCTATTAAAAGATCAACATGCCTTATTTCATAAGTGATTTAACTAGGATGTGTTATATGAATGTTTTATAAATTCTAAGTTAAAACAAATGCATATTGGCTTTCTCTTTTTCTATCAGGTAGCTAATCAATCTAACTGTAGGGACATTTAATGTGATTTTTCAACAAGAAAAGAAAAGGGCCAACGTCCAATGTGACTGGCACACTGGGGTAGTTACGTACTTCAGTCTAACACTTAACTGTGAATCGTAAAGGTCCTAACTCCAGCACCCTAAAGTTGCACAATTCTTCTGAATCTCTGCAATTGCTACAAGAAAACTTCATAGATTTTAAAATAAGACTAATTTTTCCATAGAGCAAACTCCAAAAAAAACTTTAATTGGCACAAAGTGGCTAAGAAAAAAAAATCCCCCTTTTGTTATTGGGGATATAGCTCAGAGGTAGAATGCCTGCCTAGCACACAGGAGGGAGGCCCTGGGTTCAACTCCTAGTGTAGCCAACCAAAGCAAAACCATCTGTCCTATCCATAATCTTAAATAAAAATATTTGCATTTTTTGCAGTTAGACAGCAATAAATCCTACATCAAAACACTTTCCCTGATAAAAACGTGTGCAGAACACACACCAGTAGAGCAATATACCATTCTTCACCTTCCTAAGCTATTGGCTAAAATTTCTTCTTGGAATTTACCTATGTACAAGTCAACATTCAAAAGGGGACAGAGAGGGAGGGAGGGAGAGCAGATATCGGGATCTATGACACCCATGAGACACAGTTAATTTTCACCCAAATCATACCAAAGTATTGACCCAGAGAGACTGTGCATTCCAATTAAAGAATGTCTATCAAAACTAAGGACTTTCATATATACAGACAAGAGCCTTCTATGACAGATGGAGCTACTGTGACTTCTGTAATTCTTAAGCAATTTAAACATGATTGCAAGGGTCAACCCACAGTATATTTATGTATTTTCATTAGTAAATTACTTTCACATTCTACACTACCATCCTAACAGGCTATATTCTATTTAAAGAAAAAAAATAGTGAAGCAGGCATATATTCCCGGACTTACTGTAAATGGAACACAAAGCTCCTGTCACAAAAAAAAAAGCTAAAACAAAGCCGGCAGCAACACTGAAGGCCAAGCTTCTCCTTAAGTACACTCATGGTGGATGCATGCTAAGGAAGAAGGAAGTGTGTATTCAAGGAATATGGAATGAAAGGATTAGAGGTGTTAGCCAGGGAACATCAAGAACCTTCACAAAGCGCCTAGAAGCTCATGCTCACACTAAACCAGCTCATTTAGACTCAGATACTCAGGCAGCGCTGACTGTAGAGTATAGGAATGCACCAAAGTTAAGAAATAATGATCCCACTAGAGAGGGCTTAAAAAGTCAAACCTCAGAACAGATTACCATGTTAGAGCTGGTTCCCCAAGAGAAAATACCCCAAGGAAGCACCCATGTACCCTACACACACACACACACACACACACACACACACACACACACACACACACACACACGGAGAAGGCAGGGTTAGCTTTCTGTAAGGAGACAGACATTTCCATAAAAGGTTGGTCTAATATGAAACAAGCTCAAGTGAACCAAACTACCTCCAATGGAGAGAAAAATGAAAACAAAAATACAAGATCAAGTTCAATGGCAAGAGCTAATTAGTTGGTCCACAAAGAGCCAAGAAAAACTCCTAATTTCAGTTAGATATTGCACACATGAAAAACAAAAAGGGACCTTTAGAAAACCACCTTAAGTTTCTTTAGTTGCTGACTGCCTCTTTGGCTAATATCAGGATCATGAGTTAGTCCTATGACACGTTTCTGGCTTTCTGAACATTTGCTTATAAACCACCCAAGTGTCTTATCTTATCTCTTCCAGTGAACACACTGCCAAAGTGGACCTTACACTGTAATCACACAGACAATGTTAGAAAGTATGAGTAGCAAAATGATTTTTAAAGGTATTATTTTTTTCTTTCTGCTTTCAAATTATCTTTAGCAGTTTCTAAAGACATGTTTACAGCTGCCCGAAGCATGTCTTCTTCTCTCGAGGCATCACCTGCTGGGAAAGAAAACAGAGTTCTCAGAGACGTTTCTGGAAGATTCTCAATCATCAAAAGGCAAACTTTTGAACTAGGGTGTCGCTAAGTCAGTAGAGTGCTTGCCTGGCACGCACAAGGCCCTGGGTTCAATCCCTAGCATGGCATAAAATCGGGCATGGAGTCTCCTGTAATCCTAACACTCAAGAGACAGAGATGGGAGACTCAGAAGTTAAGGTTGTCCTTGACAATACAGCATTTGGAGCCAGCCCAAGCTATAAGAAAACTGTCCAAAAAAGTCTTTTTGGAAAAAAGACTTAACTGTGTGAATCTGCAGGCACACTGTGCCATGCTGTGTGCAGAGGCCAGAGGACAGAGCTAGTGTCCTCCTTCCAGCAGGTGGTTTCTGATGACTGGACCCAGGGTGTCAGGTTTGGCAGCAAGCACCTTTCTCTGCTGAGCCATCTTGCTGGCCCTAGTTTCCTTTTTTTGACTTTGTGATTCACATGCCATTTGTGTGACAGTTTAAAATCCACAAATGGATAGAGAACAAAACATCATTTAAGACATATACCTATTGCTCCTTTTTGTCCGGTTCCTTTGTGGCCAACCCAAAGCCCAGCCAGGTGTCTGTTTATGGTGCTTCCCGTCTGGCAAGTCATGGTCTCATATGGTATACACAGCCTTTTGAATATAGACCTTTTCATTTATCATAATGCATTTGACATTTACTGGGTTTATTAACAGTAATAAATAATGCTTGTTTTCTTGAAGACAGGGTCTCACAATGTAGCTCTGGCTGACCTGGAACTCACTATGTAGACTAGGCTAGCCTTGAACTCATAGAAACTCACCTGCTTCTGCCTCTGGAGTGCCAAGATTAAAGGTGTCCTGGTGTATGTTCAGGTTTTTTAAGGAACAACTGAATTACTTTCTGAAGTTAAAACGCAATAGAGAAAGCTCACCTCACTTCCTGTCCCTTAGCCTCCCTCATTCATAACTGCCAAACATACAATCAAAACAGATCAGTAATACAAATTTTGTTTCAACCATCAAATATAATTCAGAAAATTCAAAAGGAAGGAACTATATTTAACATCTTTCACTCTTCCTATTCTTGCCTCAATATCACCTCATTAATTTTCAGTTTTGAGAATTTTTCTTATTTTTCTTAATTGAAAATACTTTTTTTCAAACAATATATTCTGATCAGGGTTTCCCCTCCCTCGCCTCCTCAGATATCCTCCCCACCTTCCCACCCATCCAACATCATGCTTTCTTTCTCTCGCCTTAGGGGAAAAAAAAAAACAGGAAAATTTAAAAAACAAAAACAAAAACCCACAGAACAAAGGAAACACAGGGGAAAAAAGAGAAAAAAAAAGCACATTAGACATACATATTCATGCAGAGACACACATGCACATAGAAAACCCATAAAAACACAAAATCAGAAACTGTAATAGATAAGTAAAAGACCAGTAAGGTTTAAAGGAAAAAGAAGCCAAAGCATTAAGAGACAAAAATTCTTCACAAAGAACACTGAATTTGTTTTGAGTTGGTCATCTACTGGGCATGGGGCTGCCCTCGAATGTGATTCATATACCTAATGAGACTCCAATGGAGAAAACTGATTTTCTTTCTGCAAGTGGTTGTCAGTTGGAGAGAGCTTCTGAGTTAGGGATGATCATATCTACTTCCCCATCTCAGGGCTGAGACCCCTCAGGCAGACCCTGTGCATGTTGCCACCATCTCTCGGAGTTTGTATGTGTTCCAGTGTATCTGGAAGGCACTGTTTTCCTGGTATCTTCCATCCCCACTGGGTGGTACCATCTTTCTGCCACACCTCCTCAAACTTCCCTGAGCCCTAAGGGGCAGAGTTTGATGGAGACATCCATTTAGGGTATCTCAAGGTCTCTCACTTTCTGCATTGTCCAGTTGTGGGGCTCTATAACTGATGGCTAGTCCTGGCTCTGATGATGGCTGATCTCCTGCCCAGGCCCATATAGCCACCCTGTTCTTTAGTTTAGTTTTGTTTTATTTTGTTTTTGAGACAGGGTTCCTCTGTGTAGCTTTGGCTGCCCTGGAACTCACTTTGTAGACCAGGCTGGGCTTGAACTTACATATCTGCTTGCCTCTGCCTCCCAAGTGTTGGGACTAATGGTGTGCACCAACACATCCAGTTCCCTTTCTCTAGCTTTTAAAGGATAGGACTGCTAGAGACTTTTTGTTCCTCAATTCTAAAGAGGATGTTAATTACTGCATAAGTAATCCTGGGTTTAAAATTTTCTTTCAGCACTTTAAAATGCATTATCCACTCCTTCACTCACAAGAAACTTCTCCATTTCAAATCGCTGTTGGGAAGGTTATTTCTTGCTGATGTGGGACAGTGTCTTCAGTTTTCAGAAGTCTATGAGTCTTGGTATGCATTTCTTTGGGTTTATACTAATTTGAAGTTCATTCAGCTTCTCCAGTTTGTAGATTTCTAGCTTTCAGGTATTGTTCTGCTCTTGAATCTATATGCGGAATCAAGGTGTGGCAGAGCATAACTATAATGTCAGCACTCAGGAGTCAAATAGTGGTGCACGCCTTTAATCCCAACACTCGGGAGGTAGAAGCAGGAGGATCTCTGTGAGTTCGAGACCAGCCTGGTCTATAAGAGCTAGTTCCAGGGCAGCCTCCAAAGCCACAAAGAAACGCTATCTCAAAAAAAAAACAAAAAACAAAACAAAAAACAAAAAAAAACCTAAAAGTTCAGGAAGAGTTCTAATCTGTCTGCTTCTTACTTCAAAGGAACTTAGAAGATAACAAATCCATATAGGAGTTTTAATACAACTAAAAAAGGAAGAAAATATAAAGCAAAACGACATGAACCTTGGGTATCAGTAAAGTATTGGAGTAAAAATCATGGTGAATGGCCAGAGAGCCATACCTTGGCTGTTTCCCAGTCCCCCTGAACTTGGGGTCGGTCTTTCACAAGCATATGGAAGCTGTCTAGGTGGGTCTAACTCCTGCTGCTGCTGCCTGGAACATTCAAAAGAGAATATATGTTAAAACAACACCTAAGAGATAAATAGTCCATGATAATTTATTTCTTATTCATGGAGGACATAAGAGTTTCCATGAACCAAAATGAACCCTGGCCTGAACACCTTAGAAGGTGAGAAACAGTTTGATAATTACAAGTATAAAAGGGTCAAAACTTTTATTCTAAGAAACCTACATATTTGAGCTATCAAACAAGAAGTGGGTATTTTCATTTCCTGTATACGGGTTACTAGTAGTTATTCATATGCCAGTGAATGTTGGTTTATGCACCTTTAATCCTAGGAGCCACTGAAAAATACCTTTGATAAGACAAAGCATCTCAATTGACTGTGCTTCTCCCTGGCTGGCTCCCTGAATTTAGTAAGTTTCTCCCTGGAGACCCCTCTGGTGATCCTCTCACTGTTTCACTTGAATCACCAGCACAAACACACTGCCACCTTGATGCTTCTGTTTGACCTGGAAGCTAAGCAGAGCACAAACCTTATGCTGCTTACCTGTGTCCCCAGAAACTGAGACTGTGTCTGTCATACAGCAGCTTCATCACATACTTGATGAAGAAATGGAAACAACTGTATGCCACCACAGTGCCTCTGTATGTTGGAAGTGTGTGATCTGCGTTTTGATTTTGGTTTTACAAGGGCTTACAGTTAAATGACTGCATGAACCTCAGAACACATATTTGAAGTTGCTCTAACTTATGTATGCACTGTAACATAACTACAAGCCTGGGGGGGGGGGAGTAAAATGTGGGGTGGTTTGGATATGAATGCCTGCCCCCTACAGGCTCATATAGGTGTGGCCTTACCAGAGGAAGTGTGCCACTGGGGGCGGGGTGGGCTCTGAGGTTTCAAATGCCTATGCCAGGCCAGGCTCTCCCTTTCTGCCTATGTAGAACTCTCAGCTACTTCTCCAGCACCACGTGTGCCTCCACGCTGCCATGCTTCCCGCCATGGTAATAACAGACTACACACTGAAACGGTAAGCATGCCCCAGTTAAATGGCTTCTTTTCTAAGAGCTGCTGTGGTCACGTTGTCAATTCACGGCAATAGAACACTGACTGAGGTATTCTCTCAAAAAAGTAGTGAAGCTGTCTGTGGTGGCTTGTTTCTGTAGTACAAGCTCCTCAGGAGGCCAAGGAAAAACGCCACCTCTCAATCCCTGGGCAACCTATCAATCCCTATCTCAAAAACAAAACGAAACATGCAGGAGTATATCCTTATGTTTAGAAAAAAATGTCCGCTGAAATACTAAGCTGCAATGAGAAAGAAGATGCTTCTGGTATGACAACAATCTGGATAAATTGTACTGAGAGCTATAAGGAGCTCTGCCCACTAGTTCTACTTTTAAGTAATAAACATACACAGAAAGCTAAAAAAAAAAATCTATAAATGACTGAGATTAAGAAGTCACATATTTAAAAAGTTGTGTATGATTTTAAGAGGGCCAGAATTCAGTCATAAACAGCATATTGTTTTCCAGCACTCTTCTCAATTTTGAACAAAAGGCCTCTAGTCAGGTTGCTGACCTAGGATGACCTTGAACTCTAGATCTGCTGGCCTCTACCTCCCAGTGCCCCATGCAAACACCACACCCAACTTGTCCTTCTCTGCTTTGAGTTTTAAATGTGAGCAACAAAGAACTCAGAGAGTAGGAAGTCCCTCTTCTCCCTGCTTCCTTCTGCTGTTGTGTGCCTTCACACATGGGCAGTCTGGAGCAGGGCCTAGTCTCTGGGGACCCTGGCACACCATGGAGGCTCCTGCATGCCCTCTTCTTCCTCCACTTAAGAATCTATGGCTGATAGATGGATGACCTTTAACCTACTTTTAAGTTTTCATTTAACTGACATAAGCATTGTACATATTCATCATAACTTTAAATTATGCAAAAACGAGAAGAAAATCAGCTGCCAACATTGAAACAACAACTGTGAAGGGAGCACTGAAGACTGCTATGGAACAAGCTCCTCAGTGCCCTTCCCATCATGCCTTCAGGCCTGCAGAGGCTACAGAGCAAGAGGTCTCTGGTTACAGAGCAAATACTCCTATGAGCTACAAAGGGCAGAAATGAGTCAATGAAGCAGGCGAAGCTGTTTTCCTGGGAAGCAAAGCCAAGGAGATTCAGTCCTAAATCTTACCTCATGGCTGTTTCAGTGGGACCAGAAAGTCTTGACAACCATGATATGGCTCCCTGATTCTAGGACCACAGTTATATCTGGTTTTTTGTTTGCATGTTTATTTGTTTTTTGAAGATTTAGTTAGGGCGTTACATGTGGTGGTGTATGTATTTAATCTCAGCAGAGGCAGGGCAATCTCTGTGAGTTTGGGGTCAGCCTGGTTTACATAATGAATTCAAGGAGAGCCAGGCTTACAAAGAGAAACACTGTCTTGAAAAAAAAAAAAAAAAAGGAAAGAAAGAAAAAGAAAAAAAATGAAAATAAAAACAAAAACAAAACAAACAGATTTAGTTAGAGGCTGGAGATGGTTCAGCACTGGCTGAACCATTTTCAGATGACCTGGGTTCAATTCCCACCACCTACAAGGCAGCTCACATGCATGTGGTACACATACATACATGCAGGTAAAATATCCATACATATAAAATAAAATGGAAGATTTTTCTGATTTATTTATACTTAAGACATAAAAATATTTCTTATTATGTACATGTATGGTGGGTGCCCTCAGAGTGAGAAGAGAGTGTTGTGTCTTCTGAAGCTCAAGTGTGAGCCATGTGGCAGTTCTGGGACCTGAACTTGGGTCCTCTGCAAGTTCAGATCTTTTCCCCATCACCCTAATCAGCAGTGGTCGCAGCCCTTCTCACATACTGCTCTATACTTACAGAGGCCTGGCCCAGAACTTCACCAACACTATAAGCCTCTATTTCACTATTAGTGTTTTTCTTAAACACCCTTACCTGCTTCTGTTTCTAAAACTGTCTGATAAACAAAGCCAAGCCATTAAAGTGATGGCATAAGTATTAGGTAATGAAAATACCACAACGCCCCTTGACTATGAATGTTTGCATCCGTCTGGCTGGGAAACACTATGTTTCTTGTAACAGGCAGATGACAGCATTCAAAGCTGTACCTTGAGAAGACATTAACGGTGGTAACAAATATCTGTGGGACATGTAACCGCTGGCAAATAGTCTTCAGACCCATCACTTAATTCTACACTCCCAACAGCAGGCATTACCAGTGCTGGTATGGACTCTGGCTTGGGGTTTTATGATTGATAAACAGATTTATAGATCACTGCTAGAAAAAAATGTCATGTCAAGGAGCTATTACTTAGTGACACTCATAAGCTATGAATTTATATTAGGCTAGTTTTTAGTACTAGTAGTATTTTTAGTATATTTTTTTACACAAGAAAAGAAATCCTATGTGTTTTATTTGCTAGCTACATTAAGTCTGAGGCTTTTAACACTCAATGGGGGGTAACATAGTGATGAACTGTGAGTAACAAGTTAGCACCAGGTCAGTCAGACAATCTTTACAGCCAACAGCCCTTGACAGAAACTAGAGAGAGAGGGATTCTAGATAAGTAATTGGGGATTTGAGTAAAAGGCGAGTGCAGCACACACTTTTAACCAATGAGCCATCCTCAGCCCTTGGCACCCTGTGCTTAAACTCGGTAGCACTTATAAATGCTAGTCAATGCTAAAGTAAACACCACAAAGTTAACTTTCAATTCATCTCAGCTCTACGTGACTAAATAGAACAAACATTCCCTAGCTGTCTTCAAGTTCTCAGTAGAGGGTAAAAACCCAGAAACAATTTTCAGTATACAATCAACCACTACTACTGAAGTACAAACCTACAAATTTTTATTTCGGAGGCTGGAGAGATGGCTCAGAGGTTAAGAGCACTGACTGCTCTTCCAGAAGTCCTGAGTTCAATTCCCAGCAACCACATGGTAGCTCACAACCATCTGTAATGAGATCTGTGCCCTCTCTGACCTGCAGGCATACATGTAGGCAGAACACTGTATACATAATAAATAAATCTTTTTTTTTAAAAAAGGGAGTGGGTGACAAGGTACAGCGTATGATGATTCTGCTAAGCCTGACGACCTGAGTTCAATTCACAGTCCTACATGTAGAAGAAGAGGTACCGACTCCTGCCAAGTAGCCTGTGCTGTGTGCCCATACAGTGTAATTCACTCTCCACCCCATACACACACACAGACACACACATTCATTCCTCATTCTCACATACACACTTTCTCACACAGAAAGAATACAAATATATATATATATATATGGGAATGTATGCAGTCATTAGCATCACTTTTTGAAGAAAGGGATAGTGGGAACATACTTTAAGGGAGCCTGGTCAAAAACAACACAGAAACAAAAACGAAACAACCCTACAGAAAACAAACAAACAAAAAACTCCAAATATTCTGTGGGCACATACTAAATAGTAATGACATGATGATTGTGAATTACAAGTCCACACCCATGGGAGAATGGAAAGAAATGGGAGTCAGAAGCATAAAACCTGCCTTATGTGCTGGTATTTATTAAATCTGGGCAATAACTATGGGTGTGTTATGTATAAACCTAAGGTTTATCTAATTTAAAAACAGTTAATTTTAAAATTCAAAAGGATATGAAAAACACTAATAAGCACTATTTTAGGATGTAAATATAATTAAATCTACTAATCAGTCACTGAATAAAGACTAGAAATATCTCACATTAAGAGGATGTCAGCTGATCAGAACTTTCCTTCATATACTTCTGAGTTGTGACTTTAAAAAACAGAAAACAGAAAAAGGTAAACATTATCTTCACAATACCAGCAGATGCAAAATGGTCCAAACTCTATACCACTAATCGCCAACTACAACTCTAAGATGTGGCTGCTCATGTTCAGAGGTCCTGCTGTGTGGCCACTGCTGCTGTGCAGAGGTTGAAGCCCTAGCCTCACACATGCTGGGTGAGCACTGTCCACTGAGCTGCATCCTAGACATTCAGAGATTTTAAAATGTGAAAATAAATGGATCACTGATTGATGAGACGGGATATATAGCTGTAGAGTCCATCTCTAGCCTTATCTTTCTGACCTGAGTCAGAGGGTTCAATTATCTATTATTGATCATAATTATTGATCATATTATTGGTCACTTTTAAGGAGCAGTTTGGTTTTAAAATAATCAAAAGTTGAGTATGATGACATATATCTGTAATCCTAGCCCAAGGGAAGCTGAGGCAGAAAGATAGCCAGGAGTTTAAGGCCAGCTGGAGCTCCAAAAAATAAAGATAAAAATATATATATAAAAAAAAAAACAGAAAGGAAGACACTATAAAACTGTAAATACAGCCAGGCAGTGGTGGTGCACACCTTTAATCCCAGCACTTGGGAGGCAGAGACAGGTGGATCTCTGTGAATTTGATGCCACATAGTCTACAAAGCTACACAGAGAAACCCTGTCTTGAAAAACCAAACAAACAAACAAACAAACAAAAAGTGTAAATACTTATAAACTGGGTTTTGGGAGCTTATGGTTCAGATTTATGGTTTCTATGTCCCTGATGCTGATGGGCCTTGGGCCTGCTACAGTGACAACCAGCAGGACGACAGAGCACCTACTGCTTGTACTTGGGAATAGCCCCACCTTCCTCAAATGCTTTTTCCTGTTAACTGATGGGAGGGTTAGCAGAGCCAATGGATCAATAGGTAGGTAGTTCTTCCTGTCCTAAGTCCATTTTCCTACTGATAAGCAAAATTCCACAAGGTTTCCTTTATCCTAAACCATGTAAATTTATCCAAGATCGGGCAAAGGTTTTTCTCTAAAACTGGTAAGTATTTTACACTTTATTCCCTGTAAAAATAAACAAACAAACAAACAAACAAATAAATAAAATGCTGGGCC
Organism: Cricetulus griseus; assembly: GCF_003668045.3. Lineage (NCBI taxonomy): Eukaryota > Metazoa > Chordata > Mammalia > Rodentia > Cricetidae > Cricetulus > Cricetulus griseus. Next base: position 104,092,150 of record NC_048598.1, on the reverse strand, counting down.
TGGAGTGGCACACACCTTTAATCCCAGCACTTGGGAGGCAGAGGCAGGAGGATCTCTGTGAGTTCAAGGCCAGCCTGGTCTACAAAGGGAGTTCCAGGATAGACTCCAAAGCCACAGAGAAACCCTGTCTGGGGAAAACAAACAAACAAACAAACAAAAAGCTTAAAAAAGATTTGTTATGTTCATAAGTTCAGGCAATAAGCAGTAATTTACAAACAGACAAAATCAGCAAGTATGAAATATGTAACTTTAATCTGTACCAACTACTTTACTTTTCAAAGTAGGCTTCTCTCCTCTTCCGCAGCTCTTCTGAAGTAAGACTGGTACTGGATGTCTGGGGACTATCTTGAGACATACTTCTGGAACTACCTAAAAAAAGCCAATCATTATAAATACCTGTTCAAGCATCAGTATGCTTGTTCTTCGTGGAGCAAGCTTCTAGAAAGTTTTCTTCTTAAGAACATCCACTACTATTCTGTAAATGTCTCAGGAAAAATCTCTGAAAATGTCTCAGGCTGATGCGCTATCTGTGATGCAGATATGAGAATACAAGCCCACAATTCATCTGGTATGAGAAGTCATGTAGGCTCTTTAACTTCCCCAAACTGCATCTACACCTTTCAAAGCGACCTATGATGACAACCATAACATGCCCTTACTCTGGTCAACATTTAGGTTTCTAAGTTCTTACTAAATAGACCAAATGTAAATTTTGACAGTGGTAAGATGGTTTTCTGGGCATTGCTGCAATAATGTAGCAGGCCCCTGATAATAAAACATGGGACTTCACACTACATGGAGTTTGCAGAGGTAGGCCTGGAGGTGAGGAGGCTAGGATAAAGTAATGGCTATGTTAACGGATGCTCAATGCACTAAGACATTTAAGAAATTCAGATGATTGGCAATCTCATTAAAAGTAGAAGCAGTTTCATATAAATTAGATTAAAAGAAAATCACTAAAATAAAGCACTTTGTGCTTTCAGAAATCTGCTTTGAGTGTCTCAACACTTTTCTCTGCCTACATTGCCAAGGAGGTTTACTGTCACGGATCCTCCGCTGATGGACTCACATCAGTGACAAAGGTGTCTAAATCATAAGCTGTACAGCCAGGAAGTACTGGGAGTCCGCCCACTGGGTGCATTTGTTAAAACATCTGGCTTGGGTAAGGGTCATCTAGCCACTAGAAAATTTATTCAATCACTTGTACTGTTTCAGTATTGTAACCAAATAACATAACCAGAAGTAAAACTCTATCTGCGTTAAACACAACAAATACAGCCCTAGTATAATACAGGGTATAAAGGTGATTCAAGATCAAGGAAATCTAAAAGAAATACTGAAATTCTAGAGCTATTGCTTTTGCGGTAACTACCAAAGAACTTCCAAAAGCACAATAATTTTCAGAAAAGCTAAGAACAACGTGAACCAGTTCTCCAAAAAATGACTAAAATGCACACCAAAATGTTCATACCTTGCATACTAAGCTGAATGGCCCTGCGGAGATCAGCTTCTTCATCCTCCATGTCAATTTCCTGACGACTTATTGCTAGAGCCCTCTGTAAATCATCCTCATCTTCATCCAACATTCCCGCCCCATCAGCTGCCTCTAGGACTCGCTCCAGATCTGCTTTGAGAACACTAAACAAATGCATTCATAAAAATTACAGACTGGCCTCCAAGTTTATTTTATTTTTTCATTAAAAAATTCTATGTGTATGGATATTTCCTTCGTATGTATGTCTTCACAGTGTATGTGCAGTGCCTGAGGGGCCAGAAGAGGGTGCTGGATCCCCTGAGATTGGAGTTATAGAATATTGTGAGTTACCAGGTAGTTGCTGAGAATCAAACCTAGGCCCTCTTAACCACTGAGCCATCTCTCCAGTCCCACTGTTTTCAACTTTAGGTAAAACATAAGGCACTTACAAGCTAAAGATTTTAGATCAAAAAACACTCTAGAAGAGAAGGTCTAGTAAACAACTGAGTTGAGCTTCAAGAACTGACTTCAATCAAGTTGAGGATTTCAACCTAGATCTTCAATCAAACAAATCCCATCTAACATGGACTGGATATAACCTGTTAGAGACTTTCACTATACTAACATTTTCTTCCCACAGGACCCTGCAAGGCTACCATTGTCCCATTTCAGCAGGAAGTAACTTGGAGGATGCTACGCCCCCATTCCCCATTATTGCCTATTAGGGTAGTGTAAGCCTAGTTAGGAATGACCTTCCTATTGTTTAGGATTGGGATTGGAAGGAGGTGTTCAGGTTGGACACCCCTTTCAGATGACTTTAGGGTTTAGCTGGAATAGACATGGTTAAGATGTACAATAGCAGATTCTTGTGTTTCACCTTTATGATTGTTAATTTTGGATATTTTACACTATTAAGTTTTAAACCTCTTTTAGACTAAAAGGGGAATTATAGGGCGACACTGTAGCCACACCTCCTAAGGGCTGGCTACAGGTGTGCCTGACCACGCCTTAACCGGCGTGGTCAAGGTGAGGTCAGGGTGATGTGAGAGGGCTTCTTAAGTGACCGAGAGCACATGGAACGCTCTCTTCCCCTTCGGCTGCCCCTTCTCTCTGGCCTCCCTGCCTTGCTGCCCCTGGGCAGGCTCTGGCTTGCGTTTGGCTGGTATTTATCTGAATAAAGGTATCTTGAATCTATAAGCATTCTCCTTCACAGGAGATTCAGGAGGGACACTGTGAAATGCGGTCTTCTGACTATGACATGGCTGCTATCCTGAACTCATAGCAGCTATGGTTACCAGCATAAAAACTTCACAAGATCAAGAGATCAACATTGCTGCATGGACAGGCAGGAGAGCACTCATGAGGCCCCCATCCCTAGCTGAAGAGCTACTTGGCTGTTATCACTGCTAAAGGAGAGGGAGTAATTTTCCTTTAGTGGTACAGCCACTAGTAGGTAGGTTGTCCATGCAAACAATCCTAATTAAACTCAGTGAGGAGAGAGAAAGAGAGAGAGAGAGAGAGAGAGAGAGAGAGAGGAGGAGGAGACCTGTTGGGAAGATAAGGGATTCAGAGGGAATAGAAAGGGGTTAAGAGAGGGTAATGAGGAATAAACATAATAAAAATAATTATATACATATGTATACAATTGTCAAATAAAAACTTAAAATTACATAAGCACAAAGTCTTGAATTCCCTGTACCCCATCAAAATTTGTCCATATAGTTACATAAAATGGTCAAAATTTTTTAATAAATAGATGAAATGAAAATAGGGGATTGGGCCTAATTGAATAATAGACTATTTGGCTAGTATGAACAAGAGGTCGATCTCTACCACCACAAAAATAAACACAAAATAAAAATAAGATCCAAAACAATAAAGAAGTTACTGGTGGCAAATAATCAGATGTTAAATATAAGCAGTGTCTGGAGAGGTGGCTCAGTGGTTACTATCACTTCCTGCTCTCCAAAGGGCCAAGTTCAGTTCCCAGCATTCACATCCTGCAGCTCACAATCACCTGTAACTCTAGCTCCATGGGATCCAACCCCAATACTGGCGTCAGTGGGAACCCACACACGTGGCATATACTCACATAGACATGAAAAATGTAACCATGGACATGCAATTATCTTAAGAGCATGCTATATTGTATGTTCCACAATAATGCTAAATTTCTACCTCTGTTCTTTCAGTTGTGCCAATTCTTCTCCAATAAGTTTTGGTCGATGCATCTGCTGGACCTTGATCATCTGCAAAAGTTGGTCAGCTTCACAGTCCGGCAAATCACCCTTAACAACAAATATAGAATAACCTAAAAAGAGGCAAAAATAAACTAAAACAACTAGTAGGAGGTTCAAACTTAATTTGAAATGATAGCTGACAGAAAGGTACCAGAGTACAGCAGGAAAAAATATGCGGGAGAGTTCAAAAAGACCTGACTATGTGATGGCTCTCACTTGGATCAGGAGGGTAGTCCCTAACAAACCACACAGATCTGAGCCTCACAGTTCTCATCAGGTAGACTTGATGGCTACAAGATCAAAAGCAGTCCTGTCTACAAGGGCCCTAGAAAGCAGAGCCTGACTACATGACTGCTCACTGAAAGGGAGCAGGCAGGCAGAAAAACGAAGAGTACAGAAAATGACATGGACTCAATTGCTTGTGTTTAATTCTAGCTCTGCCAGTTTCCATTGCCACAGGGTCTGTCAATTATTTTACCCATCTGTGTAGGTATCTTTAATTCTCAAACAGAGATAAAGGAACCTTCCCCAAACGGCTAGTGTGAAGACACATTTGGGGAATATTTCCAGTGACTGGTAGAATGGATAAAGTTGTTGGAATACATGTTGGAAATGGCATCTCCTCACCTTGCTCCCTGCCCCATCCACAAAGCCTGCTAACTAAAAACAGGAACTGAGAAGACAGTACCCCAAATCTAGTCAGTGTGCCAACATGCCTTGTACTTTGAAAAAAAAAAAAAAGAAAACTGATACAATGCAATTTGTAATAAACACACCTAATAAGCCAGGTTTTCTCAGCTACAATTAAGTCCAATTTATTTAATGTTTTCTACCATTGATCTTTTTAAACTTCAACGAAACAAAGGTTGAGAGGGAATATGTTTAACACATTTTTTTTTGGTAAGGTCAAGCTTATTCAGAGTTCAGGTGTCTTAACGTGTTTTCTGCTAATAAAAGTATTTCTAAACCCTAGAAGAAGTATGTCAACTCACTATGCTATCTACTGAGCAGGCCCTGAGAGATTCTGCCTTATACAGACAACCATTTCAGACTTTGGAACTAATTTTCAGTGTTAGCAAACCACTAACAGGTAAAGTAAGTGTGTGATATATTATGTTTTTATAAAAGCGCTCTGGCTGCTTTATCAACATAACATAAAGAAACCAGGGTACAAGAATGATTCTTTCTGAAATGGAAGCCTGAAAGAAAGCACATATAGGCAGGCAAGCAAAACCAACCAACCAAACCACAAGCGGAGAAGCCAAGTCCTTTGGGGCTGGAGAGACGGTTCAGTGGTTAAGAGCACTTGCTGCTCTTCCAGGGGATTCATATTTGATTCCTAGCCCTTGCACACCAGCTCACAACCATCTGTAATTCCAGTTCCAGAGAATCAGATGCCCTTCTCTGGCCTCCATGGACACCAGGCACACATGTGGTGCATAGATATACATTCATATGCATAAACTATTTTTAAAAATTTAAAAAGTCTTCTTGGACATGTTTGATTTGAAATCTTCTGACTGCCTAATGAAGAAGCCAGCACCAGGATTGGTGTTCAGAAGGAACGTCTAAGGTAAAGATAAAAGGAGGCAGGAGTCACCAGTGACAGTGAGACGCACTGGTGTACGGCAACGCAACTGCAATGAGTCCAATAGGAGATAATGCATCAGAGGTTAAGTCTAATGAGAAAATTACAAATGGGCAAGTAGCTAGAGTCTCACAGAGTTAAGAGAAGCTCCTTAGTTTAATCAATGGAGGCAAAAAGCTTTTTACTCATGGACAGACTTTTAGATAGCGGGAGGAATGTTCAACTCAGAAAAGGCAAAAATAGACTGTTGACTAGTGGGAGGAACAGGGATACAGGATACATGGAGGGGCTGGCCTTAGATGTAGGGTCTGTCCATTTAATAAGCTCAGAACACAAAAAGAAACAGAAGCAAGGTGAAGAGGACTGTATCTATGCTCTCAGAAGAATACAAGAGCAAGGTATAAGGCATACCGAGTTGTTAGGAAGGGAGAGATACACTGTGAAATAACTACCAAAGAGTCCTTTGAAATCTGTAAGCACAAATGGCAAATGAAAGATTCTCGTTATTTAAGAATGATAGGGGAGAAAAAGAAGTTGAGGGATGCAACAGAATGATAATATCAGGTGCTGGAGAGATGGCTCAGAGGTTAACATCACTGGCCGTTCTCGCAAGAGATCCAGGTTCTGGTCCCAGCACTCACATGGTGGCTCACAACTATCCAGGTCCAGGAATCCCAATATATCCCAAAGTCCAGCTTCTAAAATTTCCGCTCAGGGTTCAAAAAAATGAACTACAAATAAACAAGGGAACTAAAATCTGAGAGGAAAAAAAGATGCAGGCAAAACACCTTCCCACATAAAATAAAATTTTAAAATTAAAAAGTAAAATAATCAGAGTAAAAACTGCAGAATATAAGAGGAGTTTCTGGGTCTCATGGTAACTTGAAAGCCTGGTTAGAATGGCAAAGGAGAAGGCATGTTGGGGTAGAAGGTGATGGTCAAAGAATACGGATGCTTACGACTGGGATCTGAAGGGAATCAGTTATTGGTGATGTCAAGACAAGAATGAAGAAAATGGTCTTTGAAAGAGGGGTAGTTACTGGAGTAGAAATGCCTAAAAGCTGATGAAAGAGAGACATATAACCAGTCATTTGAAGCCTCCAGTGAAAAGGAGGCACCTCACAGTAGGCACAGATAGGGCATGGTGAATCCAGAGGCAGGTAATTCACAGGCACCGGAGTCCATTCAAGGAACAGTGGCTGAAAATGAGTCAGCAGCAATGGGTGGAGCATGCGCCTGTCAGCCGTGTGATGTGGAGGATGTACAAGGGAAAAGGTATCACTTAGGAAGCCTCTGACTCAGGGGAGGTCCCAATGTAGAGAGCACTCACATGGAAGTGTGTCACCCAAACTACAGCCCTTAGCTGAACACCTACGTCCTGAGGGTGATTCACCGCCACAGCCAGGGATCATATACTATTACACGCACAAATAATGACTCAGTTTTTGTTTAAGCAACTTTCAAAGATAAAATTTCTGGCATTTATTTACCTTCTTGCTGTAATTGAGCTAAGAAGAGTGCGAGGTATGTATCTGATATTAGTTCTGGACCCGTCAGCAGAGAATTCAAGTTAAACCACTAGAAAAAGATAGCAATATTGATTAACGAACATTATATGCAAAAATAATTACACAGGTTAAACCTATAACCTACCGAAATTTACTAAGACTGCCTGTCTATATCAAACTAAGATTTTCTAAAGTACTGAATATTGTGATTTTTAAAAAAATGCTATACATCTGTCATGATTATATGCTTTCTTAAAAAAGTTTTAGACAACAAATTAAGGCATAAACTTGAACTCCTTCTAAAAGGACAGAAGCTGACAGTACCTTAAAATGCCTTTATTGATAGCTCTAACTATGTGGTTTCAAAACATCACGCCAACACACCTACTCAAGTCATATTGACATAGGAAAAAAATGACAGCTACACACTTTTTCATTTGGTCAAAAGACTCCAATTTTTAAAAGGTAGACATCCTGGGAAGAGAATTTTTAATCACTGTTTCATTTAAAAAAGACCTCTAGCTACTACTGCCTGTGACTAACAGCATTAAGTCACAACCTTGGAGGTGCCCTTACTTAAACAGAAAAATGCAAAAAAGTTCCAAAGTCATACTCAGTTCTGTGCAAAATTAATGATTCTTCCTGGACACAGGGACCAGAAGCTAGCCTCGGAACTCACAGATCCACCAAGCCTCTGCCTCCTGAGTGCTGGAAACACACAGCTAAAAATCTGTTCTTAAACAAAAACATAAATCAGACCCAAGGACCAATATACCAATACTGGCCACCTTCTGTAACTGCCAAAGATAAAACAGTTCAAAATGTAAAAACTCCAAGAAAGAATGAAAAAACGTAAAAAGCTCAAAACAATGTTTTACAAATCAGTACAAAATTGCTTGAGTTTTAAATTTCTAGGCCTTAAAAATCCAGTGGTTACTTTATTCAGAAAAATAACCTTGGTCCTAATTTTCTAGAGGGACAAATAACCCTCAACAGCTGGGAGGGAGGTGGCCGAGCTTCGCAGAGGTGACTCCTGTACCAGTTCATCTCTGGCCTACTACACATCTCCTTACCTGCTCTGCACACATCTTACAGAGAATGCAAATACTGCTTTTCCCTTAGTTTTTGGAGCATGAGACTGAACCTAGGGCCCGATGCTTGCTATAAGCACACACCCTGCCAATGGTCTACAGTACCAAGCAATCACTGAGGACTGGGCTCCTTCCAGATGGCCCAGGTAACAGCTAACAGTACAGTTCACTTAAAAAAGAAAAAAAAAATACACATACATACTATACGTACACACACACACACACACACACACACACACACACACACACACACACACACACACAGTGTCCTTTCTTTTTAAATACTTAATTTTATGTGTATGTGTATGCTCACCATGCATATGCTTGGTGCCCACAGAGGTCAGAAGGGGCATTGGCTTCTATGGAACTGGAGTTACAGTCAGTTGTGAGGCGCCATGTGGGTGCTAGGAGCCAAACCCAGATCCTCTGCAAGAGCAGTAAGATCATACTCGCTGAGCCATATAACCAGTTCAATGTATTGCTTCTTTCCTTTTTGCATTTAATGTAATTTATTTATTCTTAAGACAGGGTCTCACTATGTACCTTTGGCTGGCCTAAAACTCAAAGATCTCCCTGTCTCTGTTGGGATTAAAGGTGTACACCACTGCACTCGGCATTTTTGCCTTTTATTTAAAACAAAACAAAACACAAAAACCAGCTTTATTGAGGCATAACTGCCATGAACTAAACTGTGGTCCCTCTCCTCCTAACTCTCTTGAAGGTTTCATTATGTATGTAGTCCAGGCTGGCCTCAAGGTCTACCTAGGTCAGTCTCCTGAGTATTGAGTCACAGGCACAGGCCACTGTACTTGGATAAACTGCACTTACTTTTATTACAACCTGTCTTTTTAAAATTTTTTTACAATTAGTCATTTAAAAAAATATTTGTATCACCCCCATTAAGCCATCAACATGAACAAAAGAGTGAACACATTCATCAGAGTCCAGTCTCTTGACCCCTCTAGAGCCTTTCTCTCATGTTCCTTCTCTCCATCCCCAGTCCTACACAAGCACTGGTTAGTCTACTGTCTGTCATTGTATCTAGTACCCATTTCTGAGATTCATCCACACTGCTTGTATATTCGAAGTTCATTACCTTTAATTGTATGAGCTGGTTTCTAATAACCCTTACCCAAGTTTAACATTCTGCTAAGAAGACCTTTCCACGACTGCTTCTTTCAAAAGCCTGGCCAATGGTGTTTTCATGCAGATGTATATACCACTGGACAGTGGAGTCCCCTGAATAATCCTACTAATGCCTACTGCTAAATGTTTTGCTTATTCCTGACATTTCAGGCTTTGTCACAACTGTGCTAAACACAAATCATCACAAGAAAACATACTTAATAGTAACCATATATGCATTTTTAAATACAGAATTTTATTATAATATAACTTGTATGGTTTTTATTTTAAAAATCTGAAGAGAAACTGATTATCTTCTGTTAAGATACTCAGTCTTTACTGTTGAATTGAGGCAAGGCTCAGGTTGAGTGCACAGAATCCCGGGCTTCATTCTAAAGACATCAACTGCTTGGACTGTAGTTTAACATGAAGTATAGAGTGTGATAAAAGGACAAGAAAGGAGAAGAAATATTACCTGTTTTCCTAATTTTCTAACTGTAAACCAGTGTTCTTTATAATTGCATATAAAGGATCTTTCATTTCTAGAAAAGACAAAACATATACTGTTAATACTGTTAAGCTGAGATATGAGATATATACTAGCAAGTACTTTAAAATTTCTATCAGTTAGGATATAGTTACACTGAAGTGTTACTGATTTCAAAAATTAAAAATTACATAACTCTATGCATTTACACAGGAGTTTACTGATGTTATGCCCCAAAGCCTCCACACCACACAGGTCAACGCCACCAGTGACAGATTAGAAAGCAGCTGCTCGAGGCTACCAGAAAGGTGACACAGTGAAGGCCAAGGGCATCAAATGCAGTATCAAAGCAGAGATGAACTCCTTCTCATTCAGAAACTACAGCTTTAAAATCAAGTTTAAGTAAAGAAATGTAGGAAAGAACCTTACATAGGGTCAATCCTGAGTCTCTGGTACTCTGGACTGTTGAACAGGATTAGTTCTAGACCCCACACTTTCAAGGCATTGCTTATGACCTGTCAAAAGAAAACAGCAACTTTTCATGAGCCAAACCTGCACGTTCGAATTAAGTAGCACAGCTACATTAAATGTGTAAGCAACAATAAATAAACTTTGAGGAGGATATTGCTTTAAAAAATTATGTCCCCATGAAACCCCACTAAACCCATAAATAATATATACATGTGAATTTAATTTTATTTCATTGTTACTTTTTAAAGATTTATTTTAATGATTTTTATTTAAGCATTATTAGTGTGTCTGAGTGACAATGAGACCATTGCATGAGTGCCTGTGGAGGCTGAAGAGGATGTCAGGTCCCACACATTGGAGTCATAGGCAGCTTTAGGCTGTAGGCTGATGTGGCTGCTGGGAACTGAACTGGTCCTCTGAAATACCACGAAGCATTCTTAAATTCGAAGCCATTTCTACAGCCCCTACAAATCCATTTTAAAAGAGTGCTTTCCATACTAGGTTTCCGAGAAATGTCAGAAAACCACACAACTCACAGATAAAACTCTCTCAGTTATCCAGAAGCACATTCCATCTGTGGGTGCTGTTACATACACTCACCTGCTATGGCACTGACCAAAGTAAAGTAAGTTCTCCCTGCAGATTTCAAAGAAAGGTTTGGAGAAGGAGAGGCTTGAAGAGATGACTAAGTCAATAGTGCATACTTCTCTTACAGGACCGAAGTTCAGTTCCTGGCATCCATGTGATGGGGCTCACAACCACCCGTAATTTCAGCTCCAGGACTCCAATGCCCTCTTCTGGCCTCCACAGACAAAGTACTCATGTACACATACCCACACATAGACAAATAATTTTTAAAATAAAAGTAAATATTTAAAAAGATATATTTTTGATATATTTTAGACTTTTGTGGTCATGAACAAAAAGTCAAACCTGATTATTGCAAACTGACAAAAGGAGAGAAATTTCAGAAAATGTTCTATCTGTCTTCCTAGGTGGGCGACAAAGAAACAAGCACTGTGTAGTAAGTAACTCAGAGCAAACACAATTGCCAGGGAGCAGCAAATGAAAGCAATGCCACACACAAAGGAGATGGCAGGGGCTGTGCCACCTTTGACTTAGGCTCAGGGCCAGTGGTCCTCATAATGTCAACTGGAGCACTGGGTGGAAGCACTAGAGAATAAGGACTCTAGGAGGGTAGCACAGAAGGAATTTATAAAGAAATATACTTGTGGGCTGGAGAGATGGCTCAGAGGTTAAGAGCACTGCTTACTCTTCCAGAGGTCCTGAGTTCAATTCCCAGGAACCACATGGTGGTTCACAACCATCTATAATGAGATCTGGTGCCCTCTTCTGACCTGCAGGCATACATGTAAGAATACTGCATACATGATAAATAAATAAATCTTAAAAAACAAAAAGAAAACTACTTGCATAAATAGATCTCTCAAAAGAGATTCTAAAAGAACTTGGACAACCCTTACATGGTTCGAATGGAAGATCCATATATAAAAGCCTCCCAACAAGTACATGAATTAAGTTAGGCATGGTGGTTCCCACTTGCAATTCCAGCACCTGGGAGGCCAAAGCAGAACTTTGGGAAGTTCAAGACCAGGCTAGGCTACAAAGCAACACCTTGTCTAAAAAAAGCAAAACAAACAAACACACATAAAGCCCTGGGCTAGAGGTTTTCTCTAGGGAAGAATACTTGTTCAGTATGTGACAAAACATTAAATAACATCTCCAGCACTATAAAAAATAAACCACCACAGAATTAAAATGGAGCCTAATGGGATGTGGCTCAGCAGTAGACTTTGAACATCTGTGAGGCCTTGGAGCCAATCCCAATCCCATGCTCTCAAACAGGCCACAAATTCAGAAAGACCCTGTCTCAAATAAACAAAACAAAACCAAACAGACAAACAAAAGGGTCACAAATTACCACACAAATCAGAAGCCATAGAAGTACTACAGGAACCCAGTCCCATAGGATGATTCAAACAGAAGGCTGCAAGCCATTGCAATTTCTCAAATGGACCAGAGACAGTAAGTTTGAAGCACTGTAATTTACTAGAAATAAAGCTTTTAGCACCTACATGCAAATTAAGCAATCTCTCTCAGAAAGCAATTTTTAAAGGCCCTGTTCTAAACTGAGTACAGTAGCACATGCCTATAAATTCCAGTCTGGAGACACAGATGGGAAGATGAACCCAAGTCCCAGACCAGCCAGACTACATAGTGGGACCCTGCCTGTCCTAAGCAAGCAAGCGACCAAAGCCCTGTTCTAAATGAATAGTCTACAGTTCTAATGTTCATCTCTCTGTGGACAGCACTCTGGAGCACAGTCTTATCCTCTCCAGACAGTTTACCGAGGGAACTCCTGAAGGTTCCATCGTTACATAAAAAGCTGTGCCAGGCTGTGCCACATCAACCGCAAACGGAGCGTGAGCACAGCAGCGCTGAAAGTGAGGCAGCACTTCACACACACTCTGGACTACTTACTTGAATAGAGAAAAAGCCACTGTCGTCCATATTTCCAGAAGGCTGCTGTTCAATTTTCATGGGCAGTTGTGGGCAGAGGGATGGGAAAAGGATTAAAAACTGTCATTAGTGTGCACATTTACAAGAACATGCTGTACAGTCCCATTTACCAAGAGAAGAGCAGAGTTATAATTAACAAGTCAGACTCCGAAGGGGAGAATGGCTCATCCTCCTTTAAAGAACACCCGCATGTTAAAAATAAACGGGATTTGGTAAGTCTGAAATCAGTACCTGTAAAAATGTGCGATAGTCTTCACTAGTAACTCCTCCTTCTGCCATTCTCATCCTTTCTTCTTCATCGAGCTGGTGTGCAATTGAGGACAACTCCACGGGGCTAAAATACTCCCCTTGCAATAGATTATTCAGGCAATGCTGAGCACAAAGTGAGCCTTCTTGCTAGTGTTTCCAAAAGAATAAATTGAAATGTGATTTATTAAGCAGATTTATATAGTATCTTCTAAAAAATTTAATTATAACTTTTTAATACAGTCAAACATTATTAGCCTTAGGCAAACCCGATTTACAGGTATATGCATTTTCATTTGTCCACACTTATTTTACAGCCATTTAACTATAGGAACAAAAATGAAGAATGATTTACAGTATAACTTCATCTATCCCATCTCATATAAGCCTAAAAGTGGCCCTATAAAAACATTTAGCCTTTTGAATGTTTTAGTACCTACAAGAATTCGTCTTTTGAGATTCCATGACAAATTACTTCTGGAAAAAGGGAATGTTATCTCCTAGAACATTCATTCTTCTAACTAGTTTGTTGCTATTTGACCTTAAAAGCCTGTCCTTTCAAACTCAGGAACAAGTGGGAACAATTCTGTTTTGGGTTAAGACCCACAGCTCTAGAGCTGAAGCTCTCATCGGCCGACTTTGCAGACTCATTCCATGTAGCATATAGGAAAGAGAAGTGTCCCAAGCTGACGACAGTCCATACCCATGAGTGGACAGGCTAGCGAGAGGAACTGCGGCCAAGTTTAGCTCCCTAAGGAGTCCTTAGCATCCTCTCCTGGAGGTTGGGTACATCATCCCACAAGTCAAGTGGCTTCTAATGCTGGTTAGCTGGCTTTCATACACAAATGGAACGCACTAACCAATCCAGTCAGCCTGACACTGAGCAGCCTTCTTGTCACTCCCCTGCTCCTAACAGTGTTGCTTTCCTAAGCTATGGGTAAAGAGTGGATGAGTCCAGTGGACACAGACCCTAAGCCTGCCTTCTGGGAGGCAGAGGCAGAGAACACTTCCTCTGTTAACTCTGGCTCTCTAAGGGCCAACAAAGCCTACTGAACTCAACCTGCCAGGCATCATGCCCCATGGTCTAAGCTGTTACATGACAAGTGATGACTCCAAAGCACACCTTACAAGATTCACTTTCCCCTGATGAATCAAGGTTATAGGAACAAAATGTAACTGCTGAAGTAGATATAGTACACATGTCTGTCATGGAACAGGCAGAGTTCAGAGAACTTACATCTGACACACAGCTAGAGCAAGCTTATGTTCACAGTCTGCCAAGGCATGTTGCCTAGGGTGGCTTGGAGCTAGTTAAGTATCCCTTCAAGTTGCAGTCACATGGTAACAGAATTCTTTATCTCTGCCTTGTTTTCCTTCTACTGTCCATCTACTGCTAGGAGCAACTTTTACTGAATACCACCCACTACGAGGTAGAAACGTACAGATGTTCTACTTATACCCTATTGAAAATGCAAACATTTCACAAGATAGTCAAGAGGCAAAAAAAAAAAAAAAAAAAAAAAAAAAAAAAAAAAAGATCTCAACTTCTGTAGTCATCATGGACATGTGTATCAAAACCGTAGCACAGGACAAGAGGTGGCTTAGCAGGTGAAGGTGCCCACTGTAAATCCCCAGATGCTACTGTAGAAAGAGAGAATGACTCCTGGGTACTTGCCCTCTGACCTCCACATGCACACCTGGCCATCTGCATGCCAGCACTAGCATGCATGTCACACACACACACACACACTAAAACAATGATTTTTAAATATTATACTTATTAATTGATTGGCTGGAGGGGATGCAGAGGACAACTTGAAGAATTCAATTTTCTCCTTCCATAATGTGAGTCCCAAGGACCGAACTCAGGTTTTAAGGATTGGCAGTACGTGCTTTACTTGCTGAGCTATCTTTCCAGGCCCTAAAAAATGTTTTTGTTGTTTTTCAGACACGGTCTCACTTTGTAGCTCTGGAACTCACTATGTAAACCAAGCTGGCCTCAAACTCATACAAATCTGTTTGCCTCTGTCTCCAAGTGCTGGGATTAAAGGCATGCACCACCACACCTAGCTAAAAATTGTATCTTTTTTTAAAGATTTTATTTATTTATTATGTATACAAAATTCTGCTGCCATGTATATCTGCACACCAGAAGAGGGCACCAGACCTCATAACAGATGGTTGTGAGCCACCATGTGGTTGCTGGGAATTGAACTCAGGACCTCTGGAAGAGCAGTCGGTGCTCTTAACCTCTGAGCCATCTCTCCAGCCCTAAAAATTGTATTTTTTTAAAAGATTTTATTTATTTATTTATTATGTATACAGTCTTCTGCCTGCATGCAGGCAGATGGCACCAGATCTCATTCAAGGCGGTTGTGAGCCACCACCATGTGGTTGCTGGGAATTGAACTCAGGACCTCTGGAAGAACAGTCAGTGCTCTTAACCGCTGAGCCATCTCTCCAGCCCCCAAAAGTTGTATTTTTATAAAAGAAAATTTACAATGTGTTACTATTATCCAGTCTCTGGGTCAGCTATTACAGAGGAGAGGTTTAGAATTATAGAAAATGGTTGTCACAGGAGTTAAGTATAACCTCGGGAAAGCACTCTCCAGTAACTTTCATCTCTACCAGAGCTCATCCATGTGCTCTGCTGTTACACACAGACACTGCAAACGCACTCACCAAAGCACTACTTGTATGCTTCCAAACTGGAAAGCACCCCAACACAGTCTAGATCACAAAAGTGTACTTCCAAAAGAACAGTATAGAAGGATAAAAGTAAATTAAATACAAGTAGCTGCAACAATGTGGATGAATCTCTCAAATACTCTTAAAAAATAAACACACACACACACACACACACACACACACACATAACACTAAAAAAAAGTAGACACAGGAGGTAAGGATGTAGCTAGTGTATGCAAGCCCCTGGGTTCGATCCCCACTACCCCCCCATCCCCCCCAACAAAGACAACAAAAATATATGTGGGGGAAGAGCCTAGTGAACCTATTTAAAGTAGAAGAGAACATTCCACAAAGCTTTCCACTGATCTCTCTCCATGCACAGTGGTGCATGTGTCCACCCATACAACATATCACGCAGAGACACACAATAACAATGAAAGGTGCTTACAAACAGTCGAAATGAATCTCTTAATCTTCAATGGTAGAATTAAGCAAGCACTGGAAGGGCTAGTCCCCCTCTAAGGGGACTGAGAGGAGGTGATTTCATCTTAGGACTGTTTCCATGTGTGCTTCCTTGACTGCACACCCTAGCGACTCATGTGTTCTTATGTATGACATACCTGATTTAAAACATTCAGACAAGGCCAGGTGGTAGCGGCGCATACCAGGGATGTTCTGCACACCTTCGATTCCAGCACTTGGGAGGCAGGGATGTCTATGAGTTCAAGGCCAGCCTAGTCTAAAAGCAAGTTCCAGGACAGTCAGGGCTACACAGAGAAACACTGTCTCAAAAAACAAACAAAAACAAAAACAAAACAAAACAAAACAAACAAAACCATTCAGTCAAGGCCAGGCATGGCAGTGCATACCTTTAATCCCAGCACTCAAGAGGCAGAGAAAGGTGTATATCCATAAGTTCCTGGCCAGTCACCTACATAGTGAGATCCCATCTCAAAAAGAAAAGAAAAGAAATCAAGAAGTATCTAACATGGCAACCAGACACTCAACTTTGGGAAGCAGCTGTGATGCTCTTCAGTCCAACTGCTAGGCAATACACTTCAGTGTAGGGTTCTTAAACTACAGTCACCATATTCTTTAAAGACATTTTTATTTTTATGTGTATAGGTGTTTTGCCTGCATCTATGTCTGCATTGTGTACAAGTCTTGGCATTCGTGGAGACCAGAAGAAGGGGTTGGATCTTCTGAGACCAGAGTTGCAGAGGGTTGAGTCATCGTCATATGGGTTGCTGGGTCCTCTGAAGAGCAGCCAGTGCTTGGAATCATGGAGCCATCTCCCTCACCCCCTGGTAACCATATTTAATATATAGAAATATTAACATCAAAAGTTTTGATAAAAAATTCTTGCTATTAAAGATTGGGGATTTGGAGGCAGGAGAAACAGTTCAGCAGGTAAAAACACTTGCTGATCTTGCAGGGAATTTGGGTTTGGTTCCTAGCATCTATGGGGGAACTCACAACTAGCTGTAATTCCAGTCCTAAGGGACCTGATGCCCTCTCCTGGCCTCCTCAGTCACGGTATGCACATGGTGTAGTCTGATTCATGTAGACATTCATACATATAAAATAAAAATGATGAAATCTTGAAAAAAACAAAAGTATGTATCTCATTATGGTCAGTTTATGTGGTATTGGGGATAGATAAAACTCAAGCCTGAGTTACAACCCCAGTCCCTAAAAAATTAAAAATAAGCACTTAAAACCAAACCTTGACCAAATAAAATGGTACTGCTATTGGAAATATGCTCTATACTTCTAGTATGATTAATGGAATGAAAAAATTGTTCAAATCTATTAAAAAATCATATTGCTACAGACAAATTCTACACGAACCAAAAAAGTTATTTATCTCCACCTCTGACCATGCATTTTTCTGTCTTGTTGCCACTGCCCAAGTTAGCCTGTTATCTCTGTAATCAGGGTTTTACCCAGGTGGGAAGTTGGCAAAATGGCTCAAGAGGTAAATGTATGCTTGCTGTGATCATCAAGCCTGGAGCTCAATTCCCAGGACTCACATGGTGGGGGCGAGGACCGAATTGCCCTCTGACCTCCACATGTACACTGTAGCATGCATGGAACACCATGAACATATAATACAATAAAAAGCAATAAAACAAGTAGAAGAGAAATTCACTTTGCTACTAAAATTCTATGATTTGGGGTCCATATTTTACTGTGTTGGGCCCAGAAGATGAACACACTACATTTCCACTTCTACCAAGACAGTCTATAAAATCATAAAAGGGAACTGTAACCAAGCCACACCCCGGGTTTTTTTTTTTTTTTTTTTTTTTTTTTTTTTTGGTTCAATCTGAAGCCAGGTAAAACCCCAGTGACAGCATTAACTATAATATAAAACAGATACAACCCTAATGGTGCTCTCAAAAATGGACCAGTGGACTGGTCTCCCTGGGTGGCTGGCTTATCAAATCACAGTCACAATGCTTATTGTCACCACCTCTTTAATGCATAGTGTTCTATTCCTTCATTTTTATTTTATGCTGGAGGCTGGTCCCTTGGCCATATTAAGTAAGTGATCTACCACTGAACTACACCCCTAGACCTCTTTTGCCCCGTATTTGATATGGGGTTCAGCAAACACAAGGACCTAAGTATAGAAGTAGCCACCATTTCTGCAATGCTGACTTCTGGACTCAGGACTGTGACTTTGAGGCAGCTAATTTGTGTCATTAAATACAGAGGCAAAAAAAGAAAGAAAGAAAGAAAAAGAAAACCACAGAAGTAATAAGTAACTTATCCAGAATCCTACAAGAAGCAAGTGGCAGAGCTGGAGTTCAAACCCAGGCAGAGGTTTCAAAATCTGTGTTGTTACCATTTCCTCAAATCAATTATTTGGAATTGGGCTTTCTGTGAATCCCACATATCCTGAATATCACTAAGAGCGGCAATCACAAAAGGGCACAAGGTCAACTCTCAGCATCTTTTCTGTCTTGTTCTTCGCAATCCCAGTTCACATTACATTCAGAGCACAGATACAGACTGCACTGAATGTAGCCAGGGATGGAAGTGGGTACCAGAATAAGAGCAACAATGAAACATCACATCCAAGAAAGCAGCTGTCGTTGATAATTTATTATTAAAGTTAGGAGATGGTAAATGCTATATCTCATAGGCCCAAGTTCAATCATCCACAATAACTAAAATCTGTATTTTATACAAAAAAAGGAGAATTTGAGGAATAGAAACATACTCACATAAATGTGACTTTGTGACAGATATATAATTATATCTTAAAATATTTAGAGGCTAGGCATGGTGCTGTATAACCTGAATCCTAACACTTGAGAGGGAGAAGCAGACAGGTCTTTGTGAGTTCAAGGACAGCCTAGTCTACAAAGCAAGTTCCAGGCCAGCCAGAGCTACACAGTGGACCCTGTCTTAAAATGAAAAACTTTTTAAAAATTACAGAAAAGTTGTATCCTTTAAATAAACAGAACCACAAACCTTTTAGAGTAGTGGTTCTCAACCTTCCTAATGCTGTGACCCCTTAATACAGTTCTACCACCAACCACAAAATTTTCACTACTGCTTCATAACTATAATCTGCTACTATTATGAATCATAATGCAAATATCCAATACGCAGATGGTCTTTGGTGACCCCTGTGAAAGTATTATTGGACCCCCAAAGGGTTACGACCCACATGTTGAGAACCACTGTTTTAGATGCTCAAGGAACTCTCGCCTCCACCTGAATGTACAGGGTCAGGAATTCTGGTGATCCTACTGTCTGAGCACGCTGAATAGCTGAGATTATAGCACATACCATCTGCTTAACTCCATTCACTCACATATTATTTCCAACTGGAGATGGTACTACCAAGAGACAACTGCTTTATTTATTTACTTTTGTTTTGTTTTTTAGACAGGATCTCTCTACATAGCCCTGACTGTCCTGGAACTCACTATGTAAACAGGCTGGCCTTGAACTCATAGAGATCTGCCTGCTTCTACCTTCTAAGTGCCGGGATTAAAGGCTTGTACCACCACGCCTGGCTGATAACTTTTTATATTCTAACTTAATAATAAATACTCAAAGGGGCAAGTGTAAAATTAATTTCTAGAAGTGGTTGAAGTCATCTCTATATGATTCTCTGACTAAAGGCAAGTTATGGAAGGGGAAAGAATTCTCTGGAAAATAGCATTTATGCTCAAATAGTCCCAGAATGGCCTCTTCTATGATTAATAACCTAAAGTTACAGGTGCATTCTCTTGAAATATGCTATGGCTTTACTAAATGTTCATTTGCTATGGATACTTAAGTTGATGAGAAAAGCAAACGTACTCTTTAGGACTGGGGAGACGCCCCAGACGGTAAGGTGCTTGTCATACTAGCATTAGGATCCGAGTTCAAGCCCCAGAACCCTCATTTAATAAGCCAAGCATGGAGTACCCATTTGTAACTGCAGTGCTGGAAGAAATGGGCAGATATCTGGGGCTAGCCACTTTGGCAAAGTTCCAGCCCAGTGAGGAACACCACCAAGGTTGTCCTCCTGCCTCTATACGCACACACATGTGTTCCCCAACTCATGTTTGAGTGCATACACATACACAATAAATTTACATCTAAAGTATTAAGTGTATAAACCTGCTGATAACTGAGTGACTTATGTGTGTATGTGTATGCATGTATATGCATGTTTGTATATGTGTTCCTGTGTACATGTTTGCACGCAGATGCTCAAGTACTGGGGATACAGACAAACACTGCCCTGTCTGGCAATATTTGGTTGCTGGGGCTCTGAACTGGGGTCTTCATGCTTACACTGCAAGCACTTTACCAGCTGAGGCATCTCCCGGCCTGGGGAAGCTTTTGTTAGGCTAGCACTTTGGATATAATGGTTCAGTAGTTACCACTACTGAAATCAACTCAAAGGAGGTACAATCAATATTGTAAAGAAGGGATTGTGGGGGCTGGAGAGATGCTCAACAGTTAGGAGCACTGGCTGCTGTTCCAGAGGACCCAGGCTCAATTCCTAACACCTATGTTACTGCTCACAAACCTCTGCAACTCCAGTTCCAGGGGATCGTCTGGCTTCAGTGGGCACCAGGAACATACAGTGCACAGACATACACAAAGGTAAAACAACCATACAAAAAATATTTTTTTAATGCATTAAGTGCCCCAGAGATGACTCAGTGTGTAAAAGAGCTTGCTATGAAAGCCCAAGTTAGATCCCCAAAACCCACATCTGCTGGAAGGAAAGAATCGACTTTATAAAGTTGTCCTGACCTCCACAGCAGCACACGTACACAACACACACACACACACACACACACACACACACACACACACACACACACACACACACACACACACGACAGTTGTAAAATGCTTTTTAAAAGAACACATGGCAGGAGTCTCGTGAAGCAGTGTATAAAGTGTTCAAAGTCTACCACATTTCAACTGGGTTCTATGGAAAAGCCTTTGGAAAAAATAATTACAAATGAATGGGGGGTGGAGGGGATGCTAGGAGTCATGGCACATAGCTGTAATCCCAGCGCTCAGAAGGCAGAGACAGGAGGATGGGGAGTCTGGAGCGAGTTTGGGCTACAAGAGATCTTGCCGCAAACTAACTTGTTCCAGTTCCAAAACATTCAGAAATGTCATCTCAAGAGCACTTCATCTAACGATTTCTCAGATTTACATCACTTTTGTTTTTTCCTTTGTGGTGCATAAACTATACACGCCTTGAATAAAAAAGCTCATTTTCAAGTACTCGATAAAACAAAGACCTTTTGCTCCTACTAAACAATAGCCTCAACTAGCAACCCTCTCCAAATCTAAAGCGATTATGAAACATGGTATCATATGCCAAAGTTGTCGGAGGAACACCCAAATGACTTAATAATTGCATGCGAGCAAAGACCAGTTTCTCAAGGTGTCACAACGATTCTTTTAAGAGCCGTCACTTGGGAATTAAGGTGGGGAAGAGACTAACCGGATCACACAGCAGAAAAGATTCTAATCTATTCCATAATACCTAAAAACAAAGCTGGCCTCCTATTCCGGAAAGATGGGATAGCAAACCAAACCCAAACATCCCGTAATAAAAACTCTTATGACGACTTCCCTTAGGGACTCCCGGGTTTCCTACTTCCTAAGTGTCAGGCCCTTCAATGGGAGAGCCACGGTAACGACTGCAGAAGGACGTGGGACAGATCATCAAGATCTAAAAGCGTGGGGCATTCCATTATAGAACCGAGTTGAAGAGAAAGTTGATTCTGCCAGAGGACAGGTCAGGGGAGGTGGGTGGAGTTGGGAAGGGTCTACCAGGTGTGGGAAAGCGACTCGTTTGACTAGACCCCAGGAGAGTAGAAGAAACCCGAAAAGGCGTGGCAAGTGCAGAAGGAACGCCCGCGCTAACCCTCCGGGTGAAGCCCCCGAAATGCCCGACAAGCCCCGGTTATCCGCCCGGTCTTCTGGGGCGAGGGCACCGGGGGCGCATGCGGGAGGCTTCCCGATCGGAGCCACCGGGAGGAGGCAGGAAGCGCCCCTCACCCAGCCAGGTGGGGATGGGGGCGCTCAGGCCCCGCCCTGAGTTCCTGAGACGGCGACGCTGCTCCCCACGCCCGCCGCCGAGCCCCGGACGGCTCCCCACCGCACACCCACACTCACTTTCTCGTGGAAGATGGACTCCATGTTTATTTGTCTGGAGCCAACGGCCCCGGCACGGAGCAGCCCCCTCCAGCAGCTCCGCCCCCGGTCCCACCCCTCCGCCCTGGCCCGCCCACTCTTCCCACGTGCCTCCCGCCAACCAATCACAGCAGAGGGCGCACGTCACGCGGCGCGCGGAGCCAGGGAGCGCGGGGCACGTGACCCGGGCGGTAGGTCCTCCGGGGCGTCTATCCTCCCGCGGCATGCGCGGTGCTGCGGCGCCGCCTGCTGTGCGGAGGAACTTCCCAGCTCCGAGCTTGGCTGCTGGACCCTGGGTTGGTTCTAAGGTGATACTTGCGACCAGGTTTTATGTCTTTATTTCTTTTCCATCTTCTTTGGTACTTTCTGCTTAACTGCATGTAATTAATGTCTCCTCTCGCACTGAAAACCTCTTCCAAGAAAAGGTGTTCTCTCAATCCCCGTACTGTGTTAAAAAACAAACAAACAAAAAAGCAAAACAAAACTGTAGCTAATGTTTAGTGAGGGCTGACTTGCAGCCTACTTCTAAGTGCAGTTTAATACGGCATCTTTTGACGTGTGTCTGTTGTACTGTTACACAAATGAGGAAACGGAGGCACGAAGGAATTGGGACAGCACAGTGCCCAGCGTGTATCAGACCACGGGGTAAGTGCTCCAGCTCTGACGGAGGGAGCGTCAGTGGGGAAGGGAAGAGTCAAACTGTTGAGAGGCGATTGCATTGGCAGCCTTGGGGGCGGGGGGTTGAATTGATTAAGCATAGGATGGGCACACAGATCTTGCACGTGAAGCCATTTTAGGTTCTTTAAAGTCAGCAAGGAAACTGGGGTAGGAAGGCTCATTCTTATAATCCTTGCACCTGAAGAATGTACTGAGTTGGAGGATAGCTGGGATATGCCAGCCTGTAGCCCCGGGTTACATCGGGCAACCCTGCCTCCCTCCATCCCCCCACCCCCCCCCAAAAAAAAGCGGCAGTGACAAGCAGTTCAAGATTTAAAAAAAAAAATAGCGATATGGAGTCAATTTAGCAATTAGAGGATCCCTGGGGAACAGAATACTTGAAGGCGTTTTGGGAGAAATGAAGAGATGATAGTGGTCAGTACTCCAGTAGTATTTTGAGGATAGAGAGAGACCAATTTGAAGCCTTAGGAAGCAGACTCAAAAGAATCTAGTGGGGAAGGGAGTGTTGTTAAGAAAGACTTAAGTAATACTCCTATAGAAATACTTTGAAGAATGAGCAGAGTCAGGGGAAGAGAAGACAACAGTTTAATTTTGGGAATAATGAATTTAAATGCCTGTGCAGCATACAAGTGCTATTGTTAGTAAACGTCAGGCCTGGAGTTTATAGAAGCTAGTTTGAGCTGTAGTGTGGGGTTGTTTGCTATTTAAAACAGCTGGATCGACGGCTCCATGATAAGGGGCACGTGCTTCTCTTGTAGAGCACCTAGGTTTGATTCTCAGCACCCACATGGAGGCTCACAACAGTTGGTAACTCCAGATCCAAGGAATCCATTGCTTCTGCTACACCAGGTATGTACAATGATACATATACATACATGCAGGCAAACACTCATACAGGTAAAGTATAAATACATAAAGTAAAAAAAATTAAAACACAGGTGGTTCATGCCTTTAGTCCCAGCACTTGGGAGGCAGGGGCAGGTGGATCTCTGTGAGTTCCAGGCCAGCCTGGTCTACAGAGCGAGTTCCAGGACAGGCTCCAAAAGCTACAGAGAAACCCTGACTCAAAAAATAAAAATTAAAAAAGAGAGAGAAAAGAGTATCTAGAGCTAAGACCTGAAGATAGAGAGCAGTGGCCAAGAGGAATACAAATGCTGGTAAATGTAATGAAATGGAAGGTCCTGGAGAGAATGCTTCAAGGAACAGTCAGTGTTCCATGCTGTTAGGAAGTTCAGGGTCATAAAGACTTACAAGAGACTGCTCAGTTTTGTTTCTGTTGAGATCATTTTTGTAAGAGTACAAGTTGAGGAAAGAAGGGAAGTGAGGTAAGGAAATGAAGACTTGCGGTGAAGACCAGCTAGCTCCTCAAGGGGGTGGTGCCATATTATTTGTTGAACATTCTGTATGCAATTTCCTCTTGAGATAAAATGGAGATAAAGCTGTCCCTGGTGGAGGGAAGCTCATTAGGGCACAGGATACTCTAAAGGGAGGTGAAACTTTACATCTTGCAAGGAAGCTAGTGGGAACAGAGAATATTCTAAGGACAGGGAAAACATTCCCTCTTACAGAGGGGCATCTTAAGCTCAGAAAGTAAACTACTCGGAAGTCCTGAAACTGATCAGATTCCCTTGGCTTCTCCCTCCCCAAGCATATATAAGCAGTAAGGACTATCAAGTGACACTCTAAAAGCAGAGTTGCCTGGAAGAGTCTCACATCAACTGGATTGCCTGAAAGAAGCAGGGACTCCAAACTGTTGAGTTTCCTGTGAGTTGTGCAGTGCAGCCCATGTTTCCAGCTTTCCTGAGCTGACATCATGCTGGAGGAGGCTTTTAGCAATGCAGTTGTCTTTGAGTCATTTCTGCTCCTGTAAGTAAGCTCAGTAAAACTCATTGCTTCACCAGGTTGGACTTTGGTTTTCTGAAACGAGTAGATGTTTGTTCACAGCTCTTCAGGAATAGTGTCCTACAGCCTGGGCATAGCCTGTGTGCTTAAGGAGTTGTGGCTTAACCCGGAAAATGTAGCCTCCTGATAAGAAAATGCAAATGTTTTCTAGTTTGTCTTTTTTTTTTTTTTTTGGTTTTTCGAGACAGGGTTTCTCTGTGGCTTTGGAGGCTGTTCTGGAACTAGTTCTTGTAGACCAGGCTGGTCTCAAACTCACAGAGATCTACCTGCCTCTGCCTCCCGAGTGCTGGGATTAAAGGCGTACGCCACCAACACCTGGCCCTCTAGTTTGTCTTTTAAGATACAATTGCTGAAGTGAATAAATGAAGCTGGGCTGCTACAAATACCTGCACAGGTAAATTACCATCAGAGATTTACTGATCTGTTGTGGTGGCTGTGAAGTTCAAGATGAAGGCTAAAGACCAGATGTCTTAGGTTTTATTATTTTTTCATTGATGGTATCTTCTGTGTGTCCTCATGTGGCAGAGGAGCAAAGGGGACAAACAAGTAAGGACATTTTGCTATTTAATAGGTAACTGAAGAGCTGGAGAGATGGCTTCATGGTTAAGAGCCCTTGTTTCTCTTACAGAAGAAGCTCTACTCTCATGCCCAGGATACACACAGCCAAAGCCCCTCCTCGTAATACTAATACATCTTGCTACATGTGAACTTAGGAGGTGACATGATTCAGGTGATAGCACAGAGACCTGGAGACTCAGCTTCGATCCCCTTGCTGTAACTGGTGCACTTTGCCCCTCCCTCCAGTCAGTCTTCGAATACTTCGCCTCTCTTGCACACTCTCTCTCCCCTGTCCCAGAGCTGCGAATTGATACCATCTTAGTATGTCCAGTTCATGGCCTTGTCAGTGACCTTTCAAAAAACAATTTCATTTTTTTTCCCCCTCAAACAACGGTTCTAGGACAAGTTGCTCTAGGCTTGCTATGCAGCCCAAGATGACTGAACTTTTTCACCTCTTCCTGATAGTGCTGGGATTACAGATGTGGACCACCATGCCTGGCTTATGTGGTGCTGGAAGTGTAACCCAGGGAATGGTTCATGCTTGGTAAGCTCTCTACTAACCAAGCTGCATCCCCAACGCATTTCACCTTAAATCTTAGATAAGGAGATATTCTCACATCATCATGTAGCTTCCCGTTGTGCTCATTCTCTTTATCGATGCCTTAAAACCACCCTGTTATGCGCCAGCCACTCGTCCCACTTTATCTTTCTGATTCCTTTTCTCCAGTCATATAGCTTGCTTGCTTTTGCAAAGTTCACAGGGAAAGCTGTGCTACCAGTACACCTTGTGTATGTCTGTATGAAGTATCCACTATACCACACCAGGATTGTCACTTTATATGCTACTAAACTTCTAGCTTCTGAAGTCAAAAGAGCATGCTTTTTTATTATTACAGGTTGGTGCAGTGAATAAATGCAGATTCTTTATTGAATGACTGGTACAAAGGAAGCATCACAATCATTTAGTGAGATAAAGATGTTTTGCTAAGTCAGAATAATCATGTAAGTCTAGAGAGATGGCCCAGTGGTTAAGCACATTGATTTTCTTTGGGAGGACCTGAGTGGGTCCCAGCATCCACAAGATGGCTCACAACTGTAACTCCAGTTCCAGGGCATCCAGTGCCCTCTTCCAACCTCCACAGGCACCAGGTGGGCATATGTACATGCAGACAAAACGCACATTAAAAAATGAATAGAGCTAATTTTAAAAATTAAAAGAAGCATAATTATGTAGCTACACTTTAGTATGCTCTTTGTTACTGTAGACACCTCAACTTCAATCTTCAGTGAGTCTGTACAAAAATATTTCCATCTTCTTGAGTATTGTACGTTTTACTTTTAACAGGCATTAATTTTATTGTCCCAGACCAAATAGTTTAATAAATGTCTGCCACTTAAAATTTTACATTGTTAAGTGTCTCCTGTGTTCTGACAAGAATCAATAGTAACTAAATATTAGGACTCATAATCATACTTGTAAATTCAGTCTTACCTAAAACAGTTGGACTTGACAATGTGAATTATGAAGGAACTCCATTTATTGTTTTCACTCTTACCCATTTTTTTTGGCAGGGTTTTGTTGTTGTTTACAGGACTAATAAAAAGTAGAAACAAGCCAGCGTCTAACATCTGGTACATGGATAAACAATGGGGTCCATCCATATGTTAGTGTTTTCTCTAAAGAAGTGGAGCATTCCCTCCTGGAGAGAAAAGAGAAGCATACGAGGCTGCGATGCTAGGGAAGCTCATCAGACTCGAGAGAAAGTTTTCAAGACATCCCCCAAGCTTCCATAAGCAATAAACAGTCGCCAGGGAGAAGACTCCCCTCAGTGGGCTGCCTGTAGGTTGAACAGGGAGCTCCAAAGAAGATGCAGCTTTTGTGAGTTGTTGATTTTTGGTGTTTTAGCTGCTCTTGAGTCACCCCACGCTCCTGAGTAACCCCAGTAAGCTTACTGGTTCACCAAGCTAGACCTGGGTGGAATAGTTTCTTTGGACTGTTGTTAGTGCCCCTGTGGGGTGAGTAAGTGTTTGTTATAGGAAGTCACACAACACCATGCAGGGAGCACTTGGCCATTAGGCAAATGAAGCACTGGTACATACTATAACATAGAACCTAAAACAAGGCAAAAAATATGCTTAGCGAATCCACACACAAAAGGCCACATTAGACGAGTAGTCATCTGAACTATACAGAATAGGCTCTAGCACTGTCTGAACTGTACCACCACCCTTAAAAGAGCAAAAGTTTTAAATTTCGATTAAGTACACTTAACTAATCTTTCAAAACACAATGCTGTGTGTTATACTTAGGAAATCATTGCCAAATCAAAGGCTTCCTTATTTTTAATGATTTTAGTGAACAAAACCCTAGCACCATCCTTTAGAGTTCCCTGGAAGCACATTTTCTTAGTCTCCATACACTGTAACAAGGTATTGCTCATGATTCTGAAGTTCAAGGTCCTGGGCCGAAGCCAGTGTTGATCTTGTCCTGAGGTGGTGTAAGGTATCCCATGGCAAGTGACACAACTCTTACAAAGCCACCAGAAGTTCAATTACAAATGTAATACCCTGATGCACAGTATAGTCCTATCACTTTTCAGAAGCCCCACTTCTACATGGTATTCTAAGACATTTCCACTCTTTTAAATGGAGATTAAATTTGAACACACAAACTTCTGGGTGACACTCTCGCAACCATAGCCTATGTTTGAAAAATATGAGGGGAAAGCATGGTAGTTATGACTTAATAGTACTGGAATCCAAACAGAAAATTAAATGCTAACAATAAATGGGATACCTATATGTTTTTGTTTTTTGAGACAGGGTTTCTCTGTGGCTTTTGGAGGCTGCCCTGGAACTAGCTCTGTAGACCAGGCTGGTCTCGAACTCATAGAGATATACCTGCCTCTGCCTCCCGAGTGCTGGGATTAAGGCGTGTGTCACTGCCGCCCGGCGGGATACCTATGTATACATCAACATGCTCAATTGTAGTTTTCAATTTTTTGAGAGATGGTCTTGATACACATACACACACACACATACACACACACACACACACACACACACACACACACACACACATCCATCCTTGGCTCACCTAGAACCTAGTATGTTAATTAGGCTGACATTGCATTTGCAGCAATCTTTCTGCTTATGCCTCCTAAATGCTAAGATTATAGGTTTATACAACCACACCTAGCCTCACTAGTTAAATTAAGTCGACTGTGCCTGATACTTGAAAGTTACCTCCATAAAATTAAAAAGATATAGTTGATTACCTCAATAAAAAGTATAAAAAGAATCACACTTTAAATTCTTCCAATTAAATAATAAATGTTTTTATTTCTCTGACAACTTTTAAAATGTGAACATTCTGTGATTTAGCCACAGAATTTATTTACTTCCAAGTAACTTCTTCATTGGGCCTCAGTTCCCTGTGTGAAAAGAAATAAGGAAAGGAAAAACAGTAAATCAACTTAAAAAACACTCAACTTTTACTTTATGTGTGGGTGTGGGTGTGCGCCTTACAGTATATACATTCACCATGTGTATGCAGGTGTCCTAGCATACCAGGAGAGGGCAGTGGATCCCCTGGACCTGGAGTTGGGCAGTTGTGAGCCACCAATCATGTGGATGCCAGGAACTAAATTGGGTCCTCTTTAAAAGTAGCAAATGCTTTTAACCACTGAGCCATCTCTCCAGCCCCCATATAAAAACATTTTTTTGTATAAGAGGGCCAGAAGTTTATATTTGTTTAATTCTATCAAACTGACATATTTAGGTTTTACATTAGACTCATAGACATTCATTCAGTTCTCCCATCAACTTTTACTCTTTCCCAGCTTAAAGAACAGTAATTTCTTGATTTATGACACTTTGTTCTTC
The DNA here is from genome assembly GCF_003668045.3 of Cricetulus griseus. Taxonomy (NCBI): domain Eukaryota; kingdom Metazoa; phylum Chordata; class Mammalia; order Rodentia; family Cricetidae; genus Cricetulus; species Cricetulus griseus. The sequence continues at coordinate 104,062,993 of NC_048598.1, read as the reverse complement.
TGAGAGTACTTGTTTCTGAATACTTTGCAGCTCATTTCATCTTTCTTGAAATACCAGACTTGTAAACCAAACCTGCATAGTGACGCTGGATGCTACTCATAGTCTATTTGAGCTTCCAAAATCCAGATAGCTATATCCACTGGCAGGTAGCTACACTATCTGGTCTTGTTAGGCATGCCGTGGATCCAGGCAGCTCTGGGCGTTACCACTCAGTCACCGTGTGTAAAGCTCTCATGCAGTGATGCTAAGAACAAAGCATTACCGTTTCCTTCAGCTATTTTATGGCTTAAGACATGTGTTCTACAGCAACATATGTGAAAGCATAAATGGTAAGTCTTGGGCAGCTGACTTAAGTTTTGTTTTTACACTAAAATACACTCTTAATAGAAGTGGGAACTACGAGGGGAGGCCTCAAGGGAAAGGGCAACAATAAAGGGTAATGGAAATTAGAAAAGACAAAATATTGCATGTTTCCTGTCATGCAAAGTCTAGATTTAAAATACATGTGACGTGAAAAACAGAAGGTAGCCCATTTGGGAGAGGAAGGGAACCAGTGAGGGGACAAGAAGAACAAATGCATGCATAATGGGGGTGCTGGAAAATGGCTCACTGGTTATGAATACTTGTTGCTCTCACAGGATATCCACACTGGGAGGCTCACAAGTACCTGTAACTTCAGCTCCAGGGAACCCGATGCCTTCTTCTGGCCTCTAACAACACCCACACAATATGTGACAAACACATAAATACAAACCATTTTTTAAAAAGTCACTATGAAAAAGAGTAATAAAAAACAGGAAACTTTCGAAGATCTGAGATGGCTAGATAATAAACTACAGATTATTTATATTCCAGAGGTAATCATACAATTTCATCTAAAGAGTAAATAACAAGCATGAAGTGTCCATCACTTGATTATAAATCATCACAGTAGAAAAATACACCTCTTTGTTCATTGATTGAAAAAAGAGCCCAAACTCCCTAAAGGCTTGTGAACTAACCTTCGAAATAGCATACTCTTATTCCGGAAGGTAGTCAGCTTTTCGTCAGCCCTCTTGTCTAGATAGTATCCAAAGGCAAATCCCATAGGGACAAGTATATGAACCCAGTGGTCACGTACAAGCTGAAGCAAGGTCATAATGGCTGCTAAAATGGGGAGAAAATGAAATATGAAATACAATGCCTTTGAGGTACTGAAATAAAAGGTGGCTGGGGATTCCTAGGGACTAGGAGCACTATACCTTAGCAAGGGGATGAGGGTGGAAGGAGGATATAATCGATACACGCTATATGAATAGGGATTCCATTAGTATGTACAATTGGTGTTAATAAATCATTACGCTTTGGTTTGGAGGGTTTTTATTTTTTTGAGACAGGCTTGATCTTGCTACAGTTATACTCTGGAACCCACTATATAGACTAGGCTGACTTGGAGCCTGCCACAGATGTTCCTGACTCTGCCTTCCTGGTGCTGAGATGACAGGTGTAAGCTACACACTTGGGTTAACACAAATCATCTTTTAAATTGCATCTGAAATAGGAAGATAGCTATAGGCATGGCATATTAAAAGCATAAGCCTCTTCAGGTTTGCCTGGCATCAGAATGCAGTTAAAACCTAGATTAGCCGGTAATGGTTAATACAAGATTCACTGTACTTGGACAGTGTGATGGCTCTTTGAGCAAAAGCACATACTACCAAGCCTGACTGAGATTGATCCCCAGAACCCACATACATGGTTGAGGGAGAGAACCACTTCCACAGGTTGTATTCTGACCTTGGGGCATGTGTGCACATACACACAAACTCAACAAAAACTGTACTGTATCACACTATTTACAAAATCTTATTTACCTCATCTGTGATTTGATATGCTGTAGAGCCAAGAAATGGAGAATTTAAAAATTTTACCTGCAAAATGAGTACCTGCACTCTTTGTGTTGCCTTTGAACTCACATATGTGAGATATTGTAGATACTCAAAATGCAAACTTAATATTTTACTATTTTGTTTTGTTGTTTTTCTGAGACAGTGTTTTTCTGTGTAACCCTGGCTATCCTGGAACTTGATCTATACACCAGACTGGCCTAAAACTCACAGGGATTCACCTGCCTTGAGTGCTGGGATTAAAGATGTCCACCACTACCACCCAGCTAGGATTTTTGAGGAAAGAGAAATTTATTGAAAACTATTTTTTGAAGGATAAAAAAAAATTGAAAAGAACATGTCTCAAGCTCAGAAAATTAAATGACTATAAAACATAAAAGAACTAGAGAGATGGCTTATCGGCACTGGCTACTCTTCCAGAGGACCCAGGTTCAAATCCCATCACCCCAGTTTTGGGGGACCTGACACCCATAGCAAAACACCAATGCACATTTTAAAAAAAGATAATTTTAAGGCACCGGGCGCTGGTGGCTCATGCTTTTAATCCCAGCACTCGGGAGGCAGAGGCAAGTGGCTCTCTGTAAGTTCAAAGCCAGCCTGGTCTACAGAGCAAGTTCCAGGACAGGCTCCAAAGCAATACAGAGAAACCTTGTCTCGAAAAACCTAAAAAAGTAAATAAAAAATATAAAGAAAATTTTGCAGAATGGTACTAGAGCCTAGGCTATCATATTTCTATATACAATGTGGAGTAACTCTTATCCTCATTTTCTGCAGTATGAAAGTGGCTTAACTCGGGCTGGAGAAATGGCTCAATGGTGAAGGTGCTTGCAGATGTTGCCAGGCACACATGCATGCTCACAACCACCCATAATCCCAGTTCCAGGGGGATCCGGTGAGCTCTTCTTATTCCCAAGGACACCAGGCTCAAACATGGTGTATACACATACATGTAGGCAAAACATGAAAATAAAAACACACTAAAAAACCAACAGCGTAATTCAAGTGGCTATTAATTACAAGCTGTCGTTCAAATTTGGGTCCACTCCAAACTGTGCCTTCTGTAGCATAGCACACTATTTATTTCTTATGTCTACATTCTGCTTCCATGTATATCTGCACACCAGAAGAGGGCACCAGATCTCATAAAGGATGGTTGTGAGCCACCATGTTGTTGCTGGGAACTGAACTCAGGACCTCTGGAAGAGCAGCTGGTGCTCTTAACTTCTGAGCCATCTCTCCAGCCCATCTAAGGGCTTTTTTTGTGTGTGTTTTGTGGTTTTTTTTTTTTTTTTTTTTTTTTTTTTTTCCGAGACAGGGTTTCCTCTGTGTAGCTTTGTACACCAGGCTGGCCTCAAACTCAGAGATCTGCCTGCCTCTACCTCCTGAGTGCTGGGAGTAAAGGTGTGCGCCACCAACACCCAGCTTTAAGGACTTTAGTTTTAAAAGTTTCTAAAGGGCAGGTGAGGAAGAGCAGAACTGGGAGTCAAATAATAATAACAAATGTGTGCTGAATTCAATAAAAACACCACTGAACCACCAATTTAAAATTTGTATACATAGGCCATACAAAATTACATCCACATGTGAATGAATACATCCCATGCAGTGGTTGAGAGGACATGACAGTCCTACGAGAATACATTCCTGTGCAGTTTATGTAGGCTCTGTTCCTGCTTCACCTCCTGATATGGTCTGTATACTAACACCATTGTAACTACTTGTCAGATTTTAAGAACCTAGTACCTAAAGTCTCAGTGTTAGAGTATAATTATGGTCTTAAAAGTCGCAGTTACTAAATAGTTTGTAGTATATAATATTCCTTATAGCAAATTCCAGTCTGAACATCACTTATCTACAAAATTAGGATGTAGCACATGATGACATGACTATATACTTACATCTTGTCCATCTGTTAGTTTTATATTCAAGTCTGTTGCCTAGCTACAGCTGGAATTCACTAACTACACACCTGGGGAGTCTTTTTAAACTAGGGGCTCTCTGGCCTTACCGCCAGGATGAGACAAGAATAGAGCCATCACTCCTGGCATTCTAAGAAATGGGTTTGGTCTGGCTCCATTCAGAAGAGATGAGTTAGGACTATGGGGCTCTTGCCACATATGGGCTCTTACAGAGTCCAGAACAACTCACCCACTGATTTGGGTACAAATGCTTCTTGGAGATATAAATGTAAAGCCACGCTTACTTTATTTCCTAGAAGACAGTGGTTCTCTCAGCATTTATTAAATAGTATCACTTATATTTAAAGTGGTTCTTGAAATGCTAACCAAGGGCTCACCAAGTGAACTGTTCACCTGCTTTGTAAACTTGAGCCAAGCAAGAATGGAGATGATAAAGGCCTTTCTTAATAAGATGAAGTTACTTTAAAAGCACTCAACTGCAGAGTACTACACAATGTGTTCATGGCACTGTGTTCAAGTGCGGCAAACTCAGTGGTTACCTACGCTTCCTATCCTTATTGCAAACCTAAGGGCCAGGTCTAAGAACCCAAGTTTCATTCCTGGGAATGAAACACATGATATTAAGAGAAAGTTCTCAACAATTGAAATTTGCCCTCTAACTTCTGCACCAGCATGTGTGCTGTGGTATGAAGGTACACACAAACACTTGCATGCACACACACATAAATGTTAAAAAAAAAAAAAAAAAAAAAGATGTTAGCTTCATCGTTTACACAGCTGTTAGGTATCATTTTGTATTAATGAGTACTTGCTGATTCCCAGCTCAGAACTGTTTAAAAGAGCCACTGCTGGGCTGGAGAGATGGCTCAGGGGTTAAGAACACTGACTTCTTCCAGAGGTCAATTCCCAGCAACCACATGGTGGCTCACAACCACCTTGAATGAGATCTGGTGCCCTCTGCTGGCACGAAGGCAGGAGACTGTATACATAATAAATAAATAAAATCTTAAAAAAAAAAAAAAAAAAGAGAGAGAGAGAGAGCCACTGCTAATGGCATTCTAAGAAGTAGGTTTAGTCTGGCTCTATTTAGAAGAGATGAGGTACGCCTATGGGGGCCGTTGCCACATACAGGCTCTTACAAACTCCAGACATAAAGACAACGGTAATAAGAAAAGGAGTCTTCATTAAATCCATGGTTGGATTCCATCACCATGACACCTCCTAGAGAGGTGCTCATATTACAGTGGTACAGTATATATTCCATGGGCTTGGGGAGCATCTCAGTGAACACTATCTGCATGGATGTTTTCCAGCAAGTAGATGATCAGGGAGGGTAAAGACGGACATCTGTGAGTCAGATTGATTTTCTACAAAATGGGTAAGAGGGGAAGTAGAATGAGGATCTTGGCCATGGGCCCAAATCCGTAGAGCTTCATCTAGTCTAGGCAAAGGTGGTGAGGATCTGGACAAACTTCACTGAGGCAAGTCTAGGTTTTGGGTGAGCCAAGAATTTTAGCAAGAGGACAGGGCCAACTGCTTTAAGGAATACATTCCTGGCTGGTGCTTATGAGGGCACTATAGTTAATAGTAGTCTCCTTTACCTCCTCAAATTTATTTTTAGTGTGTATGTGTGCCTGTGCACATGAGTATAATGGCTGAAAAGGCCAGCGGCATCAGAGCCCTTTGGAGCTGGATTTGTGAGCCACCCACCCAATACAGGTGCTAGGAACCAAACTTGGGCCCTCTGGAAAAGCAGCAAGCACCAAGCCATCTCTCTACCCCCAGGGCTATCTTTTTGTATGAGGGTTCATACAAAGAATTTTATTTCAGAATTTGGAATAACTATAGTATTTCTTTTTTGTTGTTGATGTTTGTTTTTTGGATTGTTTGGTTTTTTCTAGACAGGGTTTCTCTATTAGCCCTGGCTGTCCTGAAACTCATGCTATAGACCAGGCTGGCCTTGAACGAACTCAGGGAGATCCACCTGCATCTGCCTCCTGAGTGTTGGGATTAAAGGTGTGTGCCACCATAGTATTTCTTAGGGGGAAAAAAAAGAGAGAGACCTGGGTTTCATGTTAGAACACTAAGGAGTCATATGTCTTTCCCTCTGTGGAGAGGGGAAGAAGGGAGCTGAGGGTTGCTCTTGGCTTTGTAAAGCACCTGTTCTAATATAGAGCTACACATGCAGCTTTGGTCATGGGTCTTTGAATAGTAAAGTCATTCAAATTTTTTGGCAAGCTTCTAAGGAGCTGACTCTTCCTTCCCTCCTCCCTTTCTTTCTTTCTCTTTTGAGACAGTTTCTGCGCTCTCAGGATGGCTTCAAACTTACTATCCCCCATCATCACAAGCAGTTGGAATTACAGATGTAGGCCACTTGTAAGAGGTGTTTCTATATAATCACTAAATCATATAATCCTCACCACAGCACTGCAGGTGTGTTAGGTAACAATGTCTCAATGTGAGTGGGCATTATTATTTTTTTCAGATCAAGAATCCAAGTTCATTCCCGAGGTGGTAAAGTAACTTTAAGTTAGAGAGTGAAGGATCTGGATTAGCATAATACCCAGGCAATCAATCTTTACCCTGACATGGCTTAAATTCTTGTGTTATATACTATCTCCTCGTATGTACAAAGGTAAACATTTAAATTTTTTTTTTTTTTTTTTTTTTTTTGCAGAGCCTCACTGTGTACACCAAGCTAGTCTAAAACTCACAGGGATGCTCCTGCCTCTATCTCCTGGGCACTGGGATTAAAGACGTGCACTACCACACCCAGCATGTTTGGTTTTAAAACAACAAAAAAACCCACATTTTTCTCCTTTCCCCTTCCAAGAAGAAAACAGAAACTGGTGTCTTATTTTGGTGAGTCCGCTCTGGATTCACTTTAGGAACATGTAGACATTTTAAGAGAGATACCTTGCATCTAACTGGATCCCACAGTACCTTATAAGTACCACTCACAAAGTGTCGCCTAAGCCGTGGAAAACAGACCCGAATGCGGAGAGCAATGGAACCCTTGGGGTCGTGACATACACAGCTGGAAACCAAGCACAAAGTCATGTCTTTATAAGGCAAACGGGTGAGTGCAGGCTTCCTATTCAGGAGAGTGAAGCTGGGCAGATGTCTGGGCCTAGGCGAATGTGCGCTGCTTCTGAGTCGATCAGAGTCAAGTTCCCTGCTGTGGGCTCAGAGCCCGATCCCTGTGCGCCCTCTCCAGTCCCGAGAGGTCCCCAAACTGAGCTCTGATTAGCCAGCATCAGAGCACCCCCTAGTCAAAGGTGTGGAGCGGGCAGGGCAGCCCGTAATGCTCCCCCAAGGGCGACCCTGGATTCCCAGAGCCCTCCCGCCCGGGCCCCCAAACCCACCTGCAGCCCGCTGCCAAGCACGACCCACAGGACCAAGGGCAGCGGTAGGGAGCGAGGCCACCGGCGCCAGCGGAAGCTGTGACCTCAGGAGCTGCCACTCTCCGCGCCAGCCCGGAGCAGAGGGGTGGCGACGTCAACTCAACGCCCCCCTCTCTCTCCTCACGAGCGAGTCCTCTAATTTTTAAGCTCCCAGTAATCACAAGAAGTTCTGAATAAAGTCTGGATCCAAGCTGACAAGGCTGGTGAGCTTTTGCGCGGTCGTCTTCCCCAACCGCCCCCCCCCCGCATCCCCACAGATGGTGTCGCCCGGGTCGTCCCCGCCTCAGCCGCTCGCCTCAGGTCCAAGATGGCGGCCGCCACACAGGCGCTCCTGCCGGCCACTCTCCGCCGCTGAGCGCGCGCCTGCTCCGCTCGCTCTCGAACCTGCGTTTTCCTAGGGGTTGGGAAGGGCCGTGGATGGTGCCGGGGGAGCCTGACCAGGCAGGTGAGGACGGGAGAAAAAAAAGAGCCTTCGGACCCGGGAGGAGGCCCTCTGGGGACTGGGTTCCTGCATCGGCCCGGTGTCGCCCGGACGCGCTCCCGCGGTTTCGGTTGTGACGGCCTCCGTGGTTCCTGGGAAAAGCGTTCCGCAAGGGGAAAGAAAAGTGACTTTTCCACGGGTCGAAACCTCGGGGTGTCTGTGATGCTCCCACGGGCCCTCCTTCGCTCCTTGCCCTCCCTCCGTAGAGTTCCTCTGACCTTCCATCCTGTTGGGGCTGAGGGTTAACCCGCGTCCAGCCTGGGCTCCTTTCCCTGGTGCCGCGATACCCCCACCCCCACCCCAAGCCTTCCCTCTGCTCTCTACCTACCCTGGGTTCAGAGGCCACGAGGCCAGGTTGTCTCTTGGCTCCTTAAAAGGCCCTTGAGATGTTTATCCCACGCCTTGTTAGAATTGTGGTCGCTCTCAGTGCTTCCACAATCATTGCGTTTTCCGAAACCTCATTCCTATTTTCCTTGTTTACATACTTTTCAGGAAACCAGCGGTCAAGCCACCTCTAACCCCGGTAGTCTGACCCCCCCCCCCCCCCCGAGATCAGGAGAACTTAAGCCACCATCTGTGCCTACCCTCTAACCTTTAATGTTACAACTCCCCTTGCCTGTTTCAAAGCCCTTCTTTACCTGAACGACTAAGGAGAGACTTCTCCCCGACTCTAAGCCCCAGAACTAGTCCAGACCCATCTTTGTTCTTGGATTTTGCGTTCTTCTCATTGGTTGTCTTCAACTTAATGAACATTCTTGAGAGAGCAAGAATATACTCGGTATTGAAGCAGAGATAGTAAAAAATCACTACTGCTTTCAGCATGCATTTATTTATGTTGCTGGGAGCGATGTGCTCGGTTTGGGTGATGTGAAGACGGTAGCTTTTAGACGTTCAGCATCTGTGCTAAGTAATCAAGCAGCCAGCTTTACCTGGAGACAGGGACAGTGAAAAGGCCGCACCTGAGGTGGATCAAAAGGAATTTACTAAACCCAGGAAAACAAAGTCACTCCTGGATAAAGAATGAGGATTAAAAACTTAAGAAGGTTGGGCATTGTTAAGGGAGATTTAAATACAAAAAAAAAAAAAAAAACAACAACAACAACACTGGAAGAGTGGTTGGTGCAGACTGAAGGTGCAAGTTGGAGTCTGAGAGCAGCTTGTTAGTGGTCTTGATTTCAGTTTGGATTGTGTTCAATAGTTAGCCGGAAGCTAGTGCATGCTTTCAGGGAGTGGGCATGTTAAGGGTACAGAGGGCAACTTGAGGCAAGAAGACTAGATGAAATTGCAGTCACTGGGGTAAGGCAACAGCACCTCCATTGAGGCAGGAGAAGAAAGACCAACAGAAATGAGGTGCTGTGTAGGATTCAACTTGTCGGTAGGAATTTGCTGGTAAGGGGTGGTTAGTTTTTAGTCTGGGAGACTTCATGGTTGGTGACACCATTAAAATCCAGTCTGAGGCATGTACATAAAAACAGGGTGGTGGCAACTTTGCTCTTTAGCGGTGGCAAAACACAATGTTCCCCAGCCTAAAGCATTGATTTTGGAGTCTAGACCTCTGCTATTATCATAGCCACTAGCCACATGCAATATTGAGCACTTGAAGTGGGTCAGAGACGTCCTGGAATTTGAAGACAGCACAAAAACAATGTAAACGGACTCATTAAATGAGCACATGTTGAAATGATGATGTTAAATAAAACATTAGACTTTACCTCTTTTTACTTTTAGATGTGGCTATGAAAAAGTTTAGATTACATCTGTGACTTGAGTTCTATTAATCTAGTCTAGACTAATGATGAGAAAACAATAAGGAAGGAGGCAAAATTTGATCTAGACCCCGAGAAAAGAGTGAATTGATGTCAAGGCAGCTTCCTGGTGATTCCTCATTCCACTTGCTACTAATAGCATTCAGCTATTTGTTTTTGTTTTTCTCCCTCAAACAATAAAATGATTTTAGGGTTTTTATTTACTCTTCGTGCACGAACACATGCACATGTACCACAGTGCACAGATGAAGGTCAGAGACAGCTTGCTGGAGTAGGTACTCTCTTTGCATCACGTGGGTACAAGGGATAGAACTCAGGTTCAAGTTAATCACTGAGCCATCTTGCCAGCCCTGCCTTCAAAGACTTGAGCAAGGGGTGATGTGTGTGTGTGTAGGGATGTTTTAGGTTAACCTGGCAGTAATGTTTCCATTGAGACAAAGGGGGGAGAAGCTGTAGGGAGAGAAAGGGAGAAACCCAAATGTAAGATCATGAGGTATGACGTTCAGGTGTTGACAGTAGGAACAGAAAAGGGATGGTATGTGTGCAAAGTGTTGTGAGGGAGAAACAACCCAGAATTGATAGGGGACAGTCCAGGGAAATAAAGGGAAGACCTTCAGCCTTGGCTACTTAGCTAAAAACCAATGGATTGATAAAGAATTCTAAAATACAGAGGGAACTAAAGAATAGAGTCCAAGAAGTGGAGAGAGGTGTTTAGGAATCTTAATTAAGCACTTTCCCCTTTCTGTGTCCACGCTCTGTTGGTGTACAGTCATGCACGTCGTCTGCTTTCTTTCGTACAGAGTTGCCTGTATCATGCCTTCTTCCTGCTAATGAATTTCAAATGTGTCTTTATTGCCTGTAGACTAGATCCAAGGTATCCAGGGCCTGTCAACTGGGCCTGCCCTGCTCATTAGGTCAGTCTGTGTCTTTCTATGTAAGCATGGAAGGCTGAGTTCTTCGCTGATGAGCTCTAGCTTTGTGTTTTGTATCTTAGCTGATGTCATTCCAATCTTTTGAATGTCTTTTCTCTTTCTGCCCTGACCTTATAAAGCTCAATAAGTAATCTTAGTTCTCAGTAACAGAAGCAATGGAGAATTTTTAAACTTCATTTTCTAAACTGTATATGTAAGCAGGTTACAACCAGTTTGCCTTATGACCATTTTATTTTTATGTTGTATCCTTTTGTAAATTTAACTCCTTAACATTGTTTCTCTTTTTTTGATTTATTATTTTGTATGTGTGAGTGTTTTGCCTGTATGTATGTATATGCAACATGTACATGTCTGACTTAATCTGGAGGCAGAGACAGCACTCTGGAGACAGAGGGAGGTGGATATCTGTGAGTTTAAGACCAGCCTGGTCTACATAGTGAGTTCCAGGACAGCCAGGGCTACGTAATAATACCCATCTTGAAAATAAACAAAAGGAATAGAAAATTAATGTGTTTATTTCTCATACCTCAAATGGAAATACAGTAAATCAGTGTGTTTCAGAGTTTAATTTATTAGAACAGCTACTATATGCCTCTGCCAATTAATGTATCAAATGGCTCAAGTCTAGTCAGGCCTATGATCCCAGTATTTGGGAAGGAGGGGGGCAGGAGGATGAGGAGTTTAAAGTCATCTTTTGCTACATAGAGAAGCCAACTGCATTACATGAGACCTTGTAGATAAACAAACAAACAAAAGGAAGATGGAGCCGTTACATGTAGACCCTACATTACCTGCTGAGCCATCTCACTGACTTTTTCCAAAAGCTTCATTCCACAAGTTTACTACAAAACAGTGTTCATATTAATCTTTTTGGAAAATGTATAGTAGGTATCCCCACATACATTGCATCTGGTGTGTGTTGAGTGCCTACTCTGTGTCAGGTTGTTTGGGGAATTGCAAACATAATACACTGTTAGAATTAATTGCAAACATTAAGATGTTTTTCAGAGGGCTGGAGAGATGGCTCAGCGGTTAAGAGCACTGCTTACTCTTCCAGAGGTCCTGAGTTCAATTCCCAGCAACCATATGGTGGCTCACAACCATCTGCAATGAGATCTGGTGCCCTCTATTGGCCTGCAGGCATCCATGCAAACGGAACACTATATACCTAATAAATAGATAAATCTTTAAAAATACAAAAAAATGTCTTTCAGTTGCTTACAATTGTAGCACAAGAGCTGTTAATGTTAAGCTTCCTGAAAAGTATGTGAGTTTCTATGAATGTATATATTTTATGTGGGTGTGGGTGTACGTGTGCTCACACAAGCACGCATGAGTGTGTATGTTGAGAATTTCAGGAGAAAGAAGCAGTCATGGTTTTTAATCAGGTTCTCAAGAGAGCCCCTATATTTAAGACCTCTTATCTGGAGAAAAAGACTTATAACTAGATGAAGAAAAGACAGATTAGCCTCGAAGCTGAGTTCTTAATTTACTACCACTTAATACTGAAAAATCTGGGTGTAGTAATCTCTGCTCTAGATAATTGCCTGGTTATTTGGAATCCTCCTCCCTATGTATGTGTATATTAATACTAATATTTTATGGACTGGAGTCCCTAGGTGAGGAAAGTTAATTACTTTGCCCTGAATCATGTAGGAGTTGATTGAAATCTGGATCAGTGATTCCAAAGTTCCCTACTGTTTACAGACCTGCCCAGGGGAGGCTGGGAAGGACTCTGTAAACAAGACTGTACTTGTAAATATGGCTGTGATGGAATGAATTTTAACATGCTAGCTTTTAATCAGACTCTGGAATGTCTGTGCATCTAAAAATGGAAATAATTTGCCTGTTTTGTGGACCATGCTTTTATGTTAATTATATTTTCATTTGTCAGCACTGTTTAGATAACCATTACTGGACCAGAAAGATGACTTCTATCATCAAATTGACTACCCTCTCGGGGGTCCAAGAAGAGTCTGCTCTTTGCTATCTTCTCCAGGTTGATGAGTTTAGGTTTTTGTTGGACTGTGGCTGGGATGAACACTTCTCTATGGACATTATTGATTCCCTGAGGAAGTAAGTTACAGTTCTTCTAAGCTTTTATTAAATCAGCTTTTAAAAAAATGCAGATCCTCACCTTCTCTTTTTCTACACTTTTATAATGTCATTCTGTGTTTATGTACTGTTGCTGTCATTTCTTTAGTTTATAGTAAGTTTATTCGTGGCAGAAAACTAAATTGTAATTTATAAGGTTTTGATTGGCTAATGAGTTTTGTTTTTGAAATTCAGTGAATTTGCTAGTGGACCACAGACAGCGTGCTCTTCAGTTTTTGGAAAGATCATGTGTCAAACCTGAGGAGAGGTGACATGTGAAAGCCTGCCCCCAAATCACTTTTTTTTTTAAGATCTTATTTATTATGTATACAGTGTTCTGCCTACATGCCAGCAGAGGGCACCAGATCTCATTCAAGGCGGTTGTGAGCCACCATGTGGTTGCCGGGAATTGAACTCAGGACCTCTGGAAGAACAGTCAGTGCTCTTAACCTCTGAGCCATCTCTCCAGCCCATCACTTTCTGTGTCTCCATTCAACATTGTGGCTCTACTCTTTGAATGGTATCCACCCGATACAAATATGTGTGTGGGGGAGGATCTCCATCTCTAAAGCATCTCCTTTATCCTGTTGCTCTTGAGGACATATACTTCCCAGGTTAATGATATTTATGACAATTGGCATTTTATTTTGTCACCAAGCTAGAAAACTGAAGCAGAGTCAGTAACAATTATTTAAGCATTTAAGTATTGTCCCTGTAACATTTCCTCAATTCCAAGTTGACTTCTTAAACTTAATAGCATACGTAATTCCCATTCAAAATCAACTTAAATGTGGTGTCTGCATTTTTCTTTTTAAGTGTTTTAAAGCACACCTGATACTGTAGCAGTTGTAATTACAATTCATGGGTGTCATTGTGTTAGCGCTTGGTTTGCTTTCCTACCTCAGCATAGCCTTGAGTCTAGAATGCGTGAATCATGATGGCGGTTCTGCCCTTTATGCTTAAAGAGCTGATGGAGCTGCCTTCTTGGTTATGTTCACAGGCACGTTCACCAGATTGACGCGGTACTCCTCTCTCACCCCGACCCACTCCACCTCGGTGCCCTCCCATTCGCTGTGGGAAAGCTGGGTCTGAACTGTGCCATCTATGCCACAATTCCTGTGTATAAAATGGGGCAGATGTTCATGTACGATCTTTATCAGGTAACTGAAACAGTTAGCAAGACAGGCTTTTATGTTTCATGCATGGTCATTTTTAACTTTGGCTTGTGCTTTTCTTTAGTCTCGACACAATACGGAAGATTTTACCCTCTTTACATTAGATGATGTGGATGCAGCCTTCGATAAAATACAGCAGCTAAAATTCTCTCAGATTGTGAACTTGAAAGGTAATGTAGTAAATTGATGGACTAAGGGAGTAAAGATTCTGTTGTTTTCTTTTTGTTTTCAGCTTTTTAGGTTTTACAGTGCTGGGATCCAACCTAGAGCCTCACTCATGCTGGCCAAGGAACCTACCCTGAATCGCATCCTACCCAATTTGTAGTAATAGACTTAGTTACCTTCTGAAAAGTGCTTAGAGGAGTTCATAACACCAATTATAGGCACTGTGGTGTGGGAATAAAAATTAGTATTTTCTGCCGGACCATGGTGGTTGCACACCTTTAATCTCAGCACTCAGCAGATGGCTCTCTGAGTTCAAGGCCAGCCTGGTCTATAGAACGAGTTCCAGGAAAGCCAGGGCTACACAGAGAAACCCTTGTGCTTGGGGGATGGGGTGGGGAGGAGGGTGAAGGGGTAGCACTTTCTACCTGGAATTTCCATTTGAATTTCAAAATATTTCAGATTAAATACTAACAATATATCAACGGCTTGGGTGTCCTCATATGTAGGTAGGAAACTGTAAAATGAACAAAGCTACTGTGTCTGGATCCTCCTATAACTTACAGTTAGGTTCAGGAGACAAAGTGACTCAGAACAGCATAGTAGAAAATTTACTGTTTAATAAAGATATCAAATATCAAGTCTGCAAGAGGGAATCCTGTTACAGATTTCCTTAAACATGAATGAACTCTAGCATTAAAAACATGGCACTGAAGCAGTGTGGTGGCTCATTCCTGTAATCCAAATGCTTGGGAGGCTGAGAGAAGGATCATGAGTTCAAGGCTCATCTAGGATACACAGCAAGTTCAGGAAGCCTGGGCTATACATGATGAAACCCTATCTAAAAAATAAAAATAAAAAAGCTGACCAAGGAAAGTGACACAGCAGCAGTTGGTGCTAGTGACTAAACCACAAAGTGACCATTAGTGGTATAGGCTTAGTAGTTATGCTTGGGTTTAGCTTTGCTGTGGGTAAATTCTTTACCATAATGAGGTTTGAATTGTTATTCTATCAGTTAGGTAACAGATATGGAAACAACTTTGCAGTTACCTGTACAATACAATATCAAAGCTTGGTCCCAGGGATGTAGTACAGTGGAGTTTGCCTGGTGTACATGGGGCCCTGGGCTTAAGCCCATGACCCTACAAATACAGCATGAAGTTCACGCTGAGTAGCAGTGTGCTGGCTGTTTAGTCCGGTCTCTAGCCTTGTGCTTGTAAGCACAGATGGATGCCTCTGGGGGATTGAGCAAGGGAGTGGAAGGAACAGTTGTCTCCATTAAGGGAGTAGAGTAGCTGGAGACCAGAGACGAGGCTGTCCTTCCACTGTAAGCATTTTAACATCTGAATTTAGTGCCAGTGAACATGTTCCTGTTAACATAACTTTCTGTCCTTGAGACTGTGAAAAAAAATCTGAGCATTGTCATTTTCTTGTTATGTAGGCAAAGGACATGGTTTGTCTATCACACCCCTGCCTGCTGGTCATATGATAGGAGGAACAATATGGAAAATAGTCAAAGACGGAGAAGAAGAAATTGTTTATGCTGTTGACTTCAACCACAAGAGGGAGATGTAGGTATATCTAGACAAGTGCTAAAGGCAATGCAGATATTGTTTGATTCATTGAAGGGAAAATTAGAAGCAACTTTTTGGTTTTTTTTATCAGAACAGCAATATAATAATGTCAAGTATTGAGTATTTTCATTGTTGGTTGACAGGTTCATTATAGGACATATAAGGACTTTAAACTTTATATATCAATATCTATTCTATAAAGCAGATGTTTCCCTGAAGGTGTTCAAAGGAAATGAATATTTATACATTAAATTATATCGTATATAATTTTAATTCTTGATAAAACTTTGTAACTTCTTGTCTTTGGGGGCTGGGTACTCAAATACCATGTAACTTAATGATATTCGATGATAGATTTCCTGTAAAGGGGATTATAATGGTTATAATTTTACATTATTCATTTGATATTCAGAAAAATACTATGAATTGTGTGTGTGTGTACTGCACTGTAGGCTTCTTTGGTACATCTGTACATTAAGTTCTTGACTGTTTTGTGTTAGATTACAGTCCTCTCAGGGTCTTTACATTAAGAAACATTAAGGACTAGTCGATTGAATTTAGACTTGTAATTGTAGGTGGATGAGAAGGTTAGAAAACTGAGTAAATGGTGAACAAAGTCAACCACTTTAGAAAGTGCAGCAGTAAATTTTAGGCAAGTTTAGAATTAACTAGAAAAGGAAGCAGTGTTGCTGTGTCCAATCTGACTTGGAAAAGACTGCACACACAAAAGTGATGGCTCAAGTTGCTTACAAAAGAAACTGATGAATTTGATTATATGCAGATTTAAAACAGTAACCTACACTGTAAAACCATTAAACTAGGGAAAGTACTGTAGCAATTAGCCAAAGATTTACATATATATAAAACTAGGAATTACCCAAGAAATCAAAAATGCACTAATTGCAAATTGGACAGCATTAGTCAAAACAGAGATGTTAAAATAGTATGTAGTTATTATATATGTTTATATTATTTCCAAATACTGTTAGCCTCCTAGGAAGAATTGAGCTTGTCAGTCTTTGTGGTTGAGCCTTTCTAGCAAGCCATTTGACACTAGTTGTATATACATTTCAAGGAATGTGTCCTAAAGAAGTAAAAAATACAGCTAGGTGTGGTGGCACACCCCTGTGGTCCCAGTGCTTAAGAGAAGGAGGCAGGAGGACTGGGAGGTCTTTCAAAGATAAAATGGTGAAAAAGAGACTCAAACAGGGAAAAATAAATGGTCAGATAAATACATCATGGTGCAGGTAAAATAGGAAGTTTTTACAGTCGTGAGCTGAATACCTTGGTGCAAACCTGTAATCCTAGCTATTGGGAGGCTAAGGACGGAGGAATGTGATGTCACCTGGGCTGCATATAGCCCATTTCTCTACAAACAATTGCCTGGCAGCAAGTTTTTACAATTTCTAAAAATTAGGTTTAGAAAAAATGCTAATGTCATGGGGAAAGTCCAGAAGATAGAAATGAATATATAAGAATATACAGGGTTATCTGTGTTCTAAATGCCTATATGGATACACAAGAAAATTCGTTTGTTGAGAAGGATAGGGCCAATATATCATTTCATTTGTCTTGAAGTGGTGGTCCTCTGGAACATTTCTACTTTCCTCCTTAAACTTTTTTGAATTTATCAGGTTTTTTTTTTTTTTTTTTTTTTTTTAAATCACGAATGCATATGTTTATAGTTGGGGGTGTTTTTAAAAGCAGTTACTTTTGTAATAGGTGAAGCCATCGCTGTTCATTTGAAATGACAGGTATTCTTCATCTTTATAGCCACTTAAATGGATGTTCCCTGGAAATGCTAAGCAGACCCTCTCTGCTTATCACAGATTCATTCAATGCTACGTATGTGCAGCCTAGAAGGAAACAGAGAGATGAGCAGCTCTTGAGTACGTATATCCGTATTCTGTAGGAATAGCTGTGGGGGTGTGGGGATAGCCATTCCTGCTTATTCTGTTAGCTTTGTCAGAAGAGATCTGCTAACTCGAGTAATTTCTAGTTACATTTTATACATTTGTACAATGCGTGCATATGTGTATGCTTGCCACAGAGTGCATGTAGAAGTCAGAGGACAACTTGAGGAAGTTAGTTTTCTCCTCCCACCATCTGGGTTTCAGGATCAAACTCAGGTCGTCAGGCTTGGTGACAAGCGCTTTAATCCACTAAGCTATTTTGCTGGGCCCATAACTCCTGTGGTGTTTTGTTTTTAAAAATGTTAATGTGACCATGTCAAGATACTCTCTAAAGACTGGCTTCCTCTACCGCTCAGCACATAGATAGCTCCCTCAGGCATTCACTGGCCTCTGTATAACATGCATATATTGAGAGAGGTAAAAAAAAACAGCAAAGGGAACCCAAGAGAGCTCTGAAAGCACACAAGGTCTGCTGGCTGGGTGCTTCGTGTTCTGTTCTGATAGAGTTAGCTTGATTTTACTCAGGCGCCTTTGTGCCATCACCTCTTGCTTCTGCTTTGACTCGTTCTGCTGTGCTTTGTGTTATTTTTTTATAAGCCATATGTGATGGCAGCAGGAAAGCTGGGTTCCACTTTTAAACGTGTGAGCAAACACTCATCTGTCTGCTTACCAATGCATTTTTAAGAAGCTCCTCAATTCATGTGTGTGTATGTATACATGCGTGAGCATGTTTACTGGGTAGAGTTTGCTTTTACCCAGCACTTGAAGCTGACATTGACAGCTATTGCCAAAGATGCTTTTCTTCTTGGAAGGTTACATGTTCTGTGTTTTATTCTACATGCATTCATACAAAACATGTATCATGTGTTTTATTCCTAAAAAGATATATATAACCAAGTCAACAGTCATTGTGTTGATCTGAACAAATACTTTTATATGTATCCTAGTAATTACTTATGCAGTCTTTATAGAAGACACTGGAAACTGTTTAGTTTTGTTGCAAAGCATGTGCTTCATGGGGCTCTTCTGATCTTGTTTAAGCAAATGTTCTGGAAACTCTCCGTGGTGATGGAAATGTTCTAATAGCAGTGGACACAGCCGGCAGGGTTCTGGAGCTTGCTCAACTTCTTGATCAGATTTGGAGAACTAAAGATGCAGGCCTTGGTGTTTATTCACTGGCCCTCCTGAATAACGTCAGCTATAACGTGGTGGAGTTTTCTAAGTCACAGGTTTGTTCTTTGTTCTCCCGTGACATTGAGGAAAGAGGCTAAGTGTAGTGCCCTTCAAATATTATTTTTCTGCAATTGATAATAATAGTAGCTGAATGTTAACTGTTTACTGTCCTGTGTTCTTCACATATGTTACTTCATTTACGCTTAAGATTTCTGTTTTTGTCCTCATTTGACAGGTTGAGCAAGTTGCTTGTTTTCTAACTCTTGGTTTTCTGATCTATAAAATGGGAGTAAAAGTAAAATATCAATGCTAGAATTCATCATTCTTTTGGGTGGGGGCAGAGTTTCAAGACAGGGTCTGTGTAACAGTCCTGGCTGTCCTGGAACTCACTCTGTAGACCAGGCTGGCCTAGAACTCACTGAGATGGCCTCTGTCTCCCGAAGATGAGCCACCACAGCCCAGTGAATTCATCTTAAAATGAATTCTTTCCCTCCAAGCAATGATACCTGGTTCCGATATTCATTTAGAACACATTCTCTTCTCAGAAAGATTTAAGCCCACATCAGTGAAACACTGCACAATTGTTGTTTTCAAGACAGGGTTTCTTTGTGTAGCCCTGGCTTTGGAATTCTCTATAGACCAGGCTGGCTCCAAAGTCAGAGCCTCCAGCTTCTGCAGATCTCTTCTGCGTAGGGATTAAAGGCATGCAAAACCACACTTGACAAAATTGGGGAGGGGGGTTGTTGTTTTTTTAAGGATTAAAAACTGGAACAGGAGAATCTAATGGGAAAAAGGACCAATTAGCTACTTGTCCAAATGGCACAAATTGGGTCGGGGGGAGTCTTAAATTTTGATTATTGTTAAATATTTCACAATATAGCATTTTCTAATTATTGTCATTTCCCCCCTTGCCTTAGGTAGAATGGATGAGTGATAAATTGATGAGATGTTTTGAAGACAAGAGAAATAATCCATTTCAGTTTCGCCATCTCTCTCTGTGCCATGGTCTTTCTGACTTGGCTCGAGTTCCAAGCCCCAAAGTTGTACTTGCCAGCCAGCCTGACCTGGAGTGTGGATTCTCAAGGGACCTCTTTATTCAGTGGTGCCAGGATCCTAAAAACTCAATCATTTTAACTTATAGAACAACTCCTGGGACTTTAGCTCGTTTCTTAATTGATAATCCTTCTGAGAAAGTTACAGAAATAGAGGTAAGCACTTAGTTACGTTCAAACTTTAAATTTATTTTATTTACCTGCCAATGGCTCCAGTTAGTGCTGCCTGTGTACATGTGAGTATGCGTGAAGCCATCTTCTGAAGCATGGGCACTGTGCTTATGCCGTATCCTCAAAGAAAAATGACTTTCCCTCTCACACTTGCTAATAGTGCAGACACTATTAGCAAGCCTGCCTTTCCTGTCACCTAGCCACATCTTTGCACTAGTGTGTGCCTGCACTCAAGCAGCTTTCTGCCATGTGAGTTAAACAGGAGCAGTGAACACATTTCCCTTCATGTGGAGACCTCACCTCGGAAGCGAACCAACAGTAGCATTCAGCACTCAGTGGAACATTCATTTTCTCATTCCCCAGTAAGCCAGCCTTTGCCTTCTTTCTCTTCCAGTGTTCCACAACTAACCTAGCCTCATCCTTTGCACATGACCTTGCCTGGAATTTAACAGAGAAGTAGAAGGCCAGTCAGGAATCCTGTCTCCTCCCACTAAATACACTAACCCACCTCTGCACCTTCATTAACAAGGCAGCTAACGGAACGACCAAGATGTGGAAAGATTTTGCTTAATAACCAGGCCATCAAATCTGTCAGATTTCCACAACCAGTATTGTTGACAGATGTCCATGGCCATCACTTCAAGTGGGTTGGCTAGTAGCTGCAAGACTTATGCATAGTTTGAATGGCCATTTTGTATTTTGTCCTCATAGCAGCATTTGAAGGTATATTTACTTTGTGAAAGCTATCTGGTATCCTTCTCTTAATATAATAAGTAGTTTAAGAAAAGCATCATTATTAGCAACTAAAGTCTGATAAATGTTCACTAACTACAGCATTGCTGACAAAAGGATTCCAAGCAAGTATATCAAAATAAAATACTGTCTTGGGTTATTTAATAGCTTAGAAATATCAAGTTAAAATAACTCAGAAGTACTTAATAGTTTCATGAGAAATGAAGTACTGCATTTGAAATTTTTAATTACTAGAAACTCAATTAGGGTTGATATGCCATTGAGGAATTAAAAGGACATTAAAAGTTTGAAAAAAAAAAGCAAAATGATATTCTAAAGTATCCTCATGATATCAGAAACAGCAGAAACAAAGGGGGAGGCTTTAATTTAAAAGGCTACTTGGTGTGCTCAGGTTCTGTCCCCACTCACCTTCTCCTCCCTTCTCTCCCATACCTTGTTCTGCCCCTTATATGGTCACATCCGTCTGTCTCTGCTCCCTGAGTGCATAAAAGGGTGTGCACCATCACAACTATCTGGTTAGATACAACCTTGTATTATTTTTCTTAATATTCATTACCACATGTTTCCTTGTTTGTTGTCTTCTTTTTGCTACCAAATTGAATGGAGTTCCAGAAGAAGAGGGACCTTCGTAGTGGCCAGGAAAGTGCCATTGCACTGCTGGCCCTCAGTGAATGTGCTGGTGGCTATCATGATGACAAAAGAGCGAGTTCCTCACAGGCCAGTCCTCTGACACATTAGCATTTACTGTGGGTCTATTTTTTTGCATACATATAGTGCCCTAGGAAATTAAGCCTTGTTCATTTAAAAAGAGCAAAGCCAGTAATTTTAAAAAGGCGGGGGTGGGGGTGAATGAAGAAACAGACTAGAGTTTATATTAGGAAAAGGCAAGACTTGGAGTGATACTGTGAAAGTGGAGAAGGAATGTATTTTAGAGTTGATTGTTCTGGAAACTTTATGAATACAGCAGCTAATATCAGGTCTCAGAATTGGAATACAGAACTGAGACAAATTTTATTTAATTATTTTTTTGAGATGGGGTTTTGCTATATTGTCCAGTCTGAACTGAAACTCCATTCTCCCTCCTGAAGTTCCTGGGTTGTGAGGTCCAGGCTTGAGTCACCACACCAGGCTAAGAACAACATTTTTATAAGAGGTACAAGTTAAATGAGGGAATTAAATACTTAATGAAAAAAAAATTTGTGTGCAAGGTATCTATGTGAGTTGTTAACTGCTTATAATTTTAAACACATTTCCAGTAAGCTAATAGCCAGATGTGAGATGCCACATTTGTGAGTGTTCATCAGTTAATTTTGGTTTAATTTTTATTTTTGAAATAGTTTCAAATTTAGCCAAAAGTCACAAAAATAGTGTGGATACTCTAACTCCCAAGTTGTTGAGGTTTTAGCTGGGTTTGCTGTATAGTATCTTGTATCTACACAGACACAATATTACACACACATTTTGAAACAAACAGTAGTTATTCCAGCATTGCCTTGGATAGTACCACAGTGTGTATTGTGTGGAAACAAGAACACAGAAAACAGGAGATAAACACTGAAATCATACTACCATTTAATCTGATGACCCTGCCAACTCTAGCTGGTTGGCACAACAGTGTCCTTTTTAATTCCCTGTTCAGTTTTTCTGTGATCCCACCTAAGAGTGCATGTTGCATTGAGTTGTTATGACTTGACATTTAAAAATCATTAAATTTTAGGTTAGCACACAAAATGGTGAGTTTCAGTATGGCATTTTGTTGTACAAATGTGGCATTGCATTTTGCTCTCTTTATGCCTCTCCCCTACCCCCACTGACTTCCTCCCTTCCCCCAAGTAGTTCCTCTTTCTGCTCTTATCACGTGTATTCCGTTACCGTCTTGTTTCTCCTTCCACGGATTCTTCCCCCTTTCTCATGATCCCCTTTCTAATTTCATGACCTCACCCATATACAAGTACACCCTACATCCACCTCCCCAATTTAAAATCTAGGCTCTGTTTACACTACTTTTTTTTTTCATTATTTTATGTATGTGGGTGCTTTGTCTCCTTGTATGTCTGCATTACATGCATGCCTGGTGCCCATGGAGACCAGAAGAGGGTGTTGGATGCCCTGGAACTGCAATTACAGATGGTTGTGAGCTGCTGTGAACCAAACCCAGATCATCTGGAATAGCAGGCTGTTCTCTTAGTCATCTCTCAACCCCAGGGGTTCTTTGACTATATTTTTAATTTTTTATTTATGTGTGAATTGTATATACATGTGGTGCACACAGTGAAGTCAGAGGACAACTTTCTGGCGTTGATTCCTTCCACAGTGAGCTCTAGGGTTGGAGCATAGGCCGTGAGGCCTTCTTGGCAAGTGCCTTTCCCCACTGAGCCATCTCACCAGCCCCAAGGGTTCTCTGGTTTTTATGGGACTCTGATGATAAAAGAATGAAAACTACTAATTCAGTTTTTCCACATTGACGAATTTGCCAGTTTTATTATTATTTTAAATATTATTTCTATATGTTTTTAAGGTCTCTGTTTCAGTAGAATAAATTCCTAGAAATAGGAAGAATTGCATCAAAAGATAAGCACATTTTTATTTTTAGTTGTTAGCAAATTATCTTCTAACAGTTTGCTAATAATATCTGCTAGAAATAACGAGGTATCCCTTCTCCAGGTAGGCATTTCCAGTCTTGCAAATTAAACAAATCGTGTTAACTTTTACATGTTGTCTGTGTCAACACCATTGGTAAACTTAGTCATCTATCCATGGCTATAAGCCATTCATGTTTTTTATTTTTAAAATTTTCTCTGCATCCCAGCACTCAGGAGGTAGAGGCAGGTGGATCTCTGTGAGTTCGAGACCAGCCTGGTCTACAAGAGCTAGTTCCAGGACAGCCTCCAAAGCCACAGAAAAAACCAAAAAAAGAAAAAAAAATTGTTTTTTCTCTGCACATTTTGTCCTTTTTGATGTGTTCGTTCTGTCTTGATTTTGGGAGTTCTTAGGAAAACATAAGTTCTGACAGTCATAGTACAGTCAGTATTTTCATCTTTTCTTTTAGTTCTGTGAGATTTAAAATGTGAAAGATGTTTTATTTTCCCCTTATGACTTACGGCTTTGGTTCTTACTGTGGCTTTTCTACTTTAAATTATAACAGTATTTAGCTCTGCTTCCTTTCCGAGGTTGACTGGTGTATTTTAGCCAGTTTGACTGAAATCCATCCTCTAACAGTTCAGTGTTAGTGCTACTCTAAAGAAGATGTATGAGTCTGTGTCATCGAAACTTGATTGATTTAGATGGGAATTTAAAGGTTATGGGTCACTTCAGAGAAGCGATGTGTCTCATACCCAGCTCTTCTGATGCTGACTTTCTCTTGTCTTTTTCATTAGCTGAGGAAACGCGTGAAGCTTGAAGGGAAAGAACTCGAAGAATATGTGGAAAAAGAGAAACTAAAGAAAGAAGCTGCTAAGAAACTTGAGCAGTCGAAAGAGTGAGTCACTCACATAAGAGTAACTCGTAAGGTTAAGTCAGCATATAATGTAAAAAGAACACATTTGTAGGATTCAAACACTCAGTGGCCTTCAGTGAAGATAGCTTAAATTGTCTTAAGGCTTTATGACTTATTAACATTTTCAAATGGCAAAAATAAAACCTTTTGAGTGCTAATAATGCCAATGTATTAAGGATGGTAATGTCACATTTTTACAAAACCCTGATCTACTTATACCAACTACTATGACTTGGGGTAACAGTGGATAGTCATTCATTCATTCATGGTTTTATAAATACTAAGCCAAACTGACTTAGTAACATTGTGACCCTGCTGTGTTCCCAAACCCTCCCAGGGCGGATATCGACTCCAGTGATGAGAGTGATGTGGAGGAAGATATCGACCAGCCTTCAGCTCATAAGACAAAGCATGACCTGATGATGAAAGGCGAAGGCAGTCGCAAAGGCAGCTTCTTCAAACAGGCCAAAAAATCCTACCCTATGTTTCCTGCCCCAGAAGAAAGAATTAAATGGGATGAATATGGCGAGATCATCAAGTATGTGAGCAAAACAAACTCTTTGGGCTCGGTGAATTGGATCTCTCTGGTCGCCATGTGCTTTGCTCTTGAATGCCTTGGCTTGAGAGATAGAGGAGGCTTGGAATTGGAAGCATAAAACAGAAACGTTGAGGGGCATCTTGAGGATTAGTAGGAAAGGGAGTGTGTAGTTTAATTACTTGGTTTCATGAAAGGTTTGAAGCTAAGGGACATGCTGTGGAGTTTTTGCTGGTAGTTGTATTTATAATACTTTTGGCTACAAGGGGAATATGAAATAAAGGGTGGAACCATGAAAAACAACTAAAATCACATACTCAGACTGCAGTTTTGGAAACATTGCTAACCTGAGTAAAAGTCTGCCAGGGTTCCCTCTGCTTCCCCAGAAACAGTTAGGTGCCTTGGCCTAGTACACAGTGTCTGACATTCTTGCTCTCATGTTTTCCTCTTCCCTTCCCTGTCTGGCTATATATAGATATATTTAAGTGTCTCTCTCTCTCTGCATTGATACGCACTTGTTTACCACTTGTATAGCCAGGATTATAAGCATGTATTTTATACTTGCCTAGTACTTCCATAATGTTGTTGAGCAAGTGGTAGTCTTAGATCATTCTTGTGCTTACTTAGGAAAGTCCCATTGTCTACATAGCCCTCTAAAACAACCAAGAGAAAACATGGCAATGTAAACAATGCTGGTGTTTTTTTAGGTTCATTTGATAAGTGACCAGTCTGCTGCTTACTCTCTGTGTGTGTGTGTGTGTGTGTGTGTACACAAATGTGCCTTGTATACATATGTGTATGTGGAAACCAGAAGACAACTTGCAAGAGTCAGTTCTTTCATTCCATTGTAGGTTCTGGAGATCAAACTCAGGTTGTCAATTTGGGCAGCAAATTCCTTAACCCACTGAGCCATCCATCTCATGGCCCTGGACACTACTCTTTAACTTGACTTTCCTAAGAAACATGGGGATACAAATTAAATGAAGTTGTAGGAAGTTTTTGTTTTTGCTTTGGGTTTGGGGGGAGGGGAGGGGCTTTAGAGATCAAACCCAGGGTCTTGTAAATGCTAGGCAGTTATTCTATCACTGAATTACACTCTAGCCTGTGAGATTTTGTTTTTAAGGAAGGTCTCTAGCCTGGAATCACACTAAATGTGCTTTAAGTGGTTGTTACTGCTATGGTTATTCTGTGGTTTAGAGTTGGGGATGTTAACTGTGGGGAGTAAGAAACTGTAGCAACCTGGCTGTTAGAGAATAGAGCCTGGGTTCTCAGAGAGGAGTGAGAATGGACTAGAACGTTAGAAGGATGGTCACAGGGTGGTAGAGGATTGTAAAAA
The DNA here is from genome assembly GCF_003668045.3 of Cricetulus griseus. Lineage (NCBI taxonomy): Eukaryota > Metazoa > Chordata > Mammalia > Rodentia > Cricetidae > Cricetulus > Cricetulus griseus. The sequence continues at coordinate 104,037,171 of NC_048598.1, read as the reverse complement.
CAGGTATCTCACTCTTTTCAGCAGTGCTCACAGGGAGAGTTGTTGTGGGGCACACATACACATACACTCACACAAACAAGTAAATTATAAAGAGTGCAGGGCCGTCCAGTGGTGGTGGTGGTGGTGTTGCACGCCTTTAGTTCCAGCACTGGGGTGGAAGAGGCAGGTGGATCTCTGTGAATTTGAGACCAGCCTGGTCTACAAAGCTAATTCCAGGGTAGCCAGGGCTATAAAGAGAAACCCTGTCTCAAAAAAACAAAACAAAACAAAAAACAAATAAGCAACAACAACCAAAAATGCAGGGCCAGATTTCAAGAGTGCTTGTTGCTTGTTCCAGCCATTCAGTTCTTTTTTTGATGTGTTCAGGGTTTCTCAGCAGTCTACATCATCCTTAAAGAGCGTTCTCCGGCTGGAGAATGTAGCTCAGGAATAGCATGCTTGTCTAGCTTGTGTAAGGTCATGGGTTTGGTCCTTAGTGCTGCTAGCTAAATAAATAAATAGCACTCTTCAGTAGTTATAAAAAACATAGCACATATAATCATCTGATTGGTAGTGTGCATTAATTAGCTTTGAGTTGAATTAAGTCTTAAGATATTCGAGGAGTCTTTAAATTATGCCATCTATTAGTCTGTTACATATGTTACATAATGTTAGCATACCTTCCATGTGTGTAATTAGAGAATCACTGTTTAGACCAGAAGATTTCTTAGTGCCAGAACTTCAGGCCACTGAAGAAGAAAAAAACAAATTAGAATCGGGTTTGACAAATGGAGATGAGCCCATGGATCAGGACCTGTCTGATGTTCCCACCAAGTGTGTTTCTGCAACAGAGTCTATTGAGATAAAGTAAGTGCCTTTGTGGGGTTTGGAGATCAGGGTAAACTATATCAGGTAAGATATAGTTTCAAGCCCTTGAATTATATAACTTACATTGTTTCAAAAGTGAGATTTCAGCAGAGCCACTATGAGTTCATGCTTTTAAAACTCCCTTTTCTGTGAAGTATGTTGGTATTTTCATTGAGGATCCTTGAATACCAAAGTAATTGTTGGGAAGGGAGCTGAAGATTAAATTGTACATTTATATGAAGAGACATTATTTCCTGCCTTTTTAATAAATCTAGTAGCAGGTGGGAGAATGGTGCAGCTGAGAAGCTAATTCTTCTGCATATTACTTGCTTCATGAAATGTCCTCCTTGACTTAGACATTCTAATGTTTGGGGGTAGAAAATTTTCAGGACCAGAAGTAGTCAAGAAATTCTTTCCTTTCCTGCATAGTCCAGTTAATACTGCCAAGAAGTGATTATTTTGGAATTTGAATCATCAGAGAACAAATGGTTTTTTGTTCAGTGATATCTTTTGTGTATATTCTTAATTGGGAGTCATACTGTAACATGCATTTTACAATTTCTCCTTATATGCATTTCTTTCCTGATGGTAAAAGCCTACTTTTAGAGTTAAGAAAGTGAGCTTGAATAATGATATTTAATTACAGAGCCAGGGTTACTTACATAGACTATGAAGGACGTTCGGACGGAGACTCCATTAAAAAGATCATCAATCAGATGAAACCACGGCAGTTGATCATTGTCCATGGCCCACCAGAGGCCAGTCAGGACCTGGCCGAGTGTTGCCGTGCATTTGGTGGGAAAGATATTAAAGTGTACATGCCAAAGCTACACGAAACAGTTGATGCCACAAGCGAAACGCATATCTACCAGGTAAATATGTTGTCAGTGGAGCCATGGGGAAGTAGACATTGCTGTTGGCACACTAGCTCATGTACATTAGGAATATGGTGAGTGAGATGGGTACAGCTCCCTACCCTAACAATCCCTAAATTCGAGATGTTTAAACCAAATAAATCAAATGCCCCTAACACTTACTCATTTGGCAGTGTGTAAGGTGCTGGGAGATAAAGAAGAGGGCTCCTACTCAAGTTTGGAGGTTTGGAAAAGGTTTCCTGGAAAAAAAAAATGACAACTAAACAGGCTTTTTAAAAAAAATAATTATTTTTATTTTATGAGCATTGATTGGTGTTTTCCCTGCATGTATGTCTGTATGAGTGTGTGAGATCCTTTGGAATTGGAGTTACAGACAGTTGTGAGCTGCCATGTGGGTCCTAGGAATTGAACCCTGGTCCTCTGGAAGAGCAGCCTGTGTTCCTAACCACCAAGCCATCTCTGCAGCACCCTAAACAGGCTCTTATTGGATGTTTAGCTACTTTGTCAGGACAGACAGCAGCAAAGAGTGGGGAAAGAGTGTTCTAGTCAGATAGACAACTTTGGCCAAAGTACCAATGTGAGGGAATGATAAGCATTCTCAAAATCAAAAACATACGTCCATTTCTTCATTATGAATGGCAGGGTCTGGCTGTGTAGCCCAGGCTAGTCTCAAACTTGATTCTGCTGCCTCAGCCTCCAAAGTGCGAAAATTATAGGCATATTCTACCATGCCCAGCCTCAAAAAAAAAAAAAAAAAAAAAAAAGTTTTTTTAAAAAAACTCAGCAGATGTCGTAGTTCTCCTAATTGAAAGAAACAGTGTGGCTAAATGAAGGAGAAATAGTCTTATCTGGAGATAGTGACAGTGAAGGTAGGCGTGACATCTATATCTGGAAGAGGTTAGAACTTGCCCGGCAGAAAATCATATCGGGTATGTAAGAGAAAGAGACATGGAGGTGTGAAATTAATGGCACATTCCAGAAAGCACAGCAGCCATAGCTGCACAGATGGTCATCTGAGCACTAGTCTTCATTTCAATGATCACACTAGAAATACTAGAGGTGGCACCCCAGTGTTAGTATCCAGGTGGGTGTGGGACGCCGTGACTCTGTTGTACAGTCAGATTGACAGTCTTATTTTGGAAAATGGCCAGGGATTCTCAAGCCCTTACAGATAATTGGGTCACTGTGAAGAATGACAGCCTGAGGAGAGAGATTTTCAGATGTTGATCATATTGCCAGAGTTAGAAAATGGCAGAAGACTATGTTTGATTTGTTAACCTACACCCTCCCTTTGTTAACCTCCCCTCCCTTTGCATATCCAGGTACGATTAAAGGACTCGCTTGTCAGCTCCCTTCAGTTTTGTAAAGCTAAAGATGCCGAGCTGGCTTGGATAGATGGTGTCCTAGACATGAGAGTTTCCAAAGTGGACACAGGAGTTATTTTAGAAGAAGGAGAGCTCAAGGATGATGGAGAAGACTCTGAAATGCAAGTGGATGGTCCTTCAGATTCCAGTGCCATAGCCCAGCAGAAGGCCATGAAAAGTCTGTTTGGAGATGATGACAAGGAATTGGGTGAAGAGAGTGAGATCATCCCCACACTGGAGCCTTTGCCACCTCATGAGGTCAGAGGTCGCTGCTTTCTCTTGTCTCTACCTTTTAGTGGCCCTGGGGCTTGATTGATGGTCCTCAGACATGCTAGTCACATGCTTCTCCATTGAGCCACACCCCCAGTCTGTCTGTCTCCCCACTTGTCATCCTTCTAGCTCCCCTGTTGTGATTTTAGCTGTTTAAAATACATTGTGTGGGGGCCAAATTTGGAGCTCTTACAAAAGATTACCCAGGGCATGTATCTGTGTGTCTCAGTCTTTGCAGCTAGAGGATGATAATTTAAAGAAAACCTTTACCAAATCCTTTTTTAATTATTAAAATTTTTCAGGTAGGATGCACAATGTTATACTTTATTCATTCATTCATTTTTGAGACAAGGCTTTACAGTGTTATTATTTATTTATTTATTTATTCATTTATTTATTTTTGAGGCAGGGTTTCCCTGTGTAGTTTTTGAGCCTGTCCTGGAACTAGCTCTTATAGACCAGGCTGGTCTTGAACTCATAGAGATCTGCCTGCCTCTGCTTCCCGAGTGCTGGGATTAAAGACATGCGCCACCACCGCCCAGTTTATTATTTATTTTCAAACAGAACTGTTTTGTGAATTCTCTCTTTCTCTTCTCCCTCAAGCCCTGGCCCCTCCTTTCTGCTTTCCTGTCACGAGTGTCATATCACTCTCCCTTGGCTAATAATGCAGTCGTTCGCGATCTGTGTTTTTAGAATGGATTTTGAAATACGGAGTCTGTGAGGCTCTCCAGTGAGGAGATGAGAGTGTACTAAGAGTGCCATTTTTCTGTGTTGTCGGTTCCATTCAAATCACTTTGGTTTGATGCAGTTAAATGTCTTCTTCCACTGACTATAACTTTAATGCTGGCCTAGGAGTTACATGTTCTCAAGAGGGACCTAGTTAATTAGAAAAGCTCCTAGGTGGTGAAACTAGAGCAATATTAATGCTGTAAGAGTCCTACAGGCTTGTTAAGTGAAGTCTTTAGTTGCGATAGAGATAGTACTTTCTGCTGGCTTCTGATACAGCACTACCCTTGAAATTGGGAAGAGGAGGAAAGAGGAATTTTTTCTCTGTACTAAAGCAATAGTACCCTCCAAAGCACGTTCAGAGTAGGCAAAACTACTTGCCTTTCTGGTTCTCAGCCTGTAGTACCCATTGCAGACTCTCTGAGGAGGCAGGAATGTGGAAGTGGGATTAGGAAAGACTTATACTCTGAACTAAACAGGGGACTGGGGCCTGGAAGTGAGGTTTCAGTTCAGTTCTGCCTCTTCACACTCTCATTGACCCCTCCAGCGAGTGGGTGGGTGAAGAGCATAATATTACCTTGAGTCTCTGTTATAGGAGGCATGACTAATGAAATTGTGAAACATCAGAAAATGTGAAGGGCTTTGTAATGGTAAGTGACAAAGTAGAACCCGAATAACAAAACTTAGAATGTAACTGACAGTCCTGAAATGATCTGTCAAAGGATTGAGGGAGTAATAAAAATATCTTAGAGACCATGCAGCCCTCTACTTTATCCAATACAGCTTTGTGCCTACTGTTTAACTGATGTTACTCTTTCCCCTTTGACTTTATTCAAGGTTCCTGGACACCAGTCAGTTTTTATGAATGAACCAAGACTGTCTGACTTCAAGCAAGTTCTTTTGCGGGAGGGGATTCAAGCGGAATTTGTAGGGGGAGTACTTGTCTGCAACAATCAAGTAGCAGTCCGCAGAGTAAGTTTATTTTATTATTATTATTATTTTATTTTAGAAACAATCTTTTTTTAGGTATCAATCCCCCCATTCCCTCACATTCCCATCCTCCCTTGCCCCCACTGGCTCCCCCAACCCACCCCCACCCACTCTCCAAGGGTAGTGGGGCCTTCAATGGGGATTCATCAAAGTCTGTTATATCATTTGAGGGAGAGCCTAGGCCCTCTTCCATGTATCTGGGCTGCAATAGTATCCCTCCATAGGAAATAGGATATCAAAGTCCATTTGTACACTAGGGATAAACACTAGCTCCACTGTTAGAGGTCCCATAGACTGCCCAGGCCTCCTAGCTGACACCCACACTCAGGGGGCTTGGTTTGATCCAATGCTGGTTCCCCAGCTTTATGACTGGGGTCCCTGTACTCTCTCTAGGTCAGGTCAACTGTTTCTGTGGGTTTCTCTTACATGGTCTTGGCTCCTTTGCTCTTCCATCCTCCCTCTCTACAACTGGATTCCAGGAGTATGGCTCAGTGCTTAGCTGTGGGTGCCTGCTTCTGCTTCAGTCAGCTACTGGATGAAGGCTCTAGAATAACAATTAAGGTAGTCATCAATCTTATTTTAGGGGAAGGGCATCAAAGGCCGCCTCTCCCCTATTGCTTAGATTCTTAGTTGAGGTCATCCTTGTGGATCTCTGAACATTTTCCTTATGCCAGATTTCTCTTTAAACCTATACTGGCTCCCTCTATTAAGATATCTCTTTTGTTGCTCTCTTCTATTTCTCTCCTGACTCAGTCTTCCTGATCTCTCTTGTTCTCTTCTCCCCTTCTCTTTTTTGTATCTTTTCCCTCCCCCTCCCATGCTCCCAATTTGCTCAGGGGTTCTTGTCCCTTTCCCCTTCTTCAGAGGACCATGTGTTTCTCTCTTAGGGTCCTCTTTGTTTCCTAGTTACTCTGGTGGTGTGGATTGTAGGCTGGCAGTCCTTTGCTCTGTCTAATATCCATATATGAGTGAGTACATACCATGTTTGTCTTTTTGTGACTGGGTTACCTCACTCAGGATGGTTTCTTCCAGTTCCATCCATTTGCCTGCGAATTTCAAGATTTCATTGTTTTTTTCCACTGAGTGGTACTCTATTGTGTAAATGTACCACATTTTTTTTCTCCATCCATTCTTCAGTTGAGGGGCATCTAAGTTGCTTCCAGGTTCTGGCTATTACAAACAATGCTGCTATGAACACAGTTGAACATATGTCCTTGATGTATGAATGTGCATTCTTTGGGTATATGCTGGATCTTGAGGTTGACTGATTCCCACTTTCCTGAGAAACCACCATACTGATTTCCAAAGTGGCCACACAAGTTGGCACTCCCACCAGCAATGGAGGAGTGTTCCCCTTTCTCCACATCCTCTCCAACATAAACTGTCATTGGTGGTTTTGATTTTAGCCATTCTGACAGGAGTAAGATGGTATCTCAGAGTGGTTTTGAGTTGCATTTCCCTGATAGCTAAGGATGTTGAGCACTTTCTTTTTCTTTTCTTTCTTTTTTTTTTTTTAAATACTTTATTTAACTTTATTTTATGTGCATTGGTGTAAGGATACTAGATCCCCTCGAACTGGAGTTACAGACAGGTGTGAGCTGCCATGTGAGTGCTGGGAACAGAACCCGGGTCCTCTGGAAGATCAGCCACTGCTCTTAACCACTGAGCCATCTCTACAGCACCCCCTATTTATTTATTTATTTATTTATTTATTTATTTTTGTTTTTTCAAGGCAGGGTTTCTCTATATAGCTTTGGAACCTATCCTGGCACTCACTCTGTAAACCAGGCTGACCTCGAACTCGCAGAGCTCTGCCTGCATCTGCCTCCCAAGTGCTGGGATTAAAGGCGTGCGCCACCAACACCTGGCTGTTGAGCACTTTCTTAAGTGTCTTTCAGCCATTTTAGATTCCTCTATTGAGAATTCTCTATTTAGTTCTGTACCCCACTTTTTAAATTGGATTGTTTGGTGTTTTGGTGGCTAGCTTCTTGAGTTCTTTGTATATTTTAGAAATCAGCCCTCTGTCTGATGTGGGGTTGGTGAATATCTTTTCCCATTCTGAGGGCTGCCGTTTTGTCTTGTTGACTGTGTCCTTTGCCATACAGAAGCTTCCCAGTTTCAGGAAGTCCCATTTATTAATTGTCGATATCGGTGTCTGTCCTGTACCAATTCGTTCAAGGGTACCTCCCACTTTCTCTTCGAAGAGGTTCAGTATGGCTGGATTTATGTTGAGGTCTTTGATCCATTTGGACTTAAGTTTTGTGCATGGTGATAGATATGGATCTATCTGCAGTCTTCTACATGCCAGCATCCAGTTATGCCAGCACCATTTGCTGAAGATGCTTTCTTTTTTCCATTGTATAACTTTACCTTCTTTGTAAAAAATCAAGTGTTTGCAGGTGTGTGGGTTAATATCCATTGGTCTACCTGTCTATTTTTGTGCCAATACCAAGCTGTTTTCAGGACTACAGCTCTATAATAGTGCTTGAAGTCAGGGATGGTAATGCCTCTGGAAGTTTCTTTATTGTACAGGATTGTTTTAGCTATCCTGGATTTTTTTGTTTTTCCATATAACTTTGCATATCGTTCTTTCAAGGTCTGTGAAGAATTGTGTTGGGATTTTGGTAGGGATTGCATTGAATCTGTACATTGCTTTTGGCAAGATTGCCATTTTTACTATGTTGATCCTGCCTATCCAAGAACATGGGAGATCTTTATATTTTCTGCTATCTTCTTTAATTTCTTTCTTTTTTTTCAAGATTTTATTTATTTATTATGTCTTCTGCCTGCATTCCAGCAGAGAGCACCAGATCTCATTCAAAGTGGTTGTGAGCCACCATGTGGTTTCTGGGAATTGAACTCGGGACCTCTTGAAGAACAGTCAGTGCTCTTAACCGCTGAGCCATCTCTCCAGCCCCCTAATTTCTTTCTTTAAAGACTCAAAGTTCTTGTTATACAGGTCTTTCACTTGTTTGGTTAGCATTACCCCAAGATATTTTATGTTGTTTGTGGCTATTGTAAAGGGTGATGTTTCTCTGATTTCTTTCTCAGCCCATTTATCATCTGTATATAATATAGTAGGGCTACTAATTTTTTTTTTTTTTTTTTTTTTTTTTTTTTTTTTTTTTTAGTAATGTTGTATCCTGCCACTTTGCTGAAGGGCTAGAGTAGTAGATATGTATTGTTTAAATCTGGTTTTGTCTTGCTTCCCCATCTATAGTGATTGAAAGCTTTGCTGGGTATAGTAGTCTGGACTGACATCTATGTTCCCTTAGCATTTGTAGAACATCTATCCAGTACCTTCTGGCTTTCAGAGTGTCCATTGAGAAGTCAGGTGTAATTCTGATAGGTCTGCCTTTACATGTTACTTGGTCTTTTTCTTTGCTGCTCTTAATTTTTTTTCTTTATTCTGTAAGTTTGGTGTTTTGATTATTATGTGCCGATGGGGACTTTTTTTTGTGGTACAGTCTATTTGGTGTTCTGTAAGCTTCTTGTATTTTCATAGCCATATCCTTCTTTAGATTGGGAAAGTTTTCTTCTATGATTTTGTTGAATATGTTTTTTGTACCTTTGAGGTGGGTTTCTTCACCTTCTTCTGTACCTGTTATTCTTAGGTTTGGCCTTTTCACTGTTTCCCATATATCCTGGATATTTTGTTAGGGATTTGTTGGACTTGAGATTTTCTTTGGTCTATGACTGTATTTCCTAGTGAGTCTTCAACACCTGAGATTCTTCCATCTCTTGTATTCTGTTGGTTATACTTACATCTGTCGTTCCTGATCATTTACCCAGCATTTCTATTTCCAGCATTCCCTCATTCTGTGTTTTCTTTATTGTTTTCAGCTTTCAAGCCTTGAACTGTTTGAATTGTTTCTTTCACTTGTTTGGTTGTTTTTTCTTGGCTTTCTTTGCATTCTTTAAGAGATTTGTTTATTTCTTGAATTTTTTGGTTTGTCTTTTCCTCCATTTCTTTAAGGGATTTTCTCATTTCCTTTTTGAGGGTTTCTATCATCTTCATAAAATTGTTTTTAAGGTCCTTCTCTTCTGCTTCATCTGTGTTGGGATGTTCAGGTCTTGCTGGTGTAAAGCCCCTAGATTATGGTGGTATCATATTGGTCTTTCTGTTGTTGAGTGTGTTCTTATACTGTCGTCTTCCTGTCCCTTCTTCGAGTGGGTACAGGTGGTGTCTCTCCCTCTCCTCTCGTCTCCCGGTGGGTGTAGGTAGGCCAAGACTTCAATGTCAGCAACTCCGGATGGTCCGGCCTCTCCTGGTGTTCTCCTCACTCAAGCGGAGGGCGTAGGAGGGCTAAGACTCAAGTGGAGGGCATAGGGGTTCCCAAGGCTGAGGTGTGGCCAGACTCTGGGTGGTCCGTCCTGCAGGTGGCAAGTCTGTAAGTTTATTTTTAGAAATGGCTGGGTTGAAATGTGTGTTTGCTTCTGAGGCTTTGTCATATTTATCTATAGTTCTAATAATTTCCTAAAACTGAAAACCAGCCATTTACATTCATAGTGTTGGCCTTAAAGACTCATAACAGTGATTTAAATGCACGGCACATAATTTTATAGTCAATTTTTATTATTTGAATCCTCTGACATTTATGTGTCTGTAAAAACTTATTACTACTATATTGTACCTATATTCCAGAGTTAGGGGAACCCATTTCCTGACCAGTCACAGTCAGTGTTATAGATGTTGCTTATTGTTTCTTCATGTTGATGGACAGGAGATGTACTAAAAAAAACTTTCTAAACTGTTTTTCTAGACAGAAACTGGACGCATCGGATTAGAAGGCTGCCTTTGTCAAGACTTTTATAGGATACGAGACCTTTTATATGAACAGTATGCCATTGTGTAAAGGACATGATGTCAGGAAGTGTCTGCTTGACCTTTCTCAGGAAGAAAGGGTTCTCATCTGAGGCTAAGCTTTCGCTGTCTTGTTTTGTAACATACAAAAAGAGTCTGCAAGAAAACGTGAGCATGTATTAGATTTTGAAAAATAAGAATCAAGGGCCTGGGGTGTAGCTCAGTGGTAGAGCTCTTGCCTAGCATGTGCAAGGCCCGGGATTTAATTCCCAGTACTGAATACAGAAAGAAAGAAAGAAAGAAAGAAAATGTAAATAGAACCCATTTTGTAAATGCTCTGCCTTGCAGAATGCTAAAGGCCCAGCGGAAAGACAGGCCCAGAGCTGAAAGTGTTGATTTCCTCTGCAGATCCCTTGCTCCAAAGGGTTCATTACTTGAAAAAAAACAAAAAAACAAAAAAAACAAACAGTGCAACCTAGCAGCCCAGTTCATGGCCTTACAGAAACTGGTATGCATGCATTTTGCAGACAGTTTCTTATGTTTTCTGGAATGAACAAGGAGAATTGTATAGAAAGGATATGCTGTAAAAGAGACAGATAGAAAAACTGGGGAAACAACAACAAAAGTGCATTGTGCTGTTAGACCGTTTTGAATTCTGATATGCAGTTGCCTCCGCATGGAGTCTCTGCTGTCTACCTTCAGTGTGGTATGAGGCGGCACACGTTTAGTTTAGAAATAAATGTTTATTTCTCCCATTTCTTGTTTATGAAGATTTTTTGTTGTTGTTCAATTTGAATTTCCAACCTCATCATTTGAATAAATGTCATCTAAAAGAAAGCCTTGAAGCTGAGTGTGGCACGTACGCCTGGAATCCCAGCAGCACTCGGGAGGCTGGCGTAGGAGGATTGTGAGTTAGAGGCCAGCCTGAGCTACCTACATAGTGAGTGAGACCCTGTCTCAAAAACCAGCATAAAGAAAGCCTAGTGTCTTACCAGTTCTGCAGATATTTTGTTTAGACACAACTATTAGCCAAGCAGCTGTATTTGAAACTGTCCAATGCTCTCTTTGTAAAAAAACATGTTGACCCTCACATTTTTATAAGGTAACAGTATAATTTAACTAAAGGGTGTAAATGTGTTCCTTTCTTAGCCTGTTTTCTAAGGTTATATAAACAGTGGTTGGATTTTATGCTTATTACTACAAAAATAGTACTGAACTGGGGTAATTGCCACCCTTGATACAGTTCAAAGAATCCTGCTTAAGAGTAAAAACTGAAAATAATGCAATTCCATTGACTTGAACAATGAACCATGTTGTCCCATTGCAACCTGTTGTTTTAGTTCTTAGAAGGCAGCGTACTCAGGCAGTCCTTGCTGCTTGCTTAAGCTTTAAGCCTTGCTCTCTGAACATAGCATTTAGAGAAGCCTTGATCTTGTTTAACCAAGTGATCTACTGTCAGGCTAAAATTAGCCTTTTATTCAGTTTTATGTGCTAACAGAGCCTTCTGTTGTAGATTACAGCGCTGAAGCCTTTGGATACTGAAAAGCAGTTGCAGAGATGAGTGTAAAGAGTATGTTTTCTTTTTAGCAGTCACGATACATTCCTCTTTTTCCTCGTTACTATATAGAGGAAGCCTGTAATTCTATTTCTATTCCAGGAGAAGAAAACCTGCAGTTGTTACATGGTATAAAGTTTCTGGCTGTATCTATTCCATGGTAATACTTTTATCTAAATTATTTCTTGCCTAGTCTTTCTGCTGTCCTATGAGCAGGAATTAAATTTCAAAGTACTGCTTGAAGATGGCTGTTCTACATAATGCCATTAGAGAACAATATTTCTGCCTGTGTCTAGATGACATTATCCTAAAATTCCTGAGATGGAGAACTTCATTACAGCCTCGGCTACTTAGGAAAGAAAAACATGACTTTTAAAGACAGCAGTGAGATGGATCATGAGCGCAGATCAGCTCTGAGAAGCAAGAATACATACAGCATGTGAACTGTCAGCCGATAACCGCAAGGAGCTTTCTTAAAAAGAAGTTTTTATGGCATGATAGCACATGCCTGTAATTTCATCACTTCATTCAAACTTGGTTTAAGGCCAGCCTAGACCACATAAGATCCTTCTCAAAAGAAAGAGAAAGGGTCTGGGGATATAGCTCAGTATATCTAGCATGTGTGAGGCCCAGGTCTGAAGGTTGAGGGCTGCTTATTGTATTTGTTTCAGTGCAATTATACACGTCAAGTATTGTTGCAGTTGTTTCTATATTTCTGTGGATCAATAGGTTACCTAAAACAATAGCTTAGAAAACAGTTTTTGTATGAGGGGCTGTTCGCCTTTTTTTGTGTTTGTGTAGTTTACATACCATAAAATATTTAATCTTAAAATATACTGGTTTTGGTGTATCCAGAATGTGCAACTGCTACTATGTAATACCAGAATACTTTTTATCATTCCATAAGGAAACCTAGTAACCTTTGCACTCCATTTTCACTTCTCCCTAGTCAATCATCAATCTTTCTGTCTCTTCTGGACATCTCATTAAAAAAAAAAAAATCATGCAACATGTGGCCTTTTGTGTCTTCTTTCATTTCAATTGTTTTTCAAGATTCATTAATGTAGTAATGTGTTAGCATCATTTTTGTTTGCTTTGAGGCATGGTCTTGCATTGTATAGCTCAAGCTGGGTTCAAGCTTATAATCCTCCTGCCTCTAGAATGCTGGGATTTATAGGTGTACACTTTCAATATCCGTTTTATGGTTATTTGATTTGACACTCCTTTGTTTCGGTGTCATGTCTGTTCATCAGTTGATGTACATTGAGTGGTTCCCAGTTTCTGGCTGCTACAAAAAAAAATGTTGCTTTGAATGTTCTTGTACAAGATTTTTTAAAACATAAGGATTTGTATTTTAAATTTTCTTGTGTGTATGCTTAAGAACAGGATTCCTGGGTCATATGGTAACTGGTTAACCATTTAAGGAACTACAGACTGTCTTGGGGAGTAGCTGTGCCATTTCGTGTTCCCATTGGCAGATGTAGAAATGTTCTGTTTTTGTCACATGTATTCTTGACTCCATCTTCTATTTTCACCATCCCTAGCATGTGAGAAGAGGTTTTGCTTTGTATTTCCCTAATAAACAATTATGTTGAGCGTGCTGTGTTTCCTGTACTTATTGGATGTTTATGTGTCTTTGAGGTAATACCTCTTCGGCTCCTTTGTCCATTTGTAAACTGTTCCTTTGTCATTAATGGTTAGAAGTTTTGTATGTTTTCTAGATACTTCTATACATGAGTGGTAAATATTTCTGTGGCTTGTCTTCACTTTGTTGGTCATGTGATTTTAAACAAAATTTATAATTTTAAGGTCCATTTTTCCCCTTTTTAATTACCTGCATTATTGGTATCATTCTTAAAAAGCATTCTCTTATTTTGAATGTTTTAATTTATTTGGTGGTGGGGGCAGTTGCACAATTGCCAAAGCATGTGTGCAGAGGTCGGAGGACAACTTGCAGGAGTCCATTCTCCTCTTCTACCATATGGAACTCAGTTAGCAAACTAAAGTTGTCAGGCTTGGTGACAAACACTGCCTGCTAAGCCTAAGCCATCTTGCCTTTAAAAACCATCCTTAAAAAACTTTATCCAAAGTTGCAAAGATAGACTTTTTTTCCTAATGTTACAGTTTCAGCTCTTACAGGTAGGTTTTTGTTTGTTTTTTAACCAATGTTAAATTATAAGGTAAGCAGGTAATTTCATTTTTTCCTGCATGTGGATGTCCAGTTGGCCTGGTATCATTCGTTGTATTTCCTATCAGATTATTTTGCCTTGTTGAAAGTTGGTTGACCAAATCCAAGTTTGTGTCTGCCCATCCAGTTCCGTTTCATTGATCTCTGTGTCTTCGTGCCAGTGTTACACCATCTGGACCACTTCCTGTTTGTCAACTGTGAGACGGGACGTTTGAATCCCCTAACCTGCTTCCCTTCAGGACTTTCTTATCTGTACGGACTCCTTTGCATTTCCATGTTAATTTTGGAATCAGTTCATCAATTTCTGCAAAAAGCCCCATCTTAATAGGAATGGGTGGTGGGGGGCGCTATTGAAATGTATTACTTCAAATCTTACAATGCAGTGTCTAGAGAGGTCTTCATAGAATTTATCTAGTCAAACGCATATTGATACTGAATGAATAAAGCTATGGGATAGGAAGGATTTGTTTGAGAGGCACAAGGCTGGTTCTGGGCAGGGTTGGAATAGGAGGCCAGCTGTGGAGAGTCTAGTACCCAGAGTCGGGCATGGCAGCACCCTCCCCCTCTTAGTTTCCTGGCATGCAGATGCCCAAGCAGAAGAATCGGCAATCCACAGCCAGTCTGGATTCCACAGCAAGACTGACCAAAAGAATCCAGTGTGCCATGTCAGTTCCTTGGTCTCTTTACTTTGCTTAGAGATAATGCCTCCAGTTCATCTGCTCTAAGGACAGCACCTGATGGGACTCTAGCATGAGGAGATTGACTTCCATCATGTCACAGCCGCTAAAGGTGAGAAATAGTGTGCAAGCCTGTGTTTCCCTTTTGAGTATTGCTCATCATGTAAGGCAAAGGGTGTCAGTAGGGATCACCAATTCATTGAGAGACAGATGGGTTTGAGGGATACTAAACCCTCCTGGATACATCTTACAAGTCTTTCTGGGACTTGACCTCACTTTGTTGGTGAGAGAACAAGGGAGTGAAGACGCAGGGAAAAGGCAGGACATACTGCAGCAAGTTCAAGTGAAGGCTGAACTTCTCATTTCTAGCCCTGCTCTTAAGCCACTAACGTTTATTTTTGAGAAACTATCCTCAAATCAAAATAAAAACAGGACTTCGATAGAATTGATGAGATAAGGGTGGTTGATAATGCCAGTTCCTTTCAGTATGTATTTTGGGGGTCAAAACAAAACAAAACAAAACAGGATGCTCCTTACCACACATCACTTCTCAAGAAATGAACATTGATAAAACCACCATGTCATGTACAGTCCCCATCCAGATGTTGCTATTATTTGCAGCTGTTTTTTTCTAAGCACAAGCAAAACATGCACGTGAGCCGTCTGTTCACTTTCCTAGCCTGGCACTGGAATTGGTGAGCCAGCTGTGCCGCTGTTTCTGTGATGGTTTTGAGCTCCTGGAGGTAATGCTGTGAGTGAGCTCACACAGTCAGAGTTGCTCACACCAGCAGCTCTTCCAGATCCTTGATGCTGTGGACCAGGAGCTTCTGGAAGCCACTAGGTAGCATGTGTCCAGTTTTCTTGTCCCATAACCGACGCTGGGCATCAGGCTCTGGCCCCTCATCTCCTTTCACACCATGTTGTCAGTACCTGTGGATTTCTGTCAGTTGTACCTAACTTTGATCTATTGGTCTGACTTGTGCCAGATGAAGGTGCTTCTGGGTCCTCTTTTTGACAGTCTTGGGTTTCACCAGAGGTTGGAAAGGAATCACAATGAACGCCTCACTGGAAATAGCTGTCATTTGTTTCTCAAGTGCTCTTCTAATACCTCCCCCTATTGACTACTTCAATTTAATTTCCTTTAGTCTCCTTCAACTGGAGCACTGGCTTGGTTTCTCTCTCATAGGCTGGGCATTTTTGAAGAGTGCAGGCCAATTACTTTACAGAATGAGCCTCACTGTAGCTTGTGGGATATTTATTAGTGATTAGATTGAGAAACACCGCCCTGTGTTTATTATGTCAGGAAGTACATGGATCAGTTTCCCCGTTACTAGTCATGCTAAAGTTTAACAATTGGGCATGCTGTCTTCGGAGTTTTCGTTTGGTTGGTTGGTTTTGTTGTTGTTTGTTTGTTTGTTTGTTTGTTTTGAAACAGGTTTTCTCTGTATAATCCTGGCAGTCCTGAACTTACTCTGTAGCCCAGGCTAGTCTCAAGCTCAGAGACCCGCCTGCCTCTGCCACCCAAGTGCTGGGATTAAAGGTGTGTGCTGCCAGCAGCTAGCTGCTGTCTTCAAATTGTCTTAATTTACAATTAAGAAATTAATGCATGCCTCTCCCACCACATGGTGTTTTGATATGGTAAGTGAACACCACAGGTACTTATTAAGGAGGAATAAGTGGGGTAGGGGGCGACTTTGAGACTATTGTAATCTTTCTTTTCTCAAACTTGATACTCTAGTTTTAACATCCATTAATAATTTTTATTTGAATCACTTATTGCCAAGTGGCAATTGTGTCATTTTACCATTGTGTTTGCATTTGATTGACATTCCATCTGTCAGGTAGTTTCATCATCCCATGCATTCCCATCGGTAGGCAACACTGTTTCCTGCTTTATATCTGCAGGGCTCCTGAGTACTTGTAGGCAAGCTATAGCATCCTCACATGTTCTCCATGCTCCTTGGAATACTTTGTTACATTTCTGGTGACTCCAGGTGTCATCCGGAATGCTCGGTACCCCAGTCCTGGGGCAATGAACCATTTCCCCACAAACATCTTGGCGTAAGAGTTGAGAGTGATGCTGGACTGAGCTTACTTGCCAGCTGTGCTGACACTGCTGCCGTGTCCTTTTAGTGAACCAATTTGAGAACTTACCTGTGGATGTGTACCTGTTTCTTCACCCATCAGTGGCCATTCAAACCTACAGGTCCTGGGCTCTCATTTCCTTCACAGGGCTTATTCTAGTCTTCCTAACTCCTTAATGTTTAAAAACCCTGCCCTCCACAGGCCTCCCTATGGGCTGGTTCTTTGCTATGAGCACCTATGCATTACTGCTCAAGGACCACGTTTCCCCGATGGTCCCAGTAGCCACCGGCACCTACCAGCCAGCCCCACAGGGGACATCCTCAAGCTGACACCTTAATCTCAGCCCAGGGCTTGGACTGGTGAAATAATACTTAACTCTGGAGGTTTCTACTCTGGAACTATATATAGCCTGTGAACTTCCATTTGGTCTGTCTGGGTTTTGTTTGTTTTTTAAGATTTATTTTGTTTTATGTGTATGAGTGTTTTGTCTATATGTATGTCTGTGACCATGTGGGTGCCTGGCACCCACAAGAAACAGGAGTGGACATCAGATCCCCTGGAACCAGAATTACAGATGGTTGTGAGTCACCATGTGGGTGCTGGGAATCAAACCTGGGTCCTTTGGAAGAGCAGCCTGTGCTCTCAACCACTGGGCCATGTCTTCAGCCCTCTGTTTTGGCTGTTATGTTAAATGTTTTCCTCATAACTCTCACTCCATCAGTAAGCCTTATATTTATTGTTTGGGCAAGAAGCAAAGATAAAATAGTGGTTGGTGTGGAGGGGGGCTTGTTAGTGGAGGAACAGATGAAAAAGAAAGAGCTGTAGTGATCTCAGTCTGGCTTTCTAAGCTAGAAAACATTAGCAGTTAGAGATCTTAAGTAATAAGCTAGCACGATTTTATAACTGTCCTTTCCAAGGAACTTTGACTGTCAGTTCATTTGGATCATCCACCCCCTTAACTCTTATGTTTTAGGAGTGTCAGGGCCAAGTTCATTATATTGAATGTTGAAACGTTCTTTTATTAAACAGTCATTTTTCAGGCTTAACAGTTTGGAGTGGGAGGAATAATATGCCCCTGGACAAATGCTTCCTTAGTAAGCTCAGGATGGAGTCCAGTTACATAACCAATGTGGACAACCTATTAGAACTTGTTCTTACCTGTGGAGAAAAATGGGTTCTACAACCATAATTATTTCCATTTTACAGACTTGTTTACAGACTTGGCTCACTTAATGGAAATAATCTTCTTCTTCTTCTTCTTCTTCTTCTTCTTCTTCTTCTTCTTCTTCTTCTTCTTCTTCTTCTTCTTCTTCTTCTTCTTCTTCTTCTTCTTTTGGTAAAAGACAAACAAAAAAATCCAAGCCCCTTTATAGTAGCCCTCACTGAGTCTTTTGTTTGTACCACACGCTATGGTACTTCACATGCATTGCCTCAGTCTTCACAGTTGTGGGCAGTATGGGCAGTTTATAATCCCCATTGACAGATAAGAAAACTGAGGCTTACAGTCTGCCATTGGTTACCCTCCAGTTCTTACCCATGATAGTGTTACAGAATATGATAGTCCTTAAAAGTAAGTTTTAAAATTGTGTGTGTGTGTGTGTGTGTGTGTGTGTGTAGGTCAGAGGACAATTTGTTAGAGTTGCTTCTCACCATCTACCCTGTGGGTCCCAGGAACTGAACTCAATCAAGCCTTAATGCCCCCAACAGTGTGTAATAGTTTTTTGTTTTGTTTGAGTCTCACTATATAGCCCAGGTTGCCCTGGGACTGGGTAGGTAGACCAAGCTAGCCTCCAACTCACAGAGAATTGCTGGGATTAAAGAAAAGTGTGTGCTGCCATGTCCAGCCCAGTGGAGAGTGTTCATGTGCTATCAGAATTCTTCTGATATGAGCTGAAGGAATACCCCTGGCCACATTAAGAACCAAGGTACCTTACTGAGACAATAACCTCAGTTGTCTCTGAGGATCAAGGTAGCAGGCCTGACAGGCTTGGATGGTACTAGTAAAAGAATGGATCGGGTACATCCATAAAGTCAGGGCCTTTCCCTCTATGGCATGCTTCCATGGCTAATGTGATGCTCTTACCAAAATCAGGCACAGATAGGGAGAGTTCTCCGTGAGGATTTGAGTAGCTCCTCCGAAATGAAGACCATGCTGTGAGACAAGCTAAGTATCTACTCTGTCAGCACAGGCTTGAGAGTGAAGGCTCAAGAGTTGAGGGCTTCAAATACCATCATGGTATGGACAGGACTAGTGAGTGACCTTACACTAACACTTCAAGTCACTGAGGATGGTGGTGGCACCATTTGCAGGATCAGTGATAGGAACCATCCAAAGCCCCCAGTATTGCACAGGAAGCACTCGGCACATGTTCCCAATTAAATGCCACCCTCAAGACATTGCCTCCTGGCACCGCATTATGACTCTAAAGCTAGGTGTCATCTCCATTATCAAATTGGAAAGAACTTGCTCTGAGGGGTCTAAATAGCTTTTCAAAGTCACAGAGCTGATTACTGGCGAGCTGGAGCTTTTAACATGCCACTTTGCCTACAAGAAAAAAAAAAGCACTCATATTTATCGTTTCAGCTTCTAGACAAGACCCTCTAAAATAACTTTCAATTGTATTACTCACAGTGTCTTCTAAACAACAGGGGAATTCCTACCATGTGGCCTAATGGAGATCCACCGCATATAATACAGCAAGCTTTCCAGTTTGATCCAGAGATAATGCAATCATCTTAAAGTTACCGAATCTTCTCTCTACCCCTAGTTGTTTGCTGTTTTCCACAGGATAAGAGAAAACAGCCCTCCATTGTTCCAAAAAGAAAATCCATGGGCGGCATGAGAATCTTAAAACATGTTTATCCAGAAATGCTTCCATGTGGTCTCTAGCAGTTTCTCATAAAACCTTTATGGATAAGGGAGAGATGTGCTTGCTGGTTTGGAGTCAGTCCATGGGCTTCTGATCATTTTAGTGCTGTTTCCAAAGACTGCCCATTGGCGGATCCATGTGAATCTGGATATGCAGGCTCTGTGTTCATCTTACTCCTCTTGACATTTTTATAAATCCTGGTCGAAGAGACTGATGGCAAGTTACAAAACGTGGCAAAGGACCTGCCACTGGAAGAAACAGGCCTTGTGTGAGATGCCTGAATCTTGACAAGTTTGGGCAATGGGCTAAATCTAAGAAAATGAAATGTCACCCGTCTTTCTAAACCAGTGGCACAAGTATATGATGTAGGGTTAAAGCTTAGAATTCTGGATGTAATACAAGAAGCGTTTCTTGAGACTAAAATTTGAGTATAAATATGGCAGCAAAACAAACAAACAAAAAATAAGCAATGGATGGTTGGGCCACATTGCTAACAGACCAATGGACTCTAATACTAATAGATTATACAATAAAAGAGGGCGGGTCCTATTTCATTTTACTTGTAAGACTTCATTTAGAGCTCTCTGTTCTGTACACTTAACCCTACCAACCTTTTATTTTTCACCTCAAATAAGTTGTAAAAACTTGTTATAGTTTAATCCCAGCACTTGGGAGGTAGAGGCAGGTGGATCTCTGTGAGTTCGAGGCCAGCCTGGTCTCCAGAGCGAGTGTCAGGATAGGCTCCAAAGCTACACAGAGAAGCCCTGTCTCAAAAAACAAAACAAAACAAAACAAAAACTTGTTATAGGAAAATTTAAGTACAAGAAAAATGAGTAGAAATGTCCTATATTAGATACAGTATTTTTGATCAGTTTTGCCAATATCTAACTTTTTTTAAAAAATGAAATATTGGCCGGGTGGTGGTGGCACACACCTTTAATCACAGCACTCAAGAGGCAGGAGGCTCTCTGTGAGTTCAAGGCCAGCCTGGCCTATAAAGCTATATGGAGAAACCCTGTCTCAAAAAAACAGGGAAAAAAAAGAAATATTACTATACATATATGTTTATATTGTACCCTTAGGGGGAATTTTCCTATATTTATAAGCAAATACTTCATCAAATTCATATATCATTAGTAATTTCTGCTTAATCATTGAATAAGGTTTCCAACTGTTTTCTATGTAACTGGAAATGCAGACATGTATCAAGTCAGGCAGCATGGTGAAATATATACTAGCAAACAATTTCAAATAGCTCAAGTACAGCTTTCTAAGGATATTAATCACTGATATAGGTCCAGAGGAGAGTATCCAGCATACTGAAGGATCTGGAAAGCATAGCAAACAGGAACTTAAGATTGTTAGGTTTAGATGCACATTAGGACTCATTTGGGAGAAACACCATCCTCCAAAGATCAGCAGGCCTCCATGAAGCTGATGGTCAGTCAGGTAAGCTTCATCCCCTTCAATCCCCCAGTAGTGTCTTTCATTTCTGTATTCCATGTGTAGTAGACTAGAGAAGATAAACATTTTCAACATTTAACAGCAAAATAAGAGGCCTGTAAAAGCTGGAGAGATGGCTCAGAGGTTAAGAGCACTGGCTGCTCTTTCAGAGGTCCTGAGTTCAATTCCCAGCAACCACATGGTGGCTCACAACCATCTATAATGAGGTTTGTGCCATCTTCTGGTGTATAGGAATATATATATATATATATATATATATATATATATATATATATATATAGCGGTGGTGGCTCACACCTGGAAGCCAGAGGCAGGTGGATCTCTGTGAGTTCTTGGCTAGCCTGGTGTACAGAGCTAGTTTCAGGACAGCCTGAGCTACACAAACTCTTTCTTGAAAAACAAACAAAACTTACATTTGAAGGTCCTTGGTTTGATCCCCAGCACCACATTAAAAAAAGTAAAAACTGGAAGAACCTGAGTGTAATTCCTGGCACCCACATGGCAACTCACAACTGGCTGTAACTCCCATTCTAAGAGAACAAAACATCAATGCACACAAAATAAAAATTAAAAAAAAAGAACTGGGTTAGGGAGATGGGTCAGTGGGTAGGCACTTGCTGTGCAAGCGTGAGGCCCCAGGTCCAGAACCCCAGGGCTTGCATCAAACTGATTTGTTAGTGTGCATCTGTAATCCCAGAGCTCCTGCAGTGAAAGCAGAGCCCATGGTCAGGAAACAACACAGGTCAAAGAGCCCCGGGTTGGTCTGCCATGGCGCTGGAATTGGGGAAAGCATAAAGGTGGTTGTGGAGAGCAAGAGAACCAAGTGTGTGTGTGTTGGGGGGGGGTGCAGCAGGGGACTTGTCTTCTCCTGGAAGGTACACAGGAAGAGCTAGCTCCATCCTTAGAGCCAGAAGCAGATCTCATCATCTGAGAAAACTCTGGAGTTTGACAGCTCTGAGCCTGAGAATGTGGATGGGTCAAATTCTAGAGCCACCTATTAGCCCTTTGGAACTCAAGAATGTGGAGGTTCCAGGGGTTAGGTGATAGCCACAGCACTCCACCAGGGTGATTAATACTCAGGAGGTCTTGAAAGCACAGACTGGTACTCCGTGTATACAGACCTCAGCACTGGGTTCGCTTCTTATGCTTTTGATAGTCAAGGATGGAAACAAGCAAGTGAACAGAAACTGAAAACAAGCTGATGTGGCTCTCCTGATCTCTGATAAAGAAATCCCATGGATCTGGAGAGTCTTGGCTCAATGGTTAAGAGCATTGGTTGCTCTTCCAAAGGACCTGGGTTCAAATCCCAAGAATTAACAGGTGGGATTATATAACATTTAAAATTTTCTGCATGCCAGAGGAAACTATCACCATAGAGAAGAGGCAGAGTAGAGAATGGAGGGGAAAGAATCTTTGCTAACTACACACCAGACTAAAAATGGATATCTGGGGTATGTAAAAAACTACAAAACTAGAACACCAAAGAAACAAAGCAATCACTAAATCAGTTAATGGACTGAACGTACAGTTCTCAAAAGAAGTACAGTGATTAAATAAGTACACGATAAATTGTTCAACATTCTTAGCATGCTTGTTGTCTTGTGATGTGACAAAATATCTGACAAACAGGAAGGGTTTAATTTGGCTCACGGTTTGAGGGTGCACAATCCAACACGGCAGCGCAGTCATGGTGCTAGAAGTTTCCGTTTTCTGGCCACATTACATCTATAGTCAGAAAACAAACAATCAAATTGCTTGATCTCAGATCACTTTCTTTGAATTCACTAGGACCCCAGACCATAGAATAGGCGGGTTTCCCCCACCTCCATGAACATAACACAATTTCTCACAGACATAGCCAAGGATTTGTTTTCTATGGCGATTCTAAATAGCATGAAGATTAATCAAGATTCACCACGCTTAATCATTAGAAAAATGCTGATGAAAACAACTCAGATTCCATGTCACTATTGAATGGCTATTTTCCAGAAAACAGATAACTACAAAAACTAGTGAAGATTCTTGGAAAGAAGAACGCTTTCTCACTTACTTGTTACTGACACGAGTGTAAACCGATACAGTCTCTGAGGAAGTCAATATGGAGATTTTAAAACACATACACTCATACGTCTTCTCCATTCCTCTGCCATCATGCCCAGTACTCAACTCGGTTTCTCACCATGAAACTTTCAGAATCAAGAGATTCCTGGCCAAGTAGCAAAATCATCCTATTCCTCAATGGATTTGAATGGAAACTGATAACAAAATCCAGTACAACTCCAAGAGAAGACACTGGAGGAGAGCGAAGGTGGGTCTGTAAGAATTCTCACAATGGTGAGACTTAAGAGTTTATACTGAATCATGGTCAACAATCAATCAGTCCTACATCAATCCATCACTTCAACATTTCTAACATGGAAACTCCATCATGTTTAAATTGTGAGTATGGTTTGTCTAGTAATAAAATGTAGAAACCTTTCAAAAAACAAGATAAAACAAGTAAACAAGTAAAAACTACCATGTGATCCAGCTATGCTATTTTAAAGAGAGTACCTGAAGGACTCTAAGTCAACATACCATAGACATAGCTACACAGCCATGTTTATTGCTATGCTATTCACAATAGGCAGGAGATGGAACTAACCTAGATGCCTGCCAACAGATGAAAGGATAAAGACAATGTGGTCATACACATGGTGGAACTCTATGATGTAAAGAAAAATGAAACCATGACATTTGCATGAAAATGGATGGAATCAGAAATCATTATGATTTCTGAAATATTCAAACAAATAAAAGATTCTTGAATATAGCCTAGGGTTATGTGTGTGTGGTGTGTGTGTGTGTGTGTGTGTGTGTGTGTGTGTGTGTGTGTGTTTGTAGGTCATGAAACTAACAAAGGGATCATGAGATGGGAGGAAGAGATCTTAAAGAGGGTGGGAGATGAGAAGGTCACAAAACACATATAATAAGAATGCAAAAGATAGGCAGCAAGATGGCTCAGAGGGTAAAGGCACTTGCTACCAAATTGACAACCTGAGTTCAAGTTCCAGGGCCCAAATGGTGGAAGGAGAAAACTGATCTCCATATGCACACCATGGCTTGTGTAGGTGCACATACATGCATAAAATAAAAAAGGTTAATGTAATAAAAACATTTTTTAAAATATTTTATTTTTTATTATGCATGTAGCATTCTGCTTCCATGTACATCTGCACACCAGAAGAGGGCATCAGATCTCATAAAGGATGGTTGTGAGCCACCATGTGGTTGCTGGGAATTGAACTCAGGACCTCTGGAAGAGCAGTCAGTGCTCTTAACCTCTGAGCCATCTCTCCAGCCCCAACAAAAACATTTTTAAGAGAAAGCAGAAGAGGGAACTATCTGGGGACTAGAAGGGAATAAGTCACAGGTACAGAAGGCACTGGGGAGGAAATGAATGGGAACAAAGTATAATGACACCTGTATGAAGATACCATGATGACACCCATTACTTTGTATGCTAATCCAAAAATATTTTAAAGGATTGGAGTGAAAAGTTCTCTTCTGGCCAGCTAGATGACTCTGCGGATAAAGGTGCTTCCCATACAAGCCTGATGACCTGAGTTCAATCCCCCATAAAAGTGGGAGGTGAGGACTGTGTCCATGAAGTTGTCTTTGGACATTCAGACACATGCTATGGCATGCAGGTGCCTACCCACACATCACACCATACACCAGAAAAACCAGAAAATAATGGATACAAAATATTTCTTTAAAACTTTAAATATTAAAGACAAAAAAGTCATAGTGGGGAAAAGGAGAGCCACTACAGTCATTACTAACCCATCCAGGAACGAGCCTTGAGTTTCCTGAGACTTAAAGCCAATATAAACCTGGTTAGCCCTGGTACTCCAGAAGGATGAACTTTTATTGGAAATTCTGCAAAAATCAATGAAGGACAGCAAATAAACTAAGCCATAATGACAGAGTACATTATGCTTTGTTTAATATACTGGGCCCGGTGTTTTTATTTAGTCATTGGCCTAGAGGACTTGGATTCAACCATTTAGCATGTACCACACATCTGCCATACATTACTTTGATTTAATCCTCCAGCTTCCCATGACAGATTTAACTGGTTATCCTACCTTACAGATGAGGAAGTAAAGACCCAGGCTCAGAATTTCTCCAGGTGCCAATCACAAAGAAAGAAAACCCACAATAAGGACATGGATCAGATTCTGAGCACCCCCAGGTGCACCCTTGCACTTGATTGAATATTTAAAAGGGTACAGGGGAGGAGAAGGGTGAGAGGATGGGTCACACAAAATGATGCATGATAAAGGCCTATGGAAACCCACTACTTTGTTAGCTAATTTTAAAATATAATTTTAAAAAAGTAGTTTGAACAGAGGTACACTGCGTGGGTATGCAATGCTTCTCCCAGAAGACATGGGTCAATAAATGAAAATCATAGTGATGCATGGGACATCTCCTTACAAGCTATTGCCAGGGAGACTCAACATAGTGCAGTCTAGTGTCATTTCTCTTGGTTTCACCATAACTAGATGGAAAGAACCTATTGATGGAGACACCACACATTTTGGTGGCAAGACAAAGGAATTTATCTTGAGACTCTCCCTTGCTGGCTAGCTTTCATAGTGATAGAAGGTGCTATTCAGCTTTCTGGGGGAGAAAAGACTTCAGTGGTCTTATTTAGTGCTGGATCCAATACTGACCTGCCAGGCAAGATGTGCCCACTGATGCAATAATGGCATGACCATTATGGGATTTATACCAGGCACCAAAAACCTGGTTAAAATTCTATGGCTGCAGAGGTTATAGTTGGGAACCAGTTGTTGTTGTTTTATAAAAGGGTCATGTTGTCAAACTGCCTCTTAAATATGTTTATCTCAACAGTCGTGGTCAGAGAAGCTTCTTTTTGCAGCGTGCAACAGTTAGTACAGAGATTCATAGCTGGTGAAAATGTGGATAATAATTGACTCCGAGTACTCAGCCCTAAATGGAACCTTTATACCAACTTTCCCCATCCCCCAAGGCTCAGGGCAAACACTTAAAATTTGGGTGGAAAGAATATAAGAGCTGGAGGATGGAGAGGAGTGCTGTCAAGTGCTGTCTTTTGGAAGTGACGTAGCTGTTATACTCATGAACTCACAGCCCTTGTGGTTACCTGCAAAAGGTGAAGCCAGTTGATATCCCAGCATGGATGAGGCTCATGAGGCCCCACCCCAACCTGAGGGACAGTTGGCAGTTGATGGCTGCTAGGAGAGAGACAGTAGTTTTCCGTGGGGGTTTGGCCACTGGTAGGCTCCAGTAAATTGTTCCACACCCATGTGCATATGGGTTGCACTAATTGGACTTGGAATAAATAAAAATATTATATTAAAAACAAAACAAGTAAAAAAAAAAAAAGAGTGGCCAAGACTGTTAGACACATCCTAGTGTGGCAATAGGAGCTGGGCATGGTGGCACATACCATCAATGAGGAAGCTGAGGCAGGAGAATTAAGAGATCAAGACCAGCCTGGGCTGCATAGCAAAAGCATTTATCCAAAAATGAATGAATATAAATAAGTAAAGGGGGTGGGCACTGGGCATTAGCTCAGTAGTAGAGCATTTGCCCAGCGTGTGTAAGACCCATGAATTTCATTCCCAGCTCTACAAAAGGGGGAGGCGGAGTGAGGGAGTAATAAGACAAAAAAGAAAGAAAACAGGCTGCCTCAGAAACAAGAAAAGAGGAAGGCAGTATTATATAGCTTGGAAAATAAAATTTAAATAGTTTAAAAATTCCATTTCCTGCCTTCAGAAAAAGAAACCTCCAAGTTTCTCTCTGTTGGATGGAAGCTCCAGGATCTGTTTATTTCCGGGGGTTTTCCTTGCGGTCATTTTAGTTAAGGCTGGGATCTAATTCACGCTCAGCCTCTCCTGTTCAAAATGCGTTTGCTGGCTCACCTGCCTCAAAATGGGGGCATTTTTCCGCTGCAGGCAGAGCTGCTCTCAGCAGATTTAACATGCCAAGATTTCCACCTCTGAAATACAGTAAGGAAAAGACTAATGTCAAATGAAAACCAGAAATCAAGGGGAAACCTACCAGCTCAGCATGGGTAGCAGTGATTAGTAGGAGACCCTTGAACTCAGCTCACCTTCACTTGCATTCTAATTCCTTGTCTGACTGTAGAGGGCGGGGAAAGAGAGGGCAGGATTGAGTGAGGAGGGAGGGGCTGAGGAGGGATGCTGAAGACTGCCTTCACTCTCTGGCTGGCACCCTTCTAGGCTCTTGGTTAATATGACCTGTCCACACTGTAGGTATTTAAACCTTCTTTAAATAAATAAATAAATAAATAAATAAATAAATAATTTAGCTGGGAGATGATGGCACACCATCTTTAACCCCAACAGAGGCAGGTGGATCTCTGTGAGCTCAATAGTACTGATCCTAATCTGAAAAAAATGTTTGCATTGTATTATACTAAAATATCAGTAAAGGGCCAGGCATGATGGTGCATGGTTTTAATCCCAGCACCCGGAAGGCAGAGTCAGGCAGATCTCTGTTCATTTGAGGCCAACCTGGTCTAGATTGTGAGTTTCAGGACAGTCAGAGCTGAATAGTTAAGACTCTTGTCTCAAAACAAAAACAAACCCCACAAAAAAAATGTCAGTAAGATGCAGAAAAGGATGTAAGGTCATTTAGAAAGATATCTGTGCAAATGGCCAAGGGAAGATTTGGGCCTCCACCTGTACTAAAGATGAAATTTTTTTCGAAGCACAAAGTTCATGACTCTAACTACCTTTTGCTTTTGTCCCACTGAAAAGTACTTTCAGGAAACGGATGTGGCGTGAAGATCCTGATCTTCTCTACTCCACAGGCTGGTGTGCAATGGCTCGGAAGAGGTGGCAGAGGAGGAGATGGGGTTAGAAGGGGGAAGAATGGACAAGGTCTGGCCGCACCCCCCACATCGTTGCTCTTCGTCGCCTACCCTGGCATAAGTGGCCCCCATTTTGAGAATATCATATTGTTATCTAATCTATGCCCACTCCATTTCTGATCTGAGATCCATTGCCCTTTGAGAAGATGAGACGAGCACAGACACCAGCATGGCTTCAGGAAGGTGCTTGAAGAACAAGCCCACTCATTTTTGGAAGAAGTCGCTGGGTTCTTGCCCTCACAAGCTCGATGAGGGACAACAGATGGGTGTCTATGCAGAGCGGGTTGACTGCAGATTTGGAATGTCTGAATGTCTCCGGGCCTCTTGAATCCTGGGTATATTTGCCTGTCAAGTGGAGATGGGGCTGGGGTTAGATTAGATAATCAATAAGATCCCTGTTTACACTTTGATTCTGCCATTCATGCCCTATACACTGTGTTGTTGAGGACCTGCCGTGTTTTAAATGCAGCACACTGGGGAGTAGGTAATGAATGTAAGGCCTGGCCGATGAATGCCTTTCTGGGTCCCCACTGCTGCCTGCCATCCTCCATTCAGCCCTCCCTCTCCTCATTGCCAAGAGCGCCCAGTGGGTATAAACAAATACTCCTCAGCTAAGGGGGGAACTGTGTACAGAATTTCAGCACTTGCAAACAGCGCTCCTATGTGGGGCCAATTTACTTTCTGCCTCCCACAGACCTGAACTAGGGATACTCTTTGTTGTACAAATGGCCATCCCCTGGGGGTAATTTCATATTGAAACCACATTTTCTTTATAAAAAAAAGTTTTATTTGTACTTTTCAATGGTAGTAAAACTGATGATTTCAACTTAACATCTAATCATTAGAAAAGGGTAATTAGTTGGAGTTATTAAAAACTCAGCAGCTTTTAAAAAACAGATTTTTAAAAGCTCATATAGGGCTTTGAAAAACATTAGGTTGCCCTTTAAAAAGTGTGTGTGTGTGTGTGTGTGTGTGTGTGTGTGTGTGTGTGTGTGTGTGTGTACCAGCATTTGTGCCAAGACTTGCATATGGTTAGTTGACAACTTTTGGAAATAGGATTTCTCCTCTATACGCCCCAGTGATGGAACTCCAGTCATCAAGCTTGGCGGCAGGCGCCTTTCCCCTCCAACCCATCTTGCCTGCCACAGTTTCTCTTTAAACTCTCTCTCCTGCAAAATAACCTAAGCGAATGAGATACTCCTTGGAACAGGCGAAGTCTCTAAAGAGCAGTAGAGGTGATAAATCCTTAATGCTCTGACTTACCTAACTCGCCTTTCTCAGCCTGAAGTTGGGGCTAGAAGCCAAAGAAGACATAAAAATTTGAGGAGAATAAAATCCATGCCTTCATCTATAGTCATCTATCTGCAGAAGGAATGTGGAAATGCGGAGCAGGTAGGCCAGGAAAGGACACTATTGGAAGAGGCCATTTCAAAAGCATATTCTGGACTAGAGAGATGGCTCAGTAGCTGCTCTTCCAAAGGACATGGGTTCGATTCCTAGCACCCAGCTGGCAGGTCACAACCTTCTCTAACTCCAGTTGCAGAGCATTTAAAGCCTTCTTCTGACCTCATGTGCACAGGCAAATATGTGAACAAAGCACCCATACAGGGTTTCTCTGTGTAGCTTTGTACTTTGTAGACCAGGCAAGCCTCGAATTCACAAAGATCTGCCTGCCTCTGCCTCCTCAGTGCTGGGATTAAAGGTGTGTGCCACCACCACACAGCCATAAATCTTTTTTTTTTTTAAAGAATAATCTGATGAGTCAGTGGAGGAGTGGGTAATGGATCTGACCACATACCAGGAAAGGACAACACAAACATATTTTACAAAGCAATCAGATAACACACTGATTAGCAAAACAACCCAGAACTGATCTATGTCCTGCACAATGCTTATGGAAGCTTATGTGCTCCCATCTATGCCCCCCCCCATAATCCATATCTTCTTGTACAATCTATGGTTAGAAAAGTTAAAAATAGAAATGAGTAGTACCTGCTGTCTGTCGTACTTTCTAGCCTGTGGAATGTTAACCTCAAGAAACCCCCAAAGTGGGACTGGTGCCAGACAGAACTATTTTTCTGGAAACTGACTCTGGGAGCATCCTGGGCTCTCTGGAGGAGGCAGACATGAGGTGTAGTCCTGGCTTTGGATGATTACTTGCTAAGAGCAAGGACACTGGGCCGGGGATGTAGCTCAGTGTTAGAGTCCTTGTCTTGCTTGCTTAGCATGTTTAAAGCCCTGGGTTCGATCCTCTGCACTGAAGGAAAAAAATAACAGAGAAAGGGAGATATGGATATTGAAGTCTCCTCAATAAATCAGAAAGAAGCAGAGGGATGCCTGAGCTGACAAGGGCCAGAAAGAGGCCCAATGGTGAGAAAGCGCGTGCCTCC
Source organism: Cricetulus griseus (assembly GCF_003668045.3). Lineage (NCBI taxonomy): Eukaryota > Metazoa > Chordata > Mammalia > Rodentia > Cricetidae > Cricetulus > Cricetulus griseus. Next base: position 104,007,139 of record NC_048598.1, on the reverse strand, counting down.
CACTGGCAGGATAGCTGCTGGAGCAGGGGAAGACCAGCCTGGGATGGAGGAACAGGAGATGAAGGAAGAGTGATTGGGCCCTGGGATTTCTCTTTGCCTCCCAGTAAATCTAAAAGAACAGGAGAGGGTTTGCACAGTGGCTCGATTGTACTTGAGGACGCTATCTAAATAAATGGTGCTTTTCAGAGCATGGCGGGAGCTCAGGTCAGATGGAGACAAGCAGTGTTTCTCACAGTAGGTTTGGAGTTGGGGAGCAGAGGCACTGAGTGTAAACTGGGTTTCTCTCCATCAATGTGGAAGTGAGTCCCAAGACCTGGAGTCACACCTGTCTGTGATCTCCAGGACAAACCCCTCTGCTTCACTAAGGAGACCATGGATGTAAATGGATTCATTCCTACAGTTTTTACCTACCCGATATCCATTTCCCCCTTTTTTGGCAAGAACACTAGGTTTCACTCTGAGAAACCTCTCTCTTCCCTGCTCTGAAGCAGAGGACTACACTCTCAGCTCCATGGCTGAGCATGTGACTCAGGTAGAGTCAGAGTGATTGATGGAACCTTACTCAGTCCAGGGCCACAGGACTCCAGCCCCAGACCAGAGTTTTATATGTGTGTGCTGGAGACTAATCCTAGGGCCTCGTGTGTAGCTTTCAAGGTGAATACTCACCCACTGAATTACATCTCCAGACCCTGACCGTACAGGAAAGAACACACCAGTTTCCATTAGGCTACTGATTTGGTAGGATCTAGCCCTGGGGAAGGGAGTCATCTTTGCCTCTTCCTGGGGAAGAGTGTGCCCCAGAAAGCTATCAACACAGGAGAAGGCTAAAAGGGAGGGATCAGAGAGAAAGCCACCAAGCTGGTGCTGTCACTTGAGCGCCTCAGGAAATTAGTTATAAACACCAATAGGTTTTTGACCCAAGGCGCTTGCTTGTTCATTTCAGCTAGTTTGAGTTAAGTTTTCTAGAACTTGCAGAATAAGAATTCTGTCTAAAGTGTCCACTGCATAGGAACCAGGAGTGGAGATCATACCCCTCTCCAATTTTATTTTATTTTATTTTTTGGTTTTTTTTTTTTTTTGAGACAGGTTTTGTCTGTGTAACAGTCTTGGCTGTCCTGGAACTCACTCTGTAGACCAGGCTGGCCTCAGACTCACAGAGATTCACCTGACTCTGCCTCACAAGTGCTGGGATTAAAGGTGTCGCCACCACCACCCAGCTGCCTTCCCACCACCTGGCTCACCTCCCAAAATTTAAAGCTCAGCCCCTCACATCTACAGACTGGAGCTAATACTAGCCCTGCTCAGCCCACAGGGATGCCAAAGAAGCAAGGGATCACATAGGACAGACAGACAATCTCAACATTATCAAAACACCCCATAACTGCACCAGTAAATAACTGGCAAGCAGCTCCCACAAATCAAGATTCTTGACAATTCTGAATGGAAATATTTCAAGCCATGAAACCAAATTGCTTTAAATTTTTCTTCTTCTCTTGGTATGAAGAAAAACACCAAGCAGAGGACTGGGTGAAGGCTCAGTGGGTAGGAATGCTTCCTGTGCAAGCATAAGGAGGGACCCAAGATCAAATCTACAGTCCCCACATAAAAAGCCAAATGTGGCCATACACACCTGTAACCTCATCGTTGTAGGACTTGATGGCTGCCAGCCTAGCTATCATCTTCTACAGGGGAAGTACACACTGTCACACGCATGCAGACACCACCATACATACATATACCACAGAGAGAGGGGGAAAGAAGAGAGAGAGGAGCCAGGCCTTTTGAAGAGCAGAGAAAGTTGAGTTTGAATTTCTAAAGGTTTTGTAAACCTAGAAAAACAAACAAACAAAAAATCCTGAACACTGACAGGACAGATGGGATTTAAATTTTCCAATGCCTGATCCATAAATTCTCATTGAATCCTTGGAGATAGAACATTGGTGACATATGAAGAACGAGATAGGCAGGCAATAGGTGCTCAACTTAAGGACCCTTGTGACCTGCGCTTTGGCTCTCGTGCCTGGCCCCACTCCTTCTTCCTCTCTATCTAGATGAAGGATATCTTGAACAGACAGAGCCTTTATCCCATTGTAGGGACATTTTTCTCTTTAAAAAAAAATAGCAGACAAGGGTAGTTAAACTCACCCCCACAAATAGCAATGTGTTCAATCTCCTATTGATCTTGCAAGAGAAGGAATTCCCAAACTCCTGCTTCTAATGATAGTAAGCACGATAAAGGGCACCTCTGGCCCTTTGAAGTTTGAGTGTTCAATGTCACTCTTCAGTTGCCACTCAGTAGAAAAATATCAAGATAGTTGGCTTGCTAAAAGGACAGTCTCTAGTGACTAAGTTGGAAAGGTTCTGATGGAGCTCAAATTGGCCATCAAACAAAGGCTTCCTTCAGATTAAAAGGGACACTCTAGGCTTACTAACTCTGCCCCGTTTCATGTGGCTCAGCCATGTTGTAACTCTAAATATAAAACAATTTTCCATTTTATCCTTGAGAAGATTTTAACTGTGTGTGTGTGTGTGTGTGTGTGTGTGTGTGTGTGTGTGTGTGTGTGTGTGTGTGTGTGTGCCTGTGTGTATCAGTGTGTTTTACCTGCATGTATGCAGGTGCATTACATACATGACTGGTGCTTGAGGGGGTCAGAAAATGGCATCAGATCCCCTGTGGATACGGGGAATAGAACCAGGGTCCTCTGCAAGAATAGCAAATACTCTTAACCACTGAGCATCTCCCAGCCTCCCTTGAAAGGATTTAAAATAATACCAAACAAAAATCAACATGTTTGGCCAACTTGAACGTATACATTTTTAAAAATCTTCAACAAATTCATTCCAATTTGCTGATTTTTTATTTATTCACTTATTTTTATTACATATACAGACTTTGTCTGCATATTTGCCTGCACACAAGAAGAGGGCACCAGATCTCATGATAGATGGTTGTAAGCTACCATGTGGTTGCTGGGAATTGAACTCAGGACTTCTGGAAGAGCAGTCCAGTGCTCTTAACCTCTGAGCCATCTCTCCAGCCCCAAACATTTACATTTTTTAAAGAAAATAAATAAAATAGCTAAGTGTTTCTATGATTATTTATTTTATATTTATTTTGGCATTTTGAATCTATATATAGTCCAAGCTGCCCACAAATTCTTGGCACTCTTTTGTCTTAGCCTCCAGAGTGCTGGATGGAATTACATGATGTATCTCCATTGCCTGGCTTTAAGACTCTAACTTTTAATGTAAAAAAAGTCATATCTAAGCCTGGTGTAGTGGTGCACACCTTTAATCCCAGCACAGGGGAATGGAGGCAAGCAGATCTCTTGTGAGTTCAAAGCCAGCCTGATCTACATAGTTAATTCCAGGAAAACCTGAGCTACATAGTAAGACCCTGTCTCCAGGGTTTGTGTGCTTGGTGGGGGGGTATGATATATCTAAAAGTTGCAGAGCATGTAAAAAGATATATTTTAAAGTGTGCTTCCCCCACCCCAATACCCTGCTTCAGAGAGCAATTTACAATTTGATTCAGACTCTGTTGTTGGCTCATGGATGCCAACATCTCTGTCCTCATTCCTGGGAATCATTTAACAGTTTAATTCTGGGGACCTCCAGGGTTCTAATGCTGTAAGCCAGGGAGTGCAGATCTCAGACCTCATTTTGTGGACGAGAAGGCAGGGCCTCAGGAAAATAGTAACTGCTTCAGTTAAGTAGCCAAGTTGTTGTACAGGACTACTTTCTGAGCCAAACTGCCGCCATCTTCAGTTCTGCTGGGCCACTCCAAAAGATCATCACAGGTGGAACTGTTGACTGTTTACCTTCCCTCATAGAAGGAGTAGGTGGGGAGGATCATGAGACCCTCACCTGAGTATCCAGCCACCCCTCCCAGCCAGCTGTATGTAATTCATGTGATCTTGGGGGAAGAGCTTAAAGGATATAAGTGGGGAAGGGTGTGGGGCTCTATCTTCGCAGCCATGGGGAGGTTATTATTCTTGCTGGATGCAGACCTTCTAGTGTGGATATTTTAAGGTCACCCCGTCTCCTGCCAGGAACCCCTCACACATTGCTGTTTAAGTATGTTCAACACATTCTGGTTCTCCGGGTGAATTTTGTTGGAATCTTACCTTGCTTTGTCATTGGGACCTTAGATGTTTGCATCTTATCCAGGGAAGGAATTTTAGCAACACATGGTAGGCATTGGTCTTAGAGCCATTTTGACCACCACTGTGCAATTCTGGGAGCTGTCTTGCCCATTGGTCTGAAACAAGATGATAATGTTGGCTGGGTATGGTGGCACTCATCTGTAGACCCCAACTACTAGGAAGGCTGAGGCAGTAGAGTCATCAGAACTCTGGAATGTGACTGCAACCTGGGCAACACAGAACATCTATGTCTCAAAAAGTGGTGGGAGGAAGGTGGCTGGGGGTGTACCCCGGTTGGCAGAGTGCTTGCCCAGAATGCATTTCAATTCCCAGCATTGCGTAAACTGAATGGGGTGGCACACCCCTGTAATCCCATCATTTATTAGGTGGAGGCAGGACCAGACGGTCATGGTCATGTTTGGCTACATATTGAGTTTGGAGATATCCGAGACTAAATGAGACCTTGTCTCAAAAGCTTTTTGAATAATCAAGGTTAGCTTTGACCATTTCTGTGCCTCAGTTTATCCATCTGTAAGTTAGGGTTTATAACACTGTCTTCTTTGTATGATTGAAGGGTAGAGTGAGGTTGTCATTATAACCAAGAAGACCAGTTTCTAATGAATAAGTACTCAATAAATGATAACTGTTCATGTTACTTAAAGTACAGTTGAATAGTTTTGATTTTATTTATTCATTTTCTGTGGATTATATAATTAACCTTTAGAAGTTAGTTATACCATGTCTTTGGGAGTTATACCTTTGGGCTTTGGGAGAAAACAGTACTACTGCTTCATTCATTCATTCATTCACTCATTCATTCAGTTGTAAAGACTCCCTGTTAGTGATGGGTCTGGGAAGATGCCACAGTTGGTAAAGTGCCTACTATGTAAGGACATGAATTCAGATTCCCAGAACCCATGAAAAGTGATAGCACACTTCTGTAATCCCCAGTGTATTCCCACATGTTCTTTCTTTCTCTGCATGTGTGAGTGCAAACATGTGAGTGTGTGTGCGCATATATGTATGTGTGTATGTGTGTGTATATATGTGTGCATGTATGCTTGTATATATGTGCGTGTGCGTGGTGTGTGTGTGTGTGTGTGTGTGTGTGTGTGTGTGTGTGTGTGTGTATACAGGCAGATCCCTGGAACTTACTAGTCAGTCATCCCAACTAATTCAGGAACTCCAAGTTCAATGGGAGACCCTGCCTAAAAAAAAGAAAGAGGGGCTCAGCATCCCCAGGTTCAGGTTCAGTTCCCAGCACCCACAAGGCAGCTCACAACTCCCTGTAACTCCAGTTCCAGGGGATCTGATGCCTCCTCTGGTGTCTGTGAGCTCCTGGAAGCATGTGGTGCATGTACATACACTCAGGAACACACATATACACATAAAATTAAATAAATATATATTTAAAACAAGGTAGACTTCAATTGAGGAAAACATCCAACATTGACCTCTGGCCGCCATACAGTTATGCCTATGCATATACTCTGGACCCTGGACACATGCACTTACACACACACACACACACACACACACACACACACACACACAGAGAGAGAGAGAGAGAGAGAGAGAGAGAGAGAGAGAGAGAGAACTACAATTAAATCTCTTCCATTGCTGCTGCTGGAGCTGTTGCTTCCAACCCAGTTGAAATTCTGTATGGGCCCTTTCTCATCTACCTCTATTCTGATTTGAATGGTGCCATTTCAAGCATGTGGTTGCTTGTGGGTCTTGTTTTGCTTTGCTTTTTTTTTTTTTTTTTTGAGACAGGGTTTCTCTGTGTAGCTTTGTAGATGAGGCTGACCTTGAACTCACAGAGATCCACCTGACTCTGCCTCCTCTGAGTGCTGTGATTACAGGTGTGCACCACCACCACCTGGCTGCATGTGGATCTTTTGTTCCAGCCCTTTCACTTTTCAAGTGGGAAAAGGCCCAGGTAAGTCCTAGAGTGAGTGGCAAAACAGAAAATGCCCCTGACTTCCCAGGTCTCCTGGCTCCCAGATACCTGTGAGGGGCCTGCAGAAAAGACTAACACTGGGCTTTAGTCAAAGACTCACATTCCCAGGGAGGGGAGAGAGGCACTGGGAACTACCTGCCTGCTTTATGGCCCAGAAGACCCCCCTCAGCTGGCCTGAAAAGCACCACCCACTGACATTACCCCTGACACTACTCCTTTCTGTCCTTCCTAAACATTGAGAGCAGCTGCCCTCCTTCTCAGCTGAAGGTGGCACCTATTCCTGGCAGGTGGAGCTGCTGAGCCCTAGCTGGAAGGTTGCTCTAATCCTGCTCTCTCCCACGCTAATTCCCTGCAAATAATCTCCCAGGCTGGCCTTAGCCTACTTCCAAGGCTAGAAGGCACAAGAGGTAAGCCAGTGGCTTAATGACCTGCAGGAGACAGAGACCCACATGCACAAACTGAATGGCGGGCTGGAAGCTGAGATTCAGCAAGGCTGTCACTGTCCCAGGCTACTCAGCTTCAGGGACTAGAATTCTGCTTCTGCACCACAAAGCTCCATTGGGAAAAATATGAAGTCCTCTGTGTGTTGAATTATTAATGAACTTGTTCCTGCCTCTCTCAGAACCCTTCTGCCTTCCTGGGATGTAATTGTGGTGGAGTGACTTTGTCTCAGCCCCCGAGGGGAATGTCAGTGTGTCTTCCTTGAAATGACTTGTGGGTCAGGCTGCTCATCTCCATCGCCAAGGGTTATTTGGAAACAGGAACTGCAGTGTGGGGCCCTGCCTAGCTCCCATACATGCACACTGCCACATGCTAGAATGTGGATGACTGGCTGCTTCAGGTTTCCACATGGCTCCCAGATCCCCACTTCCTAACCCTGTGATAAAATCCGACTCAATTCCTTCAAGGCTGGAGGCTCTGTGTTTATCCTATAGACCCCAGGCTATCACCTGCTGTGTTCCAGATGCTGCCCAAGAGTCTCACAGATATGAGCTCCCCCAATAAGCCTGAGCAGAATTTAGTCTTAGCTTTAGTTCCTCCATTTTAAGATGGGGAAACTGAGGCATGGAGAAATTGAGTTCACCAAAACCACACAACAAGTAGGTAGAAATATGATTTAAAGCCATATTATCAAGCTCACAGCCCTCATGCTCCTAGCACCCTACTGATAGTCACTGTTGAATGCATGCACTCTGTGTGACCTTCAGAAGGGACTAGGATAGTAATGGCATGACCCCACAAAATGCCAGCTGGAAAAGCAACACCTAAAGTGCAGGGCAGAAAGGACTGTGGTACTCAAAGCCAAGAAAAATCGAATTCCGAATTGGCAACAGGGACATTTATTAATTAATATGTAATTAACATCAGTCATATGCTTGTTTAGCTTTACTATTTGCTGTCGTGCCTATTGTCTGCAGACAGACAATAAAATATAAGTTTGATGAACATAGGAATGTTGAGTTAGGCCTGGCAGCCTGAGCCTGTGAGCTGAGCTACTCAAGAGGGCTGAAGCAGGAGGAGCCCAAATTCAAGGTGTGCTTTTTACTACAGAGTGAGTTCAGATCCAACCAAGGCACCTGAGACCTTGCCTCACAATAGGACATAGGAGGGCTGAGGATGTAGCTCACTGGTAAAGCCCTAGCCTAATATTTCCAAATTCTCAGGTTCAAGCCTCCGGAACAAAACAAGGAGCTCCGTATAGTCTCTGCATCTCTAACACTTATAAAACATAAGGTAGGCAGTAGGTGCTCAATTTTTTTGAAATAGTATGTTAAAGGTGGGCATGCATTTTTTTTGTGAGTGAATTCTCCATTTGAGAAGTGGGTCTATCTCTCCTCACTTTGCATGGAGGTTTGCCTCAGTGGCCCACTTGCCTCAGTGGCTCGCTTGTTTGCTTGCCTTGGTGACTTGATTGCCTAAGTGGCCCACTTACCTTGGTGAATTGCTTGCCTTCATGGTTCGAGTCCTTTGGTGGTCCGCTTGCCTTTGTGGCTCTTTCAGCCAACACACCCCAGCAGAAGCGATGCCCTAGGACCTCTGGACCTGTTGTGAGAAGTGCTTAGGGTTCTACCTGGAGTTCTTGGAATGCTCACTCCTGAACTCTGTTCTTCCTCTTCAAAGCATCCCAAGGCCCCAGAAGAGGCTGTGTACAGACAGCCAGCAGCTAAAACCAAGCCTGGCTGATTGTCACTGCCATCAGCTGGCCATAGCAGGGACCAGTGTGGACACCTAATTTAGATGAGACTTAAAACCATCACAGCTGCAAATATTTGCTTGCAATCACATGACAGACCCCATGTGAGAGCTACCCAGTGATGCCTAGTCACTACAAGGAGCCATGGAAGATGGAGTAAATTTTATATATGTGGATGGAGAGAGGAAGTGACCACATGCCCATGATAAAGCAGCATGCATGTTTGGGCTCATTCATGTGACATCATGTATGTATGATCATGTATAAAGAGAACCCTAGAAGATGGCCACCAAATAGTTAATGGTAATTAATCTCAAGATGTAGACATCCAGGGCACCTTCAACCATCTTCATGTTTTAAAGATTCATTTGGGTTGCTTACAATATGTCTAAGTTATTTGTACAATTAAATGTAATCATCAAGGTTATTGAAGGTGAGATGAAAGAAAAATAATCGACTCAGAGTTTTTCTATAACACAGTCTTGAAGATTGCCATGGCTGTTCTTCTGTATATCACCCTTGTGCAGAGGTCATGCTCGTCTCAGGACCGATGGTTCTCAACCTCTGGGTTGTGACCCCTTTGGGGGATCAAATGACCCTTTCACAGGGTTGCATATCAGATATTTACATTATGATCCATAACATTAGCAAAATTGCAGTTGTGAAGCAGCAACGAAATAATTTTATGGTTAGGGCTCACCACAACATGAGGAACTGTGTTAAAGGGTCACAGCATTAGGATGGTTGAGAACCACCGCTCTGGACCACTCCAATCTTAATATATGTGCTACTCAAGCAAGCGCATACCTATTCTTTTTGGGTAGTAAAATTAATAGGACTTAATATTTCCATCCCTAGCTTTCTCTTTAGACCCTGGGCCATATGAAATTGAAGAACTTGCTCAACCTTACAAGACTGCTAAACCACTCAGAACTTTTATTTAAACAGAAACCATCTCTGGATGATTTAAATGTAAAAGAAATGTATTAAAGGTCAATGAACACCTATTTATGACAAGAACTCTCAGCAAACTAGGACTAGCAGGGACCTCCTCACCCTAAAAAAGAGTGTCTGCAAAAATCTATAGCTACTGTTATACTTAATGTCACAGACTGGATGCTTCTTCCCAAACCAGAAAAGGTAAAGATGTCTTCTCTCACGCCTCCTAGCCAATATGCAGTCAGTATAAGAGTTGAGAGAAAGAGAGAAGAGGCAGGAGGACAAAGAAGAACTTAAAACAGCCAATATTATGCCCACATGGGAAAGCTCAGAGAATCTCTAGTAGGAACTAGATCTACCATGTGAGTTCAGGAGAATGCAAGCTACCACTTCAACATGCTAAAATGTACATATTTCATCGCATCCCTACCTGTTAGCAATGAACAGTGGAACAACTGAAAGAAATTCAAAGGATGCCACCGACAGCTTGTAGCAAAACCACGAGATACTTAGGGATTAATAGTGTGTGAGATTTGGAATCTTGAAAACTCAAAATATTGTGTGAAAGAAATCCCAGAAGTCTTAAATGAGATCTACTGTGCTCCTGGGCTGGAAATGATGGAACCTATCAACATGCCAGTACCTCCGCCATCCTATTGATCTCCAGATTTCAATGCAATTCTAATCAAAATACTAGCAGGTTTCTGTCGAGAATTGAAAAGGTGATTTTAATATTTATATAAAAGAGCAAGTGTCTAAATCGGCCCAAATGGTATTGATAAAAAACAAAACTGTAAGACTTATACTACCTGATTTTAAGGCTTATTGTAGATAGAACTGTAGTGATCAACACAGTGTGTTGCAATCGATAGGACAGATACAGAGGTCAGCACAACAGAGAACACAGTCTGGAAAAATGCACAAGTGATTTGTTATGCTGATGCTAAGGCAGTCCACAGAGGAAGGCTGGTGTTTCGGCAAAGGGTGAAGGAACTATATTGGATATTTCTATGCAAAATGCAAGGAACTTCATGCCACATACCAAAGCTATCTTGAAATACTTAACTGCAAGAAGCTAAAATTATGAAATTGGAGAAAACCTTTGTTATTTAGGGCTAGATAAACAATCTCAGGTACATAAGAACCATGAGTCACAAAAGAAAAAAGGGATAAAATGAATCACACACAAATTGGAGTGCCTACAATAAAAGACACTCATGAAAACAAAAAAAAAAATCAAGCCACAGACTGGAAGAACAAACTTGGCAAAACATATCTGAAAAGGACTGATAACTAGAATACTTAAAGAACTCTAAATAAAATTCAATAATAAGAAAAGACCCTGCAGTGGTTTAAAAGAGAAATGCCCCTACTCCATTAGGTTTATATGTTTGATGCATGCCTTTAATCCTAGCACTAAGGAATTCAAGGCCAGCCTGGTCTACAAATCGAGTTACAGGACAGTCAGGACTGTTACACAGAGAAACCCTGTCTCAAAAAAAAAAACAGAGAGAGAGGGAGAGAGGGAGAGAGAGACACACACGCCGGAGGAGGGAGGGAGGGAGGGAGGGAGGGAAGGAGGGAAGGAGGGAAGGAGGGAAGGAGGGAAGGAAAGAATAGCTTCTACCTCCATTCCTACTCTGCCCCCTGCCACAACTTCCCCATCATAATAGACTCTATATCTCTGGAACCAGTAATCCAGAATACCTTTTTCTCTCTTACCTTGCTTATACCAGGATGTTTTATCACAGCAACAGAAGCGAAATGAATACAAAAAGCAATACAAAATCAACAAAAGATTTGAACAAAAACTATGCCAAAGGATGTGTGGTGACTAATAACAGCTACAATCCACAGTGACAAAACACACATTGAGTCTACAATTACAATTCAGTGAATACAAGTCAAGACTAATGGAACTGGTGCTGAAGGTTGAGGCAGGAAGTTTGCTTGAGTCCAGAAGTTCAAGTACAGCCAAGACACAGAGTTAAAATCCTATCTCAAAATTTCTTAAAAAGAAAAAAAGCTAGAATGAACTACCATGATGAGATAATGAAGTGCCCCACTTTTTCAATCTAATGTCATCCATTGTTGGTGAGGATGCTGAGCAGCTGGAACTCTGGCTGGTCCTGGGAGAAATGAGGTGATATGGCCACGTTGGAGAACAGCTGGGCAATTTTCTACATGGATATGTAGGCCCACCTCCCTGTGTCTAACAAGATAAAGTGTGTGCCCCAGGCTCCTATGCTCTGCATATGCAGTCCTTTTATTAAATTCCTATGCTTGAGAACCAGGGGTGGGGGTGGGGTGTGTTCTGTGTTTCTGTTGGGCACATCTGTAGCAGGAAGCTTACTTTATCTTCTCAGGAGATTTACCATAAAAGAAAAGGTTCCCATGCTGGAGGTAGAGAGGGATTGCAAATCCACTAAGCTAGTATATGTGAAGGTTACGTTCCCAGCTCTTACCTTCCCAACCAAGGCCAAGAGCTTAATTACCACTTCCAGGGTAGCTATCAACTGTTCACAGGGTCTGGAATCAACTAAAATCGGTGGACCTGCTGGCCTGCCCACCTGAGAGCCCACCTGGGCCCTGCAGCCCATAGGTGTCCTCAAGAATGACCTTCCTTGGGTTAGGAGCAGACAGGCCATCCCCAAATAGAGAAGCAGGAGGTGTACCTCCCTGCTGTCCCTAGTCCTAAAGGCTAGAGTTTCCAGTAGCCTCAGTGTCCTGAAGGAACAAGAAAGAGCAGACAGAGGTTGGAAAGAGCAAAGGGAGGAGGCCAATTTGAGGGTTGGAAACCAAACCTTTTGTTTTTTTTCCCCCTCAGGTGCCTCTTGCTGCTTCCTGTCATGATCTCTGCATCTACTGACCCCACCATCTTCTCAGAACTTCCCTTCCCTCTTCAGAAACATCTGGCTTTCTCTGCACAGCTCTCACCAACCCTCGACACATCCTCTAAATGCTCAGAGCATCTTGGCCCTCATCCACAGTACACCTACACACCAGTAAAACAGCAACCCTAGGCTGCTGTAACCAGACTGATGCCCAGTTCCCAGCCAAGGAAGGAATTCAGGAGGAAGATTGGAAAAGGAAATGTGGGAGACAGAGACTACGGAAAGGAGTTGGGGTGGAGGAAACAGGTGTGCACCAGGCCGATAACAATCAGAGATGACCTAATTGAATTACAGAAATCAGAAGGTGGGCTGGAGAGTGGCTCAGCAGTTAAGACCACTGACTGCTCTTCCAGAGAACCAGGGTTCGATTCCCAGAACCCACGTGGCCATTCAAAACTGCATGTAAATCCAGTTCCAGGGGATCCAATGCCCTCTTCTGACCTTCTTGGGCACCAGACATGCAAGTGGTACACAGACACTCATGCAGGTAAAGCACCCGAACACATAAATAAGAGAGTTTTAAAAATCAGAAGGTGGAGAAAGGCAAAGATAGGGGGAGTGAATCAGTGAACAACTACAAGAAAACCAGCAGAAAGACGCTTAGGTTGAAACCTCTACTTTGTCCATCACTGTAGGCAGACTGCCAGGACCATCACCACCTGGCTTATTGTAAACTTGTGGAACTGTTAACTCCAACTTCTCCGGAAGCAATAAGGACTTCTCATATACCACCCCGGCACCTCTTCTCTTCAGCCACTGTAAGTTACAAGCTCCTCTTTCCCCCAAGTTTTTAAGCGCTGTTGTTTTGTTCTGGGGCAGTGGGCATCTTCCAGTTGCTACCTAGCCCTAGCTGCTGATGGTGGGAATTTATTTCAGGACTTGGTTTTGCATTTCTTGCTTCACATCCTCGGTGGTGTCGAAATCTCTTTGGACTTCCAAGATCTTTTTGGACTCTTGGTATAGCAGCCACCAAACTGTTCCTCTCTTTTTCTTCTCCTCCCACAAAGGCCAAGTACTTTCTTCTTCCCTCCCAACCCTGATTGCAGCAAAATTGGAGGATATGTGCTCTTGTCTGGCTCTGTGTGACTGCTAAGAAGGAGATATCTTAGTGTCTCCTGGGTAAGGTTTTCCTCTCTAAGATCAAGAGCCAAACAGGTACTGATACTCTTCTTTATGTATATGCTGTTCTGCATATGTGTGGTGTTAGGATTGTGGCAGCCATCTGTGACTCCATGGCCAAGCAGAGGAACAAACTATTATACTGAATGGTGTGCAAACCTGGAAGCCACAAGTTACTAAATGAAAATCACAGTGCTGAGTGTGGAATGCCTCCTTATGTGTTGTTGTTGGTCAAGGAGACCCCAGAGGCCTCTGACACAATATAGGCCACTGCTGTGTTTCCTGGAACTGGGTGATAAGACCATATTTTTGAAGACACCATGTATTTTGGTTGTGGAACATAGAGGATTCAACCCAGCACTGAGCTAGAAGCTTTGTCCCTACTGGCTAGCTTTCGCAGTGCCTGACGGTTCTGTGTCAGTACCTGAAGGGGAGAAGTCATTAAGGTTCTCATGCAACTGTTGACTTTGTGTGCTGTGAATCAACTTTCTGGGGGCTGAGCATGCTCAGAAATGTGCCCACCATCTTTCATTCTTGAACTATGACCTTGAAATGGGTGTGCTCAGGAACATGTTGGCCCCTATAGGAATATGTGTAAACATACACATATATCAGGAACATGCTGGCCCCTATAGGAATATCTGTAAACAAATACATATATTTTTTCCTGGAATAAAATGCCCATATTTCTTGTTTGGGGAGAGTATTGCTTTTTGTTGCTGTTTGTTTGCTTGTTTGAAAGAAGGTCACACTATACAGCTAAGTCTGGCCTGGGCCTCAGCCCTCCTGTCTCCACCTCTGAATATTAGGATTATAGGTGTATGCCACTATGGCCTGTGAGGGCATTGCTTTGGAAATAAGACCCTTGCTCTCCGTATGCACTGCAGCTAATAGATCTTTCTCTGTTCTTTTATCTCTTGGCTGTGCTATTTTTGGCTTTGTGCTCACAAAGATGCAAGCCCGTTATGCTCAGTTTCAAAACTTCTGCTCAAAAAAAAAAAAATGAATGGATTCTGAGCACTTATGTTACTTTCGACATGTTCCCTGGACCCAGCAACTCAATCCACTGGAGACAGACACTGTCAGGCTGTCTGTGCTGCTATTCTAGTGTGTTGGGGGGTGGAACCTGGGTGGATTCAGTTCCCTTTTCCTGGCCCTCTGGTCTACCTGTCTCCATTCTTATGCTGTACATTCTCATTATCCAAAAAAAAAAATCCCAATCTAATTATAGATTAGTGATAATTCTTATAAAGGTGATAAATGGAGTGATATGCTGGGAAATAATTTTAGTTTCTGGTAGTGAGATGAGAGGGCAGGCATTTCAAATGAGGAAGTGTTTCAGATGAGGGGGTATTTCAGATAGGAGGATAGATAACAAGGCTTGGTCATCAAGGGGTGTAACGATAAGTCTTTCCACTGAAGCCACCAGAGCCCTGCTGCCACATGGGCACTCAGAATAACACACAGAGTCTTATTTAGTTTACAATGCTGCTGGCCAATTGACTAGAATTTCTTATATGCTAGCTCAGTCTTAATTATCAACCATAATCATAAGACTTATCTTATGGAGGGCGCTGGTGGTAAGTGCCCTCTCTTGCTGGTAGGTCACATGGTGGCTCCAGAGGGAGAGCAGGAGGAAGAGCAAGAGAATGACTTCCTTCTTGTCCTTGCTTATATATGAGTCTGCCTGCTATGTCACTTCCTGCCTGGATCGCAAGATTTCTTTACTACATTTCCCAGAATCCTTCTTGACTCCTAGTCCCGCCTAACTTGCTTCTTCATTGGCCAACAGTACTTTATTCAACAATCAATAAGATAAACATACACAGAAGGGCATTCCCCATCAAAGGGGTCACATTTGGAATGAGACATGACACGAGAAGGAGTTATGTATATACATCATGGTATGTGAAGACCTCAAAAGGGTCTCTGAAGCAGAGAAAGCTGCCAGTGAAAAGGCCCTGTGGCAGGAAAGAGCTGGGCCATGTGAGACAGCAAACAAAGGCAGATGGGACAGAAGTACAGTGAGTGATGGGAAGAATGGAGGAAGCTCTGGTGGGAAGGGAGAAGCCAGATTCTATCAGGCCACATAGGCTGTGACACAGGTTCTGCATATGATCCTCATCGGGAAGTCACTGAAAGTTTTGTCATGTGTTATTAGACAAGAGTCTTGTTGCATAGCCTAGCCTGGCCTTGGACCAAAGAGTCACCTGCCTTCACCTCCAGATAAGGAATTATAGGCTATGCCACCGTGTCCAGGCCATTGGAAGATTCTAAGCAAAGACCCAGCATGACACAGTTTACTTTAAAAATACTTTAAATGTTTTAATGCTGAGTTTCAGACATTGAGGTGTATCTTTAGGCCCCAATTTACATTTCTGATAGTTCTTTCTTTACTCTATATGTTCCTTCCTTCCTTCCCCCGCCCCCCAGTATATGTGTGTTTGTACATGTGTGTGAAGATCCACATGGAGGCCAGAGATACAAATTGGGAATCTCCCTCAGTCGCTTTCTTCCTTGTTTGTTGAGACAGGGTCTTTCACTGAATCTGGAGCTCGCTGACTCAGCTACACTGGCTGCCAGCAAGTTCAAGGATCCACCTGTCATTGACCCCAGTGCTGGGATTATAGGCACCTCACTGTATCCATCTTTTTTGTTTGTTTGTTTGTTTGTTTTTTGAGACAGGGTTTCTCTGTGGCTTTGGAGGCTGTCCTGGAACTAGCTCTTGTAGACCAGGCTGGTCTCGAACTCACAGAGATCCGCCTGCCTCTGCCTCCCGAGTGCTGGGATTAAAGGCATGCGCCACCACTGCCCGGCTACTGTATCCATCTTTAATAAACCTCTGGGCAGCCAGGTGGTGGTCCCAGTACTCAGGAGGCAGAGGCAGGTAGATTTCTATGAGTTTGAGGCCAGCCTGGTCTACAAAGCTACACAGAGAAACCCTGTCTCAAAAAACAAACACACAAACAAACAAAAAGAAACCCCTGGGCACTGGGAATCTGACTCAAATACTTATGGTTTTGTGACAATCACTTGATCAACTAAAGCCATCTCAGCAGTGCCTCTGTGAGCCTGATGCAGACTGTACTCCCCAGTTCCCAGCATGCCAGGGGGCTCCCAGGGTCCAGGTTTGCACTGTTCTTCAAGATCCTTACCCATTGTATCCTTCTCTTTGGGGTGTTCTCTGCATGCTGGGGGCATGGGCAGCATATGTCACATGCCCTGCTTTTGAGAGGGGCAGGCAAGGGGTACTTCCCTCTACCCAGTGTTAAGTCACTCTTCTCTCAGTTCCCCCCATCCACATTCCTTATTTTGTCTTCAGCTGTGACTAAAGAGAAAATGATCCAGTCCATGGACAAACCCTCAGAATGGCCCACATCATTCTTCCTTAGCAGCTGTCTCCCAGAACCTGGCAAGGGTAAAGAGGTATCTGCTGTCCAGGAAAATGTCACGAATACCCATTGCCCACAGAGTTCCCAGCTCTGAAGAGAAACTGTAGCCAAGTCCTAGACCCCATTGTTTGCAGCCCTCTTGGGAATGACTTTGCCTTTAGGCTTTTAGCAGCTAAAATCTCTATCTCTGACAGTAGTCCCTTGGGCTTTTGCAAAACAGAAGGTGCAACATGCCTGTCAAAACAGGGTTATTTTGCATATACAATTTTTCTTTTCTTCCTCCTTTTCCTCCTTCCTTCCTCCCTCCCCCTCTCTTTTTTTCTTCCTCTGTTGTTGCTTACGCCTCTTACCCTTCTTCTGGCTGCATTCCACACACCCCAAGGGTGTGTCAAGAGACTGTGGTCAGTTCTGTAATCATTATGCTTGACAGAGCAAGTCTCTGTATTGTAGACATGTTTTGCCACAGTCCAATAACGTGAGTTTTGAAGGTGAGATGTGCGCAGCCCCACAGCCCAGGCAGTCGTGTGAAGGTGGGATGCTGCTAACTGGTACTGTGCAGAAAGATGCTGGCTCCAACGCAGGCTGATTAGACAGCAGGGCAGAAATCTGCTCACTGTTGTCAGAGGCACTCAGAAGTGCTGAGTGTGTAAACCTATCATTGCTTACAAATGAGCAACCCAAGGCTCTGGCTTCAAAGAGCTCAGCCTCAAAGGGCAGCGCGGAGCTGTCAGGAGGGGCTCGCCTATGATCATGCTACACTAAAAGGGTGCACTCACACTCTGTCACTCCAGTCACAGAGGACAACAAATCATGGAGGCCTGGCTCTGCCTAGAGCCCAGAAGACTGGCCATGCATGGAGTTCAAAAGATAGAGATTTGGGGCAGGAGAAAGCTAGAGAGAGAAATCTGATGACAGTAAATGAGGACAAAGACCAGTGTTTGACACAGCAGACATACAATTAATATTTGTTGCATTAAGTACACAAAAGGATAAATGGATGGTTAACATACTAGCATTCTTTTTCTTTTATGGCACTGGTGTTTTGCCTGCATGTATGTCTGTGTGAGGCTGTTGGATCCCCTGAAACTGGAGTTACAGACAGTTGTGAGCCACCATGTGGGTGCTGGAAATTGAACCCAGGTCCTCTGGTAGAATATCCAGTGCTCTTAGCCACTGAGCCATTTCTCCAGCCCCCCACACCAGCATTCTAAGGACTGATGATCTGTGAAGAAGCTGTAGCGTTAGACTCCTGCCCCTGTGAATCGGTCATTCTAGAGGCAGGCAAAGCGGATGATCAAGAGAATATGCAGCCATCTGACAGCTTCCCTGGAGGAGAGAAACTGCAAGAGGCAAAGAAAGGGCTGTAGAAGTGCGGAGCAAGTGGGTATGGAATTCTACACAGGGCAGCCAGGGCAGGCCTCACATGGCAGGTCAAACAAACAAAAGGAAAACAAAAAGCCAGGCATGGTGGTGTGCACTTATAATTGCAGCCCCTGAGAGACAAAGACAGGCGGATCCCTGGAGCTCCCTGGCTGGCCAGCTTAGCCCACTCAGTGTGGGAAGAGGAGATAATGGGAAGAAGGGACGGAAAACAGGAGAGGGAAGCTGTGTCAAAAATAGCAATGTCTGAGGGATCATGTAGCCTCCATATGCACACATGTACGTGTGCATGCGTGGTACCCGTCATGTGCAGCTGCACATATGCACACACACACACACATGCACACACATGCACACACACACACACACATGCACGCACACATGTGCGCATGCACGCACGCACACACCACATACATACATAAAGGAAAAGCCAAGTCTATGCCACAGAGAAGCCCTGGGTAGCACTAAGCTGCAGGCTGGGTTCTATACAGTGAGTTGGTTCTCCTGAAATGGAGTAAGGCAAGTGAGAGGACTCAGGTGAGAACACGCTCCTCATCAGGCCTGGTGATTGGCTTCCTTTTGATGTGACTAATTTGTTTATCCTGCTGTGTCTTTTGATCTTAGTTAATGCCCCTAGTGAAAACTTGATTTCTAGTGAGGATAGAGATGGACTCTAAGACAGAACCCTTGTCTTCCCTTTGTTGAAATGAAGCTTCCCAAGTCACCAGGAAGACTGTTCACTTCAGCACTTCCCAGACAGCTGGCTGAGTTAGCAAGGGCCGTGTAGCATGGGATGCTCGCCGTTCTTCTGAGTGGCCCTTGGAGGCGGCAGCCTGCAGTGTTCACTGACATTTGTGACAAGGTGGTTCTAGCTAGGGCCAGGCCTTCTGCCCCATGGGCCTGCCAGCTGGCTTTATCGGCTCATGAGATTCCAGGCCCAAGTGAGAAGACAAGTCCCCTGCCTCTTCGGTCCTCACCCACGTCAGCGTATGTGAAGAAGAAACGGGGGGGGTGTTGATTTAGTCTAGAAAAGAGAAAGGCTCCATGAACATAGTGTCTGATAGAGAGGAGGTACTAGGTATATTCTAGAAAGTTCCTGATCCAGGCAGGGACACAGTTGGCTTCACATATAAATATAGTCGGATTAACAATGAGAATGGGTGGTTGGTAAGGAGGGCTTTCCTCAACCATTTCCCTTTTGTGATTGCTATCCTGGGTCAGAGCCTCTGCCAAAGGTCATATATCCCTCACCCTGTGCAGTGGATAGAGTAAGGTCCACTGCCTTACCAAGACTACAGGGCCTCTGGCTACTCACTAACCATCAGTTGTTTTCCCTTGAGCATGGGACTGACAGATTTTGTTGGGGTCCCACATTTGTTCCTCTATCACACACACACACACACACACACACACACACACACACACACACACACACACACAGCTTTGTGGCACAGCTGTCTGTTCTGCACACAAGGACTTATGCCTAATGCTGGGATGTGCTTCACCCACGCCCAAGGCCAGCCAGAAGCACCAGGGAACGAATGGCCCTAGAGCAGCCCTCACTATGCCAACCAGAGTCAGTAGATAAATGTACCCAGCTTCCTTGGCGCTCAGCTGAAACAGCAGCTTTCCAGGGTTTTCTGACAGGACCCAGTTTAGTTGCCCCCAACAGCCATTTAATTGATAATGCCTCACTTACTCCCTTTAAAGGTGTTTTGGTGCTGTTTCCCAAATAGATTGCCCATCTGAAAATGCTTTTCTCAGGATCTGTATCTTTTTTCTTATTTTACTTTTTTCCCCAAGAGATTATTTTTTTATTTGTTCAAATTAGAAACAAGCCTGCTTTACATGTCACTCCCTTCTCCCTTTCCCTTTCCTCCCCCAACCCCCTACCAGCCCCCTACTTTATCTCCCTCTGCTCCCCAGGGAGGGTAAGGCTCTCCATGGGGCTTCCCAAAAGTCTGTCATATCATCATGGGCAGGGCCTAGGCCCTCCCCCATGAGTCCAGGCTGAGAGAGCATCCCTCCATGTGGGATGGGTTCCCAAAGTCCCTTCTTACGCCAGGGATAAATACTGATCCACTACCAGGGGCCCCATAGAGTGCTAAAGCCTCCTCATTAACATCCATGTTCAAGGATCTGTATCTTTCACAACCCAAACTAAGACAGGATTGGCTCCACGAGTTGGGGTAGGCATGAGGTTACAGACTCTTGTTGAGTCAGATGTTAGTGCAGTACCAAGCCACGAGAGTCCAAGCGTGGAGGTTCACAGAGTTCCTGAGAGCCAAGGAGCAGATGTCACAAGGCAGCCAACAAACAGCTCTGGTCATGTGCACCCACCAACTGCTTCCTTCTGCTAGTGACTCTATCCAGGCCACTTACAACCTCCCAGACACACCCCACCCCCCATCTGCAGTAGCCAAGATTTAGCAAACAAAAATTCCAAGGTGCCCAGTTAAATTCAGGACACATGCACACTAAAAATAGCTGTTAATCTGAATTCCAAATATATATATATATATATATATAATATATTATATATATATATATTTGGATTCTAACTTTATCTGGCAAGCCTATGGTCAGTAAGTCAAATCTTTAGACCATTTTGAAAACAGGAAACAAGAGCAATGGAGGTGTCTATCCAACTTCACCTAGCAGCTCAGTAGATGTCTGGACTGGAAAGTCTGAATCTCTTCCTCTGTGGAGCCTTGGCAGGTCCTTTGCCATTCAACAGTGATCTGAGCTTACAGGGGTCATATGCGCATGTTGGAAAGAGAGACTGAACATTGAGCAGACAGAGAAGCGTGAATGTTCTTGGCCACATAGTTACAGCTGTCAATCATTGAGAGCATCTCTCTTCCCAGTCTTTGCTCTGCTTAGTGATGCTTCCACATCATTCAGATGCATTCATGTGCATCCAGAGGACACTTGAATACCTTTCTGGTTCTCAAGAAAGTTGATGGTGACCGCATAGTTGACAGAATAAATAGATGTTTGCAAACATCCCGAAGACAAATATCTGATGGCAAATTATCCATTTCTGCCAAAAGATCAAAGCTGCTAGCTTTTGGACAGGATGCCCAAGGAGAATGGTTTAGCACTAGCAACTACAGGAAAGGGTAGTCATACAGCTCTCTGTAGCAGGGCTCTTGATTCATCTGCAATGACTGTCCATTAAAATTAATCCTGCTTATTTGGGGGAACAAATGAACTGAATAGACACATCTTTAGAGAAGACCTTTTGTGGCCCATAAGTATTAGAGAAGATTCTTGTCATCACCCATTGGTAAGGAAGTACCAATCAAACATGAAGGGAACAAACAAGGCTGACATCCACGTTCAGACCATTAACAAGAGGTGCACTGAAGTCTCAGTGCTTTGGATGAGTAGCAGGAGGATCAGGAGTTCAAGGTCAGACCAGGATACATGAGACCTTGCCTCAAAATAGACAAAACAATGTTTTTTTAAAGAAGGAAGGAAATGGTCTGCCAGCTCCTCAGGATCCTCTTAGAAAGTTAAAATACAGCAAAGAATGAGCGTCTGCCCCAGCCGTTCTGCCTTTGGGCAAATGCCCCAAAGAGTTGAGTCAGGGACTGAAATAGATGTGGTCTACTTCTGTGCACAGCAGCATTGTTCACAAAAGAGAAGAAGCCATCTACGTGCCAAGAATGGATGAATGGATAAACAAAATTTGTTATTGATACTCACTGGAGTATTACTCATCCTTTGAAAAGGGGAAACTCTAATTCGTGCTACAGAATAATGAGTCCTGAAGACACAGAGCCAGTGGTGAAGCAGCAACTCTGGTATGATCCCACTCCGGATGAAGCATGTGGAATAGTAGAATCCACAAGGAAAGTGTAACAAAGGTTACCACACACTTGGAGGGTGGAGGATATAAGGAGTTACTGTTCCCATTTTGGGTAGCATCTTGATTACTTTTCTGTTGCTAAAGATAAGATGTCCTGACTAAGGCCACTTAAAGGAGAAAAGATACGTTGTGGAGAAGGCACAGAGGCAAGGGCATCCACACTCAGGAAGCAGAGAGTGAGCAGGAAGGAGGGCTGGGCTTCCGGTAGCCAGTGACTCACTTTCTCCAGTGAGGCTTCACCCCTAAAAGGATCCACAACCTTCCCAAACAGGGCCACCAGTCAGGGACCAAGTGTTCAAACATGTAAACATAGGGAGACATTCCACTTTTGAAACACAGCAGATGGAGCCAGCAAGGTGGCTTGGCAGGTAAAGGCACTTGCCACCATACCCAACCACCTGAAGCTGAAGTCCTGAAGTTCATTTCCCGTGTGTGTGTGTGTGTGTGTGTGTGTGTGTGTGTGTGTGTGTGTGTGTGTGTGTGTGTGTGTGTGCTTGTTCACATGATGTAATTAAATATAGTTAAAGCCCAGTACAATAGATGATAAAAGGAACTCATGGAAAAAAAGCTCCAGAGAGAACGATGAGGTGAACAGCAATGAAGTGAGTTTACTGACCTTAGGAAATTGCAAAGCATAATGCACAGTACTTTTTACAGTACTGTGGGTGGAATCCAAGGCCTTGAGCATAGTTGGTAAGCACTCTGCTACTGAGATTCTCCCATCCCTATCCAGTAGTTCTGCGTTGATTACAAATAATAAAAAACAAATTAAAAATGAATAAATGAGAAATTTTATAATATGTATATTTTACCATAAAATCTCTCTTGCTCACTTTTTTTTTAAATCCCAAGCTTTTATGCACACGTGTAATGAGAAATGATAACTGCTAATGTGTGGGCCCCACCAGCAGAATAGCCTTGCAGACTGACAGATGATCAGCCTCACAGACAGACAGACAGATAGACAGACAGACAATGACAACTCAAGGACAGTGCCAGCTGCTGTGTCAAGCGAAGGATCAGATAGCTCTAAAGAGGGTTTGTTTTTCCTCAACCGATTCACAGATTCAAAAGAAGGCATTAGGAAGCTCATCCTGCCAAATACAAGGCATCCAAAAGGAATGTAAACATGACCACAGATTTAGTTAAAACGCCTGGCATTCGAGATAAAATTGGCTTTGTGGTCTCAAATATCCATTTTGGTGGAACGCCATTTCATAATAAAACAAATGATGGTTTTGCTAAATTTAACTATCGAGTGGCAATGACCCTGGAATTGGTTGTGATGAACTTGTAATTTCTAATTCATTCAGAACAGCTGTGATAATCTAACCATCTGAAATTAAAACTGCAGTTGTTAAATGATACAAATATTTTTATATATACCCAGAGTAACTGTGATAAAGCTGAAGTCATATTCAGCAGCAACAACAAAAAAACCTGGCACAGAGTGTGTTTGCTTGCTTTTGCTAAAAGCCATTAATCAGAGTTTAGAAATGCTTGAGCTTTGGCAGAAATATAAAACTGAGTATGTTCCAGGAGCCCCTGTGAACACACAACTTGGGGACAAATGCTCAAATCCCTTACACAAAATGGCAGAGTAGGTGCATGTAACCTACATATGTCCTTCAGTGTGCTTCCATTGCCTCTAGAATGTACAACACTTTAGCATGGGTGTCCAACCCATAGTCTTTGGACCTCCCGTGTCCCAGAATAACTATAAATGCAGTGTAACATGAAATCACAAACATACTTAAAATACCATGAGAATTGCTGGGCGTGATAGCGCATATCTTTAAGGCCAGCACTTGGTAGGCTGAGGCAGGTTGGTCTCTGTGAGATTGAGGCCAGTTTGGTCTACATAGAATCCTTGTCTCAAAAACCCAACAACACAAAACTGAGGGTTGTTTTTTTTTTATTTTCGCCTGTGTGTGTGTGTGTGTGTGTGTGTGTGTGTGTGTGTGTGTGTGTGTGTGAATTGACTGCATAGTTCTCAAGCATAAACTTAGCACCATGTCATGATATCATTCAAACATATGTGCTCTTACCTCTTACAACCCAAGGGCTGTAAGTTAGCTACTCCTAGACTTAATATGTGGCCCAAGGCAGTTTTTCATCTTTTGTAGTCGAGAAGCAAAAAGGATGGATACCCCTGATCTAAAATAACATAAATGCTATCTCAATATATGTTATAATCACTGGTTAGGAAATAAGAACAAAGAAAAGCATAAGTACATGTTTGGTAAAGACATACTTCTCTGATATTTTTGATTCATAGTTGGCTGAGTCTTCAGATGTGAAACATATACATGTTGTGGGCTACCTATTCATGTGACAGGCTACCTAGTCATGTGACAGTTTATCTATGCATATGACAGGCTACCTATGCATGTTGTGGGCTACCTATTCATGTGACAGGCTACCTAGTCATGTGACAGTTTATCTATGCATATGACAGGCTACCTATGCATGTTGTGGGCTACCTGTGCTTTGTGAATCAGCCCAAGCCTAGCAATCATACCAGACATTTGATTTTCTTCCAAAAGAGTCTCCTCTATATTTTGATCAAAAATCATTTGGAAATAGTTCATCAAAAATACTCAGTGCATGGAACACTAATGAAGCTTCAAGAAACTTGATACATTTGCAGTGATAGAAATCAAAGTGTACAGGACAAGGGGTCAGGTCCCATGGTAGAGTGCTTGTCTGTCAGCACAAGGCAATGGGTTCAAGTCTCAGCATTGGGAAAAGAGAAAAATAAAACAAAGCCTGCAAATGGCAAGGCATGGAGGCGCATCCCAGAGGAGAACAGGGAAGGAACTGAACAAGGCTAAAGCAAGTACATCTGTGTCACCGCCCACTCTGCTCTAGACAATCCTACCTTGAGGGAGAATAGCTGGCTATTTGAATAATTGTATAAGTTCATATTCTTTACCAGAGTGGAATAGAATTGGGAAGGCTAACACCCTAAGAGTGGAAAAATAGTCAAAGTAATAAAATATTTTAATTGATGATTTAAAAAATCTTGTAACAGTATTTATCAAAAAGAGGTACTCTAAAAACAGATAAAAAGACAATTTCAGTGAAAATACTTGGGTTAAAATAGTTATGCCTTTATACCCAAAGGATGCACCATCATACCAATACCACAAGGACATTTGCTCAGCTATGTTCATAACAGCATTATTTGTAGTAGCCAGAATCTGGAAACAACCTAAATGCCCATAAACTGAAGAATAGATAAAGAAAATGTGGTACATTTATACAATGGAGTAATACTCAGTTGTTAAAAAACAATGACATCTTGAAATTTTCAGGCAAGTGGATGGAACTAGAAAAGCCATCCTGAGTGAGATAACCCAGACCCAGAAAGATAAACATTTAATGTACTCACTCATAAGTGGATATTAGATGTAAAGCAAAGGATAACCAGGCTACAATCCACAACTACAGAGAAGCTAGGTAAAAAAAAAAAAGGGGGGGGGGACTCTAAGAGGGACACACATGAGGGTCCCAGGAAAAGGATGTAGTTAAGATCTCCTGGGTTAACTAGAAGTGGAGGTTGCAAGAGAGGGGATGGGGGATGGGAACATTAGGAATCAAGAAGACTGAGTTGGTGGGGGGAGAGCAATGAAAGAGATACCTTGCACTATCGGATTAGGGAGAAACCTGGCGCTAGAGAAATTCTCAGGAATTCACAAAGATGATCTCAGCTAAGACTCCCAGCAATAATGGAGAGAGTGTCTAAATGTGCTTTCCCTATCAGATTAGTGACTACCCTAATTGTCATCATAGAACCTACATCCAGTAACTGATGGAAGCAGATATGGTGACCCACAGCTAAGCACTGGGCTGAGCTCCTGGAGTTCAGTTGAAGAGAGAGAGGAGGGATCATATGAACAAGAGGAGGGGGTGGGGTAGGGGTGTCAAGACCATGATGGGGAAAACCACAGAGACAGCTGACCGAGCTAGTGGGAGCTCATAGACTATGGACTGGCAGCTGGGGAACCTGCATGGAACTGAACTAGACCCTCTGAATGTGGGTGACTGTTATGTGTCTTGATCTGGTGGGGGGGGGGGTGCTGGCAGTGGCCCCAGAACCTATCCCAGGGCTTGAACTGGCTTTTTAGAGCCCATTCCCTATGGAGGAATACCTTGCTCAGCCTTGATAGAGGGGGGAAAGGGCTTAGTCCTGCCTCAACTTGGTAAGCCAGACTTTGCTGACTCCCTAAGGAAGGCCTTACTCCCTATGAGGAGTGGATGGAGGGTGGGAAGGGGGAAAATGGGGGGGGGGCTGAAGAAGGGGAGGGAAGGGGAACTGGGGTTGGTATGTAAAAAGAAAAATAAATATTTTTAAATAAAAAAGAAAATAGTTATACCTTTTAAATAGGAAATAAGTTAAAAATGAGATCATTTTCCTTGAAGCGCACTAGACATCTTGGTACCTGTGAAAAATATTTCCTGAAACAGCTATGGTTGTACATGTCTATAATTCTATCACTAGCCTGAGGCAGGAGAATCACCATGGGTATTAGGCCAGCCTAAGGTATAGTGTGAGATTCTGTCTCAAAGGAAATGCTTTATCAATTCAAAATAATCATGACATATAAAGAAGAGTATTTGGAAAACTTCAACAATTTCAAATTTATTATCAATTCAATGCAAATTTGAAGACAATTCCAGTTTACTTTAAAAAACTAAAAATAACAAGGCCAAAACACAAAACCCATTATTTGGAAGCACAATTGTAAGAGAGTATTGAAATTATTTATTTATATATATAAATATAAATATATATATTTGTGCTATATATGGTATATATAGCACATACCAATAATTGATAAAAATGAAGTCATAAATTTGAAAGAGACAAAGAAGAGGTAAAGAGGAGAGTCTGGAGGAAGGAAAGGGCAGGAGAAATGATGTTTTTATATTATAATTTCAAAACATAAAAAGTGCAAATAATCCCCAAAACTAAGGTTGAGAGTGAAGAAGATGCCTGTGTTGATCTCTGGCCTCCACACAGCCATGCACTTGAACTCACATGTGCACACACCCACACAAATGTGTACACACACATGTCAAATCTCCTAACCAATTTTTGCTTAGAACACTCCATGATTTTGCTCAAATGTTGAGCATGTAAGCCCTGCTTTCCTGAAGCAAAGCCCAAAAGGCTTCTCCCAGCTCAGAAATACATCAAGCAAGACTCACCCCAAAGTCTAAGGACATCAATTTGTAAAGACATGCTTTCTGGGGCTGGAGAAATAGCTGAGCAGTTAAGAGTACTTGCTGTTCTCAAAAAGGATCCAGGTTTGGCTCCAGCACCCACATCAGGTAGCTCATAAGCCCCTGTAACTCCGGCTCCATGAGGATCTGTTGCCTCTGACCCCCACAGGCACATGCACAGATATGCACATACCCCTACACACACACACACACACACACACACACACACACACACCACACACACAGAGAGAGAGAGAGAGAAGAGAGAGAGAGAGAGAGAGAGAGAGAGAGAGAGAGAGAGGCTGCTGGCACCACCATTCTGGGCTCTCCTAGGCTGGCTGACAGACAGTTGAAGCCAGAATTCTAATAGGTGCTTGGGTCTGGTCAGGGCAGGTGGGCAGAGGCTGAGGAGCTCTTCACCATTGAAGCAAGGGAGGAGGAATTCCTTTTTGCTCTGTCAGCACCAAGACACACTGAATTTCATGGCCGGGTGACACATTAGATTTGGCCTAGTGCCCTATTTAATTTTTTTTTTCTGTTGTAGTGAAATGCACATAATATAAAACGTACCGTTTTAGCCATGTTTAAGTGTATCATTCAGTGTCATTAAATCTACTATGTATAATTCAATGACATTGCAGTATATGACACCCCCAATCCACATCCAGAGCATTTTGTCCGGTCAGATCGAAATGGTCCCCACTGAACACTAACCCTCTAGTCCGTCCTTGCCAAGCCCTAGTAACGACTGCTCAACTCTTCACTTGAGGGGAGCCCTACCAATTTGTTCTTTGATCTTCCTTCAAGTACCAGCTAGGCTGGATGCTGCTTAGCCTCCAAGATCAGACACATTCAGGGGGTTACACTGTCGACTATTTGCTCTTCTGTGACTGGATTATCTAGTGCAATGTCCTCACACAGCTCATACCAGAATCCATATTCTTTGGTTGGTATGCAGCCGGTGTCTTTTGTAAACAGTGTTTCTATAAACATGGTGTGCAGTATCTGCTGAGTCCACTCTTTTGGACAAGTACCCAGAATGGAAGTTTCTGAATTATGTGTAATTCTATATTTAATTTTGGGGAGCCTGCTAGACCATTTCACATTTTGTATTCCCACCAGCAATGTGAAAAGGTTCCAGTTTCTTCCCACCATCTACTAGACTAGAGATTTTGCTTTCTGATAACGACCATCCTCGTGGGTCTAAAACGGTTTCTTACTGCAGTTCTGAGTCCCATTTCCCTCTCATGTGGGTGTTGGCTATTTGAGTATTTTGTTTGAAGAAATCCTTACTGAAGTCCTTTGCCTATTTTTTATTGTTGTTGAAATAATACCTCTTTTTATATAGGAGAGAAATTGATCATAAAAAGGCTACATGGCAAATAAAAGCCCAGGTGTGGTGGCACACACCTTTAATCCAAGTACTCTGGAGGCAGAGACAGGCTGAACTCTATGAGTTCAAGGCTAGCCTAGTCAACTTAGTGAGTTCTAGACCAGTCAGGGCTACATAGTGAGACCGTTTCAGGGGAGTGCTTATGAGAGGACTTGGGATGTAGCTCAGTGGTAGATCACTTGCCTAGCTTGTGCAGGTTCATCTCCAGAACCACAAAAAAGAGCAGGTGTGTGTGTGTGTGTGTGTGTGTGTGTGTGTGTGTGTGTGTGTGTGTGTGTGTGTGTGCCCTATGACATTCAGGTGGACTATAAATCTAAGATATCCTGGCCTCCCAAGAGGGCTCTTTTGTTTGTTGTTTGACTTCAATCTGTACAGAGGAAGAGCCCAAGGTATGAGTGGTTCACCACCTAACAGGCTTGTCTTGTTTTTTCCTGCCCAGTGATCACAGCCTACTTCTCAACCTTGGGTTATGCATTCAGTCATTGCCCTTCCAAATGGAAAAGTACTAATTAGTGTGTGGAGACAGGGCTTTTAATGAACTTATTAAGGCTAAGTGATATAATCCAAGTGAACTGGTTTCATTTCTTAGGCTCTTCTGGAAGCTCCTTATTTCTCCATTCATCCTGTCCTTACATGGCCCATCCATCCAGTATGTCTCATTGCATTGTGGGTAACACATTGTCTCTCATTTTGCATGCTGGGGACTAGGACCACTGTCTCCATTAGAGGAGACAGACATCAGGAGTGTGTACACCATGGGCCACAGGAGAACACAGCAAAGAGTACCTACCAGGTATTAACTAAAAAGAGCCTCCGCCAGACTCATGCCACGCTCACCCCTGACTGGAGTTGGTGACTGCGTGTCACCCAGCTTGTGATATTCTGCTGTGGCCGACCCTGCTGAAGAGGACACCTGGAGTGCAGAGAGATCTCCCAGGACAGGTGGATGGGCAAGTTCACAAAAAGGATCCTACTAGGCTGGGGCCATGTTAGATCTTTCTGGAATCTTGTAGGCATAGTCTGGTGACTAAGTAATCCTCTCCTGGCAGAACACAACTTCCTGCTGTTGAAAACAGAGCTTAACAAAGGCTACTGAAGTATCTCCCAAGGGCTTCCTGGATATCAAGTGGCTTTCATCAAAAAGTGATGATTTAAGAGCCCCAGACATGTACATATTGGGTTTCCTCAAAGCTTGTATGGTTTTACCACAGCCACTTCTCTTCTCACAATCCTTAGCTTGGATTGCTTTTCCCTTGGCCACCTCTTTATTACTATTATAATTATCATTTATTTGTATTTTATGTCGATGACTGCTTTGTCTGTGTGCATGCGTGTATACCACAGAAGTGCCTGGTGCCCCCGTAGGCTACAAGAGGGTACTAGATGCCCTGGAACTATAGTTGCAGACAGTTGTTAGTCACCGTGCAAGTGCTGGGAAGTGAACCCTGGTCCTTACAAGAGTGGTAAGTACTCTTAACTGCTGAGCCATGTCTCCTGCCCAGAATATTGGCTCTTAAGGATGTGCCTACGGCAGAGGCAGGGTGCAAGGGGACACTGCAGAGACTAAGGTAAGAACCCCAATCCAGTACTAGGGTTGAGTTTGGTACCATCAGGCTTGCCCTGCAGATCACAGGCACTGGTGTCCAGAGACTGGAGTTTCTAAGCCATCAACTTTATCCTTCTGGCTCCCCACTCCTTTGCTCTGTTTTCTTGGGCTGCAGTCCCTGGCCTCACCACCATCCTTCCTGTCCCTGCCTCCATCACGATTCTCTCAGCTATATTCTGGATAACTTAGTGTTTCTTCTTGTCTTTGCTTGCTGACAACTCAGCATAATGTCACATCCCAGGACTTCACAGGGTCAAGGGCAGGACCTTAGTAGAAGAGCAGGGCTGACTAAGACTCACTGAGTTCTACTGATTCCAGAACTGAGTCGGATGGGAATTGTAGACAGAAGGCTAAGGAAGAGGTGAAGCTGGACTTTATGCTCAGGACTGAAGATGCTAAGCCTGGTACTCACTCTACTCCAGCATCTTCAGTGTGCATCTGGGACTTTTTAATACACTGGCTCTGCTGGGGCAGATCTAGGGGTGGATCCCAGATGCTGCATTTCTAGAAGCTTCCAAGAAGTATAGCAGCTATTGGGGGTGCGTGCACTTTAAGTGTGAAGGCCCTATGGCATTGGCATTGCATGTACGTGAATTTTAAGTATCAAGGCCCCATGGTGTTGCATGTGCACACACTTTAAGCATCAAGGCCCATGGCATTGCATTTTTGGAGGGTTACATGCGCTGGGATCTTAAGGACTTTGAAGGCAGGAGTACATCTCAGTATCATGACCTCTAGAACCATGACCCCTGGGAAGTGAGAAGCCCTAGCCCTCCTTCTGCCCCTACTGTTTATTGGGTGTGGATCTGCAGGCAGATTATGCATCATTCTAAGCTAGAACAACTTGGAGGGCAGAACACAGCAGCTACACACCACGCCCAACCCCACCCAACAGACTTTCTGATTCAGAAGCTCTAGGGTGGGGTTCAAGACTGCATCTCTAGCAACACTCCAGGTGATGCTAATACTGCATGTTGGAGGAGTGCTGTTACAGAGTCTCTAAAACCCAGGTACCACGTAGGTTCTACAAGAGAGGATCACATGGACCTGGGTATGACGCTGACTCTGTCTTTAATGTTCAGTGTGATCCTGGGCAAATCCCTCCTATTTTTCCGAGATCCTATTTCCAGTCTTCAGAACTGTGATGATGCATCCTCTCTGTGGAGCTACTGAACAGATGGCAACAAATGCTGGCAGGTCCCTCACAGAGGCTTGTCCCCACACTGATTATCCAGCCTGTACCATAGAGTTATTGATAGTGTCACACTAATTCAAATCTGTTTTTAGAGGCTGGGGTGTAGCGCGGAGTCTGAGCATAGCATGAATGAGGTACTGGGTTAGAATCTCAGCACCCCATAACCCTCACTCTGTGGTTATTTTAATTGCTTGATTTACCCTGTTCAGAGACAGAATCTGGGTGAACTGAATGAATTGATTTTGTTTTGTTTTGCTTTGTTTGGGGGCACTGTTTAGGAAGTGTCACTGGGTCTCTCACTTTGAGTGTACACTGACATCTAGATCAGGGCCCTTGTCATCACTTGGCCAGCCCCACCCTGCTTCATGGGGCTTTGGGGGGAAGGAGAGGCTGTTTCAGTCAGGGTTGTGTGATGCTTCGAGAACCATTCTAATTAATGTAATTCTCATAAAGTAATCTGCTGATCTGTAAAATGGGAAAAATATTATCTGTCCCTTCAATGAGTCACCTCGGATCTGGATGACCCACTGCATCCAAAAGCACTTTGGAAATTACAAATTGGTAAATACAAAGGATTATCTTTAAAAAAGAGACAAGCTCACAGCAAAGCTTTCTGTCCCAACTTCTGAAAAAACAGACTTCAGGGACTTTGCTAGAGGGACTATGGGATGAATGCAATCAAAAACAAAAATCATCAAATATTATTGGTGGTGTCCCACACTTAATCCAACAATAAATTGGAATCTTTTCATTTTGACCTCCTCCAAGGAGAGGCAGCTGGGAGTGAATACCCTTCAACAGTTGCACTTAACTTGCTAACTATTAGTTAAATTGTTAACTGTGTCACATCAGCAACAGCTAGGCACACACAGCTGTGTGTAAGAGCAAGAAATCCGAGAGAATGGGACTGCAAATGCAGGTTGGTCCCTGGAGCTGAAGGACCAACAAGAACCTTGCATGAGTTCCAGCACTATTCTGAAAGCCCATTTACTCCACACTGTAGCAAAACCCAGGCACAAGAACATAATAGTAAAAAAAAAGTGCAAAGAACACAAGCACTCCCAAAGCGTTTGAGGGTCTGTAATCAGCCAAAGTCTCCAGCTATGCTCTGGTAGAATTTTACATCTTTTCCATCTCAAAGATGAGGATGCTGGGGCTGACAGAGGTTAATGGTCAAGACTATAAAGTAACTAAGCAATGGTGGGGATTGTGTGAATCTGCTAATTCCAAAGCAGGTGTGCTTTATAGTTGTCTGGAAGAAGCCCCAGTGAGCAGTCCACCTCATCAGGTGCACTGTGGGTTCTGTACTTCTACACTAAGGGGGAAAAATGCCTTCAATTTTGTTTAAGCTATCTTTAATTTCATGGTGTCGCCTCCTGCAGTTTTCAGCTGAAATCAGCCAACGTTCTTCTCTCTCTCTCTCTCTCTCTCTCTCTCTCTCTCTCTCTCTCTCTCTCTCTCTCTCTCTCTCTCTCTCTCTCTGTGTGTGTGTGTGTGTGTGTGTGAGGGTATACACAGGTGTGTCCTGGCCCACATAAGTGTGTGTAGAAGCCAGAGAGGGTGATTCCAGGTGTCTTCCTCAGTCACTCTGTGCTTTATTTTTTGAGTTACAGTCTCTCAGTTAACCCGAAGCTTCCACAGAGAAGAACATGACTTGGGTCCAGGCAGCCATCTTAATACACTGGTGACTTCACCTTTTTGTAAAGGGTAAATGGGTGGGTGACTTGATTCTGTCCATAAGATGTTTGCTGAAGGACTCTGGATAAATGGCCTTCCTTTTGGGCAGGGGGGCGGGGAGTTGGGGAAGCCAGATTCATTCTCTCCCCATGTCTTCCTGTCTACTGATCTCTGTTTGTCTCTCTCCTTTCCCTGGGGTGCTGGTAGCCATTACCCCAGGGGTCCAGTCTTGGACTGAACATGCAAGAGCAGAGATCAGGCAAGACCCTAGCCTCCTGTTACATTCTTGAGCTACAGAAACACCAGCCTGAAAGCTCCTCTCTGAGCCTCTGCACACTGTTCATGCTGCTCCCTATCTGAGTCTGAGTAGGGCTCCATCATCTGCATCCCAAAGCAGAGTAGCTGTCCTGAGCGCTACTGCACTAAACTCGGGAGCCCTCTTTCTTTGACTAACTAGGCTTCAGAGGTGCAGTGGAGAGAGCCTGGGGTGGGGCAGAGGAGAGGATAATGATCTGGATGTTCAGGGTCCAGACATCAAGACTATTCTGTGGATCAAATCTCAGCCTGTTTCTATTTCAGCATGGAAGCATTGGACACCCCCAAACCCTATTAACTTGGGTTAAATGGAGGGGAGAGCCTGAAATGCAGCTTCAGTTTTAGGAACATAATTTTATTCTATTGTTAAGTGCATTGTAACTGGACCAAGCTCAGCCAAGAGGTCCTGCTGGGATGTTCAGGGGAGATGCAATTAACATATTGTTGCTATGCCAACACTAATAATTTCTTTGGGGACCTGTTTTCTTCATATAGGCATTGTGGCTGAGTCAATAGGATAAAAAAGGTAACTGGCATTGGAAGGGAAGGTTAACCTATTTCAGGGAACAGACTGTTTTCAAGGATTTGAACAGTGTCCCTTGGCAGGACAACAGCATGCTAATTATGCATTCATTAAAGAGGGCTCCACAACACCAACCTGGCACTGCCCAAATGCCCACAGTGTTTAAGTCTAAGGAATCCTGGGTGCTGCTCCCTCCATGATATGTGCCCTGGAAGGTGATAGTGTGGGTGGCTGTATACATGCATCAGCCATTTCCAAAGACACTTGAGTGTGCTCCGCCAATCCCAGGGAAATTTCTCATTCTGGGGAGAATGACTGAATTTGGGCTTCCTAGCAACTACTGATTATTAAGGGCCTTTAGGTCCCCCAAAGTAGACTTAGTCTTTATTCTCTGACCATTCTCCAGTTCTTCTCAGTGACTTCTTAGATTATTACCAGAAACCTTGGAGACAGGAGCAAAACGGGCTGCTTCATTAGCAGAGAAATAGTGTTTACATAGTGCTGTACGATCTCCATGTGCATTTAGATAAGGTGGGGACAAGACCCCTTTACCTAAGGAAATCTCTCAGCCACCCTATGTGTTAGAAGTCTTTCCCTGAGCTGTGTGGGGTCCAGGCTTCTCTCGTTCCTCCTTCATCACGTACAGCTGGAACACATACATGCTTCATGTCAAACACGGTGTAGTTTAAATGTGAGTGGCACACAGAACCTGCCACTGAGGGGCCCTGGGTCTGATGGGGCACAAACAGACATGGGTATATCCACACACAGCTCTAGTGTGTGACATGTACAGGAGAACACAGAGCCTTCCAGCTGGAATTTGAAGATCAAGGTAAGTGGTCTGTGCCCAGGAAGGAAGAGCAGACCATATGGGCAAAGGCTTGGTGGCCTTGTACTGTGAAAGATGAATAACTGGAACCAAAGAGGACCTATGGTTTATGGTACAGTGGTCTTGAGAACAAGTTCTGCAAGTGGGTTAGCTGGGTTTGACTCATTAGGACCTCTGGCACATGGACCTGTGTAAATTGGTTTTCTTGCTTGTAAAAGAGGCAGAGACATCATTTGCACCCAAGGGAGACAGTGAAGTTGGAAGCAGCTGAGCAGCACCCAGGCAGGTGGGAAGTGTGTTCAGTCACTGGTTTCCATGGGCTCCCTCTGTAGAAGACTTAGCTTAGGTTTTTATCTTTTCTAAAACACACACACTTTTTTTTTTATGAGTATAGGTGTTTTGCCTGCTTGTATATCTTTACACCATGGTTATGCTGTGATCATAGACGACAGAGAAGGGGATTGAATCCCCTGAAAACTGGAGTTGCAGACAGATGTGAGCTGCTGTGTGGGTTCTGGGAATTAAATCCAAGTCCTCTGGAAGAGCAGACAGTGTGCTTAGCCACTGAGAAATCTCTCCAGTCTCCAACGTTGTGCCATTTTTAAAGCCAGTGAGTGCTCAGGGTTCTCCCTCAAGCTACTTTGGTTCTGTTGGGCAAGTCTTTGCCACTAGAGCTGTAGGCTAATTTTTAAAGTGATGTTCAAGGGATGTAAATAAGGCTTGGTTGGTCAGTAAAGTGCCTGCTAAACAAACATAGGGCACTGGGTTCAGATTCACAGCACTCATGTAGAAAGAACAAGGCGGTGAATGGCTGTAATCTCAGGGCTGGGGGGGCAGAAGCAGGGACGTTGCTGGAGCTCACCGGCCAACTGACCTCACAAAATTGGTGAGCTCTAGATTGAGAGGCCATGTCTCAAAAATCCTAAGGTGGGGAGCATTGAGGAAGACACTTGACAGTAGCCTCTGCATGCAAGCACACATATGCACACACAACTGGACACATGCACACAGACGCAAAGACATGCTCACATCACACACACACACACACACACACACACACACACACACACACACACAAAAAAAAAAAAAAAAAAAAAAAGGCTCAGCAAGATACTCAGCAGAAGTAAAACTACTGGTATATTTTTACGCTGTCAAAAATAAATGGCTTCAACTTTGCGGATACTAAATGCCTTATTGTCAGGCTTTTTTTTTTTTTTTTCCTTCCTGAATCCTGGGCCTGCGTGTGCTTGGTGTGGGCTTCACCATTGATCTTTACCTCTACCCACTGAGCTACATTTCTAGCCCTTCAGTCAGACTTTGACATTCCTTCCTTACCCCTTCTTCCCTCCTCCTCTCCTTCCCTCCCTTTCTTGGCAGAATCTTTAAGTGAAGCCCATGCTGCTTCACATTTTAGATCCCCTGCCTCTGCCTCCTGAGTGCTATGACTACAGGCGTGTGCCTCCATGCCAGGGCCGGATCTCAATTTCCTACACTGTCCATCAATGACATCAAGACTCTGATGACTGTCCTATCTTGCGTCAAAAGACAAAGGGGATGGAATTTGCGGGTCACTTCTTACTGTTATCAGAAAGGAAGCATGCTTTCAAAACTGCCAGGAGCAGTCCCCCTCCCCCGTGCTCACATGGACAAGCCTGACAATTTGACCCTCTATGAATGTGGTCAGTTGGAGCAAACTCGTGAAAGGCCATGAGTGTAGAACACTATGCAAGTGAGAGAAGCTAGTCTCGGGCTTTACAAAAGAGTAATTGAGTGCTTTGAGGATGGTGACGGGCAGAGTGGTCTCACGTAGTCTCTAAGTCAGCCCTATTGACAGTCACAGGCAGTTTGTTGCTCCATGTGTGACGGCTTGTGGTAACTGGGGATACGCATGTGCGCTCAGCTGTGCTCTTCACCAGGAGGCAGATGCTGACAGACTGAACTTCTCAGGCTTCCGATGGAGTCAGGACAGTTGGAAAGGAGGCTGGGAGTCGGGAACAGAGTCTCTGTCTTCATTCTGCTCTGCCTCCAGCCAAAGCCATGACTGTGTCTCCTGCCTGCATTGTCTCTATGGCTACAGCTGTCATCCTTACGTGAGATTAGAGGGGCCAACTTCTCCCCTGAGGTGCTGGGGCAGAGATGAAACTCTGTTAAACACAACTGATCACAGTCAAATGCCATTGAGATGCCAGCTAAGCCTTTGTTAGTCTTGTCTCCCAAACATCTTTTGATGGGACTTCTATGAACAAATGAAACTACCAGGCCAGGAGAGTCTGTCTGTTCAACAGACTTCAGCAGGGCCTGTCCATAGCTCTTCACTCCAGCTACAAAGGACATGGTAACCACAGCTGCTGAAGACCGAGGCCTTGCTCCAACCATATCTGCAGCAGTGTGGGAAGCCCTCACTCCATGCAGGACAAGCCTCAATGGACTCTAAGTGACCTCACTTTCAGTTGTTCCTGACAGCCTGACCTTTAGCTGCTCCAGGCTTTGCCAAGGCATCCTCTATCAGGTCTGAAGGAACAAGTACACTTCTATAGTGACCCAGATAAAGCATGTGACAGATGGATGTGAGGGCTGGACCAGTGCTTGCCTATGACAGATCTTGACCAAACTGGAAGTTGTGCTGTGAGTGGTGCAAGCTTTTTTTAAAATTTAAATTCTTTAATGACTACTCATATTTACATATCCATCCCCCATTCCCTGTCCTCTCATCCTCCCATGTTCCCCACCAGTCCCCCCAACCTATCCCCCAACTCCTCCCCAGGGATAGTGAGGCCTCCCACCAGGGACCTTCAAAGTCCACCATTTCATTTAGGGGAGGGCCTAGGCTGTATCTGGGCTACAGTAGTATCCTCCCATAGGGAATGGGCTCCCAAAGTCCATTTGTACTCTAGGGATAAAGACTGGCTACACTGTTAGAGGTTCCATAGACTGTCTTGG
Source organism: Cricetulus griseus (assembly GCF_003668045.3). Lineage (NCBI taxonomy): Eukaryota > Metazoa > Chordata > Mammalia > Rodentia > Cricetidae > Cricetulus > Cricetulus griseus. The sequence goes on along the minus strand of NC_048598.1, from coordinate 103,969,535 downwards.
CCTCCTAGCTGACACCCACATTCAGAGGGCTTGGTTTGGTCCAATGCTGGTTCCCCAGCTTTATGACTAGGGTCTCCATGCTCTTACTAGATCAGGTCAACTGTTTCTGCAGCACTTTCTTGGCTTCTTTGCTCATCCCTCCTCCCTGTCCTCAATTGGATTCCAGGGGTATGATTCAGTGCTTAGCTGTGGGTGCCTGTTTCTTCTTCGAACAGCTACTGGATGAAGGCTCTAGGAATGCTAACCAAGGTAGACACCAATCTCATTATAGGGGAAGGGAATCAATGGCATTTTATCCACCACTGCTTGGATTCTTAGTTGGGGTCATCCCTGTGAATCCCCTAATATTTCCCCTGTGCCAGACCTCTCTCCATACCTGTACTGTCTCCCTCTATCAAGGCATCTCCTTTCTTGCCCTCCTCTATTCCTCACCTGTCTCAGGCCTCTTGTTCTCCTCTCCCCTCTCCTTCTTCCCTTTTCACCTCCTTCCTCTCCACCCATGCCCCGTGTTCCCACTTTGTTCAGGGGTTCTTGTCCCCATCCCCTTCTTCGAGGGACTATGCAATTTTCTCTTGGGGTCCTCCTTGTTTCCTAGTTCCTCTGGCAGTGTGGATTTTAGACTGGTAATCCTTTGCTCTATGTCTAATAATCATATATGAGTGCGTACATACCATGTTTATCTTTTTGTAACTGGGCTACCTCACTCAGGATGGTTTCTTCTAGTTCCATCCATTTGCCTGCGAATTTCAAGATTCCATTGGTTTTTTTCTGCTGAGTAGTAGTTGCCACATTTTCTGTATCCATTCTTCAGTTGAGGGGCATCTAGGTTGCTTCCAGGTTCTGGGTATTACAAATAATGCTGCTATGAACATGGTTGAATATATGTCCTTATTGTATAAATATGCATTCTTTGGGTATATGCCCAAGAGAGGAATTGCTGGATCTTGAGGTAGACTGATTCCCATTTTCCTGAGAAACCACCATACTGATTTCCAAAGTGGTTTACAAGTTTGCACTCCCACCAGCAATGGAGGAGAGTTCCTCTTTCTCCACATCCTCTCCAGCATAGACTGTCATGGGTTTGTTGATTTCAGCCATTCTGATAGGAGTAAGATGGTATGTATCTCAGAGTGGTTTTGAACTCATTTCCCTGATGGCTAAGGATGTTAAGCACTTTCTCAAGTGTCTTTCAGCCATTTTGGATTCCTCTGTTGTGAATTATCCGTTTAGTTCTGCACTCCACTTTTTAATTGCATTGTTTGGTGTTTTGGTGGCTAGCTTCTTGAGTTCATTGTATATTTTGGTGATCAGCCCTCTGTCAGATGTGGGGTTGGTGAATATCTTTTCCCATTATGTGGGCTGGCATTTTGTCTTGCTGACTGTGTCCTTTGCCTTACAGAAGCTTCTCAGTTTCAGGAGGTCCCATTTATTAATTGTCGATGTCAATGTTTATGCTACTTTTGTTATGTTCAGAAAGCGGTCTCCTGTACCAATTTGCTCAAGGATACCACCTACCTTGTCTTCTAGGAGGTTCAGTGTGACTGAATTTATGTTGGGGTCTTTGATCCATTGGGATTTAAGTTTTGTGCATGGTGATAGATAGGGATCTATCTGCAATCTTCTACATGTCCGAATCCAGTTATGTCAACACCATTTGTTGAAGATGCTTTCTTTTTTCCATTGTATAACTTTAGCTTCTTTGTCAAAAATCAGGTGTTCATAGGTGTGTGGATTAATATCATCCTTCATGATAAAGGTCTAGGAGAGATCAGGAATAACAGAAACATACCTAAATATAATAAATCAATATACAGCAAACTAACAGCAAACATCAAACTAAATGGAGAGAAACTCAAGGGCGATTCTTCTAAAATCAGAACAAGACAAGGCTGTCCACTCTCTCCTTTTCTCTTCAATATTGTACTTGAAATTCTAGCTAGAGCAATAGAACAACAAAAGGAGATCAAGGGGATACAAATTGGAAATGAAGAAGTCAAACTTTCACTGTTTGCAGATGATATGACAGTTTACATAAGTGACCGGAAAAACTCTACCAGGGAACTACCACAACTGATAAACACCTTCAGCAAAGTGGCAGGATACAAGATTAACTCAAAAAAATCAGTAGCCCTACTATATACAGATGATAAATGCTCTGAGAAAGAAGTAAGAGAAACATCGCCCTTTACAATAGCAACTAACAACATAAAATATCTTGGGGTAATGCTAACCAAAAAAACGAGAAAGACCTGTATAGTAAGGACTTTGAGTCTTTAAAGAAAGAAATTGAAGAATATACCAGAAAATGGAAGGATCTTCCCTGCTCGTGGATAGGTAGAATCAACATAGTAAAAATGGCAATCTTGCCAAAAGCAATCTACAGATTCAATGCAATTCCCATTAAAATCCCAACACAATTCTTCTAGACCTTGAAAGAACAGTACTCAACTTCATATGGAGTGGTGCAAGTTTTAAGTACCACATTTGCATACACACTCATGCCATATCCCTCTTGGCTCTATAGTCAGACAGCCCTGTTTACTTTCAGGGTCACCCAGGAGGTCCCTTCTGTGTGGCCCATCCTGGTGTTACAGCATTAGGACCCAATAACAGACTCTCTCTCAAATCTTTTGGTCTTTGAAGTGCTGCCCTGTCTGAATCAGGGACAACATCAGTCAAGTGCAGGGCAGGAAGGAAGCTGGAGAGTTTGAAAGAGCAACTGGGCAGAGGCAGCAGGGGCAGAGGCAGTGGAGATGACCTAGGGCTAAGGGCTGGTGAAGACAGTAGGGAAGACCGAGTCTATGAACAGCCCAAGATAAAGGACTGTGGGTCATAGTGGCTGGAGGAGTTCCAGATAGCTGCCAAGCCCTAACGGCTGAGGGCCGCCATCTTAGTTACTCTCCAGTTGCTGTGATAAACATTATGACCAAAGGCAACTTAAGGAAGAAAGAGTTTATTTTGGCTTATGTTTCCAGAGCCATAGAGTCCATTCATGGTGGGGAGGCATGGCATGGCAAGAACAGGAAGCTGGCCAATCAGATTTTCATCCACACAGAAAGCAAAGAAGAGCATCAGAAGATAAGGTGAGGCTCTAAACACCCCAAGCCTGCCCCCACCGACACACTTCTCCTGCAAAGTTCTGCCTCCTAAAGGTTCCATAACTTCCCCAAGCAGCACCCTCAAAGGGATAAATATTCAAATATGTGAGTCCATAGGGGCACTTGTCACTCAAACCACCACAGTTACAATACCTCAAGTCCCAGAGCTGTAATAGGAGTTGCTTTTAGGAACCCCGAGTCACAACTCCACCCAGACTGATTGCTGTAACAGTGGCCCTCACCCGCTGCTACCAGGGTGACAGATACAGCAGGTAGAATCAGGCTTCATCAGGATTAGGTACACCTAGAGAAGAGGGTGACTTTGCAGGTCCCACTGTTTCTCCAGGAACATGGTCTGATATTAGCGTTAATAAAGCTCTCATAAGGAATGCGATTGTTTTAAACAATATCATCAGACCTGCTCAAGACTTTATTGTGAGAGAGCGAAAGGTTGAGTCAGGGGAAGAATAGAAGATAACAAGAATGGAGATACCATAATAGAGGGAGACATTTTAGGTTTACAGAGAAATCAGGCACTAGGGAAATGTCTGGAGATCTACACAGATGACACCAGCTAACAATCTAAGCAACAGAGGAGAGGCTACATTAAATGCCCTCCCTGGATAATGAGATTGATGACTGACTTATATGCCACCCGGTCATATATGTCATCCAGCAGCTGGTGGAAGTAGAAGCAGACACCCACAACTAACTACTGAACTGAACTGGAATCCAGATGCAGAGAAGGACAAGTGAAGAGCAAAGGAGTCCAGACCAAGCTGGTGAAACCCACAGAAACAGCTGACCTGAACATTGGGGAGCTCTTGGTCCCCAGATTGATAGCTGAGATACCAGCATGGGACTGATCCAGACCCCAGGAATATGGGTTTCAGTGAGGGAACCTCGAAAATCTACAAGACCTCCTGTAGTATTTCAGTACTTATCCCTAGTATAGGTGTGGACCTTGGGAGCCCATTCCACATAGAGGAATACTCCCTGTGCCAAGACACACGGGGGTGGGCCTAGGCCCTATCCCAAAGGACACAATAGACTCTGATGACCCCCTATGGAAGGCCTCACTCTCCCTGGGGAGCAGAAAGGATATGTGATAGGTAGGGTGTTAGTTGGGGGAGGGGGGTAGTAGGGGAGGAGGGGAGGGAGTGGAAACTGGGATTGACATGTGAAACAATCTTGTTTCTAATTCAAATATAAAAAAAGGGGGGAAAACTTTATTGTGATAGAATGATACATTTGATGCCATCATTCAGGAAGCATTTGGAGGTTTGCAGGTAACATGTTCAATCAGCAGTGTTGTCAGTGATCCAGCCATCTGCCATACATTTTAGCTTGTCAGCAGGACAGCGTTGTGTTGTTAGGACTTCCTCTAGTCACTGAAACCTGTGTGGCCCACATGGGGCAGCATCTAGGTCCTGGTCACATTCTGGAAGAGCAGCCAGTTTTCTTAACCACTAAGCCATCTCTCCAGCCCTGTGTCTATAACTTCTGAGAAACAGTGGTAAAATTAATGAGAATGACACACACTTTTAATCCCAGCACTCTGGCGGAGGCAACCATATCTCTATGAGGCCAGCCTGGTCTACATAGCCCTAGGCACAAGGTCACATGAGATGGGGAGGAGAAATCCCTGTCCTGTGCTGGCTGAACTCAGAAGCTGACAAAGGACATCCCTGCTGTCAGCCAGGGCAGGGAGACTCAAATCTGCTTGGCAGGCTCAGGAAGGCACACATAAGACCTAAGGTGCCTGGACACATCTTAGGGATCATCAAGCCTTGTGATGAGACCTGCATCTGGGTCCAGCTGGCTTCCTTAAGTCAGTGATGTATCCTGGATGAGTTTCCAAGTCATCCATTGCTCTCTCCATCTCTGTGTGTGGGAAGCACCAGGCTGTGTAATGTAAGAGACCTCTCCAGTAGATTTGACAATACTCAGGACAGGTGCCTCAGACCAAGGGCCATCAGGGCCAGAGGAAGTGGATGAGGCAGGATGCAGGAACATCATGGGAAATAAGATTAGACAGGTGCATCTCTGCCTTCCTCTCTCCCAACATTCTCCCTACTCTTCACCCCCTCTTCAGAGTCTTGCCGTGTAGCAAGTTGACCTTGAAGTCTCTTGACTCCACCTCCCAAATCCTGAGATTATAGATGAATGCTACCAGGTTGTTTTTTTGGCATGGTGTGTCTATGTAACCCTGGCTGTCTTGGAACTTGCTATGTAGACCAGGCTGGCCAGTCTCTGCCAGATTTCTGGGATTAAAAGTGTGTGTCACCACACTTGGCCATATCTTGCTCTCTTAAAGGAGCATTTGTCCATCCAGAAACCACAGGAGTATCTAGGAATGCAGAAGGTGTGTCCAGGCTGGTGTGAGACCCACACATTAACATTCAGTTAGAGCTACCAACATGTAAGAAGCAGAGATCCACTCAAGCACTCTGGAGGTCAAGAGTCCTTCTGGAAAGATAAGGGCTCTGATAGCATTTAGTGAGTGCAGCTGAGCTCAGGTGATAGGCTGTTCTTTCCTTCCGCCTCTCCAAGCACCAGTTCACTCACAGGCTACAAAGCATGCCCTTCCTGCTCCCATACAACTCTTGGCTTTTGACTTTCCAAGATGTCGGCTGACCAAGATCATTGAGTCCCAGAAGCTTACAAATTCAGCATGTTCTCAACTGGCTCCATTCACCTGGCTCTTAAGTTAAATGACTGAGTCTGTCTTGAGGTCCCTTTAAGGTGCAGAATGAGACAGGGGAGGGGCCTTCACTCTGGCCTTTGGAGGAGCAGGTTGCAGCTGGCCAGGCTATGAAGCAATTGCACATCTGGTCTAGGGAAGAACTGGAAGAAGCCAAGGCTTTAAAGGGACAATAGCAATCAAGCCTTTCTGTGTCCTGTCCTATGTCAGTGGTTTTTATTGGTCAAACTCTTTGGTCCTCACAGTGACCCTCAAAAGTCAGTGTTCTAAGCATTGGCACCCATTTTACAGATGAGGAAACTGAGATGGACAAGTTGACCTCTGTGTCTGAGATGGGGGGCGGGGTTGGCAGCTGCTGGCATAGTCCACTTCTTGAACCTCATGCTTGAGCACCAGACTTTCAAGCTTCTCCATCGAGGATGGACATTCCCACCAATTCCTAATGGATGCTTTTCTACCCCCTGTAGTGGCAGACATAGACCCAAGCTACAGTCAGCTGGATCCCAGGTGTACAGGCTGGAGAGCTGGCTCCCTAGCTTAGAGCTCAGTGTCACTGCCCCACACCCAGGAGTTCTTGCTTACTTGAGAAAAATCTTTCCTTTTGCTTTCACTTTTAATGGATAATTTTTCTGGATATACATTTCTTGGTTGGGGATTTGCTCCCCTTCTAATACTTCAAGTCTATGGCTCTGCTCTCTTCCTGCTTGCCTGGTGTGTAGAGCAAACTTGTACCCCTGTTTGTGCATAGCTCAGACATTTCACCACCTCTGGCTTCTTCTGGTGTTTTCTCTTTGTCCTTGATTTTCTGTATTTGGACATGTGTACCTAGCTAGATATGAGGGTGTCTTTGTTTTCCTCATTTATTCCAAGTTTATTCTACCTAGTAGGAGGTTTGGGGGTTGTGACCATTATTTCTTTAAGCACTTCTGCTTCATTTTCTCTTTTCTTGTCTTTCTGCCTTTCTAATTATGCACGATACAGTTTTAAATACTATCCCACTGTTCTTTGAATTTTTTTACATTTATTTGTGTGTGTGTATGTGTGTATACACACTCACTTATTCCAGAGTGTGCATATGGAGGTCAGAGGATAATATGCAGGAATTGGTTGTCTCCTTCAATCATGTGGGCTCTGGGAATCGAACTCAGATTGGCAGGCTCTGTAGTGCTCTTATTCCCTGAGCCATCTTGAAGGCTCTGCCCCATGGTTCTTGATGTCCCGCTTTGTCTTGGCCATTCCCTCTCTTCTTTGCATTTCAGATAGAAATAATTCTATTGACCTGTATTCATGCTGCCTGAGTTGACTGTGTCAGTCTCCTGATGAACCCTTGAAAGGCAAAGTCATTCTCTCCCTCCCTCCCTTCCTCCCTCCCTTTCCTCTCCCTCCCTCTCTACTCCCTCTCCCTCCCTCTCCAGCCTTCTTTCCTGCCTTCTTTTTTTTCTTTCTTTTTTTTCCATGCTGGGGATGGAAAACGCTCTCCCATTGAGTAAAATCCCCAGTCCTGAACGTCAGTCTTCATTTCTGTCATGTCGTCTTTAATTTCTAACATTTCCTTGTGGTGTTTTCTTACAATTCCATTCTCCTTGCTTACTTAGCCTTACAAGCATGGTGCCTAAATAGCAGTCATTTTACTGGAGACTCCCTGTCAGGCATCCCACATCTGCCCTGTCTGAATGCATCTGGTTCTGGTGACCACCTTGGGGATTCAGGTATTTTCTTAACTTTGGACAAACCCTGTAACTTCTGGTCAGGAACTGGAGGTGTCACATTGGGAAATAGCAATGGAAGTAAGTTAGTGGAGGGTTTCTGTTCATCGTCTAACAGTGGGGTGTGTTTAATATTTAATATGGCTGTGTGCTCTAAACCCTTTAGATCCTCTGGTGTCCTTGTTTCATCTCCAATTGACTTTGAGTTTCTCAGCTTAGCTTTCCTGCTTAGGAAAACAAAACAAAACAAAAACCTGTCCTATAGATTTCCCAGCTGTAATCTGCTGTTCCTATGTTGGACTCTTGGTGTGGTAGCCTGGCTTCTCATTAGCTTTGTGACTTTGGATATGTTTCTTCACTGAGCCTCTTTTCCCATCTATAATATAAAATAGCAATAATGTCCCATTCTAGTACTGGGCTGAGGATTAAATGGGATACTAAATTAAAAATGATGAGTGCTGTGCCCTGGATAGACCACATTCTTGATTGAATCAATGGATCCTTCGGGCTCTGAATCACTAATTGCTACTTGTTGAGCTGGATGCTTACAGAGTGCTGCTCTGTGTCTTTTAGCTGTGCAGTTAGAATAGAAATTCACCTCTCCTCCTCCTAGCGGCTTTGCTATATGGATGCTGCAATAGGCAAGTATCTTAAAAATAAATGAAGGTGCCTTCCAGGTACCCCAGATACTTTAAGCAGCAACTAATGACATATTTAAGTGCAAGACCTGCCGGAACCAGAGAAAATAATAACCTCCTTAATTGCAGAGACACCCGAGCTACATTCTCCCATGTAAATAATACGCCCTTCAGAAGCATCCTAATTAGGTATTTACCTCAGCAATTGCAGCGGCTTCACCCTGCTCCCCAGGGACATATTAAACACCATATCAGAGTGCCTGGGACTGAAAACAAACTGGCATCAAGAAAGTAAATGGTGTCAAAGTTTTTTTTCCTGAGAAGGTAGAGGGCTGGGGCTCTAGTTGGGAGAGCCCAGGGTTGAGCAGCCTACCTGTGTGTAGAGGCAACTTCCTGCCAAACCCCTATTGGGCACGGAGAAGTAGCATTGCCCCCTTCAGGTCCACTTTCCAGAAATAGGATTTGGCTCTGCAGGGGAATAGCTCCACCCAGTCACATGCTGGTAGGGAGAAGGGCTCTCACCATGCGGAATCACTGGTTGGGAGATGTTGCAGTGTAAAGAGGTCCTGCCAAAGTCCTGGTTCTCATTGTCCTGGGTCATCAGCAGTCTCTGGAGAGACAAAGGAGCCTCAGATAGCTTTGTCTGGGGAAGTGACTTGCCTTCCTGCTGGCTTCCTTTTCTTCTTGTGTCTCTCCTAATGCTGTCCTGTCCCTCTCCTCACCTAGACCTTATTTCCTCTTCCTAATGCAGTTCTTCCTCTTCAGAGTCCCAAGATGCTCAGACCACCATCACGGCCCCCTGGCTGGGAGATGGCATATCTGGGGCAGATATCTCAATGCTTCCAAAGTAGCGACAATTTGGGGACATCCAGACAGCTCCTATTGGGGACCTGTCATGTGATCTCAGTTCTTAGAACCTGTTCTGTCACTTGTAGGCACCAGCACTGTGCCTCAGGGTCAAAGCCATGTGCCTTGCATGCCTGGCTGTCTGTAGATACACTGTGAAGTCCACAGGACTGTGTGCCCTTGAGGTTATCTCCCATAGTGTTCAGAGTGTGAGGATATGGAACTAGCTCACAGGGACAGCAGTAGTCACAGCCCGAATGGGGTCCAACAGTGTTTGGGTCTTGCTGTCACCCTGACTTGTGCTGTAGTATCCCCAAAGTCTTGACCTTTCTATTTGAATCCACAGCACCTGTTACAGTTCTGATAGTTCTGATGTGAAACGTGACTCAAAGGCTCACTGTCCGAGCAGGTGGTCCCAGCTGGCGGCTCTGTTTTGGGAGGTCATAGGACATTCAGGACATGGAGCCTAGTTGACAGACATACAGTGGAGGCTCATGGGGTATAGACCAGAGCTGGTTCTGCCCTGAGCCCACTTTCTCTGCTCCCTGGTTGGTGCTAAGACTTGAGCAAGCCTCAAGCTGCTCCTGCTGCTGCAGCAAGAGCTGCTCCCACCACCATGCTTTCCCCGCCATGATAGGATGCACCTTAACTAAACCCAGAGCCCAAACTAAATCCTCCTTTAAGTTGCTTCTTATCAAGCATTTGGTCGTATCGACAAGAAGGATAGTGCATCTGGTACCCTTCCCGCCTGTCACAGGCACCTTGGTAGCAAGAGAAAGCTGAAAGGACCTATGGCATTGTCTAATTCTGTAGTCCTTAACGTGGCATCTATTGACTGGTGAGTTGTATTAGATTGTTGGCACTGCCATAGCAAAACACTGTGGGGGCTGGAGAGATGGGTCAGCAGTTAAGAACACTGGCTATTCTTCCACAGGTCCTGAGTTCAAGTCCCAGCAATCACAAGGTGGCTCACACCATCTATAGTAAGATCTGATGCCTTCTTCTGGTATAAAAGCCTACATTTAGATAGCATACTCATAAACATTGAATAAATCTAAAAAAAAGAGATACATTTAAAGAAAACACTGTGGTTAAGTGTCTTAAACAACCAAAGATGCATTTCTCAAAGTTCTGGAATCTAGAAGCTCAAGGTCAAGGTGTTGTAGGACTGGCGTCTTCTGAGGCAGAGCTCTTTGACCTGCCTGTGTCTGCCTCCTTGTGTCCGAGCATCGTCATTCCACTTTGAACACCTATGTCCTTCTTATAACATTATCAAGCCTCCATATGACATCATTGGACTGTAGTCACCTATTCAAAGGTGGAACTTCAACACATGAGGTGTGTGTGTGTGTGTGTGTGTGTGTGTGTGTGTGTGTGTGTGTGTGTATGTGTGTGTGTGGTGGGGGTTGGGGTGAGAAAGGGTGGGGTTGGGGGATTCATGTACATGTGCTCAAGTGTATTTACACATCTGTGGGCTATGCATGTGTGCATGTAGGTACGTGTGCATGGTGTGCATGTGTGGGTATGTGTCCATGTGCCCAAGTGTACATGCATATATGTGCAGTGGGCATATATGAGTGCAGTTGTGTTCGCATGTGCATGCATGAGTGCATGTGTAGGCCAGGGAGCAACATTGGTTGTCTTCTTCAATCTCTCCAGTGAGCTTCAGAGATAGCCTGTTTGTGATCCCTTCCTCCCTGAGCACTGGAGTTACAGATGTGTGCCTCTGCGCCTTACATGTTAGGAACCCAAACTCAGGCCCTCACAGTGAGCGGCAAGCACTTCGTGACTAAGCCATCTCTGTAGCCACTAAACTTACATTTTTGTTAATGAAGAAAGTGGAGCCCAGAAAGAGTGATCCACTCTCTCTTGTCTGTGGCCACACAGTGGGTCTGGAGAGGTTGGGAGTGGAGCTCGGAGCTTAGGGTTCCTAGCTATGGCTAGGCTACTCTGTCACCTTTGCTAGGTGTTTTTCAACGATGAGGACTGCTATAAAGTTATTAGCATTCAAAACACCTTCAGATTGCTAAGACACCTCCTATTTGCTAAGACACACCTAGTTGCCAGCCTTCAGAGTTGGCTTTTCTTTCAACAGCTAACCAGTTTTGTCTTCCTCCAGGGCATAGTTGGGGAGCACTTCATTGTGACATATTTGGGGACATCTCAGAAGGTTGCTTATACATGCTACACATGGGTCCAGGCAATAGAATGGCCACCCTGTCCTGGTCTGCCAGGGACTTTGCCAGCATTGGCACTGGATGTCCTGTGTCCTGGGCAACCCTCAATCCCCAGAAAACAGGAATGATTGAAGCCCTCCCAGCCAGCCTCCTCTCTGGGCTCATCTCTCACATTTCCCCATTGGCCTGTCCAGCCTGCTCCCTCTTTCAGTACCCCACCATGGCTCTCTAGAGTCCAGCTAAAAACCACTGCCTCACCAATGTCTTCAGAACTTCAGGAGCTATGTTGGGAAAGGGAACACATGGCATCTGAGAGTGGATTCCCATGCTCCTAGCTGACTGCCCATGACTCTGGCCAATGAGCTGTCTGTCTCTCTGTGGTTACACCTGCTGCTGTTGAGCTTGTGCAGTGGGTTATTATCTATCTCTCCCCAACATGTGTCTGGCCTCTTAGGGTGCACATAGCTAGATAGCTAGCACCTTTCCCTGTCCCAAAACCTCTCTGAGGGGGAATCTCCTCCTTGAGTACCACACAGAGCAGCTTAGCTTCCAATTCTCACCCTCCCCAACCTCACTTTCCCTCTGCACAGTGAGAAAATTCATTGACATGGATTTCTCAAAGCAATTAGCGCTTCCTTCCCTCAGAGGGAGACTTCCACAGACAGCGCTGAAACTGCGGCTCATCCTGAAGGTCGGCTTTGCGTCACTGTGAATGATCCCTGATATGAATGTTATAAAGGCATGCATGGCAGGCTGTCATTCACTCACTTGAGAATAAGGACAGCTGTCAATCAAGCTCTGCCATGTGCCCGCCCACACTGAGTTAGAATGTGCAGACACAGAGATGCACAAGACCACATCCCTTGCACTCTGACTGTTCTCTCTCCATATGGGATGCTGATAGTACCCATCAGGGGTCAGGGTTCATAGTCTACCAAAGATGGGGTGATCTTTGTGAGGATGTGGTCATCCTTGTTGAGGAGTGGGCAGCAGGAAGAGGTGGTGTGAAGAGATTCTCAAACAGTGTTTGGAAACTGGTTAGAAATGAAGTGCCCGGCCCAGCCCAGGCTCCCTGGATCAGAGTTGCTGGTGTGAGACTCTGTAATCTGTGCTGACAAGCTTCCTAGGAGTTTGAGAGCCATCTGGTTGCTCTCAGTGCCCTCAGCAGGTCATTACTGCTGACCCTTCAGCACAACCCCTTTGCTGGAGAACTGGTCCTGGCAGCAGGTGTCCTCACTTGGCAAAGGGGAACCCCCTTATGTCTCTGCATAAGAGTCAGAGCAGTGGTTGGGCTGATGTGGGCTATCCAGCTACATTCTCTGCCTCCTCTGTGGAGGATGTTAGTTTGGGATGCAGAACACAACCCAGGGTTCCTCATATGCTCAGCCTGTGGTCCCTGTTTTGCTTAGCCTGGTCCTGTCCACTTCTGTCTCCCCTCACATCCATCTGTGTTCTGGAGATCGACCAGTTAATTGCTTGAATGATAATCCCTGACTCCGGGCTCTGCTTCTCAGAATCAAAATCAACAGCTTCTCTGGGAAAGGAAATCTTTTGCTGGTCCCTATCGGGACCAATAAAAAACCTGCCAATCAGGAAAGCAGAGGACATAGATAGGTCGAAGGAATCCAGTGTGCAGAGGCCTGAGGTATGACCAGCACAGAAAGGTGGGGTTCTCATGGTTTTATAATGGATGCAGTGTGGATGCCCGGGGAGAGCGTGCAGAGTTGGGATGGGAGTCAGGTGGGAACCAGAGACTGAAAATGTTGTGAGCCATCATCATGAGGGTTTGAATGTCACGGACAGTGAGTGGGAGGCCACAGGAGAGGAAGGAAGATAGGCAAGACTGCAAGACTAGATTTGCATTTTGTTCAGATGACTGTACTATAAGGAGTGAGGTTAGAGAGTGGGGAGACAGGAGGCTGAAGACACTTGCGAGGAGAATCCAGCAGTCCCTAAATGATTCAGGCAGGACCTTTGGGACTACGGGAGGATCAAGAAGCATTCTGTTGTTGAGAGATGCAGCCTGGGGATGTGGGCAGGAGTGGATGGCAATCACTCCAGCCTAGACAGTTGGACAGAGCTGACTGGAAAACTGAGTCCATGGTGGTACTGTCCCTGAAAGAGAGTTGGGCTCAGTTATACATAGCACATGGTCATTAGGAGCGTCTGGGGGTAACTGAAAAGATATCCACTCAGCATAGAGATGTGGCTCGGATTTCTGAGGTGTAGAGTGAGAGGGTAACAGTTTAGAGGCTTGAACAGCAGGCAGAGGACAAAAGGGAGGCAGACACAGCAGCTGGAATTTGAGTAGCTGGGATGATGTAATGTCATAGGAATCACAGACACAGCAGGAGGTCGAGGAGAGTGGTCACTGAAGTCACAGCCAAAAGGCATGTAGCTGATGACTGGCTGCTGGGGACCTTAACTGCATGCATCTTGTAGCCTGGGTGTGTAGATAGCCCACTGGCTGCGGATTGAATAAGGCTTAAGAGCTGTAGAAAGGTATGCAAGCAATTCCGTGAAGCTTGACCATGATGGGAAGGAGCCAGCCAAACTCTCCCTGGTCCCCTCTTCCCCCCACTACCATCCTGGATCCTCCTTGAACTAGTACCATGTCATTGTCATGCAGAACAATGGGCCACAGCTGGCCAGAGCCTGTGCATCAAATCCAATCACAACCTTCTAGATGCAAGGAAGTTCTAAGGGCAACCTCCACCTGGGACGTCCAGCTTTTACCACCTAAACCACTGGCCACATGGAAGGTGATGATGTAGAAACTTGCACACAGGTAGACGCATAGAGCACACTCCAGAATTTCTTGGCCTCTCAACACACCTGGTCTTTGCATAATCAGAGCAACTTGTATCTCCCTGGACAGATGGTGGCCCAAATTATTTAAGCATGCAGTTTTCACTTGAGATGCAAATACACTCCCTGAGGCAGTTGTCACCACCTCCACCTCCAAGCTTTTAAAAAGCCAGGCTAAGCAGTCACTTCTGATTCCCTGGCTGCCTACTGGAGCCATCAATCACTGAGAGGCCTCCTGATTTTAATGAGAATGTCAGTGACGCTTCTGTGGGGTTCTCCCGGAGACTTCACTTTAACTAACAAGGTTATTATTTCTGATGTGTTATTAAAGCTGGGATCTTTCCCCCTTCGCTTCAGAGCTCCTCTCCCCTTGGGATCCGGTCTCCTGATCCACCAATGGAGAGTTGTTTGCCTAAGATTTAGAGGAGAGGGGAGAATTAAGCCAAGACATCTTTACACAGATAGATTAGGGGCCGGGCCTAATTGCAGGTGTTCTGGGTCTTTTGCCAGCACTGAACTTGCTTTCCTTGATGTTAAACATTTGTCTTTTCCTCAAGACCTGGCTTCCTCCAGGGATCCGATAGGTTGCCAGAGCTTGCAAGGAAGGTCCCCCCTCAAAGTCCAAAGATTTGGAATCGTGGATAAAAATGCCTAAGACTGGGGAGATCAGTGTTCTCCCTCTTTCCTTTTGTCCGTGTGACATATAAACATAATGTCTGCCCACACTGGTGAGCGGGTCTTCACTCTGTGTGCTGAATCTATTGCTACGTCCCTGGGAACACCCAATAGACCCACTTAGAAATAACATCTTACCAGCTTTCTGGTCATCCTTTATCCTAGGAAAGTTGACACATGACATTAACTGTCATGCTGTCCTAGGCACAACTACAGCAGATATTCCGTGAGCATGAGCTGAGTAACTAAATACTTTGCTTAGCTTATTACACACAACGGGCGGGCCTTCATCCCCTCCTCCCTGGTTGGAATGACCCTATCTGCTCTATTTTCTAGGCCCCACCCCATCTTTTGAGACTTGGCTCCTGTTTTCTTTCTAAGTGTCTCTTGACTTAGTCACTGTTCTGCTGTAGCAAAACACCATGATCAAGGCAACTTACAAATGAAAACACGTAACTGGGAACTTGCTTACAGTTTTAGAGGGTGAGTCTGTGACCATAATGGCAGGATTCACAGAAGCAGGCAGGCAGGCATGGTGCCAGAACAGTAGCTGAGAGTTTAACATCTGATCCACAAACATGAGGCAGAGAGAGGGAGGGGGAGGGAGTGAGAGGGAAGGAAGGAAGGAAGAGAGACAACGGGGTGGAGAGTATGTATACAAGAGTGTTAACTGGGATAACTGGGACTGGCATGGGCTTTTGAAACCTCAAAGTCCATCCTCCACCCCACCCTAGTGACATACCTCCCTCAACAAGACCACACCCCTAATCCTCCCCAAACAGTTCCACCAACATCAGACCAAGCATTCAGATATATGAGCCTATGGGACCATTCTCACTCAAACCACCACATCTCTCTTTTAGAGTTTTGGAAAGACAAGTATGATCCTGCCATCTCTTCCAAGACTTTAAAATATCTTTCATTGTCACCAACTCATTGAAAAGGTATTTTCTGGCCTTTTAGATAAAAACTGTAGTAGGCCTTTGGTGCCGGGCACAGAGCCAAGCAAGACCGAATGGTCCGTGTCTTGTTGTAGCTCACATTCTAGTGGAGGAGAGGAATGGACTAGGAATGATACCCTGCACACTGTAGCCTTGGACAGAGGGTCTTAGGCTCACCTGCGACAGAAGGCCCACACCAAAGTTCATAGACTGCAGTCTCATTGCATCCACCTCCACAGCTCCTGTCTCTGAACTGCTGTCTCTCTGACACACAGCTCTGGCTTCTCAGAAACTCTCAGGAAGCTAGAAGCTGCATCAGAGATGACAATTTATACCCAGGGTGAACTATCCCAGAACGTGAGGTTTTTGTTTTGGTTTGTTTTTGGTTTTTGGTTTTTCGTGATAGCGTTTCTCTGTGGCTTTGGAGGGGCTGTCCTTGTACTAGCTCTTGTAGACAAGGCTGGTTTTGAACTCACAGAGATCCACCTGCCCCTGCCCCCCCCCCAGTGCTGGGATTAAAGGCATGTACCACCACCGCCCAGCTGGACATGAGTTTTTGAGACAGTCTCTCTCACTGGTCTGGATCTTGCCAATCAAGCTATGTTGACTGTCTAGAAAGTTACAGGGATTTGCCTGCTGGGATTGTAAGTGTTCTGCTACCATGTTTGTTTTGGTGTGTGTGTGTGTGTATGTGTGTGTGTGTGTGTGTGTGTGTGTGTGTGTGTGTGTGTGTGTGCATGCGTGTGTGCATGCTGTGGGAGTTGTCATGGCTCTGGGAGTTCAACTCAGGTCCTCATGCTTGCAGTGTAAGCATTTACCCAATGGAGCTGTCTCCCCAACCTGTAACTTGATTTTCCAAATTTTCATAAAATGGTGTCATATGGTAAAGTCCTTATATCCATCTATTTTCTGTTACTACAGCAAAACATCAGAGGCTAAGAATTTTACAAGGAAAAGATGTCTATTTAATTCACAAGGGTATGGTGCTGGGCCAGCTTAATTCCTGTGAGCACCCCATGGCAGGAGTGTAGAGAGAGGTGAGACAGGAAGCCAGAGAGTAACCAAGAGTCCTGTGCGTCAATCCCTTCCTAGGGCATGTCCCCAATGGCTTAAAGGCCTTCCATTAAGTCCTACCTCTTAAATGTCCCATCACCTTTTAACATCACCACACTCAAGCTAAGCTTCCAATTCATGTGGGGAACACACTTAGACCACATCCAAACCATTGTGGTCCTCTATGTAAAACGGATGGGAGAGGAAGTTCTAGCTGAGGCAGTCCAGAGTTCTGCCTGTCTTTCACCTTGATTGGTTGTAAAGAACTCATAAAGTCCTTCAAAGCAAAGTTTCAAAACTGGTCTATAGACTAAATGTCTAAAGCCTTTGCATGTGGCTCTTTGGTGCTGGTCCAGCCTGTCTACATCATTCCCCTTTGACCCCACCTTTCCACTCCATCCCCATACAACGAGGATGTAAGATCTAAGACACTGACATCTTCCAAGATGGTCCTGAAGGCAGGAAGCAAACCCAGCTCAGCATGTGGGGTTGGTTCCTTTGTGCCTGTTTGTCTTGGAGTCTTAACTGCTTTGTAGTGAGCCCATCTCCCCACCCACCAGAGCTGTGAGCTCCCAGGGACAGGGACTATGCCTCTTAGCCTTGCAGGTTAAGCACATGAGCAGAACATAGGATGCCTTGGTGTAATGAATAGGTAAAGTCTGAGTTGGGGCCATGTGCAGTCCTGCCTAAGCAAGCTCTTCCTGATCCACTACATGAGCTCAGCCTCATCTCCTTTTACAGGTATTGACATTGCCTGTGATGCTCACATCTGTGCTGTTCTGAGGGAGGAACACTGTGGCAGCAGGGCCTTGAACTCAGCAGCATCTCATCATTGCTTTGCATAAATATCTGTGGTGGGCTTGCTGTGTGCCAGGAAAGGACTGAAGATAGAGCCTTGACAAAGCAACACGATGGCTTGCCCTCAGAGAGTTTACACTCTAAGTATGTAAAGGAAGAATGCACGGAGACATTCACTTTGCCAGATTCCATACCAGCAGGGAGTGGGAAAAGGAGAGAGGGGATGAGGTCAGAGCAGTGTTAAGGGGTCGTGGTTTTTAGCAGAATTCACAAGCTGATCTCAGAAGTGATGGAACACTGACTTGAGGGCCATGTGGCTAGGGAGCCAAGTAAGAACTGGGGAGGAGGATCCAGCAAAGACAAAGGACCTGAGGAGGGAAGGTACTGGACACATTTGAGGCATGTTTTACCATGAGTGTGAATATAGGTGCATACACATGGGTGTAGAGCCAGAGGTGTCTCCACAATCACTCGCTACCATTTTCTTAGTTTTTCTTTTTTCTTTCTTTCTTTTTTGGGGTGGGGAGGCAGGGTTTCTCCCTAAACCTGGAGCTCACTGATTTGGCTAGATTGACTAGACAACCAACCTAGGGATCCCCCTGTTTCCGGTCCCCAGGGCTGGGATTACAGGTGCACGCCACCATGCCTGGCTTTTTGCGTGGATACTGGGGGTCTGAACGTGGGTCGGCCAGCACCTTCACTGACCCAGCCAACTCCCCAGCCCTCAGACTTCACTTTGAAGCCATCAGCAAATCTTCCCTGCCACATCCACAAAATAGTACCTGATCTGTTCCCATTACCTGCTGTGTCACCTCCCCAGTCCAAACCAATGATTTTTCTTCGAGTAAATTTATAGTTACACAGCCCTTGCCGCAGTGCAGTCTAATTTTAGAACATTTCCGTCATGTCTCCCTCCTCTAGCTGTTTGACATACGTAGATCATACCATATGTGGTCTTTTGTGTCTGACTTCTTCCATTCCGCATAATGTTCTGAGGCACAATCTGGTAGAGCCTTGTGGCTTCTTGCTGTCTCTTAAATTATGTGTCCTCCCTCCACCCATTTATTGAGATCCTTAGCCCTGGTGTGGCTGTATTCAGAGTCAGGTGTTTGGAAAACAACTAAGGTCTTAAAGATGGTGGAGTACCTTCACCAAGGAACGGCCACTTGAGGACACAGACGGAAAGTGGCAGGCATTTTACAATCCAGTAGGACAGTCTCACCAGGACTCAGGATGGCTGGAACCCTCACCTCGGTCCTGCAGCCTCTAGAGCTTCGATGGAAAAGGTGTGTTAGATAAGCCACTCACAGGCGTCTTGTTATGGTGGTCTGAGCTGGCTAAGACACCTCTGCTGAGATCTTTACTCCACACTAGGAGTCATGAGAGGGTTTGAATCTAGAACTGAGTTAGAGTTTAAATGAATTTGTCTGGCTGCTATGCTCAGAACTCGGGGATCTGGGGCAGACAAGAAAAAGCAGGGTTCCTAACAGGTACCAGGCATGATTCGGCATTAACGCATACATGTCACAACATGGATAACCTCAGAACATTATGCGGAATGGAAGAAGCCAGACACAAAAGACCACATATGGTATGATCTACGTATGTCAAACAGCTAGAGGAGGGCGACATGACGGAAATGTTCTAAAATTAGACTGTGGCAAGGACTGTGTAACTATAAATTTACTCGAAGAAAAATTATTGGTTTGGACTGGGGAGGTGACACAGCAGGTAATGGGAACAGGTCAGGTACTATTTTGTGGATGTGGCAGGGAAGATTTGCTGATGGCTTCAAAGTGAAGTCTGAGGGCTGGGGAGTTGGCTGGGTCAGTGAAAGTGCTGGCCGACCCATGTTCAGACCCCCAGTATCCACGCAAAAAGCCAGGCATGGTGGCGTGCACCTGTAATCCCAGCCCTGGGGACCGGAAACAGGGGGATCCCTAGGTTGGTTGTCTAGTCAATCTAGCCAAATCAGTGAGCTCCAGGTTCAGGGAGAAACCCTGCCAAAAAGAGATAGATGGATGGATGGATAGGTAGATATAGACAGATAGATGGATAGATAGATAGATAGACACACAGACAGATGATAGATAGATTGATAGGAAAGGAAGGAACTAAGGAGGAAAGGAGAGAGGGCAGGAGGGAAGGAGGGAGGGAGGGAAGAAGGAAGAGAGGCAGGGAGAAAGGAAGAAAGAAAAGAGAGAACAAGAAAGAAAGAAGGTAGAGAGTGCCTAAGGAAAACGCATGGTGTTGACCTCTGATCTCCACACCCATGTGCATGTACCCATACCCTCACTTACAGTAAAATGAGAAAGGAAAAGAAGAGAGAAGGGTTGGTTTAATGGAACAGATAGTTAAAGCAACTTGTAACACTTCCTGTATCTCAGACCTGGGCCTCAGTCCTTTATGAAGGTGAAAAGAGTGCATTCTGTAACAGCTCTACAAAGCATCTCATTTCACAGACGAGAAACAGGAATTTGTTAAAGCAGAGAGTGCTAAGTGACTTGCCCGAGTCACATTGTTAGGGTGACCCCGAGGAATGGAGCTGGCAGACACTCAGATGAGAAGCATCCGTGAGAGGAAGGCATGCATGCAGTGTGGATGGGGACTCTGGGAAAGAGATCAGTTTAGGGACATCAGTTCCTAGATGGTAGTTAAAGCCATGAGACTCACCCAAGGACTGCACATAGACAAAGCAGAGAAGGGACCACAGACCTGATCCCTGGGACTCTCCAAAATGCTGCCAAGAGGAATGTGTTAGTTTTCTTTCTGTCACTGTGAACTGGGAAAAAATCAACTTGAAAGAACAGAAAGAATTATTTGGGCTTATGATTTCAGAAGTTTTGGTCCATGGTCACTTGGCCTCATTCCCTGGGGCTTGTGGTAGCTCAGCACTTCTGGCTAGGGAGCACATAGAAGAAGCTGCTTTAGGGAGAAAAAGAAGAGACAGAGGAAGAGGCTGGGGTCCCAGTGCCCTCGATGACCTAACTCCCTTCCTCTAGACCCACCTCTAAAGGTCCACCTCCCAGGATCACCACAGCCCAAACACCACACTTCAAGCAAACGTCTTCGTGCAGCACCTAAGATTCAAACTGTAGTGGAAGAGTTGGCCATGGGTTCATTGAAGAAGCTAGTCCAGGAGCCCATCTAAGGTCCATTCCCAAGCTGCCTGGTGTTTGGCGTAGAAAGGAAATTCAGCTCTTCCTCAGGATGTAGGGCTACAGATGGGGGCCAGATTCTTGTGTAGTGGGCAGGAGATGATACATGCTTCCACAGGTCACCTGATTTTCTGCTCCAATTTAAGGACGTGCAGAATGTGAAGGCAAAAATACTAGGTTCTAGACATGAGTCACCAAGCCAGGTGAGGCTGCGAGCCCAGGCAATGACTAGGATTCCCCTTTGGTCAAGTAGACAAGGTCTCAACATAGAGATTTGGGTACTTCATGTAATTTGGGTAATTAATTAGTCTGATTTGCTCTCATCTGGACCACACAGGTCTGGAAAGTGTTGGAGATACAATTACAGGTTGCTACACGATTCCTTATTGACTCAGCTTGTGGGAGACTCTTCTTGCATTTACCTGGTGTGGTGTGATTACTTCATCTGATTTATAGAGTAAACATGCAGTGTCTATATTTTCAACTCTGCAGTGTATGGAGAACGGCGGACAGGAAGCCACAAGATTGACTTTGGTCATCATAAGGCAATTTCTACAGGGCAGACAGTCGGGTGAGGTGATCTGCAAAATGCCCTATGAGTTTGTTAGGGCTGACCAAACCAACAACCACAGACCTGGAATTAAACAAGTCGATTTTCTCACAGCCCTGGTGGCTGGAAGTCTGAGATCAAAGTATTGACAGGGTATATTTTTCTGAGGCCTCTCCCCTGGCTTGACCATGGCACGTCTCTCTGTTTTCATGCAGTCTGTGTGAGCCCATGGTCTAATCTCCTCTTGGACCTACACCAGCCATACTGGATGAGGTCCATCAATTATGACATCACTAGACCTTAAACATATCAGGGTGTTTTGGGGGGTTTTTTTGGTGCATGTATGCTCATGTATGTCTGAGCTCATCTGCGTGAGTATACATGTGCATGTGTGTGATACTCAGAGGTTGATATCAGGTGTCATTCTTCAGATCATTGTCCATCTGGTTTCTTTTAGACAGTCTCTCAGTGGCCTACAGCTTGCTAGTTCTAGATTAACTGCCCAGTGAGCCCAAGAAAGTCTGTGTGTCTCTGCCTCCCTAGCTCTGGGATTACAAAGGTGTGTCTCTATGTTTAGGATTTTTGTTTTGTTTTGTTTTTTAATGTGGTTTCTGGGGCTCAAATTCAGATCCATCTGTGTATGTGGCAAGCACTTGGCTCACATGAGCTATCTCTTGGCCCTTTAAATCACACTGAACCCAGCTGTGCTTGAAGGGTGAAGGCCGAGACTGCTCTGTGATCTGAGGAGGATGCAGTTAGGCTCACAGCACCATCCTGTCTCAAGCAGGATGCTGGCATCCTCCAAGTGAGGACCTCTGGAGCTCCACTTTCATAGCTGCTCTGCCCTCCTCCAATGGGAGCAGCACATTAGTGAATGTACAAGGAGGGACAAGCAAGGGCCCTCCAAGGGGCAGCACCCTTAAGGGGAGTTTTGGAAATCTGTGGTGTGTGTCGGGCAGTTAAGATGATTGGGCCCCTTAACATTTAGTGAACAGTAGCTAGGGAGAGGTGTGGATAGGTGAGGAGTAGTCCTGCACAATGAACTGAGCTGTCAGTCATGACTATCTCTGTACATTCATGTGGTGGGGGAAAATTCATAATAATGTAGCATCTAATTTGATTCCACATATAATGAAAAAGTACGGTGGGCCCCTGGTATCCATGGATTCACCAACCTCCGAGAAAAAAACACTAGCAGAAAAACTGTGCCTGTGTCAACCTATATTTTCATTTTCCTTGTCATTATCCCCTAAACAATTCAGTACAAGAGCAATCATATTCCCCTGTCATTTACTTTGTATTAAGTATCATCAGTCATGTCAAGGTCATTTAAAGTATCTAAGAGGATGTTTGCAGGTTGTGTGCAAACACGACACTGCTTTATGTAAAAGGAGTTGAGCATTTGTGGGTTTAGACATCTGTGGGGAGCCAAATCTTTATGGAAAGACCACATTTCCCTTTGCAAACTGTAAATGCACACTCTTTGTAGACGTGCCTAGCTAGTCAAACCTGGAGGAGGTTGTGTGTTACTTGCTTTAAACCTTTACCAAAACACACAGCCAGTTTATAGAACACTTACTTTCTGTGACACGGGTTCCTGAAGCAGATCTCTGGTAGCAACCGCCATTGTGGTGCCTGATTCCAAGGCAGCTCTCTTATTTGCAGCCATCAGCTCACTCATGGCCATTGTACCCATGCCTGCAGGTGTCTGCCTCCCTGTCTCTTCTGGCATAGCTGGAGCATGTGTGATTACAATTTCCTCTCAGTCTTCTACAGTCAACACATTATATATATTATATATATATATATAATTGTATATTATATATTATATAATTGTATATTATATATTATATAATAATATATATAATGAGTTGGGTGGTTACATTATCTAAAAACTTCATTTAAATATGTAGGAGAAGCTTTGAAAATATTTTAAAATCAGGGTTGTGACAGTAGTTCAAGGTATTCTAAGGCTCCATTCTATGCCAGCTTTGTCTGTGCAGTGGCTCTCTGGGTGACTGACATTCCTCTACCTTCTCCTGTCACTCTTACCTGGGTGACTTGACTGACATGGAGCCTACTTGGAAGCAGTTTTGTGCTGTCACCTGCCCCAGACTGTGAATTGGGACTTAGATGCTAGACTGGTCACTTCGAAGGTTCCAGAACATCTGCTATCCTGCTTTCTGGTGTAACAGAGTTGAGATGAGAATAGGTACTCGGAGCCCAGTTATTGTGCCAGGCACTTAGTAACAGCCTGAGACACTTGGGGGCCCAGACTTAGGTAAAACAGTGAGGACTGGATTGCCACTAGCAACATCCTTGACTGGGGGTGGGGGGGAGGGGACCAGGCAGGGTGTCCACTGATGCTGCACTCAGGGACAGGCCAGCTTGTTGTTGTTCCAATTTCGGCCCAAGCTCAGGAGCCGGCCCCTGCCTCACCTTGGGGCTTTGGGATTAATTAGTAACACAACATATAAATGAGGTCTGGGCCCCTTGAGATGGCCAGCCTCCCCTGGGCTCTGCCTCTGAAGAGGCAGATTCTACCCCTTCCTCCCTGGCTCCTGCACCTAGGTTCCTCTTCCTGGGTGCACCAATTCAAGATGTCCTGTACACTCTGCAAGACGGAAACCTCTTTGGCATCATGCCAGGAACACTCCTACACATCAGCCTATGAGTGCTGTTGGGTACCTGTTGTTGGTAAACACCATGAGGGGCCACTCTCCACTCCTCTTTAAGTCAGTCCCACAGGGAGACACCGAGAGCTACCAGATGTGCTTGCCTTCATCTCTCAGCTCTTCCAAACAGCTATTTCCCTGTCCCAAAGCATTACAGGTCACAGCACAATTTTCCAGGTCCTACCTCATGTCTGCAGAATCCCAGTTGCTGGAGCTACAGTCTCAGAATCAGCATTTGGTTTATTTGTTTAGACAGGGTCTTGTCAACCAGTACTTTGGCATAAGCTCCCTAAGTCCTGAGAGTCCTTGGCTGTGGAATACAATCCCAAAGTCTTCACGACACCCATGGCATTTACAGCTGGGATCTAGTCTACCTGCTTAGTGTCCTTTCTCATAACCACACTCAGGTCGACCTTGGCCTTGTTTCTACCTCATGTGCCCTCCTCTTTCCTGAGCTCTCTGCACATGATCCATCTCCTGTCTGAATGAACTCATCCCCATGTCCTTCTAGACTGGTCACATATTTTAGGAGAAGGTCATCGACACAATTTCTGGAAGCCCTTTCTCCCTCTAAGCTCTGTTGCTGTCCAGTGCTGTCACATGTCAATCATAGTTGTCCTCACCTTGTTTTGTCCTCTTTATTTGGCCATACACAGCACCAGCCCCTTTGGGTACCAGCTCCATCGGGTACAAGTCCCTGGAGTGCAGGGAAGCATCTTACCTCTCAAATTCTAGCAGCCCGGCCCATTCCTGGCACATGTCCATGCCAGGAATGGTCTTTTAAACTCTGGTTTCCCATCTCTTTCTAATTGGAGTTCTGCCTTCTGCTGTTGGGCTTTGTGTAAACCTCCTTCATTAAAAAAGCAGTTCCTTTGTCTCCTCTGTGTGGTTCATATTTAGCCAAAGAGATTTATCTCTCCAATAAACGCCACTCTGCAGGCCGCCACATTCATCCACTGTTCCTACAGGGAAATGAAAGCGAGGCCCAGGATGTACCCAGAACCTCTGCATTGTTGAGTGCCGGGGAAAAGGAGCATGGAATTTCCTGAAACCTTACTGCAAGCTGGTGATCAAAGCAACGTCCCTGGCATTTGTCTCCATGAGTATAGGGCTATGTGAGATTCCTGGTGGTGGTGTGGCATGGAGCTATTCCCTTTGTTCTCTCGACAGCTTTAAGTTTTAATATGGGAGAAGATGGTTTATATCTAAAAGATTGGCTCACTAGTCATGGAAGGTAGAGATGACAGGCATGGTTGTCAGCAAACGCATAATTCCATAAGGGACCAAGATGCTCCTGCAGGCTTCAAGATATAGAATGACACGGAGAATACCTGGCTCTTGGTAACTCAGGATGCAGGACAATTTCTGTATTAGATTGCACATTTGGGTGCAAGGTCAGTCTGAAGAAACCAGTGGGTTTAAAATCCATGTGCACATGTACACACATGTTTGTGTTACCGGAGACATTCTTTTTTTTTTCCCCCTGAGACAGGGTTTCTCTGTGGCTTTGGAGGCTGTCCTGGAACTAGCTCTTGTAGACCAGGATGGTCTCGAACTCACAGAGATCCACCTGCCTCTGCCTCCCGAGGGCTGGGATTAAAGGCGTGTGCCACCAACGCCTGGCTACCGGAGAGCATTCTTGGATGTGGTCCCTCAGGTGCTATCCACTTGGCTCTCTCTTTCAGTGACCTGAAACGTGTTAAGTAGGCTAGACTGGCTGACCAGCAAGCCCCAGGGATCCACCTGTCTCTACCTTCTCAGTGCTGAAAATACATCATACCACCACCTCTGGATTTGTTTGTTTTTGAGATAGGGTCAAATGTAGCCCAGAATGGCCTCAAACTCTCTGTGTAGCTGAAGTTGACCCTGAACTCTTTTTTTTTTTTTTAATTTCCATCTACTTATTTATTTGTGTGTGTGTGTGTGTGTGTGTGTGTGTGTGTGTGTGTGTTGGGGGGTTGCTTGTGCCATAAGGTGTGTGTAGCAGTCGGAAGATAACATGTGGGAGTCACTTCTTTCCTTCTACCATGCCTGGGGATTGAACTCAAGTTGTCTGTCATACGATATAACCCTGACTATCCTGAGCCACTATGTAGATTAGACTGCCCTCACAGAGATCCGCCTGCCTCAGCCTCCCAAGAGCTGGGATTAGTGGGATATACCACTACACCCCGTTGGCTTAAAAACAACAATAGCATGGGGTTTGGGCATACAACTCCATGTGCTGGTAAAACAAGCACTTTACTGGCAGTGATGTCCCCAGGCCTGGCTCTCCTAAGGATTTCTGCAGCTAAGCTGATTTCACAGATAGATATGAGTAACAGGCCTGGTGAAGAGGCTGTCATATTCCTCTGCCATCTGATCTGCCACTGCATCAGATGCTTGGGGGATGGGGAAGCATGTATGGCTGGCACTCACTGGCCTGGCTGTGTGCTGAGTGGGAAACACAGTGTCGTCTTTCTCCCAGCCGTCTAAAAATTCTGAGTGAAAAGGGAAGTTTGAAGATCACCTTGCCTGACTTCTCTGTCCCATGCTTGAATTCCCTCTGTGACAGCCCCAACAAATGATGATTATCTAGCCCCTGTACAATCGTGTCTCAGGCCAGAAAACTCATTACCTTTCCTGGCGGCCCATTTCATTTCCAGACTACTCTCCCAGCCAGTGTTCTCATAGGTGAGGCAGACTCTTGCTTCCTGTAACTGTACAGGATGGCCTTGCTACAGGTCACCCATGGCATGTGGAGAAAACCTTCAGATTGGAAGTTTCCCCGTTCCTGGGTCCCCATGCACTTCTTCTGTGGGTGGCAAGGAACCCGTAATTTTCACCCTTTTCATACACGATGAAGTTGCCTGGCAAAGCCATTTGAGACAAGATTCCTGTTGGAATAGCTCATTTCTTCATTTATTTCTCCCCAAAGTAAGGACTGGAATCCACACCACCCACACCAAAATGCTGGCTGACACCACCTCAGGACTTGGTGCCATGTTGGTTACCTTAGGATAAGGTAATATTTATTTTCTGGCTATGTGGATAGATGGAGGAGGGGTTGAATGAGTGAGTGGCTGAGTGAATGAAGAGATTTATGGATGGAATGAAGGGATGAGTGACTTATTAAGAAGAGGACGCCAACCTGGAAATGTGGAGGGACAACAACAACTGTGGAACCTTCTTTATATCAATACCAAGACAGGTAAGAGAGCTTGAGGCAAAAAGGAAGCATTTACAAAGAGTATACCTAATATGTATCTGAATGCTGGAAGCAAGCCAATCCAAATTTCTCCCCTCTGATGCTTGTTAAAATCTGTCACATAGTCAGTCACCAGTGGCATAGAGAAGAGGCAACTGGAAGGCATATTAGCGGCCAATGGGTTGTACCATATTGCATGGTGAGAAGCTGGAGATGGAAGCAACTCCCCCAAACCACACGGGACATTTTTAGGGTCAGAGACAGTTCTATGGTCCCTGTCTCAGTTCTTAGTCTAGTCCCTCTTGTCAACCATGCTCGTTTTGCTCAGAGATTATTTTGTCTTGTCCCGAGTCTCTTTTGTGTTTGTTCTAAAATCTCTGCTTGGCATTGATCATGCAGACCTAGGTTTGGATTCTGTAGAAACAACCATTCATTCCCCTCCTGCTTTTCATTTGGCCACACATGAGGACTAGCTATGATGAAGTGGGCTTTGGGGATAGGTGGATGAAACATGGCCCCTTCCACAGAAGACTCTGTCTGGAGAGTGTGACTCATGAATAAACAAAAGACAATATATTCATGCTGCATAAAGGAAGTGGATGTTCCAAGGAGAGACACAGAGGAGATCTTCTAGGCCAGATAAAGTTATCAAGTTGTTTTCCCTGTTTTGTGCTTCTATCACAGAGTGACACAGGCTGGTTAATTTATAATGAATAGAAGTTTATCCGTCTCATGGTTTTGGAGGCCAGGAAGTCCAAGAACAAAGGGCTGCACCTGGTGAAGGCCTCAGGCTGCAGCATCATTACATAGTAGACAGCATCACATGACGTGTGTTGGGGTGGGGAGAAAAGAGTGGGAGCAAGACAGAGACCATGAGCTGAATACATACTTATTTTTAAAACCAGGAATCCACTTATTCCATAACAGGATGCCCTAGGTTGTTTTCTGTTATTGTGGGTAACACCATGACTGGAAGCAACGTGGGGAGGAAGGGCTTATTTGGCTTACATGGCCTAATCACAGTCAATCCTAGAAGGATAACAAAGCTGGAACTCAGGTAGGACAAGAACCTGGAGGCACAAACTGAAGCAGAGGCCATGAGGAGTGCTGCTTACTGGCTTGCTCCTCACCGCTTGCTCAGTCTCAGTCTGCTTTCTTACACAACCCCAGGACAACTTGCCCAGGGGTGGCACCATTTACACTGGACTGGGTCCTTCCCTATCAATCATTAACCAAGAAGATGCTTCATAGACAGTTTGATGGCGGTAATTTGGCACTTAAGGTTCCCTCTCCCTGGATGATGTTAGTCTGTGTCAAATTGTATATAAACTAACCAGCATACAACATTAATCTGTTTCACTCATTCAAGTGCCAACTCTCAACATGTTACACTGAAAATTCTAACACATGAACTTTGGAGGACATAGGTACACCATGGAAAGGGCTTTGAAGGACCAATAGGAGTTTGCTAACACCTTCACAGGGTGGGTATTTGAAGAAGAGAAAATGTATTTTCTAAGGAAGCAAGCTTGAAAAGACTCAGTTTATCTACTGCTCAAGGTCAGGGGCACTGGGGGCTGTGACTCTACCCAGGGTCTTCAACCAGGTTGAGGTGTACAATTTCCTCCCCCATTCTATGGCTGGTTGTTCTTGTGACCTGATGAGGTTCTGGGCAGCAAAACCCAAGCAAATGGACATAGCAAAGGGAGAAGTCTCTCAAAAACCCTGCTCATGACTTAGTAGCTAGAGAGTGAACTGCAAGTCCTGTGACTATTGTGGGAGACATAATAGTTTGCAAATATTTGGGAATGTATTTTGTGTTTCATGCTGGGCTTTAGTATGGAGGCTAAACCATACTCATCTTGTTGTGTGTCTTATAAATGAGCTAACATCAGACGCTGTCTCTATTTTTTAATGTGTGTGTATGTGTTCATGTACACACACTCGCGTGTGTATGTGTATATTTGTGTGTGTTTTTGTGTGTGCGTGCATATTTGTGTGTGGGTATGGAGGCCTGAGGTTGATGTCTGGCATCTTCCCCAGGTGTGCTCCTTATTTGTTTATTATTATTTATTATTTATTTATTGAAACAGGTTTTGCAGCTAGCACACACCAATTCCACTAGACTGGGCAGCCAGACCCTGGGGCCTTCCTGCGTCTGTCTCTCCGGCTTTGGCATTACAGTTATGTACTGCTGTGTCAGGGTTTTTATGTGGACACTGGGTATCTGAATTCAGTTCCTCATATTTTCATAGCAAGCTCTTTACCAATTGATCCATCTCCCTCTCCTTTTTCTTTTCTTTCTTTCTTTTTTCAAGTCCACTAACAATCTCTGTGTGGAATCTAGGCCACAACTGATGAGACTCTGTGCGATTTCAATCCAAAGATGGGCCCCGTCTGACTTGTAACCAATTTTCAGCAGCCATTGTGCATATGGATGGCAGAGACTTCTGGGGAAGTTTGTAAGCTGCCTAACAGAGCACTTAAAAATCTAAGAAATAAGAAATACAAAGTCACCACCAAAGGCTTTCATGGAGGTTGGAACAAGTCAGAGAAATAATTTGGGCAATAAATCCTGTGAATTCCCATTACCCAACCCCCACCCCCTTCAGAGGAGCTAAAAATAGAAGCCTCAAATAAATATGTATCAGTGGTGGGAAAAAAAGAAAAGGGCGATTTGGAAGGAATTGTTGGTGGTCAGCCTAAGCCAAGAGTGGGGAGATTAGAACCAAATTACAATCATGAGATACTGCAGTGTTTTCCAAAGAGGTTGTTGGGGAATAAACGTTACTGTGTCCTCGAGAAACAAGTCAAGACAAGCAAGGTGAAAAGCCAGGAACTTAGGAGCTGATGGCCACTTGACTGCTATCTCCTTGAGAATGCATGGAAGTTCCAGTAGGGGAGCAGAGCTACTTTACCCCAGACATAAGGCCAGTCAGCAGCTCTGGCAGACATGGGGAGACAGAAGGCAGGAGGAGGAGGAGGTCTGCTGTCTCAGTTACCTCTCTTGCTGCCGTCATAAAATGTACTGAGGGAGAGGGTTCATTTTGGTTCCCGGTTCCGTGGTGAGGAAGGCGTGGCAGCAGAGCTGTGAAGGCTGGCCACGTTGCATACCAAGTCAGGAAGCAGAGAGTGATGTCACTAGTGGCAGCCCAATTCAGTCCTGGATCCCAGCCTGTGGAATGGTGCCACCCATAGCTCATGTGGCCCTTGAACTCAGTGAACCTAACCTAGGTAACCCTTCACAGCTGTGCTCAGAGGCGTGCCTGCTCTGTGCGTGATTCTAGTCGTTAATTCTAGTCTGTCAAATCAGTTTTCACTATCACACCCACCTATCCAACCAGATCTACTGAACCAATCCTGACAGCCAGCAGGTGACAGATGTCACAGCTAGGTGCCCTCACTTCCTAGCTGCCACTGCCTGGACATCCTATGATCTGTATAAGATTAGCAATGACCATGACGGGTCATCTTGGTTCTGATCCTGCAACCCATCTGACTTCCCCATCCACCTATTCAAAGACCACTAGTGACCGTCCTGTTGATGAGGTCAATGGACACTCTCCTTCCTTAGGTTTCAACATGCCATACCTTATGTGTTTCTCATTTCTCATCCCCTTATTCTCAGCAGATGACTCCTTGCCTTCCACTTGTGTATGGGTGTCATGAGAACACTGCCCTTGGCTCTATTCTTTCTCTACACCCTCCAAACACTTTGAGACCCTCAAATTTCTGCCCTCACCCAGCATATGTCTTAATTCCTTCCTGATCTAACTACTCAGCACAACTGCTGATAGCCCCATGTGGCTATTCAAATTCCATTTAAAAACTGTATTTTTTTTTTACATTTTTAATGTGTATGTTTTTAAAGATTTATATACATTTTTACTTTTTTATGTATGTGATTTTGTTTTGCCTGCATGTATGTTTGTGTCCCACACGAATGCCTGGTGCCATTAGAGGTCAGAAGATGACACTGGCTCTCTTGGAGCTGGGGTTACAGATGGTTGAGCCCCATATGTAAGAGCAGGGCATCAAATCCAGATCCTCTAAAAGAAAAATAAGTGCTTTAACCACTGAGACATCTATCTAGTTACTCAAATATCAGTTCTCTAAATAAAATTGAGGTCTAGCAAGATGGCTCAGCAGGAAAAGACACTTGTCACCAAGCCTGATGACCTGAGTTCAATCCCTGGGACCCACATGGTGGAAGAAAAATAACAACTCTAGCAAGTTGTTCTCTGACCTTTACACCTGTGCCATGGTACATATACACCCCCACACAGCATACATACATGTACGCACAATAAATAAATAAATGCAATTTTAAAATTAAAAGTAAAACAAACTTGAATCAAGTGTCCAGTTCCTTGATCATATAAGCTGCATTTTGAGGGTTTGTTAGTGAAATAAAGTGACCGTGTTGGACATCATTATTCAGGTCTTACTGCCCTTGAATATATTCTGCAAGCACCTCACCACCATGTCTCAATTATATTACTCATAGAATATTGAAATGTGTGAAAAAAGGGTGACTAAACCAAGAGAGATAAGAGAGAGGGATAACAGATTAGCTTCTGTTTTAAGTAGCATACAACCCACTATGAATGAGCTTAAGTGGCTGGAGGGAGTTTATTGTGCCTTAAACTAAACGGAGCATGGTTTTTGCTTGAAGCTTTAATTCAGCAACGGGCCAGTGTTTTCAAAGGTCATCTCTCTGCCCCCCCTCCACACACACACACAGTGCAGACTATCCAAAAGCAAGCATCACTTGGACATAAAGTAGGTATCAGTAGCTTCCAGAGTGGGGATATTCCTCATTTCTGTCTCAGGAGAGTGGGTCTTTCTGCAAACATTTCCCCATACCTGAGCCAATCATCATGGCCTAGGGTAGGGCTACCGAAAGTGCTTGGCTCAGTCTTGGGTTTCATTTTGGTCCCTGGAATCATGGAGAAGTAGCTATTTCTGTCTCAGATCCTTGGGCAGAAGATAGAAGCTGCTGGTGAGAGAGAAGAGGACCATGAATGCCAAGAAAGACCCACAGATGCCCGATAGAGAGGAGGAGAGGGTGGGTCTGAAGGGAGAGGAGAATTGGGCTTGGATTGCATGTCCTATCTTTTTAGAATTTGATGAGGATCTGGATCTGTGGGTTAGCTGGAACAGCTAGTCCCAGGCTGGATCAGAGCCACACGCTAGAGCCCCAGTAGATCCAGTGTGCCGACTGACTCCTTCCACCTTGTGTGTGTCCTAGGAAAAGTATTCTTTCCTCAGATGAAGGGCCAATGGTTTTCCAAGGTTTCCAGAGGACCAGCAAATGGGTGCTTCTTTCAAATCTCAAGATACACAGTCTGGGAAGGTGACTTAGTGGTTAAGAACACTTGATGCTTTCCTAGAGGTCCTAAATTCCATCCCCAGCATCACACAGGGCAGCTCACAACCATCTGCAACTCTGATTCAGGAAATCCAGCACCCTCTTCTGGCATCTGTGGGCACCTATGGCACTTACATGCATACACACACACACACACACACACACACACACACACACACACACTATATATATATATATATATATATATATATATATATATATTGATGAAGTCAAGTAGTAACGGTGCACACCTTTAATCCCAGGATTTAGGAGGCAGAGGCAGCGAGATCTCTATGAGTTTGAGGCCAGCCTGGTCTACAGAGTGAGTTCCAGGACAGCCAAGGCTACATAGAGAAAAGCAAACAAACAAAATAATGAAAAAAGAAGCCATGAATTTAAAAGAAATCAAGGAGGGATATATGGGAGAATTTGGAGAAAGAAAAGGGAAATATTTATATTATATATGTAGTTATATTAAAAAGGAAACATGTATATTAGACATTTTCTATTTTTTTCTCAAAGTGTGGAAATACAGAGATTCAGGGGAAGTCAGGTGAGTGGTGGTAGTGGTGAGGTGAGGTAGCTCAGCCAAAAATGACATTTGCCACCAAACCCAACCATCTGTGTTTCATTCCAAGGGCCAACATGGCACAAAGAGGACAGCTCTTAAAGCTGTCCTTTGACATCCCTGTGAATACCACAGCACACACGCGCAAGTAACACGAGAGAATAGAGTGCCACACATCTCCAGTTGACACCAAGGAAGAATAAGACCACTCCCATGACAGCATGAGAAGCTAATGGTGTGTCAAAATAAGAACAGACATCTTTCCAGTCATTCGTATTGCTGCTTTCTTGTATTTGTTTACCTTGAATCCACATCATCTCTAACAAAAGCACTCTACTCCTTAACGTTCTGGCAAAAAACCACTTTTCAGTTCTCAGGGCCGACGTTGGTAAAGCCCCCTCTTTAGAAAGCATGAATTAGGATACGCATGCAAATGGATCAGCATCACAGAATGGGCTTCCCAGCACAGTGTGCACAGAGCAAGAGTGGCCCTGCAAACCCCACCAACAATAGCGACTTTGTCCAGAGAGCTTTATGAAGCCCATTTAGCATTGAGTAGATTGTCACACCTGGAGGAGTTCCAACAGAGGGGCTTCAATTTTCTTATAAGTAATATAGAGTGCTGGGGGAAAAATTGGCTTGAAGACATTGCAATTCCTTTCTTGCACAAATACAGAAAAATATTTTTCTTTGAAGTTGCTTAAGGTTATTTCTTTTTCCAAAGGCAGGACATTTGAAATGTGTCTGTAGTAGGGAGGCTTTCTGACAATTATTTATGAACCCCTGGGTATTGGTGAAATGGGAAAGACAGCCACAGTTATGGGTAAAATGGTGTCTCTTAGGAAGATATGTTAAGGTGGCAGTCACTGTAGCAGTGGAGGTGATCTTAATTGGAAAGAGGGTCTTGGCAGATGTCATCAAGTTAAGATGAGGTACAGTGAGTCCAAACCCAATGGCGGATGTCTTTATAAGATGAGACCATTTGGATTTCAAGATCTAGACTCAGAGAGGAAAACAGCAGACCATGACTAGGACAGATCAGAGTAGCGCAGCTGCCAGCTGAGGGACACCAAGGATGTTCCCAGCTACCTGAACCTACATAGAAACCTAGTTAAACAAGACAGTGCTCTTCCCAAGACCCTTTAGACAGAGCATGGCCCTGTGGCAGTGGCTGCCTGGATCTTACACTTCTGGCCTCTAGAACTAGGGAAAATGACCCTCTGTTGTCTTGGGCTACCCTGAATGTGGGCATTGGTTCAGGCAGTTCTAGACACTTAAGGTATTTTGGCTCTTTTATTTATTTAACACACACACAGTGTTGTGTGTATGCTTTATTCATCATGTACACATGTGTGTAGTATGTGTATCCTTAAGTGGATGTAGAGACCAGAGGCACAGAGGCAGACATCTGTGGTTCTCTGTTTTGTTCCTCTTAGACAGGGTCTCTCTCAATGCATCTGGAGTCACCATTTTTAGCAAGGCTGATGCCAGCAAGCTCCAACAGTCTCCCTGTCGCTGCCATACCCTCCCTGAGCCCTGGCGTTACAGGCACATGTGGCCATACCTGGCGGTGGTTTCTTCTTCTTCTTCTTCTTCTTCTTCTTCTTCTTCTTCTTCTTCTTCTTCTTCTTCTTCTTCTTCTTCTTCTTCTTCTTCTTTTCTCTTCTTTGTCTTCTCTTCTTCTTCTTTTCTTCTTCTCCTTCTCCTCCTTCTCCTCTTTCTCCTTCTCCTCCTTCTCCTCTTTCTCCTTCTCCTCTTTCTCCTTCTCCTTCTTCTCCTTCATCTTCCTTCTTCTTCTATGTATGTGTGAGGATATGAATCAGGCCCCCATGCTGGTGCAGCAAGCGCTTACACCCTGGACCACCTTCCCTATCCCGCTAAGGTCTTTTGGATATAGCAAGACATAGAAGCTTTTCTCATTGGTTCTTCAGAGAAACATGTGTCTTCAGCCAACTGACCCCAATAACTCACTAATACCTCTCTGTCATTGTGTCCTTTTGCTGACTCCCAACATCAATTAACTCTCCCAATTTCGGGGCACACTCTCACCAACTGGAAAACACAGCTGAGCCTGGAAAAGGAGATTCAAATGGAGACACATGTAGGATCTGGGTTTCTGAATATGAATTCACTCCAAAACCCGAGGAAATATTGTACCCTTGGGCACAGACTTTGACAGAAGATCTGTACCACTGCTTTCTGGGGACCATGAATGAGACATTTAGCTCTATAAACCTCAGCCTATTAATCTGTAAAATGGACCTATAACTCCTGCTCAGACATTTCCTTAGTCTTGTCTGGGTGTCAGACTAAAGAATGGAGGCCAGTTATTTCAAAATGGGAATTACCTATGAAAGGAATTACTTTCCCCAGAGTGGCCACAAAGTTCAGTTTCTTGGGGAAGGAAGAGGAGAGGGACAGAGATATCCCTGTATTTAATATCCCTGTGTGTCTGCTTCTCACTCAGTGGTAAGGGCAGGTGGACCAGCCAATGCAGATATGACCTCCAACCAGATGCTGAGTCTCCAAAGCTGAACCCCCACTCTCACCCGTACCCACTCCCAACCCACTCCACTGATTTTATCTTTACATTATATGTATGTGTGCATGTATATATGTGTTTGTGTACGTGTGTATGCATGTGTGTGAGTGTGTGTGTAAGAGAGAGTGTTCATGTTTGCTTATGTATGCATGCATGCAAGTGTGTGCAGGTATAGAAGCCAAAAGTCAACATTTGACTTTGTTTCAGATTTTTTAAATTTGAATTAGAAACAGAATTATTTTACATGACAATCCCAGTTCCCTTCTCCCTCCCATCCTCCCCTGCCACCCCCCCAACATTGGACATTTTTACATATCATTCTGTACCCTCATTTTTTGAGACAGGAGCTCTCACTGAACCTGGAGCTTGGCATGTTTGCCAGACTGTCTGGCCAGCAAGCCCCTGGAATCCCCATCTTGGCCACCCCAACACTGTACTAACAGGGACACCTGAATTCAACTTTCACGTCAGTGCTGGGGATCAGAACCTGGGTCCTCATGGTTGCAGGGAAGGCACTTTACCTACTGGGCCTTGTCCTCAGCCTTGTGCAGTATTCTTAAAATCGAGGAAACATATGACCCTACTCCCTCTCAAACCCTGTGCTCCCTCGGTCTCCCCTTTTTCTCATCCTCTCTCCGTCTCAAGCTTCATCTTCCCTTTGAAAAGTGTCAAGCAGAAGGAAGCCGCTGTTCTCAGAGGCGCCACATAAAGAGCTCACTATGCTCTTCAGCAGAAATTATCCCCTTTGAAGAGTCCTCACTTTAATCTCCTCCAAGGCAGGTCTTTGTGGGAAATAGAACAAAATGACACAATACACTGCAATCTAAAAGTCTTACTAAGTAGCATTCAGAAAATCTTGCCATTCTCTCATAATTAGAAGCATAATTAATTGAGTGGGTGATTTTTTAATCTTATTTGATGATTAGAAGCAATCAAATATTTCAGATGATCTACTCCACTTTGTGCAGGGCAATTATCATCCCTAACGTGTGACTTAAAAACAAACAAAGCTTGACTGTGTTAACACGTGGTCTCTTAACACCTGTGCCAAGAGCTTCTCAGAAGATACGGTCACATCAGTAGAAGCATCTTTCTTTTTCTTCTAGGGTCTCTCCTGACACAGTGAGAACATTTAAAGGCCAGCTTGTGGGTGTAGGAGAGAGAGCTATGGATTAGGAGCATCCTGCCCCTCCAGATAGTAACCAGCATCCCAGGCTATAACCACCCCCACCTCACACCCCACTAACTGTGAGAATTCAGAGGAGTGTGAGGTCATTGGGTTCCAGGCAGGAGAGGAGGGAAGGGGAGGGAGAGGGAGGGGAGAAAGAGGAGAGAATGAAGGAGAGGGGAGGAGAGGAGAATGGGAAAGGGACAGGAGAGGAGAGGAGAGGAGAGAAGAGAGGAGAGGAGAGGAGAGAGGAGAGGAGAGGAGAGGAGAGGAGAGGAGAGGAGAGGAGAGGAGAGGGTAGTGATGCTCTCTCTTACCTGCGTCACCCACTGGAGAAAAAGAGTCGGAATTGTCTTGGAAGCCAGTCATAGGTGTATAAATGGGAAGTGATGGCCTCTGTGTAGCTTGTGACCCCAGAGACACCTGAACAAGACTGGGGGGATACTATTATTTTCTTTAGCTTAAATTCCAGGTTAACCCCAACCCTGCCCTTGAGGAACTGGTCTAGACAGGCACATCTGGTATAGTTTGAGTCATGCATAGAAAACGTGATCCTGTTGGAGACTTCAAATGGTGGTGGGACCTTTAAGAAGCTGGGCTATGGGAGGCTAGAACTGGATCCTTCCAGGGGCTGGCTTTTTGCTGCAGATCCTCTCCTCACATCAGCTTTTGTCACAATTCTGTCAACCATAAGACAATATAGCTAGCAGGGGCCTCATTAGACCAGGCACCATGCTAAACAAATGGACAAAATAAACCTTTTATTTTTCTTTTATACAGGTCCCTACTTCGGGTGCTTTGTTATAGTCATTTTACATGTCATCCAACTGAAACTTTTGGTCCTTCTGACATGCCCTCCTTCATTAATGTTGCATCTTTCCTCCTGAGGCTGCCTGGGTCTTGACCTCTCAGCAGGCCAGGCCAGGGATGGATGGTTCTCACTTCTAGCATCCTCAGCCCTCTGCTGTCACACCAGCCATGGGTGTACTTCCACCTGCTGTCCACGGCCAATGGTTATCTCTTGTGCATCAGTTTCTCAGGAATGATGGAGGAATCGTGCCTTTGGCAAGAAAAGTCTTAATGCCTATTTTCGGGGCACAGACTTACTCTTGGCAAGTTACTACTCATTTCTAAGAGCTAAGGAAGTGAGGGGACCCGTGGCTAGACCCTTTGGAGAGGATCTCAGACACCAGAGCACCTGGGAGGAGCCTGCTCTGGAGCAATGATGCAAGTGTCCCCAGTGGGACTCAGTCCGGTGCTCCCTAGACAGCGAGGGCTTCCACTCTCTTCATTGCTGCATTACCCTGTGAGGCTGGTAATGGGAAGCCAGAGGACATGGTGTCTTGGAAGGCTTGGGGATGATTCTGCAGGCTTCATGAGGAAAGCCACCTGTACCCTTTAGTATGAATGCCCCTTGGATCAGCCCAGCCTCTCAGGGTACATGGAAGTCAGCCGAGGCCACACAGTTCTAGGTAGATTTCCCAAGGACATTTGTAACACCAGAAGAGGCATGCCACTCATATTAGAGCTTATTCAAGGGGCAAGGACTGAATCTGGGTTTAAGGATGAAGGAAATATAAGGTTTCAGGTGAACTCCCTCAGCCCCTGCATATATCTGGTTCTTCCAGATTCTCAGGACAGGAGCTTGGGAACCATCCCAGCTCCTCCTCCTTCTGCTGCCCCAGGGCTGCTTCCTATCACCAGCTAGGCTATTTCACTCTGAATTTCTTTCTAGGTTCACTGTCAGACCTGTGATAGCCTGGCATTCTTCATCTCATTTGCCTCCCCATAACTGCCTCTTCAACATCCCTTCCATGATGGCTGCAGAATGGTTTTAACTTGTGGATCATCTGTTTGTTTGAGAGAGAACCTCAAGAACTCACTAAGTAGTTGATGTTCTAGGGTGAGTTCAAAGATGGCCTTGAACTCCTGTTCCTCCTGCGTCTACCTCCCCAGTGCTAGGATTACAGGTGAATGCCACTCACGAAACCTGGCCTCAGAATTTATTTAGCGTGTAGAGGGTGGGGTATGTGTGTGTGTGTGTGTGTGTGTGTGTGTGTGTGTGTGTGTGTGTGTGTGCACATGTGAGTGCATGCATGTGGAGAGAAGACAGCCTCAGGCATCACTCTTAGAAACATCATCCACCTCCACTGAGGCAGGGTCTCTTTGGCCTGCAACTAGCTGGTTAGGATAGGCTGGATCCAGCCCCAGAAATACTCCTATTTACATACCTCCAGCACTGGTATTATAAACATGAGCCACCATGCTCAACATGTGTGTGTGTGTGGATCCTGGGGATTGAGCACAGCTCCTCATATCAGTAAGGCAAGCTTTAGAAACTGAGCCACAACCCTAGCTCCTCAGAAGGCTTTTAAAAATGTATTTTACTTTTAATGTATGTACATATGCACGTGTATGTTCAGGTGCCCATAGAAGCCAGAAGAGGGTGTTAGGTCCCCTAAAGTTGGAGTTACAAGTAGTTGTGTCACAGCCAGTGTGATTGCTGTGACCCAAACTCAAGTCCTCTAGAATAGCAGCAAATGCCTTCAACCACCAAGCCCTCTCAGCAGCCATCACACCTCTAAGGACGATTTAAACAAACAAACAAACAAACAAACAAAAAACAGATCTGACCATATTAGTCACTCATGCAGAATCCTGTGCTCTCTTGCTCTCCACCTCCATTGCTGGGAAGTTAACATAATAAACAGTGACTTGTGTCTGAGAAGCCACCATGACAAGTGACCAATACCATGAGAGAGGTGGGAAATGGAGAGGGATGGGCTCTCAGATTCAAGAGTTACCTTGTGGAGTCCAGAAGGAGAATGAGCAAGGTCAAAGCTGTTTGGGCAGGACCTGCCTGGAAGGCCCATGAAGAATAGATGGGAAAATAGTGAGAACAGAGGGCAGATGGGAGAGCCAGACCTTAGAAGTAGTGATCCCTAGGAGACACTATAGATGGACGATAAAGCAACATGAAGTCTCATCAATGTGGCTGCCTAAATAAGACCTGTGCAAGGATGACACCAATAGACCAACTAACACAGAGAGGGGCAATCTCATGGGACCCCAGTTCTAGACAAAGAACTACAGGCAACCGAGGAATGTTGAGAGTGGAAGAAACCATCTTCCTTAGGGAGGGTTCCCTCATTGGGTATCCAATTCCAAGTGGTCAGCCCTGAAACCACACAGTATACATACTGAGCAGGTTATATTTACATATTTAGGGGAGAGAGAGAGAGAGAGAGAGAGAGAGAGAGAGAGAGAGAGAGAGAGAGAAAGAGGAAAGAGGAGAGAGAGAAAGAGAGAGAAAGAGAGAGAAAGAGAGAGAGGAGAGAGTATAACAATG
This sequence comes from Cricetulus griseus, assembly GCF_003668045.3. Lineage (NCBI taxonomy): Eukaryota > Metazoa > Chordata > Mammalia > Rodentia > Cricetidae > Cricetulus > Cricetulus griseus. Next base: position 103,929,523 of record NC_048598.1, on the reverse strand, counting down.
AAAGAAAAAGAAGCCTTGAATTTGAGAGAGAACAAGCTGAGATTCATGGAGGGGTTAGAGGGAGGAAAGGGAAGAGGAAACTAATGTGATTATATAAGAATTCCAAAAAAATTAAAAAAATTTAAAAAGCATCAGTCTTCCAGCATACAGTTAGTAATTAGCAGGAGCAGGCACATTTTGTCTGTGAAGGACCAGATAGCAAATGTTTTAGGATTTATAGGCCATTCTGTCTCTGTCAGAACTATGTATCTGTTGGTAAAGTAGTTTGGGAGCAGCCAGACACTTTGCAAGTGAATAGTCACGATTGTGTTCTAATAAAACTTTATTTGTAAAATAAGCATGTTGTCTGATACCCTGTATAGAATGATACCCAGGATTTTCTTAATCAGAATTCTGTGCTCGACAGAGATGAGGAGTTGATTAAGCACAGCTGAAAGTTGGAAAGCCAAGACCTTTACATAAAAGGTGCAAATACAATAAAAAGATTGGGATGCAGAGGCCTCTAGGGACGTTGCAGCAAGAGGACATCCATATCCCTAGTTGTGAGGGGTCAAGAGAGGGAATGTAGTGAGTGGAGCCTGGGTATGAGGTGAGGTCTGGAGAGAGGCGCCACCTGGTCATGACTGTGACAGAAAGTGGCTTTCTGAAGACTATGCTTCATCCGGGATGAGAGGAGGACAGGGGCAGACACCCCACCTCTCTCTTTGCTGTTTGTTTTTGTCAGAGTTGGCAATTGCCTCATCTTCATCCCCATCCTGCTTGTGGTCCATCCCCCTGCCTCCAAGCTGCCTACATCTTAGAGTAATGAATATCTTTAATATGTCCATGAAAAGCTGTTCCATGCCCCCACTTCAGCAACTGTATTGGGAAGCTTGATGGGGATCTGGTCATGGATGACTCTGAACCTCCTGGCAAGTTCGTTCAGGCTGGCTCTGTGGGCATAGGGGCCATGAACAGAGGTACAAGCAATAGTTGAGCCCATCACCTTGACTATTAAACATTCATATTAAAAGTTGAAAAGTCTCCCTTTTAACCCCTGACCTCCTGCCTCCTTTCCCTCAGCTCTTACCTTGACCTGTTCATCACTCAGACATAGTTACTGCCCCCTCACAACAGCCCTTTGTCTGATTCAATCTCTTTTTAAATGGAAATCATTTTTTCTAAACAGTTCAATATCCATCTCTACTTCTTATAAACCTGCCTTTGGAAGATTTTCATGATGAAAGGGGGAAGATGAAATTGTCTTCTCCTTAGGGAAATAATTTGTGCACCTTCCATTTGGAAATTATTCCAAGTTCATGCTTCATGGGAAAGTCACAATTGATCCCTGGAATAGCACTAACGAATACATCTACAAGCATCCTTACCTTCCTCTTGGTTCAGTGTTATCCAGAACACCCCATGGCCTTGGGAAAGGGAAAAAGAGTCATGGACCAAGGCGTTTGTTCTTTCTTTTCTTGTGGTGTGTGCACATTTGTGTAAAAGACAGAGGGCAGTCTCAGGTGTCATTCTTCAGGCACCTTCCACATTTTTTGTTTGAGGCAGGGTCTCTAATCAGTCTGGAGCTTTATAAAATAAGCAGGCTAATTCTCGTGGCCAGTGAACTGCCAGGGATCTGTCCATCTGTACTGACTATCTTGCCATCTCTGGTTAATGCCACCATACACGGCTTTTATTACCAGGGTTCTAGGAATCTAAACTCACGTGTTCACACCTACAAAACACATGCTTTATCAACTGAATTATGTCCCCAACTCTTGTTCTTTCAGTTTTTGGATATTTATAAGCAATTGGTTAAAGGCCCAACACCAGTTGAGATCTAGGCAATATACCTGTGTGGGGGTGGGGGTGGGGGAGTGTAGAATTCTCTATACAGCATAAGCCCAGCAGAACAGCCTCCATCCACCTGTCTGATGGATGCCCCAGGCTCATCTGTAGATCAGGACCTAGCATATAGTAGGTGCTTCATCACTGCTTACTAAGTGAATGGATAGTTGAAAGAAAGTTATCCTGTTTTAATCTTAGACTCAAATAACAAGCAAGCCTATGTCCTCTCTTGTAAAAATGACTTGTTTAATCTAGTAAGAGTTAATTTCTGCTCCTAAAAATGTCACATACATGCAGTCACACACTACATCACCATACTTCTTTATCCTGAGTGGGAGGAACCCATCTAAGCAAATGTTGATGACATCACAGTCTCCAAAATGTCACTGTGTCCTCTATGGGCCTCATAACTATAAACAGGACAAACTAGGAATCCAACAGAATGGACAGTACACTGTAGCGTGAGCCCCCCAACCCCCGCTTTTTGGCATGGCTATAAAGAAGAACAGGCACAGAGAGAGCTCCGCCAATTTTCCCTCCGCCACAGTTGTGTGGAGCCAGTTGATGGAACTTTCTCTGTCCCCACTGGCCACAAAATCAGCAAAATGATCAGCACAGAGCTCAGTGGCTGCCCCACTCACTGCCCTTGGCTTTTTGGTCAGCTGAGCCCTGACAATAGCCAGCCAGCCGTCCTTTCCCAGCAGTTGTCCCAGCTCAGATAATAGGTCCATGTTGTCAGCCCCACATTTGTTGGCTGACAATGGCTTGATTCTGCAGGGTGGCATTATCCAAAATCTGCTTCCCCACTCCCTCCCCTTGAGGGAGCTGAGCCAAGCTAGACTGTGATGACAAAGGGACTCTCCTGAGAAGCCCAGAAAACTGGATTTGTAAAAAAAAAAATGTCAAGTGGGTTTATGGTCAAGAGCAGAGGAGCAGGGGACACGTGCCCTGTTCGCCTGGCACAGTTCCAGTTAAGATGTCTTCCAACAGCTGTGGGCACAAGTGTAGGGCAGAACAGATGCAGAGACTGAGAAGTTCAAATGTCCTGTCTAGATGGAAGCACCGTTCTCCTCTCCCTGACACTCTTTCATGTGAGGGTTTGAACTTTGATCCAGTTATTGGAAGCACTGGAAGTATGTTATTGTCAACATGAACTATGCTTTTGACTAGCCCTTCCAGTTACAGGGGGCTTTGTCTATCTTGTCACTTGACCCGATTAAAATATATAAAGCAAGACTTTCCCTTTTACAGACAAAAACAAAACCAACCAACCAACCAAATAAACAAAAACAACAGAGAGGTTAAATGGTTTGCTTAGAGTCACTAGCAAAAAGATTCTGTGGTGGGGACTGACTTCAGTCCCATCAGCTGAGTCATCTCTTCTATAATATCTCAGACAGTCACCTCATGTCTGCTAGGAATCTAAACAATGAGGACTTAGGCCAGGAAAGACCTTATTGCATTGCTGGGCAAACCTCAATCTTCCTTCTCCTTAGCTGGAACCCACCATGGCCTCTCTGTATCTTTGGCTCAGTGGCTACTGTTTCTACTTTGGACTATTCTACATGTAATAAGTCAAGCTTTCTTTTTTTTTTATTAGTTCTACTTAGGGAACAATCTTATTTCAAGTCCCTTCCCCCTCTCCCTCTCCTCACCCCAGTCTACAGTCAAGCTTTCTTTTATGGCTGTGTTTTTTAATGCTCAAAGATGAAATACCTCTGAGGGCTTCCTCTTCCATCTAAACAATTCCCCAACCATCACAGTTGCTGTTAAGTGTGTTTTAGATTGTTAAATTTAGTCTAGAACATGGCCACAAGAATGTAACATTACATGTAACCTTTGGCCTGAGAAACAGCACGGAATTGCCTCTATTACCTGCTTGGGTTGAGATTTGTGCTTCCATGGATGCTCCTGGGGCCTGCATGAGTCCTTAGGCTTCACTTCTACTTGGAATTATGGCACACAGAGAAGGTAAGGTTTAAGAACAAGAAAACGTGAAATGCTGAAATGAAGGGGTTACCGTGGGAACTCTGCAATGGGACCCAAGTAGAGCTCTGGCTGCAAAAAAAAAAAAAAAAAAAAAGAGCAGAATAGACACAAAGACAGGATGGCCTTGGTCAGCTCCCCAAGCCACACACCCACTGCCCGCCTTGGATCCTTGCATGTGGATCCACTGACACCCTAACTTCAGGTGCCTTATTTTCTGGTTGAGCTGATTTAAGCCCCCATGTTATTGTTGCCAGGGTGACCAGAGGGCAGGTCCAGTTGAAGCCGCTTGTGGTCCATCCAAATCTGGTCTCTCCTTCTGTTATGATGGGATCTAAACTGTCCCCTGGAAGCCATGTGCTAACAGTTAGGTTGCTAACTGATGGGCTTTTTGGAACTGATTGAATCATGATGGCTCTGACCCTGATTAATCTACAGAGAGACTCATAGCTGAATGACTGTGGCAGAAGCCATAGGAGATATGCCCTGCCTGTAGAACATATGTTACTGTGTTCTTGAAGGGGACCTCTTATCATGACCCCTCCCCCTGTTTGTTGACTGCCATGAAGTGAGCAGCCTCTTCTGCTGTATGCTCCTGCCACACCTTGGGCACAAAGTCTCATGGAGTGAGACTTCTGATACTGAGTCAAAATAAATCCTTAGATGCTTTAGTTACAGTAATAAAAAGCATCCCTTCCCTCCTCTTCCTCTTCCCTCTCCAGAGACAGGGTCTCACGTATTTCAGGCTGACTTGGAACTTGCTATATAGCCAAAGATGACCCTAAACTTTTGATCCTCCCGCCTCTACCTCCTGCGTGCTAGGATCGAAGGCTTGTGCTACCAAGTCTAGTTTTACGTGGCGGTGGGGATAAAATCCAGGGCTTCATGCATACTAGGCAAACACTACACCAATTGAGCTACATCCCCAGCCCATTTCCTCCATTTTGTAAAAAGAGTTGTGGCCCAACACCCAACTGTCTCACTGGAGGTGATATTTCCCAGCTCTCTTTGAAGGTAGGCATGGCCATGTGACTAGCTGCCAATGGAATGTGAGGCTCTTATTGGTCTAGATAGGTTCGTCCATGTTTTCTCCCCTTCCTCCACCTGCTGGAACAGAGGGTACAGCAAAGCCCAACTTCAGTCAAACTGAAGAGGACAGCACCCAAGGTCAGCGTTTCTCAAACTAATCAGAATCACCTGGAGAGCTTGTCAGTACAATCAATCCCTGGACCAACCCTCAGGATATCTGGAGGTGGCGGGGGGGGGGGGAAGGATTTCATCTTCATCAAATCTCCCAAAGCTGCTGCTGATGGTGGTGGTTTCTGAACCAAGAGCTCCTTCTTCAGGGGATGGTGAAGCAGGAAGATGGGTCCCGAATGACTAGAAGTCTAGACCAATATGGCTCTCAAGTAAGAGAGACGTTGTGTCTTCAGATTGCTAGATTTAGCAAAGTAACATGAAGAATGTTCGGTTAAAATGAATGAATCATTTAAACCCAGTGGTTCTCACCCTTCCTAATGCTGTGGCCTTTTAATACAGTTTCTTATGTTGTGGTGACCCCAACCATAAATTTATTTTGTTGCTATTTCATAACTGTATTTTGCTATTGTTATGAATCATAATGTAAACATCTATATTTTCTACTGGTCTTAGGCAACCTCTATGAAAGGGTCATTTGACCCTAAAGGATTCACTACCCAGTTCAAGAATCACTGAGCAGTACATGGGACATACTTGTGTCAAGATATTGGTTATTAGGAACTCCAATGTGACTTGCCATATTGTATTTTATCTGTCAACCTGATATTCTTTGGTTCAGCATGTTTTAGGATGTCCTGATTACAAGAAATTGACCCTCCTCATCCAAACTTCAGACCAGCCCAGGACTTGGAAGAACCAGGGCTGAGTCCTAGGTCTTAGGCAGGGTCTTCTGCAGGTTGCTTGCTTTGGGGTCCCCACAAACCTTCTTACTCTCTTCCTGATCCAGGTCTCTTAGTAGAGTTTGTGTGTTTCTCTATTCCAAATCTCACTCTGGCAACTTCCTGGAAGCCCATCTGTGACAGAACTGAAGTCATGATTGTCCCTCAGCCATCACCCTTGCTGTGTCATCATTTGTCTTCTGTGTTAGTCAGCTATTTGCTGGTGTGCCCAAACATCCAAGGAAGTCAGCTGAAGGGAAGAAAAATATATTTGGCACATGGTTTTAATCTGTCATGGTGGAGAAGGCATGGTAAACAGATTAAGGCCATCATGTTAAGAGAGTGGGAAGAAGGGAGGGAGGGAGGGGGAGGGAGAGAGGGAGAAGGAAGGAGGCAAAGAGAGAGAGAGAGAGAGAGAGAGAGAGAGAGAGAGAGAGAGAGAGAGAGAGAGAGTTAGATGCTGTACTACTTACTGGCTTCATTTCTCCTTTTTATTTGATCTGGGCCCCAAGCCATTGGTGCCCCCCCACAGTCAGGGGAGGTCTTACCTCTTTAGTGGCTGTCCCACATGTCAAGCATCCCTGGAAACGCCCTCACAGATAAAGGAGAAGTGTGCCTTAATAAATGAGGTGCTTCTCCATCAAGGTCAAGTCAACAATCACGATTAGCCATCACGTGGGACCAGTGATGTGGCTCAGGGGATAAAGGCACTAGCCACTGAGCCTGACAACCTGAATTCTATCTCTGGAACCCATACAGTGGAAAGAGAACCAACTTGCAGGTTAGCCTCTGACATCCATGTACACACTTTGGCATCAACATGACCACCCCTGCACGCACACACACACACACACACACACACACACACACACACACACACCTGAATAAAAGTTAAAAAAAAATAAAAGATTAGTTATGACAGTCTCCAGTATCCTCTGTTAGACTTGAACATCCTGGGGGCAGATGCCGACTCTTTTGTAGTCTCAGTCTTGGTTTGAATATGTCTCCCAAAGTTCACGTGTTAGAAACTTAATCTTGAACTCACATGTTCCTGGCTGGAGGTAAGGCCTTTGGAAGATGTCCCATTAGCTTCAGCTTTCAACTTCACCTTGACACAAATCCCGAATCACCTGGGAAGAGGGAACCTCAACTGAACAGTTGTCAGATCAGGTTGTTCTGTGACCATGTCTATGAGATATTTTCTTACTTGCTAATTGATGTAGAAGGCCCAGCCCACTGTAGGTGGTACAGTCCCTAGGCAAATGGGCCTAGGCTATATAAAATAGGCAACTAAGCAAGCCATAGGGATTAAGACACTAAATAGCACTCTTCCATTGGTTTCTGCTTCAAGCTGCTTTCTTGAATTCCTGCCTTGCCCTCCCCTGATGATAGACTATAAATAAACCTGTAAGTTAAAATCAATCCATCTTCTCTCCCCACCTTAAGTTGCTTTTGGTCAGGGTGTTTGTCCCAGTGACAGTAACTAAACTAGTACAGGAGATAATTAGGTTTAGATGATATCATGAGATCGGGACCCCATGATGACATTGGTGACTTCAGAAAAAAAGGAAGAGAGACCAAGTTGGTGCATTTGCTTTGTCTCACCATGTGTTAGGTTGCAGTATGTCCTCAGGCCACCAGGAGGTCCTCCAGAGATGCCAGCACTATGCACTTGGGCTTTCTGACCTCTAGAACCAAGAGTCAAGTAAACAGCCATTATTCATACATCACACATAGTCTTTGGTATTCAGAAGACAGACTATGACAGTCACCAGTACATATATGTGGCACTAACAAATGCCTTCTTGTGCCCACCTTGCTTCCTGCAGACATACAGAGGCCTCCAGGCTTACTGACCCAAACTTGTATCTAGGCCACAAAAGCCTGTGAGATTGGATCACCCCCAGACACAACGTTAGTTCACTGAGCTTGCAGGTTGTTGGAAGGAGATATGTAATAAAGGAGCTTCCCCGAGGGAAAGGACCAGGACCCCAGCCTGCCCTCTGAAGTGACTCTGCTCAAGCGGCAGAAGGAGGAGTGCAAGCCCTGTAACAGATACCCTCAGCACCAGGCTCTGCCCAATTGAGGAGCTGCCCAAGTTCACAGGCAAGAGATGAGGGAACGCAGGACTAGACTCAGCCATGGTAACCCAAGCACCTCTAAGGGATTCCTTAGCCTGAGCCTACACTTGGCATGCAGAAGGCCCCCATTCTGGAGGAGCTGGGGAAGCAAAGAGCCTGTGACTCCAGATCTAGCACCCCCCGGTTATCCGAAGCTAAACTATTCTCACTACTGGGAACTCCCCCTTAGACTTGGGGGCCTGCCACCCCTGGCTAGAGAAGGAGAATTGCCATTTCTCTTACAACCAACTGAATCTTGGCGGTTAGTGCCATTTTTCTGGGGTGCCTGATGCCCATCGGATCACCGGACATGAGCAAGCTTTGCTGGAAGGGCCTGTCAGGACCAGGGGCAGCCACATGATGCCGCCTGTACCCAGAGCCCTGGGCAAGACACTGTCGTTTTCTCCTTCTTGTAATCAATCCAACCTCACTCTACAACCTTTTCCAAACCGTTAGCTCTGCTTTCCCCAATAGAAGAATTCAGGGGAAAAATTTGATTTGTTTTATGCCCCCATGAAATCCACGTGAGATAAAAATTATTATTTCCAGCCAGGCGGTGGTGGTGCATGTCTTTAATCCCAGCACTCCTGAGGCAGAGGCAGGCGGATCTCTGTGAGTTCGAGGCCAGCCTGGTCTCCAGAGCGAGTGCCAGGATAAGCTCCAAAGCCACAGAGAAACCCTGTCTTGAAAAAACAAACAAACAAACAAACAAAAACAAAAACAAAAAAAACAGAATGAAAAAGAAAAAGAAAAAAATATTATTTCCATTTTTAAAAGGAGGAGGAGCCAGAGAGATGGCTCGTCTGACTGTTAGCCATTGCAGAAGACCTGAGTTCAGTTTCCAGCACCCACATGATGCCGCCTTCTGGCCTCTAAGGGCTTCAAGCATTCACATACACATGAAAACATATACATGTAGGTACTCAAATGTACACATAAACTAAAAATATCTTTTTTTTTTTTTAAAGTGAGAGTATCTGCTTCGAGAGCTGTTGGGCATTGATTGTGGAAGAACTGAGATTTGAACATTGGCTCTTTTTCATTCTAAACTGTATTCTCTGCCCCAATGCAAAACTTAAAAAAAAAAAAGATAACGATGGTTGAACACTTGGTACATATAAAGGAATATATGTAGCACATATCAGGTCTAACAATAAATGCTATCCCTATGAACCTGAGGGCTCACAAGGTTTCCAAATGAATGGCATCAGGGACCTGTCAGGGACTAAGCAAATGTCTGTAGCCATTAGTTCCATGACACCCTGAGCAGATACTTCATCTTCAGCATGAGGATGGAGACACAGAGGGCATTGAATTCCCAGTCTCACTGTAGTTCCTGGAAGGAAGACATGACCTGGGAAGTCATGCCCGTTCTGATTGGCCCTCTGAGTCCAAAGTTTCCACAGGATGATGCTCCTTCCTTGCTCTGGGGACAATTTTGGGGAATGTAGTTCCCCAAACTGCTTCCCTGATCTTGTGAGTAAGAATTCATAGGACTGGAAGCCCCCCACCCCAAATTCTCCAGATGATGTTAACTCATAGCTGGTCCACAGGTGGGGGCAGGGCTGTCTCAGCATGAGTGACCCAGAGAGAAGGACAGAGCTTCAAGCTCACAGACTTATCCTGCTTTGTACCTGGCTTTGGTGATTCATGGGTGATCTGCAGCCCACTGAGGGGCTTCTGGCACCCTTGACCAAAACACACCAATCTTTTCTCCAAGCAAAGGACACAATATCTTTAAGGTTATCATTGTCACATTCAGTCAAGGTTACTTAATAGGTGAGTATTGAAGGTTTCTGATGCAGGGTGTATATAAAGTCGGATACACCTACCTATAGAGACAACAGAAGGCTACCATTCAACATCCCTATGAAATCTAGCTGCCACCCAGCTCTGGACAGCAGGGACAGCTGGGAATCCTACACTCTGGGGAAGGATTTGCATCACTGGCTCTCAGTGGTGTAGTATCTGGTGGGATAGGATTCCAGTCACTTCTCTCCCATGCCTTACAGTGCATTGAATTCAGCAGTAGGTGTATCCATGGAGACTTTAATAGGTCATTTGGCTAACCTGACAGTGTGGACAATTCACCAACCATGGGGGTGCTTTAATTTCCTAGTAACTAGACTCAGACATTACAGACACCATGACTCCCACTTAAGCCATACATATCCTGTGCAAAGGCATACCTCAGACTTCATCCAAAGTTCCTTATAAGCAGAATGGCGGATTGTCACACACATTCCTTCCCACTGGAAATTGGGACTGGAGGGGGCAATGACTGTGGGACCTCTGGTCCTTTGAGTCCCCTGTCAACAACATATGAGAACCATGCATCCAGATGTTCAGCTTTAGAGCTGGAAGGAGCCTCACCTGCAGAGCAAAGAGCCCTGGGCTGCTCCGTTTAGCCAGCTAGACACACAAGGTAGTTTCTTCTTGTTTTTTAAGAAAAGGCCAGGCACACAGACAGTGGCCACCTGCCCAGTAATGTGATATTTCATTTACAACAGCCCAAGAACGTAGCCTGTACGTGTTAATATTGGATTATTTCTCTTCATAGTTATCTGCCTCCTCACTCCACTGTTTCCATAGCAACACTCCTCAAACACCACTTCCTACTCTGAATACACAATGTAAACAATCTGCTGTTGAACATTTCCCAATTTAGGGGATTGGAGCCAAAGCTGAGAAGCCTGCCATTAGAGAGGAAGGTGAACCACTGAGAAGCAAGATGTGGGTATTCACACAGAGGGGGGCCCACAACAGCTGTGGGAATCAAGACACCAAGCAGTTACAGATCACTCGGTCCTTTTGCTGAGGGGACATTTAGTGTAGGCAGAATTCAGGGGACTCCTCTCCATCATCACTTAGAGGTGAGGAGTCTCAGGATCCCGGAAGTGACATAAGTTGTTCCTATCGTGACAGAACTAAGACATGAACTAGGGCTTGTCTTAGTATGCAAATGCTTCCCCTTCAAGTGTGCCATGGCAGCCCCCAGGCTGAGTCCATGGCAGGCAGTCACTACTGCTGCATCTTAGCATTCTCTTCTACTGAGCAATTCTTCCTAAGGTCAGCACTGTGTCTGTCGCCCAGCCAGAACCCAGGCCATGCTGCAAAGACCTTGCTGGGCCTGAATTGATGGGGGGGGGGGTCTTAGGGCTTCAGGAGTTGTATTTTTCTGCTGAGGGAAGTGGGGACTCGGCCTGCTGTCCCAAGAAAAGCTGAGGGCCCTGCTTGGGGGCATTTGCTATTTTCTTTTTATCAAAGGAGCTATTTTCATTTCCAGTCTCACCCACACATGGTAGTGTCCACAATTTCCACATCTTCAGAAGCAAGGTGAGACTGTTCTTTCTTTTTTTCTATTTTTTTTTCAGTAGGAAAGAAAACAAACCTCAGACCATTTTCTTTCAAATTCTTAGCAACCCTTAACATTCTTTGACTTCTGAGCAAATGATCACATGACTTCTGTGTCTTTAGCAATGAGCCAAAGGACACTAGTGGCCTCCGGAAGTTCAAGAAAGGCTCATCGAATAAGGTGGAAAAATGCCAGCCCCAGGCACTCTGGGGGATGGGCACTGCCAGGAGGTGGAAGTGAGGTCCCTACCTAGTTGCTAGCTAGACTTTGGAGCAGTGAAGGGGTTATGGAGAAGCTCATCACTGGAAGATTTTAAACAAGTGACAGCCACTTAGTGTTGCTGGTACAGAGCACCTGTCACCCTTGCAGTGTCCTGGGGCATCTATGTTCCAGAACATTGCTGTCTTGAGGTGGGGCTCATCTGTTGTCTCTCCTCCTAAGGATGGCTCACCAGGTCTCCCCCTAAAGATGTCCTACCTGGTCTCCCCAGAGATACCAGCCAGAGTCACAAGGAACTCTAAGAGGGTCCCAAGAGGTAGTAGGCTTGCCCTTTGCTGCCTATTTTGAGCAGGTCCTACTGAAGTTGCCATCATGAGCCTCCTCTCAGGCCCTCAGAATATTTCCCATGTGATGAAATTTACAGGCCTGTCAAGGCTCCAGGCTGTGAGGACCTAAGTGGGAAATGAACATTAAATCCAGGTAGCAAATGTAGGCTACTTTAGCATCTCAGACACAGGGCTGTGTGCCTCTGTTCTATTGCTTCCTCTCAGAGGAAAGGGGGCTCAGAAAGAAGAGCTTTGAAACAGGAGGTCAAGCTTAGACATTTGACTTCATCACTGCCTCACTGTGGCCCTGAGAAAGACATGCCCCTTCCCCGAGTCTCCATTTCCCCATCTATAAAGTGCAGAGACTAGTTTGTATTCATATTCCTTAAACACCCGTTCCATGGGGGTACTGAGTGAGGAGTAGCAAAAGGACCCAGGTGATATAGGTTTGGAAATACCAAATGCAGCAAAGTAAAAGATGGTCTCCAACAAATCTTCTCCTCAGCTCCATTAGCCTGCCATCCAAATCCCCAGGGGAACAGAACATGTAGCATCTCCAAAAAAATGTGGTAATGAAATTTGGTTCTGTAGCACATCCCAGAGGAGACTATGATGTTTTGATGGGAACTATGGGGACAGAAAAGGAAGAATAAAGGGAAAACAAGGGAGCCGGCAGCTTCTCTAATCTCAGGAGGGCCATGACATCCTTAACTTCTCTCCCAGGCCTGGTGTGAATGTTCTAAAAGCCACCACGTGGCTTTTCGTTATGAAACTCAGCTCCTGAATATTGATGCTCCATGGCAGAGAGAAAATGACTGCCTTATTCAGGTGTCTATCTCTTACAGGTCACCAGGGCACCATTTTTTAAGTCATTGCTCAAGGGTACACATTTCTCTCTTGCTCAACGATATGGGGTGTTCACCAGTGCTGTCCCTGTGCACACTCAGGAGCCAAGGTGAGAAGATGAAGGATGGTGGCACACACACATACAGACAGACACACACACATACAGACAGACACACACACACACACACACACACACACAGCTCAAGAGAAGGTTCCTAGGAACCAGGTGAGAAGTCCTAAGAAGGCAATTCTAAGGCAGGATTCTGAAGTTCACCTGTCTGCCATCTGCTGCCCTTTGAGTGCTGGCCTTTGAGACAGAATGCTAATAACAAGTTTATATATTATATTTACCAGCAGCCTGAGGGATTAGCATTCTCTGGGCTTAAATGGCCTCATGACTACTCACACACATGACCTGCAGGAGGATGGTTTTAACTGCTGGTGATGAGGACAGAAAGCTATTCTGCTCTCAGAACCAACAAGCTCTTTCCTGTCCCCACTTCGAGGTCTTCAAAAATATTTGCATTTCCCTACCTGGAATTGCTCCATCTAATAGAAAGTAAGAATCTGTTGCAGAATTTGTCTTTAAAACCTGGTTTAAAAGGAGAGAGGGGGCAAAGAGCAGTCCCCAAAGCTAACCAAGAACATCCATCAGAAATCCTTTAAATTAAATTAAAACACTGAATCATTCAGATCCATCCCATTGCATAACAGCCATTAAAGTATTAGCGTTACTTTGGGGGTACTCTGTTATGCAAGCTACTGCTAAATCTCCTCTGGGCCTTTAAAAAAAAATTTCCCCAAAGAGTTGTTGTTGCTAATTTATTTTTAAATGGGCTGCATCTGTGTTCATCCTAGCCTTCTATTCAGTTTTTGGCCTCCATGAAAGGATGGCAGAGTGAGCAAAAGTTGGGACCTAGCATTCAAGACATGCTTGATATCTTCAATATTTCCTGCTCTACGTCTGTAGTTATGTGGTGGCAACTAGTGCGTGCATCCGAGCACTGACTGTACAGTGCATCTCCTTGCTTTGTCCTTCTGGGCCTCAGTCTTCCAAGAGGAGGGTTTGGGTAAGGGGGGATTATTCTTGGCAAGATGATTAGGTAGCAGAGATCTTGAACTCCAGCTTTGTCACTTCCAGTTGTGTGGCTTTGAGCAAGTTGCTTATCTCTTCAAAGCCTTGGCCTCTGACATCTGCAAATGATGCTCACAGTGGCGCTCAGCCCGTAGAGCTGTTAGGAAGATTCAATGAGTAGGTGGATATCAAGGGCTGTGATGACTGTCTGGCCCAGAGAGAGAACCAATAAAATGTGATCTACAGTTATAACGGATCTTGTGGAGGCCCCAGCAAGATGATTGTGCCTGGCAGAAAACCCTCCTCTTACCTTAGGCTTCATTTCTCATCCTGACAGGCAGCCATGGCCAGGTGGCTGAGTTCTAACCCTTGGGAGTAGAACAAAGTCACCATGTCCAGATCTGACCCATTAAAACCTTCCCATGGTATTCTTTACTTCTTTCCCCCACTACTGTCTCTACAGATGAGACAGTGTTTCCCTGGAAGCCATATTATTAAAGATGGCACAGTCACAGGATAAAAGGAACAAGGGCGTTTCAACGACCAGTTGGAGAATAGCCTGTGATACTCCCAGTTTGAGATTCCCGTGAAAGAGAAATAAACTCCTAAAGTGCTAAGTCAGTGACATTTGGGGGTAACTGGAGTTCCCATAGCAATGCCCCTGGGTTAGGTACCAAGTGTAACGGAATTGAGACACCTTCCCTGAGGGATCAAACCTGCTTGCAATTATTTGATCACTCAGTTCCTAGTTTCTGATGTTAACGGGGTAACAACCAAAGTACTTCCAGTTCTCTAGCCGGGGACACAAGCCTGCATGTCTGGCAATGCTGGCCTGGTACCTGGCGAGCTCTCTGCAGATGGCTGCCCAAGCTGGCTGCTTGGGCTGACTGCCCCTACACCCTGGACAATGGAGCATATTTCTGCCCAGATGCCACAGGGAACTGTTAGGGTTACCCAGGCAGTAGCCCACATCCAAATACATCATTTCAGTCTGCAGAGCTTTGCCGGCTCCCCGCCTTCCTAGCTAGGCTAGCCTCGGAGTGGGACTGAGCAGGAATGCTCACCTGGGGGCCCCAGAATGGGAAAAATGAGATGCTTCTGAATTAAAACTCAGAACAGACACACATCCCTGCAAAACATGGGGCCCAGGAAAGGCTCAGCATGTGGAGTTACTCTGGAGGGGAGTGGCTGGCCAAACTATGCATCCTCTGAGGTGGAGATGCCTTTTTCCTCTATCTTCACGCAGACTTTGCCCTGGGTGTAAAGTCCCTCCAACATTCTCTGTCCCTCTTTCTGGTGCCTTCATTCTTCATTACACCATCATCATTCTCAGCCACATATTAAGGCTCTTCCAGACAGGCAGAGAGGCAGAACTTTTGATTCTTGAGCTGTAACAAATGAATGAAGAAATACGAAAACATAATGGAGTGTATTGGCTGAAGATCAAACCCCCAAGCCTCCCTCGCTTTTGGCTGTACAGGGTACTGATTGTAAAGGAAAGTCTGGCTTTTGTGCCATGTCACAGCTTGTACTGAGCAAGAAGAGCCCGTGTAACAGCATTATCAGGGTGGAGGGGGCTAAATTGGAGCCAAATAGTTCTTGTCACCCAGATGTGCTGATGACTCAGCTGTGATCTGTAGATGAAATGTCCAAGGGTGTGGCAGAGCCACAAGGTGGAAGGGACTAGGAGCCCTGAGTGACAATGAGGAACCTGGACTTTCAAACCTAAGCTGATCTTAAAGAGTATTGTATTGTTACTTTCATGTTGCATGTTATGTATACGTTCATGTGTGTGAGTTTAGGTGCACAAATGCTATGATATGCATGTGGAAGCCGGAAGACACTTTAAGTGTTAGTCCTTAACTTTTGTTTCATTTTTTTATGATTCCGTGTGTGTGTGTGTGTGTGTGTGTGTGTGTGTGTGTGTGTGTGTGTCTGCATGTCTGCATATCCTTAGAGGTGGAGGACACCTTAAGTGTTAGTCCTTGTCTTCTGTTTTATGTTTTTATGATTCTCTCTCTCTCTCTCTCTCTCTCTCTCTCTCTCTCTCTCTCTCTCTGTGTGTGTGTGTGTGTGTGTGTGTGTGTGTGTGTGTGTGTGTGTGTAAGTGTGTACACAGCTTTTGGTTGTACAGGGTACTGATTGTAAAGGAAAGTCTGGCTTTTGTACCATGTCACATGCACACACACACACCTGCACATCCTTAGAGGCTGGAAGACAGCAGCAGATCCCCTGGAACCGATGTTACAGGAGGCTATAAGCTGTCGAGTGTGAGTACTGGGAATTGAACTGGAAGAGTAGCCAGGGCTCTTAATCACTGAGCCATCTCTCTAGCCCCTCCCACCTTGTTTGTGAAAGGGCTATTTGTTGATCACCATTATGTATGCCAGACTAACTGGTCTGCAGGTCTGGGGGTTTTCCACCTCCCATCTCATCTTGGGGACATTGGGGTTACAGATGGCTTTACACAGGCCCCTGGGACTAAAACTCATGTCTTCATGCTTAAGCAGCACTTTAACCTCTGAGCTGTCCCCAGTCTACCGAGTGTTCCCTTTGACACTCTGGGGCTGAATCTCATTGCTGTGGTCTGTCAGTCCTTTTGGTTATATATTCCGGGGAGGTTATGGTGTGGAAAGATATATTAGTATAAAGTGTTCTCCTACTAGGTGCCCAGGCAGTGTCTTCTGAATGAACTTCACAGGCATTAGTTACTTCTGCATTTAGATCATAAGGAGCTGAGGGGTGAGTTTACAAAGTACTTTGCAGCTGCATATCTTCATTTAAGGGAAGCAGCACTGTCAAGTAACTTAATGATGTGACTGGGGTAAGAAGGGGCCATGCATGAGTGTCCAAGTGCACTTGGATGAAGCCACAAGTCCCCGGTGACCTTGACTGTGATGGTAGTTAGAAATCCGGGCTGGTGCTGAAGTGACAGTGAGAATGGCTGACAGGGAAATGTTCTTTATCTCCTCTGTGCATAGTCAGAACTGTGTTCTCCTGTTCTGGAAGGGCTTTACTAAGCACCTCATGGGGTGGGCATGACAAACTACAGACAAGATAGCAAACCTTCCAGTCCTTCACTCATCACTGAACTAAACTGTGTGACAGACATGCTACATGTCATACTGGGGTCTTTGGAACAGAGTGGAACCAACTTCAGCAGCAGGAGGAAGGGCGGGCAGGAAGAGTCTCGGGAGGAGAGGGGGAGGGGAAAGTCTGCACTGAAGCGGATGTCACTGGATGGTCTACTGCAGAGCTGGAATCCCCTGGGCTTGGTGAGCCCAGGCAGGAAAGTGGTAAGCCTTGATCAACAAGTCACCCCCAGGTCATTGCATCTGTAGCCAGTATAGGAACCTGCCCATCCCTTTTCCCTTTTGGCATGACAGGCAGCAATGTTTGCTGCCATGGTTGATCCTAGGCACCTGTGTGGCCCAACCCCTGATACACTGCCCCTGATAGATAAACAGCATGAGCTAAAAAGAAATTTGTTTGCATTTTTCCGTCTTTGCCCACATAGTGTAATCTTGTCCCTCAGTTCTCTAAGGTGGGCCCAGGACAGGTAGCGTTTGTTTTATTTAGGAAGGTGCTAGATGCAAATACTCAGGCCTCACCAGGGATGATTGAAGCAGAAACCGGGTAGGGCCCAGCAGGCTGCATTTTAACAAACCTTCCAGGGGATTCTGAGGCACAAGGAAGTTTGAGAATCATTGGCTGGCCAAGGCAGACTAAATCGGTCCTCTTACAAGGGAGGAATTAGATGTCACAGAGGAATGTGGGAGGATGGTTCAGTGGGTAAAGTGCTTGCTGTACAAGCATGTAGGTCCGAGTTCAAATCCACAGCACACGAGACCCACATAAAAGTCAGGCATGGTGGCATGCAGCTGTAACCCACCCCCACGCCCATGATGGAGGGAGGAAGGGACAGGACACTCATTGGCCAATCAGTCTAGTTCAAAGTGGTAATAAGCTCTAGGTTTAGTGAGATCTCAACTCTGTCTAAAAAATAAAGTAGAAAGTAACAGAAGACACACAATGTGAACCTCTGGCCTATAAATGTACCCTAGTGCACACATGCATATGCTCCCCCATAAATTTAGAGAAGTCACAGAGAAGGTCATTATAGCAAACTCTAAAAACCGGAGTAAGATGCTGATGATTTATTATGTGATAGAAAAGGGTTCTAAAGGAAAAACAGCACTGTACCCATCACCCACTGATTGAGCCACCCTGTCCCAGTAGCTATCTGAATATCTACCATGTCAAAGAAAATGCACATTGCAGAAAGAGACACTCAGAGTCCAGTGGCATTGATGCCAGGGCTCAAGATAAACCCAGGAAAGTACTTTCCATTTGTGCCTGTGGCCTAGCTGATTTAGGAAATGCTCCTGAATGCTTTGAATTTGAAAGGTACATAATATCCAATTCTCTCTTCTGCAAGCTGAGTCATTAGCGCTGTTGCTGAGGCTATTTGGTAATGGGCACTATTTAAATGAAGCCAAAAAAAAGTACAATTTCAAACGAATTGCTTTTTAAACTGTCAAATAAAAGGAATCCATTTGTGCATGTGAGATCATTCCAAGGATTCTAACTATTAACTGAAAGCAGTTGAAAAATGTCAAAGAAAAGAAGTGTTCTGTACCAAGGCTGGCTGAATGCTTCCAGGTGGAAACTAATGACTCCTTTGACCGGATCTAGATCAAAACTTTCTGTTTTCATTAGTCCTATGTGAATTTCATGGATGCAAGTTTTAAATATTAATTCTTAGAAACAAGCCACTGGGTTTATTGTTTGTTTGTTTTTTGCTACTGCCGCTTTATCTAATGTCACCTGAATGCTGTCTCAGATATCAGACACAACTATATTATGTCAACTCTTTTCTCTGTCTTAAATTGGGTATCAAGGGCCCTTGCCAAGCAGCTTTCCAAGTAGCATATTTAACAGTTTCTTCATTCCTTTGTTATTGATGAATTCATCCTCGTCTAGTCAATAAGAAGGAGATTCTGAGGGTGTGTGGAAAGTAAGTTTTCAGTCTCCAGTGTTGGTGTTTAGTAGCTAGCACCAAACTGGAGGATGAGCCTCCATGGTGAGACAATACTACAGACCAGACAGAATTCTGGATGGTTCTACACAAGGCCCACCCACCTTGGCTCTTTCTGTTTCATACCCTCTAGGGCTCTCCACTTGTGGATTAGTTTTGTGTCCATTTCTTCAGTATCTTTGTGGTGTCCATTATACTGGCAAATTATCCTGTGCTTTCGAGTTCTCTGAGAAGTTAGAAATGAGGCTGTGATTCCCTGCTTCAGACCCTATCATGTTTCTCCCTCCAGATCCCTTGTCTGGGGATGGGCTGTCCTCCTCCAACTCTATGATAGGGAGGGGGGAAAACAGTAAAAGCCCAAGAGTAAAAACTTTGTGTCCTTGAGAGCAGCTAGTAGTTAAAACCTTTCTAACAGATGTTACTATTGTTTACCCCATGATTAAAAAAAAAAAAATGCCTGCAGTGGGAACCAAGAGCCAGAAGTTCAGCAATGGGAAGCTCATCCCTGCAGATAAAGCTCAGCTGGAAATTGCAGCTGACTGCCTCGATTGCCCCAGACACTTTCTGCTGGGTGTTTGTAAGCCTTGGATTTGGTGATGTTCCGCTGTGTATCCACCTGCTTACCTGTCTGCCTGCCTGCTCTTTGCCCTTTTACTGTTTTTCTATAGTTAATAAATCCACCCATTCTCTGGACCATACTAAACAGTGTATAGAAACAAACACACTGAAAATAGTGATTCCCACCCCCTCCCCCACACACTCCCCTTCCTACCACAGCCCCAGACCTCTAGGTAACTCTTAGCAGTGCCCCTCTGCTTGGCTAACAAATGTAAAACGACCTTGCCTATGAAGTACAAAGGAACCTTGCAAGTGGTGGCCAGCTGAAGGAGGCGTTTTGGGACAGTCCCCAGAAGGGAATTCCTCACACTTGACTGTGCCCAACGTCTCTAGGGACTCTGGTTTAAAATGCACATTGTTGCTCAGTAGGCCTAGGGTGGAGCTGTGCTGCCTGCAAGTCTCCTAAGCACCCAGGCAATGCCTTGGCTGCTGTGGATCCACACTGTGGCCTAATGAGCAGCAAGGGAATGCAGGCTCTCTTTGCAAAAACACTGACTTCCAGAATCCCACTTAGCAGGCAGGCATCTGAGGGACCGTCCCCCTTTGATTCGGGGTTCCTTGAAAGCAGACACTGGGTCTTAATACACATTGTTGTTGTTGTTGTTGTTTTGTTTCTTGGCTGGCTGGCACTTGGCATGGAGCCCACACATGGTGCATATGTATTTATTTAATTAAACAGAGTTGGCTTTGATTCAAATATGATTTTAACTGGACTTAACCCCTAGTAGGCCCTAGATCAGCAAGGGATAACAACTCAGACAGGGAAGAAGTCTGAGTTACGGATCCTTCCCGATAAAGGTCCCCTTTTATCTGCACCTGGATGACACCTCCGATGCTCTTCGGAAATTTCACTCCTGTCACATTTTAAATGCGGTTTACACTAGGGAACCAAGAGGATGGGAGGTGGGCAAATAAACCCAAACCAGAAAGTCATTCGAAGCTGTAAGGTTGCAAAACACCAAAAGCTCGCAACCGTTGGGGGTGGATCCTCAGAACTGCCGGGTTTCTCCCTCTGCCAGATTACCAGCGTTTCGTAGGTCTGTGTTGCGCCCCCCGCTACTCAAGTCCCTAGTTAGCCCGTAGAGCCCTGCAGAAACCGGTCCCGGCGGGCGTCGGTTGGCTTGGTGCAAGCCTGTTTGTTAACGCTGAGAGAGCAATTAAGCTGCTTGTGCAGTGGCGATCTAGGGGAGGTGGTGGTGACCGCTTGGGTCGTTCTGGGGTGGGGTGGGGAGACTCGTGGGGAGCTGGGACCCTAGCGGAAGAGCTCTATAGAAACCCTGGTTCTGAGAGTCCTTGGCGATGCGGTAACCTGTTCCTCTCTACAGCAACCACAGATGCTGAGGACTCATTTCGGCTCCCCAGGTTCAGAGGGAGGGAAAAGGGGGGCAAGGAAAGGGGATTATATTGGTCAGTGGTTGGGCCTCCCCCGAGGGAAGGGAGAAGCGCAAGAGGCCCTAGGGGAGGTGTACACGCGCAGAGAAGGGAGGGTGAAAGGCAGGCGGGCGGGAGGGGAGGAGTAGGGAGGCGAGAGCAGCTTGCGGGAGGCGCCACGGCCTCGCAGACGCAGGCGCCGGCCGCCGAGGAGCCAGAGAGAAAGTTCCCGGGGACAGTGCGCCCGCAGGAGGGCCCGAGCTGTGGTCGCTGCCCGAGACTATCTCGAGTTCCGCGTGTGCAGCGCGCCGCTCGCCTGCACGCACTTGGCTGCCGGGGCTCTGCTTTCCGAGAAGCAGAGGAGCCTCGCAGGCGGGCAGCCGGGGCGGCCGCGACTAAACTTGGACGAGGAGGATGCTGCGAGTGGGCGCGGCGGCGCGGGGCGCGGGGGCGCTCGCCAAGCTCTGATCGCTCCCGGCGGGCTCCGAGCGCGCCGAGGCGCAGTAGGCAGGTAGTGGCTTCAAGCGCCCGGACTGCGCCAAAGCTACCAGCCAAGGCCGCCAGCGCCACCGTGCAGACGTCGTTTCTTCGCCAAGGAGTCATGGTGCCCGCAGCGCGCAAGCCCCGCGCCGAACTCTGAGCTCCGGCCGTGCAGTGCGTCCCCTCCTCCGGTATCCTCATCCGAGCTTCCCGCGCCTGCCTTGCTTGCAGATCATGAAGCTATAGCCTGGAGCCTCTTGCCTCTGAGCCCCGCATCGTTCCGCTGCAGCCCTAGAGCTGCTGGACCACCGACAGCTCTCCGACCCTTCAAGCTCGGGATCTTCTCCCAGGGACGCCGAGCGCTCGGAAATGGCGCTTCGCGGACCCCTCCGGCCGCGCAAAGTTCGCAGGAGGCGAGAGATGCTGCCGCAGCAAGTTGGCTTCGTGTGCGCCGTACTGGCCCTGGTGTGCTGTGCGTCTGGCCTCTTCGGAAGCTTGGGTAGGTGCGGGGAAGGATGTTCTCCACCCCGGGAGTTGGGGACCCTGAGCTGGGAAGCCTCAAGGCAGCTCCAGCTCCTTCCCTGTCACATTGGTCCCCAGTGTTTACCCTCCCCGCTCCGGCGTGGGGGTGGTAGTGCGCTCCCAGGAGGGTTGAGACACGCGCTGGACTGTGGCGCCGGTTCCGCTCAGCTGCTCAAGCTCCCTGGGGTTCGGATGGCTGTAGGTGTGTGTTGCTGGGACCGAAGCCTGCACCACCTCTCCCTGGAGTGTGCGGGGTAATGGGCAACCCAGGGCGGCCCAGGGGTAGATTCTCCTCCAGCTTTAGGGTGTGTGAAACGGAGAAGTGCACTTTCCTGTTCTTCGTGGCTGCAAAGGCTGTGCTCAGTCCCTTAGAGACTCAGAGTCTCAGGCTAGGTCTCAGCTCTCCCCTTGCTACCGCTCTGGTCCAAATGGGCAGCCTGGGTTTCCTCCCTGAACCCTAAACGGAGAGAGGCAGTCTGTCCCCGCGGGAGACTGCTGCCTTGTTCCAACATCGTTTCTCTTAACTCCGCTTAATCCCCACGGAAAGGGAGGGCTGGCTAGCAGAGCCCTGATCTACACTCCTCCAAGCAGAAGGCGATCTGAGAGTCTGTTAAAACATGCAAATTTCAGGAGTGGGGAAAGAAAAGAAACGTACGAAATATCTATTTCAGGGGGAGTTGGGCTCCTGTTTTAGTCTTTAAAGGACATTAACTGCCTAGATAGTTCAGAGGTGGGTGCTGTGAATCCTTTGGGGTCCCCGCTTGTAAAATAAGCGTTGCCAATTTAGCCACCAAGGCAGAGGTACAGCGGAGGGAGAGCACCTTTTGGAGTGGCTAGAAAGCCCCATTAACATAGCGTATTGGGACAGTTTAGAGACCTATGCAGTGAAGAGAAAAGCAAGTGAAACCTGATTAAACTTTAAAAAGCAAAAGACACCACTATCTTTCAACACCCAAACTGCGATTTGGGGATAGAGGGCTAAAGAGTGGCTAAAGAAAGTTTATTTTTAAGACCCCAATACCCAATACTTTGCAATTGGACAATTAAACACAAGAAATAACAAAATGTCTAGGCTGTGAGGTGCAGGCATTCTGGAAGAGGTATTTCTACCCAGCTGAAACAGTGGGCATCCTGATAGGTAAATGGATACTTAGGGTGCAGTCTGAAGCCATAACTATTTTATTTGCTAGATCAGGAGTTAGCTTAGGGTATTTAGCTATTTCTGCTCAGAGGCATCCATGCCTTCTCTGGCTCTGTGTGATCCCTGGACCACAGCATAATGACCTGGGAGTTTGAAACTACAGACTCACAATCTCCACCTTGGACCTCCTGAATCAGAGTTGTATTTTGACCGGATCCCTCAGTGATGAGTGTGTACACCTGGCCACCTACCATCAGCTGGCTGAGCTCACAAATTTAACCATCCAGGTGTAGGGACCACCTTGAGCAAATTTACTGAGAAAGTATTTAATGCTCCTAATGAAATCCTTTGTTGAGTGGGGGTGGGTGATGGGAGCTGAGACCAGCCCAGTCTTGTCCAAGGTCAGAACACACAAGGACCCATGTGAAACTAGACACAACGGATTAGATTCAGGAAACAGAATACTGTGTGTAAGCAGGTGATAGCAAACTGCCAATCACAACATCACTCCCTACAGGTGGTTCGAAATAGCAAACCTGGGGCTGGATAGATGGCTCAGCGGTTAAGAGCTTGTACTGCTCTTCCTGAAGACCTGAGGCCAATTCCCAGCACCCCTAGTCATGCGGCTCACAACCACCTGTAATTCCAGCGTCAGGCAGATCTGACTCTCCTGGCTTCCATGCACACTTGAACTCAAGTGTGCTTACCCCTACACAAACAAATACATATAGTTAAAAATAATTTAAAAAATAGCCTATGGCTATGGCTGACCTAGCTCTATGGACAGGTATAAGGTCAGTTTTGAGAACTCAAGAATCACGCTCACCTGATGGTATCCGTGACTTATTCTTTCCAATCCAGGCCACAAAACAGCTTCTGCTAGCAAACATGTTCTGCCAGACACATGGCGAAATAGAAAGTTGATGGCACCGATAAATGGAACTCCGCCTGCTAAGAACTGCACAGATCCTGGTAAGAAGATGTGGTCTCCCCTTTCCTTCAGGCATTTAACCCAGATTGGATTTGATGCTTATGTGGACAGATCCAGCTATTGTTAGGAAAGATTGTCTTGGGAACCTGAATGAGAAAGGGTAGCTTCATGGTGTTGAAATGAAACCTATAGATATACATCAGCCATGCTGCTAAGCAACACAAGAGCTTCCTTTATCCAGCAACTATGAAGGTCATACTCAAGAGTCTAAAATGTATCTTTTGTTCTAAAGGTGATGCATTCCCCTGCTCTCTTGATTCTTTGGCTTTGCTCTGGTGTCTTTGCTCACTGTGCGCATTCGATGACCCCCTTGGGACAATGAATCCATAGCTTCTGGAGGGTATCTTGGTGAGATGCTCTACCAGGATGGGAACACTCCAGGCCACTGAAAGGGAGAACTCTGTGTTGGTTCCTGGGCCCTTCCTTTCTAATGGAAATCCTCAGGTAGTTGGATTCTGCTTGTTCTGGGAAGCAGTTTTAATGTGCTTTTCTGGGGGTATCTTGGGTGGTAGGTTCCCAGGGGTAACATCTGGTCTATTCTGCTCAGGCAGGCCTCTCTTAAACCAGCACAAAGATCCACAGGAGTAGAGAGTATACCTGCTGTCAGTAGGCACATGAAAGCTGCCTAGACCTCTCATAGGGCAGGTTTAGGGCATTTGCTCTTGATCATCTCTTGGGGTCTTTGTGAAGAGAATACAGTTAGGTGAAGAATTCAAAAGCCCTAATGGGAAATAGAAGATCTTGCTGTAGATGGCTTTTCTATGGAGTTGCTGGGCAAAGCACACAATTTTCTGGGATTTCTAACCTGTAAAGTAGACTGAATAGTGCTTGCCTGCTCTGGGTTGAAGAATCTGCTGAGGCTCTTGCAAAGGGCTGTGTGTAGGAGATGGCACCCCCTGGCAAAGGAGTGGGCTCAGATGCAGAGCACCAGGCTTTTGATGTCAGCTTCAGTAAGGAGGTGTGTTTTCTAGGTTAGGAAAGGTCTGTGGTAGAGACACAAGTCTCACAACTCATTGACACTGAAGCTGGCTTTGGAACCCTGGTCTGTGTGCCTGTACTGTCTTGGGCTCCTTGTGCTTATGAAGGCTTCTGTCATCTCTCTAAGCTGTCTTGCTTCGATATAGTTCAACACCATGAATTCCTCTTTCCCAAGAGGGCCTCTAGAAGAATTTTTGGGGTATGGAGGAATAGCGAGGACTTTCAAAGCAGCATTGTAATCCCCATTGAGCCAGGACATGTGTCTCTGAATCACCCCACCATCGTGGTGAGCCTGAAGGCAGTGGTACCATGCTGCCATTGACATTCCCAACACATCTTCTTAGTTCAGGTACTGCCCTGGCTCCCACCCAGGTGTTTACTCAATCGCTAAGGCCAGGGACAGGTAGTCCTGGATCCCTTCTGTCATCCCAGGGACCTGACATTCTAGAATTGGCATCTTGATTTAAGCAGGGCCCCCACTTCTAACACTAGAGTTTTCTTCTGCTCTACTGTGGTCCCTGTATTTTCAGTCTGGTCAAAAAAGCATTCATGGACTTTCGAACAGTGTGTTCTGTCTCATAGGAAGGACTGGCCTTGTCTTATGGAGAGGGAAATGTGAGAAACCACCCACATCTTTAGCAATAATTAACACTCAGATTACATTCTATGCTGACTGTATGCATAGCAGGGCCCAGCACATAGAAAGGTCTCAGTCAATGAGATGATGAAATGAAAGCACATCTCGATGTGTGACATACATCAGTCTTCATGGGATTTTTGTAAAGATGGGGACATAAAGGCCAGTTTAGTGGATTCTAAAGATCTCATCTCTGGGTTACCTGACTTCTAGTGCTATCTTAGTTACTTTTCTATTGCTCTGATGAAACACTATGACGAGGACAACTTACTTTTTTTTTTTTTTTTAAAAAGTGTTTAATTGGGCGTAGAGTTTCAGAGAGTCCATGATGGTGAAGCAAAGGCATAGCAACAGGAATAGCTGAGAGCTTACATCTTGATCCACAAGTAGGAGGCAGAGACAGAGACAGAGACAGAGACAGAGACAGAGACAGAGACATGCGCGCGCGTGTGCACACACACACACACACACACACAGGTAATGGCACAGATCTTTTGAAACCTCAAGTCCAGCCCATGGCGCACCTCCTGCAACAAAGCCACACCTCCTAATCCTTCCCAAATAGTTCTACCAATGTGGGGACCAAGTATGAGCCATTCTTATTCAAACCACAAGAAGTACCATACCCTTCTGACTCCCACCCATCTCTTCCCAGGCCAGGCAGGAGCTTTCCTTTCTGCCTCCTCTCTTTCAATTTTACATCTCAGCAAGCATTTGCTATTATTCTATGCCAGTTCCCGTGTAGCCACAGACTATGTCTAAGTAGGTTACAAGAGGCAGCCCCTGCCATTAGGTAGCTTACAGCCAAGAAAAGTGGACAAGATCTTGACCCAGAAAAGCCACATAACAATGAAGGATCACAGAGACCTCCAGTCGGACTGGAAGGAGACTTCCTTTTTGGTGCACATAGGAGGAAGAGAGGCCAGCTGGGGTTCTGGGTGTAGATGAGATTGGCCTTTGTTTCAATGACAGAAACCTTCCTAACTGAGTTCAACAAACACGGGAAATGATTGACTTGGTAACTGGAGAATGGGTTCAGAGGTTAGAAGGTATCTGTAACTCAGCTCCCCCGAGTCTCTGGACTCAGTTGTATTCTAGCATGGGAAAATGGTCACCAAAAGGCCACTTTCATGTCCTAGCAGGCTTTGAATGTTGCAAAGAGTGTATCTGAACCCTGAGACATGTTCTGTTGATAACCCTAAGTCAACTAGTTGGGCCAGATGAGTGTTGGGTTCTGGATTATCTTAGGCCTCAGTCACAGGCTAGACATCTGGAGTTAGCAAACAAAGCTGCTTCTCCAAGTTCCACCTGGGGGTTAGTATCTCTGGGAACCTAAGATGCTGTGTGCCTGGGCACCTGTGGGTTCATATGGCTGAGCACCTATGGGTCAGCATGGCTGGACACTTGGGGACCAGGTAGGTAGATGCTCACCCAAGGCTTTCATCCTGGGCTGCTGCTGTGATAAAGGTGGACTGGGGCTCCAGGTTAGAAGTTCCTAAGTGTGACAGAGTCCATGCTTTTCAAGAGTGTGATAGGTGTTTCCAAGAAGTCAGAGTTGGTGCTGTCAAGGTCGGGCCCCAGAGATTCATTGTAGGGGCATCATCAGGAGCCTGTTAGAAGCACCATCTCGCCATCTCTCCTACTAGATCAGAATACGCATCCTAACAAGGTCCCCATTGAGTCATGCGTACACGAGATGCCAGTGAGCATGACCTGGAGTGCTGCTGGACACTTGCAGGTAGATGCTTGATCAGTATTTGAATGTTAGACTAAGGCATGGCTTAGTGGTGGAATATTTGCCCATCATGCACAAGGCTCTGCCTTTGATTGTCCTGGCACTGAAAAATCATGTATGAATGTTTAATAAAAGTTAGATGTGGTTTAACATAGTAATTTTCCCAAGTATTTGTTATTTATTTTTTGTTTTTTTGTTTTGTTTTGTTTTTTGTTTTTTGAGACAGGGTTTCTCTGTGTCGCTTTAGAGCCTATCCTGGCACTCGCTCTGGAGACCAGGCTGGCCTCGAACTCACAGAGATCCTCCTGCCTCTGCCTCCTGAGTGCTGGGATTAAAGGCGTGTGCCACCAACGCCCGGCACATTATTTATTTTTCACAGAGGGAAATAAAAATAATTACTTAATTTTGGCCAATGAAGTCTATAGAAAATTCATAATTTTCCCTCAGAGGTTTGAAGGCATGCTCTAGCCTCCAGGCCTTAGATATTTCTTTTCAGTCTGTACCAATGCTTCTCAACCTTCCTAATGCTGTGACCCTTTAATACAGCTAGCTCCTCATGCTGTGGTGACTCTCAACCATAAAATCATTTTTGTTGAGAATTTATAACTGTAATTTTGCTACTATTATGAATCAAAATGTAAATCATTGTGTTTACCAATGGTCTAGGTGACCCTTGTGAAAGGGCCATTTGACCCCCAAAGGGGTCATGACCCATTGGTTGAGAACTGCTGGTCTATACGGAACAAGCAGTACAGCAGACAGGGGTCTGTGTGTGTGCAAGCTCTGTGCAATAGTAATAAGCAACAGAGACCTTGAGTTCCTTAGTTACTACTTCTGGCCACTCTAACAAAATACCCCAGGCTGAGTGGCTAAGCAGATGCTTTCTCACAGTTTTGGAGGTTGGGAAATTGAAGATCAAGTTGCTGGTTTGGTGAGGGCTCCCTGCCTGCCTGCCTTAGAGAGAGCTGTCCTTTCGCTCACTGTGGTAGTGAGAAAAAATGATTAAAATTCCTTCTCTTCCCCCTCCTCCCCCCTCCTCTCTCTCTGGGCCTTCTCTTTCATATAAGGGTACTAACCCATCATAGAAACCCCACCGTCATGGTCTCATTTAACCCTAATTTCCACTCCATATAACCAAAGGCATCCCCTCCAAATGATGTCATATATCTGGTCATAGGACTGTTACCTGCTTGGTTTGTCACCTGCTCTCTCTGGCAATGAGGGGGAGCTGGGGTATCACAAGCACTGGGAAGCCATTTTGTTGATGGAGCTTAATGAGGATGAGTTAACCACACGTGTCACTAAACATTTACTCTTGTGGAAACAAACATTTCTTAGTTTGCTATGTCTTATATTGGAGGGTTTCAAATTCTGAGGATAGTTTATTAGAACATTTTTACTTGTCCCCCCCCCCCGCCCCCGTTTAAACTGGGAGAAGCCAGGCTCCCCCTGTGCTTATCCCCACCCATCCCCACATTGGAGATTGAGTAAATGTCTCATTTTCAGCTGTGGCACCCTGTAGTTTGAGTTTCTGGTATCTTGTACCTTTAAAAGGAAGGTGAAGGAGAGAGGAGGGTGGTTTGCATCCCCCTTCTCCCCCTCCCCATTGCTGCTGGGGGGGGGCGCCGTTCCGTCCTCCTGTAGAGTTTGCTGTGTTGTGTTGGGGTTTCCTCTTTTGGACATACATTCTGAAATGCCTGCTGGCTGTGGGCCCTTGGGAGGAAGGCTGGAAGGAGCAGGCTGATGACCAACTTGGGAGAAGCTAAAGATGATGCTTGTAGCATTTCAGGGGAGCAGAAGAGCTGTGCCGGTATTGGATGGGGGATGCTTCGTGATCCACTTGCTTTTGTGACTCTGCCTTTGCTTTTTTTTCTCTACTGGATAGAAGTGAAGGCAGGTGTGAAGACAAGTATGTGCAGGATGGGCAAGGATGTGGGGGAGGGGCATAACAACAGGAGCTGGCACTATAGCTGGACCAGGAATAGATGATGTCATTGGACAGGTACCCCAGCGGCGGGTCTCATAGACGCCCTGTGAGGGAAGCAGAGGTGCCAAAGGCATAAGAAATAAAGAGGAGGAGGAGAAGAGGAGGGGAACTGACTTGCAAAAAGAACATTAGGCTTGGGTGGGGAGGTGCTAGGTACAGACTACAAGGACAGTGTGGTGGCAGAGCCACCAACCTGATCTCAAATGGAAACTGAGGAAGACCATAATCTGTCATCAGTGCACCTACTCTTTGCTGCTTGGGGGGCTGGATGGGGCCAAATGGGTCCAGTGCTTTGGGAGGCAGAAGTCTGTGATCTACTGTTAGCAGTACCAAGACTACCTGTTGGCATTTGGGCTTCCTCTACCTCTCTCACCTGTGAACAAAATGAGTTGGTGCTGGACAGGTCCAGAGATTTCCAGGAGTAGGAAAAGGCTCGGGTCTGTGCGTCTTGGAGATGGTGGTTTGTGTGGTAAAAGCAGACGCTGGGGTTTGAGTCCCAGCTTGCTTCTTACTAGCGATGTGACCTTGAACAAGTTATGTAATCTCTGAGTTTCAAGTTTTCCCTTTTGTAATGAGGATAATAGAAGTTCCTACCCGCCTTACCAGGCTGCTGTGAGACTTAAACCACTTGGCAGATGAAGTTCTTAAGTGGTACCTAGCACATGGCAGTGATGCCCCATGCCACCATGTGTTGGGCACATACTCTGTATCACCTCCT
This sequence comes from Cricetulus griseus, assembly GCF_003668045.3. Lineage (NCBI taxonomy): Eukaryota > Metazoa > Chordata > Mammalia > Rodentia > Cricetidae > Cricetulus > Cricetulus griseus. Next base: position 103,899,634 of record NC_048598.1, on the reverse strand, counting down.
CTAAGAACCCTTTATATAGGGCCTCTTGATGCTCTTGTTCTGCAGGTGAGAAGAGCAAGGCCACCCAGGGGAAACAAAAAGGAGAGAGAGAGAAAGAGGGAGACACACACACACACACACACACACACACAGAGAGAGAGAGAGAGAGAGAGAGAGAGAGAGAGAGAGAGAGAGAGAGAATATATTCAATAATTATTTTTCTAGAGAAGTTTCAGGTTAGTAGAAAAAATAAACAAAAATATACAGATCCACTTCCCTGGTCCTGGCCCTACAGCAGTTTAGCCTTAGGGTGTTATGTCTGCACACATGAACTAATATTTATACATTGTTATTAAGCAAAGTCTGCAATTGACTTCAGCAGTCACTCTGCCCTCCCTTCTATGCTTCCACCATTGCCGATTCGTACCAAATGATTTGGCTGCCTTAAAAGTCCCTGTGGAACCAGTTTATAAAGTGTGGACTGGGGATGTGGCTAAATTGGTAGAAGACTTTCCTAGCATGCACGAGGCTCTGGGTTCCATCCCTGGCTCTACATAAGACAGAGTGTGATGGTACATGCCTGTAATCTCAGCACTCGGCAGGTGGAGGCAGGAGGAGCAACAGCTCAAGGTCATGTTTGGCTACATAGCCGGTTCAGAGCTAGCCTGGGCTACACGAGACCCAGTCTTTAAAGAAAGGAGTGTGTGTGTGTGGGGGGGTGTTGAACTGTGAGCCTATGTCCTGATCCATAGCTATTGCAAATGGGGTAGAGAAAGACAAATTGGGGAGGTGAGCCTGTCCCTGCCATATGCCCTTCTGACTGGATGCCCTTCTGAGGACTGAGGTGTGCTCATCCCTGGCAGCAACAAACATCAGTTTGTTTCTTGGTATGTTTCTAGTTTCTAATACTGATTTGTTTGCAATCAAAAAACAGTTTCCCCCTTTATCCAAACTATCCGGGCCGTCTGCTAGCAAACCCTCCTCCCGGCTGGGCCATTTACTGGCCCCTGACTTGCAGATTCTCCATTCCTGATTCTACTCTTGCCACTCTCAGGCCTCCGGCAATCCAGAGTACGCCCACTTGGCTTCCTGTTGAACTCTGAGGAGTGTTCCTGCCTGGGTTAAAAATGGAAATGATTAAGCAGTGCCTCAGGTAGGAGCAATCTAGCCATGCAGTTCCACTCCCGCTCGGGAGTAGCATGCCTAAGATGGGAATTTTGTATTTAGTGTGGTCCGGTATTAAGGAGGTATTGGAACATGGCATTTCACCAAAAAGGAAGACACATAACCATGCTGGATTGGTTTAGTGTTTCTCTTGGGAAACCTGTGAGTATCCTTCTTGGGAAAGGAATGGGAGTCCACGGGAGAGGGAAAGCATAGCAGCTCTGCCCTTGGGAAATGGGACTGTGTCCTGTTGGGTTGTGGTCCCATAGCTTCCTTTGATACTACAATAAAAGCACAGTCCCAGCCTTGTGCTCAAAGCAACTGCTGTGGGACACTTATTTCTTAGGTATCTGCCTGCTTGTTTCTGCATGAAGCTCTGAGGCCAAAGGGACCCAGTTCTTGCTACAAAGGGGCTCCAGACTTGAACGGAGGAGCCTGACCTCAAAGGCTCAGGGTAGCATGGAAGGACAACTAAGCAGATGGCGCTGTCAGCATTTGGAAGTCACAGTAGCATCTCCATACCTGGAGGAATGCTTACCAGCAACAGCCATGTCTCACTCGGTGGCTGTCCGAGGGGACAGAGAAAACAAACAGTAGCCAGGAGCGCTGGCACAGTAGTGAGTAATTAGGCTTCAGGGAGTTAGCAAGCAGCCAGGACTGAGAGCTAAGGTGAGAGCTAAAGCTGATGACTTTGATTGTAATACTTTGTAGCCAAAAGGGGTAGGGGTTGGGCAGGTGTACGCCATGGGGCCAGGATAAATTTCCCATCTGGTTCCCAGCAGCCATGGTTAAGTCACAGTTAGGAGAGCTCGCCAGCTCATTTCTCTGCTGGACACAGGGATAGCGCATGGCAGGCTGCAAGTGAAATGACAGGCATTTCCCAGTCTTTACCCTTTAGCCTTTGACCTCCGTGAGAGCAGGAACCATATGCACTTTGCCCTTGCCTCTGAGGCTGGGGCATAAACTCAGCTTATAGTACATGGTGACCGGTTGCATAGAGCCTTTTGTTCTACCCACTGGGGAGCTCTACCCTGCAGACATGGCCACTGCCTTTCCACTGTCTCTTGTAGTCCGTGGATATTGTGGGGTGGACTGGGAACACTCACGCAGGGGAAGATGAGGATTAAGGATGGGACTCTAGAGACAAGACTTCTGGTCTCTAAACTTTCCCTTTCCTAGTCCTGAGACCTTGACCTCAGTTATCTTCCAGCCTGAGGGAAAGGGCAAGGTGTGTTTGGCTTGTAGATCTACCCTCAGGTCTGGAACCATGGCTGGTGCATAGAAAGTGTGTACACTCTGTGTGTGTGTGTGTGTGTGTGTGTGTGTGTGTGTGTGTGTGTGAGAGAGAGAGAGAGAGAGAGAGAGAGAGAGAGAGAGAGAGTGTGTGTGAGAGTGTGTGTGAGTGAGTGTGTGAGTGAGTGTGTGAGTGAGTGTGTGAGTGTGTGAGTGAGTGTGTGTGAGTGAGTGTGTGAGTGTGTGTGTGAGTGTGTGAGTGTGTGAGTGAGTGTGTGAGTGAGTGTGTGAGTGAGTATGTGTGTGTGTGTGTGTGTGGGTGTGTGTGAGTGTGATTTTCTTTTTTATAACTTGAGCACATGGTTCTTGAATGTGAACATTATAGATGATAATATCGCTGTTCCCAATGTTGAAAAGTTGGATCCTCCCACTAGACCATCTGTCTGCACACCAGCTCCAGTGTACCCACCACTGGCTGATCTCAGCAGATCCCACACCAACTGATCCCACTCAGGCCTAGCGTGTGTTATTGAGGTAACTACATATATGTAAAATTGCCCCATGAAGGAGGCCCCTGGGGTCATTTCTACTCCAGAGAGTAGGAAGCCATCTGTGTGTTATAGTGTAGCTGCTGGACACATGCTGACTGGGCCAGCTTGTCAGCTGAGGCCTTAGGGACAGTTAACTCACCTAAGTGTGGACTCTGCCTCTAGGGAATACCCATTCTAGTTAAGAGAGTAGACATCTGTGGAACTGGCCTGTAATATGCACAGTGCTGCACTCTTGGTGGGGAGTATAGAGGCATTAAGTCTTCATTGTCAGGCCCAAAGAGAATGTCACATAAAGAGAGGAAGGCTAAGAGAGCGGGCACTATTCTAAGTGCTTAGCGCACATGGCCTTGCCCATCCTGTCATTCCTCCTGTAGGGCAATGAAGTGGCATCCTTGATTCCATGTTTCCAAAGCTATAAGTTAGATCCAAGGAGGCTAAAAAATTTCTCCAAGGTCTCTAGCTCAGAGTTGAATCTAAGCATCCTGATCATAGCCTGTGCTCCTTGGGGTGTCATGGGTGCCCCCAGCCAAGGGAGTAGTGGGTCTCCAGAAGCTGAGGGCACAAGGAGCATAGATAGGGTGAGTCAATGGAGCATCCTGTCACATATGCTGAGACTAAGATCCCGAAACGCCCAGGGACCTCTGTGCTCTGTCTCTGGGCAGTGGGAGTTCCTAGTGGATTCTGAGCAGCTCTGTGTTTGTGCTGGTGACATGGAGGACTGAGGGGTATCAGTGTTGTTAGCATTGTACTTAGTGTGCTTCCCTTGCCTTGGGTTTGACAAAAGAAAGTGAAGATGGAACAACTCGGACCCACTGTAAGGAAATTCAGGCAAAGATAATGGTGTTGTGTAGGGTGCCTTTAAATAGAGGGGGACCTGCAGAATCTGTTGGGTGTGTAAGATGGGAGGTAGGCATGGCCAGCTCCACCACAGGTGACATCTGTGGTCCATAACACCAGCCCTTTCTGAGATGGGAACACAGGAAGTCCCTCCCTCTGCCTTCCCCACTCCATTCCTCATGGACTCCTCTGTGTGAACCTTAATCCAAGAAAATCTTTTCCCCAAACACATTAACTGAATTCTACCTTACACTCCAAAGTCTGCCTCTGACAGACATTCACTGGGCATCTGTGTCAGGACACTGGAGGATGCCGGGACTAAGGAAAGGTTGGAGGGACGAGGTCAGCTTATCTTGATTCCCTGCAACCTGGAAAGACACATGGAAGGGTCTGGTGTGGCTGGAAGGTTTCACAGAGGATGCAGCGGTCAGCTGTCCTTTGATGGACAGATGGGGTGGTAGGCCATGCTGGTGGGGACAGTGGCTACAGAAACAGGGAGGCCAGAGAGGTCCAAGGGCACAGGGGGATATTTCCAGTTGGCTTTAGGTTTGCCTCCATGGCTGTCTTGGCTGCTTTTCTCATCACTGTGACAGATACCTGACAAAAACAGCTTAAAGAATGAAGGGCTTATAATGGCTCACAGTCTGAGAGTGCTGTCCATCATACTGGGGAAGGTGTAGTGATGGGAGCCTGAGGCGGCTAGTCATATTGCATCTGACCCCTGAAGCCAGAGGGTGGAAGATTCAGGGATGACAGAAGTGACAGTGTCATTCGTGAAGCATCATGGAGACAGGAGCTCAAGGCTGCTCCAACATTTGTGCTCCTGTCAAATGGCATCTCCAGGTGTGGACATCCAGTATATTACACCTTAAAAATAAATTTATGAGCACAGGTACCCTTAGAAGCCTTGAAGGCATCAGGTCTCCTGGAACAGGAGCTACAGGTGGGTGCTGGGAACCAAACTCAGGTCCTACAAGAATAGTGTGTGCTCTTCAACACAGAGCCTTCCCTCTGGCCCCACTTACTACACTCTTTATGCCAGCAGGCTTTACTCCCACAGTTGTCCCCCTAAACCAGTGGTTCTCAACCTTCTCAATGATTCGACCCTTTATTACAGTTCCTCCTGTTGGGGTGACCCCCAACAATAAAATTATTTCCTTGCCACTTCGTAGCTGTAATTTTGCTACTGTAATGAATCTTAATGTAGATATCCCGATATGCAACCCCCAAAGGGTTGTGACCACAGGTTGAGAACCGCTGCTCTAGAGACTGTGTGTAGAGACATTTTTTTTTTAAGAAGCAATATTGGAAGCCCTTAAACCAAAAGGAAAATTATGAAATGTGGAGCCTTGTGTCCAAAACACAAAGAGGGACCTGCGGCCCTTGTGAGGACCTTCTCTATCAGGGTTCTCATCCTCATGTCCTCTTCTGCCTCTTTCTACTGCATTGCTGCATCTTTTAGGGAGCACCTGGTGTGCCTCCTGTAGGAGGATCCATGGTCACCTTATGTCTGAACCTATTTGGAGATGAGCCCCTGGGGTGAGGATCCCCCCCACTCCTTACTACTGAGGCAATAATCAGCTTTCCTGTGAAGGTGACTGATGGCATCTGACTGTGGGAACAGCCTTCCAGATTGGGTGCTTGGATGATGTGGTCATTGCCCCTTCATGGGATGCCACTGTGAACCAGACGTGGGCGTCACCACCTCAAACGGCCTCATCTAAGAGAAGCCTGGTTCTAGAATGGGGTAGAGGCACTGCAGAGGTTCACAGGTGCCGTGATAAAGACGATTAGTGGAGAAGATAGAGTGATTAATGAGCCTGATTAGAGAGGCTAAGAGGTTCTGGCTTATTAGCTGAGCCGCTGTGAAGGAAGGCTGTGAGAAGGGGCTCCTGGCCCTGCCTTGCAGTGATTCACCTGGCTGCCAGGCCTGCACCCAGGGAATCCTCAGACCCACGAGAAGCAGAGCCAAGAGTCAACTTCCTCTGCTTAAAATGCCCCTGGAACAAACGCTGGCTTCTCAAGCAGCCACTCCAGGAAACCACAGGGAAACCCCATCACCTGGGGTGCTGATTAGACAGAGCAGAGTACCCAGGCTTTATTGGGGAGCATGCTCAGCCACCAGCAGGGTAGACTAACCGCATCACTGCATCTTTACATTCTGTAATTCTTGGTAATTCTTCTGTGGGCCCGGGAGTGGGTAGGCTCTCCAAAGAATTGCTTTGAAATCCCTTTGATCATTTAAACATTGCCTGCGTTTTCCTTAGCTGGCAAATATCTCAATTCAGTGTGGTATGACAAGAAGCTAAATGACTTGTAGACTTTGGCTGACCCATATCATTAGGAAGAAGCAAAGGAAGGCAGGGGCAATGGGTTCCTCATTAGCAGACCTCACAAACCTGGGAAGGATGTTGCTGTGGCCTCCGCAGCCCTGGATCACCACCACCTCCACAGGGGCAGGTGAAAAGATGGCCGTGGGGCTGTGGAGGGGGAAGACAGAGGAAGGAAACATGTCATACCACTGTACATGTCCACCTGGGCCCTTGCTGAAATGCGGAGGTAGGAGGTCTGTACCTCTGCCCAGCTCCTGGGTGCCAACAAGACTGCCTGTCTGGAAGGCAGCCCCACTTCGGATGGTGGCAGTGTAGTCTGCCTGCTCTGGGTTTGTGTTCCTGGTTTGCCAGTGAGCTGTGTGGCCTCAAGAAAGTTGCTTGGCCTTCTTGGGCTTCTCTTTCTCTCTCAGTGGGTCTCAGGGCTTGCCTGGCATGAGTCCTGGTGGCTACTGAGCTCTGTAACCCACACCTTGCTGGAGCTCAGTCATTTGGAGCTTACCCTAGCATCCCCCAAGCTTCTCTAGGGAGCCTTCTTGATCTACAATGTGACTTTTCCCCGTCTCTGTTCTCTTCCTTGAGGTACTTTCCATAACCAAATAGTTTGGGACAGAACTGTAGACTCAGCCTTTCTTGGTGACAGGACCACAGTAATAGATTCAAGGTTCTGAGATGTTTAGCAGTCAAGAAATGTTTAAGTTGTAAAAGCAGACATTTAAATTACAGAAACACATACAACAAAGTTTACTGTTTAACTATGTTTACAGGTAGAGTTCAGAGAGCCTGGTACACTCACATTGTGCCATAACCATCTCCTCCACCATCCATGTCTGTCACGTTTTCTCATCCTTGTAACCTGAAACTCTGTGCCCATTAACTGTGAGCCCCATTTCCCTCCCTAGCCCCTGACAGCTGCCCCCTGACTCCCTGAGCTTATTAATGTGACTGTTCATATTAGCGGGATCCATGTAGTGTTTTTCTTTGGTGTCTGGCTTCACCTACTCAGCATAGTGTCCTCAAAATCCATTTATGTTGGAGCTGATACCAAAAAACCTTCCTTGTATATGTGTGTGTTGGGAGGAGGTGTTATGTGGGTGGGTGGGTGGGTGTGTCTATGGAAGCCAGAGGTCAACTCTGGCATTGTTCCTGAAGTGTCAACCCCCTGCCCCTGACTCCAGCCTTCCTTCCTTCCTTCCTTTCCTTCCTTCCTTCCTTCCTTCCTTCCTTCCTTCCTCACTCCCTCTCTCCCCACCCTCCCTTCCTCCCTCCCTTCCTCCTTCCCTCCCTCTCTCTCTCCCTTTCTCTTTCTCTATTCCTCCCTTCCTTCCTCCCTTCCTTCCTCACTCCCTCCCTCCCCCCTTCACCCTCCCTCCTTTCCTCTCCCTCCCTCCCCCTCCCTCCCTTCCTTCTTTCTTTTTTGAGACAGGGTTTCTCGCTGGCCTGTAATCTCCAAGTAAGTGAGGCTGGCTGACAAGATCCCCAGGGATCTATTCATCTCTGCCTTTCCAGAACAGTGATTACAAGTACATGCCACAACATGTATTAATATGGGTTCTGGGAACCAAACTCAGGTCCTCATGCTTGCAAAGCAAGCACTTTATGGTCTGAGATATCTTTCCCACCCCAGAGATTCTTCCTTTTCATGGTCAAATGTTATTCCACTGTGAACAGGTACATAAAATAGGTTTGCACTAAAATTTTATAAACTTAATATTAAACCTATTTATTTATTTATTTATTTATTTATTTATTTATTTATTTTGCGGGGGAACACAGGTCCTTAGCTGAGATTTTTGGCCCTGGCTGTGCCATAGGTTCACCTGGGAGCTAGACAAAAATACCCAAGCTAGGTCCTCCCATGGGCCCATTGAATCAGACCTTTTAAGGTGGGAACCAAGACACAAAGGCTTCAATCTCCTAGGTGATTTCCTGAGGACCCATGGTTGGAAGATGCTCTGAGATTCACCTTCATCTACTGTTCTAGGTCAGATCAAGACCTGGGAACTAAGCCAGGCAGTGGTGTCACACGCCTTTAATCCCAGCACTTGGGAGGCAGAGGCAGGCAGATGTCTGTGAGTTTGAGGCCAGCCTGGTCTACAAAATGAGTTCCAGGACAACCAGGGCTGTACAGAGAAACCCTGTCTCAATCCCCCCCACATACAAAAAAAGAATTTAGAACTGTTGAATCCCAGGATGCCTCTTTATGTGTCTCCTGTGTGGGTCTGGCTTGTTCTGTCCTGGAGTTCCTGTCGAAGTCTCTCAAGGGTGTAGGGAGATGAAGATGGAATGAACAGCATGGAAGGGTGGATGGAGGGTCAATGACCTTGGCCTCTGGCCCCCGTGAGTCTTCCACTGCTAGGGAGTCTGGGGGCATCGTGTCCTCTATCTGGTACCCAGCCAGGGACAGGTCAGCATCCACATGAAATCACCCAGCAGATATAGATGACAGGATGCAAGCCCCACCCACACTGGGACCCACCTCTCTGTAGTGTGCAGGACCAGCCGCAGCTTCAAAGGATCATTTTTTTTTTTGTTTTTTTGTTTTTGTTTTTGTTTTTTTTTAATACAGACAATGCAGTTTTTGCAGAGTTCACAGTCCTCAACCAGGATGGTGGTGTTTGCTTCTCCTGTCACTGGGAGTTTAAGAGGTTGGAGAGTCCCTGGCCTAGTGCTCCTGACCACACAGCTCGTGAATGCTGCAGCTCCCTAGAGATGGGGGGCGGGATTTACCTCAGCATGATTTAACCCTGGAGCCACTACTTACTGGTCTGCCAGCTTGTCTGACATTGTGATGTCTGAGCTCACTTTGGTTTGATGTATGAGCGTGTGGGGAATAACTTCAGTTATTTTAAAGCATAGTATGGGTCTTGATAAAAACAAACCCCAAAGTCCGTTTTTATTCTAAACGGAGTCTTCCGACTTGGTTGTCTTTGTAGGGGTGTCTGATCCCAGTGTCTTTTGAAAAGAACCCATTCACCCTAACATGGCAAGCTCTAGATCCTAGCAGTGTTTTGCCACATCCTCTGGGCACTCTGGGGACATCTGTTTCCTGGCTCCCTGAGCACAGTTTGCAGGAGCAGAGCTGGTGAACCCATGGTAACAGGGCCCACATGTTCCCTTCAGTCTTAGTAACCAGTCCTCAGGCAGGCTGCTGAGCCTGGGGGTGAGAAAACCCGCTTCAAGTACAGTCTTCCTGACCTTGGTGTCACAGGGCAATGAGCTATCAGTATCATTCTCTTTCCACTTGAAGAGAGTGACCCTTGTAGTTTGAGCAAACTGGCAAAAATTCCCAGAGCTGGTTTCCTCCATTGTGATGAGCAGTATCAGAGGAAGTGATAAAAGAACAATAGCAAAGCTAATGACCAGTTCTTAACTATAGCCCCCTTTAAAGAATTCAGATGGGGAGGAGGATCTGTCAGTAGAATGCTTGCTGTGTGAACATGAGGACCTGAGTTCCATCCCCACATTTTAAAAGTCATAAAGCCAGTCTCCTTTTAAATTTTTTGGTATTGGGGACAGTGAGCAAATCCAGTACCACTGAGTTATACCCCCAGACAAAGCACCACCCAAATGCTGTGTGTGCACATGTATGCATTCTTATGTACATGCAGGTGCACATATGTGTGGGAGTGTGTTGGCACATGCTTGTAATCTCAGCCCTGGGGAAGTGAACACAGGTGGATCCCTGGGTTAAGCTAGCTAGGCTTAGCCAGTGAGCCCCAGGCCAGTGAAAGAGACTCTGTCTCAAAAAATATCAAGATGGACAGAGCCTGAGAAATGATACCTGAGGTTGACCTGTGACTTTCACATGCATACCTACATGTGTGCACGTGCCTTTCCATACATAGGTGCACATACAGCATTTGGGTGCTGTTTTGGCTGGGGTGTAACTCAGTGGTACTGGATTTGCTTAATATCTCCAACCACAAAAATTTTAAAAGGAAACCAGTTTTATGGCTTTGTAATGCCTTCCATCTCCAGATCTGTGCAGGCTGATCTTTATATATCAGGGAGCCGCACATACATCTTGCAAACATTCCCTTGGGCCCTGCTATAAAACTCCATGGAGCAAGCACATTGCCATTCTTGATAAGTGTGTGAGTTTGGGATCCTGTGCTGGCGGGTCTGGCTTCCGGGGACGTGGGGCTTACAGGTGTCAGGGGCCCATCATCTAGCACTTGGCTCTGAAGCCCTGAACCACCATTCCTGGCCCTGCTCAACTCAACCTTTGGCTGTGTAGCTCTTGGCCAGCATTTTCCCCTCTTCTTCCTTCTTGTCTTCAGAAAGATGAGGTGAGGATGGCATTGAGGAGCAGCTGTGACCCTGAGGGGACATGAGGAAACCAATTCTCATGTGTGCTGAATGGGATTTGGTGATGGCCCCTCTACCATCCCTCTGTGTGCCCTCTTCTTCTGCAGGCAGGTCTTTATATTTATTTACTTTTGTGTGTTACAGGTATTTTGCTTGCATGTGTGCCTATACACCACATGTGTGCAGTGCCAACAGAGGCCAGAAGAGGGTGTTGTATTCCTAGAACTAGGGTTATAGATGGCTGTGTGCTACCATGTAGGTTCTTGAAACAGAATCCCAGTCCTCTGGAAGAATAGCCAGTGCTTATAACTTCTGAGCCATCTCCAGTTCTCCTGTCCCCCAGATCTTTTTTTTTTTTAAATAAAGTATCTTTTATCTATTATTTGACACTTCCACAGTGTCCCATCTTGATCATAAGCACCCCAGATGCTCCGCTCGCTCCCTTGGGAGCCCCCATCAACCTCCCCCAACAATCAGGTCTTGAGATCCACCTTCTGCCTGCCGGCTGTCAGGAAAGCATAGTGCCTAGTTGTCTCTCTTCAGGAGAAGCTGGCAGACAGTGAGGAGCACCTGCAGACTTATCAGACACTTCCTGTCACTCTCTATAGGTTTGAGTGATGCAGTAAACTTTCAAGAACAGCTAATCCTGGAGGCTGGATTTTCCTAACTAGCTTCTCTGGCCTCCTAGGCCAGCAGGCTTCCACTCTCGTTCCTCTTCTGCCACCTCTGGGGCTGAAGTTTGCTCAGACATCTGTTCACCACTTATCCAAGAAATCTCAGAACCTCTGATGTAAGGAAGACTTCAGCAATTGTAGATGAATAAAAAAAGCTCCCCTCAAGGAATGCTAAGGAGAGGGGGAGGGACATCGTGAGCAATGAAACTGCTCAACACCCACCCCCACCAAACACACACAATCTCCAAACCAAATGGAAGCCTGGCTCTCCATAAACTCTCACTAAATGAGCATTGCTTTAATGCTGTGTGCAGGTGGCTTAGGTAAGGAGATGGGCTGCACACTCAGGGAGCCTAAATTGTCATTTGATAGGAAAGTCAAACCATGAAACACCATTAACTGAAACAATATGCTTAGAGACATGCATAGCTGTGCATCCCGGGAGTAGAAGAAACGATTCCATAACCCAGAGGAGCAAGAGACTTTTCCTTGTGGCCTCCACGGGTTGGCCTTAAAGGTAAGGGTAATTTTGATACTGTGTTTAGAGGAGACTTCATGGAGCTAGACCCTGAGGCTTTGCTGACTTATACTGCCATTTGCCTTGACTTACTGACAGTTCTACTTAATCAGGTGGGGAGGTCCAATTCAAAGAATTGAATCCTGATCAGAGTGACGTAGATACAGCCTAGGAGTGGGGCTTGTTTCTCTCAGGAGAGAGACCCTCCTCAGACAGCAGGGAGACTAGGCTGGCCCAGGGAGCCCTCCCCTGCTGGCCTGCCAAGTGTCCTAGAATTGCCTTTATCAAAACTGCAATCTTTGTATAAAAGCAAGAAGTCTAGGAAGCCATGCCAGGAGGTGGGTGGAGCCATGCCAGGAAGTGGGCGGACTTTAAGGTTCTGCTACTATTCTTGTTGAGGGAATGAAGGTGTGAGGAGCCTACCTGAGATGGATGTAATGACGGCAGTGAAGGGAGCCCGACAAGTGTACTGTAGTACCCCTTAGCAGAATGAATGCATCCCCATGTAGGGGTCTCATTGGCAGTCCTTCTCATCCATCAGCAGAGCACTACCAACCATCAACCATTCATCAATGAGTCTTCATCCAGTAACATGTTAAGAGAGCAGACTGAGCCAGGCATTGTGGCAAGGCCCTATAACCCAGCTCCTGACAGGTGAAGACAGGAGGATTGACAATTGAAGACTAGTATGGGGTTGCACAATGAAACTTTCTTTTTTCCTCCCCCCAAAATATGCAGGGTGCAGTGTGTCTGGCTGGGGTTAAAATATGGCTCTGCCATCTCCTGCGCTGGCCTCCAGCAAGTCAGTTGTGAGCCCTTCTGTGCCTCAGTTTCCTTATGTGTAGAATAGAGATGAGGACTTGGGGGATAGAGCTCTCTCTGTCTGTCTGTCTGTCTGTCTGTCTCTCTCTCTCTCTCCCTCTCTCTCTCTCTCTCTCTGTCTCTCTCTCTCTCTCTCTCTGTGTGTGTGTGTGTGTGTGTGTGTGTGTGTGTGTGTGTGTGTGTGTGTGTGTGTTATTCCAGAGCACCCCTTAGATGCTCCAGGCACTGGGGAGACAGTAGCGAATAAAGCATTTGCTCTTGGGAGTTTGATTTAGTTCAAGAAAACAGAGAATAAAATAAACGTGCAAACAACTAAATGCCTATCTAACGTCAGTGATAAATACCACGAGGGAAAACAGCAGGTAAGTAGGTGGCAACCAGGATGGGTTTGGAAAGCAATGGTGAGACATTTGGGAATGCCTCTTGGAGGCCACTGGGATCCAAAGATGGTGAAAGAGGACTGTGTAGTTGTCTGGTAGAGAAAGGGAACCATGGGGACTTTGTACTTCCCATGTCTGGCCAAAGGAAAGGAATGGTGAAAGCCTACAAGAGTGTGTGTCAGTCTCTTCTTGGTGTGACAATCCCAGAGTGAACACATTTTGATAGTTTTTCTTCCTTCTAAGGTCATCAAGGGTCTCTGCATCCATGACGAGCCTAGGTTTCATAGTGTCTGCAGGGTTCTAGAGTTGTACTGCAGCTCAGTGTGAAGGTTCCCACTGTGATCTTAGCATCTGGGAGACTGGTACACAAGAAGGAAATCATGAGTTTGAAGCCAGCCTGGGTTACCATTAAGACTCTGTCTCCATAACAAAGCAAAATGCAACTCATGAATCAGTGCTAGCACTGAGAATGGGTGACTGGGTCAAGATGGAAACATCTCCCAGATGACACTTCAGGACAAAACCTGAGCTCAGTAGAAAGGCATTGCTCACTGCCAAAATCTTAAAAATGGGAAGTGTCTATCTTCTAGCTGTTATATGAAGCCATAATGGCTGCTTGTGGTGGTGATGGCTCCAGCGAAAGGAGAAAATGGCCCTGAAGGTCAGGAGCTAGTAGTTTTGTGGTTCTCTATGGTGGCTGCTCAGCTCTATATAGTTACCTGGGAGCTTTGGAAAGCCCCTGGTTCCCAGACGCACTGTAATCCCTGGGCATGCAGCGGTGTGAGGGGTGGTAAATTTCCTCTTTGGCCAGAACATGTGGCCATGGTTAGGAACCATTGAGCTGGGCTGGGTGGATGTGTGGCCACCCTTGTTCTAGAAGATTCTGGATATGCAGATTCAAGATCATCTCCCATGAGATAAAGACCAAGGAAGTAATGACCTCCAAGTCAAAATCTCTGAAACAAGTGTCTTAAAAAATGGGAATGCTTTGTAAAGAGCTGTACCTGGGGAAAGGACACACTTTCCCCAGGATCCACTCTCAGCCTTAGTTTATTTTTCCCAGGAAGTTAATGATAACTCTCAGCCAGGGTGGCAGGGTGGTATGGAGAACTGATGCAATACATGTGTGTGTGTGTGTGTGTGTGTGTGTGTGTGTGTGTGTGTGTGTGTGTTGTGTGTTGTGCCTAGGTGTGAGTATATATACATTTGTGCATGTGTGTGCGCACACAGGCATCCATGCCTGTGCACACATGAACAAAGGCAAGATGAGGACAGTAGATGACTTGTTCCACTCCCTACCCATCTTATTCCTGTGAGACAGGATTCCTCACTCAGCCTGGAGTGATGCTGACAGGCAGCAGGCCCCGGTGATCCTCTTGTATCTGCTCCTTACTCCACCACAGCACAAGGGTTGGGACTCATGACCATGCTCAGCATTTTATGTGAGCACTTGGGATTTGAACCCAGGTTCTTACGCTTGTACAACAAGCAATGAGCTGTATCTCTGGCCCCAGCCTTTTATTTTTGAAATAGGATCTCTCCCTGGGACCTAGAGTTTGTTGAATAGGCCAGAATTAGAATGCAGTTATCTGTTCAGTCCGAGTATCACTTCTCACCCTGCAACTTGACGTTCAGCTTTTCATTACTGGTCTCAAACCCTTTTGGAGAGACTTGGATTATGAAAATACTTTTATGTCTGGAAAGACAGCTTAACCAGTAACACACTTATAAAGCAAGCACAGGGGCCTGAAATTGCACCCTTAGACCCCAAGAATGAGAAAAGATGGCAGTTGCAACTCGCTGGCTGGTCAGTCTGCCCAGTTGGAGAGTTCTAGGTCAGTGAGAGACCCTGTCCCAAAATAAAGGTGTATGGTGCCTGAGGACAACACCCGAGGTTGTTCTTTGACCTCCACATGCATGTGAAAACATGTATGCCCACAGGCACGTGCGAGTGCGTACACACACACACACACACACACACACACACACACACACACACACACACACACTTTTGAAGAAAGTATGCCTTGTTCCTAGCTATCTGATTGGCAGAGTGATCTCTGTATTTTAAAAAGAATAGATGAGATGTCAGAGCTGCTTGTATATCCTTGCCATCCCCAGAGGAGCATGCAAGATCGAGGATTGACTTTTTAGGAAGACACTGGGACAGATGGAGCCAGGTGCCCTGTGTCTTAAGTGTGTGGATTCGACAGGTTTCAGCCTCTGTGATCCCCAGTCTCCTGATTCATGAGGTGACAGTGAGACTGGCTGTACAGATTCACATGTGTTTGGATTCATTAAGGCAGTTAAGCCCTAAGCAAGGGACCTGGTTCTTCTTTTTTATTTATTCATCTCTCAAACAATACATCCCAACTGCAGCCTCCCCTCCCTCCACTCCCCCTAGACCCCCTTCCCCCCACCTCCCCACTCTCCCAGATATACTGCTCCTCTGTTTCTCTTCAGAAAAGAGCGGGCCTCCCAGGGATATCAACTGAGCATGGCATATATAACACAATGCAATAAGACCAGGCACAAACCCTCCTATCAAGGCTGGACAAGAGGTGCCTGGTTCTTAAACAGTGACTTGGTAATATTTTTATACTGAGTTTTGCTCTACATCAGGGGGTCAACCAATACACTCTGTAAAGAGAGCATGCGTTTGGCAATCTGCAACAGCCACTCAACCTGGTCATTCTAGAATGAATCTGTATATAAATGTGTTACAATAAAACTTTATTGACACTGAGCTGAAGTCGAAAAGTTGATGGGCAGTTCTCAATTTCCAGAGCCTGGAGCTTTTTCTCTGGCCCCATATTACTTAACATTAGAAATGAGACTATCCACTGACTGCTTTGGGGTTGACCATTGCTTCCTTTTTAGGGTTCACTTTTCTCTCAGAGTCAGATCAAGCAAAGGCTTTAAAAGGTCTCATCTAAGAGTTCTTTAGGAGAAGGCTTTCTGTAGCCTGGGACCACTGAGGGATGAAGTCTGATGCTTCTAAAAGGCAGGCCTTGCTTACAGTGAGTGTGCTTTGGGGGAGTGGAGAGAGAACTCAGGGTAGAAGATAGACTATGCCAAGGATGGGTTACGACCCAGTTACGAGGAAAAAGCCTTGTTCGTGGTGACAGCTCAGGGACACTCGTTGAACAGACCCTCACAAAGCCCTTCTTCCAGGTAAGAAGGCTTGTTTGAGGCTTGCTTGCTGTGCCCCAACGGCTGCCCCAGATCCCCATCGTCATAACTAAGGGAAGCAGCTGGGTGGCCTTTCTTGCCGATAAAGGCCATTTTCTTTTCCAGTCTTTTGAGGCTAAACTTTTCATACTGAATGAATTGCAGATAGATTGTCCATAGATTCATACACAACTGGGAAAAATACTTCCATTTCGTTGTGTCTTTCTTACTTCTATTCCTCAATGGCAGAATTTTAGAAAACTCCAAGACATCATCACAATCAGGGTGCTGACATTGACATAGCCAAGACACAGACCACATCTGTCACACCAACAGTGTTTTTTGTTTGTTTGCATTTGAGATAGGGTCTCATTATGTATCCCTGGCTGGCCTGCAACTTGCTGTGTAGACCAGGATAGTCTCGAACCCACAGAGATCTGCCTGCCTATGCCTGGGATTAAAGAGATGTGCTACGATGTCTCGTGTGAATGTCAGCTTTTATTGAAATTTTGGGAACCCGATGACCAGAAGAGTGGGTCAAGTGTGTTAATGACTCATGTTTTCAAACGCCGCCTATAGCTAAGAGTCTGTTGCCAGCAGCACCAGCATCCAAGAGCTTGCAAATGAGCATCTTCCTAAATGAAAGCTCTTGTGGGTTTGAGAATGAGCCACACAATGGGCCCACAGGGAAGATATTTGTCTCTTCACCTGGCAGACGCTGGACAAAAGAACCTGGGGGATGACCACAGACATTATTTTCCCTTCGAAGCAAACAACCTTAGGAAGACTTGCCAGACTGGGCAGAATGAATTTGCTCAAGCTGGCTGTAGGCAGATGGATGTGTACAGCCTGAGATGGTCTTCTCATACACAGTCAGCATAGAACAATGGTTGCTGCTGACTAACAGGTGCCATTGATAACATTGCCATTGATAACATGGGTAGATTCTTTGGGGGGGAGGTCAGACTAGTTGCTTCTTGGAACCCTAGTTATAAAGAAAGAGTGTTGCAGGGGCTGGGGTAGGGAATGGGTAGCTTAGTGAATAAATTGCTTGCTGCAAAAAACATGAGAACCTAAGTTCCATCTCCATGACCCATTTAAAAACAGTTGGACATAGCTGGGCAGTGGTGGCTCACACCTTAAATCCCAGCACTTGGCAGATAGAAGCAGACAGATCTCCATGAGTTTGAGGCCACTCTGGTCTACAGAGCAAGTTCCAGGACAACTAGGGCTACACAAAGAAACCCTGTTTCAAAAAACAAAAACAAGCCTTTAAAAGCGCATGCCTTTAATCCCAGCACTCGGGAGGCAGAGGCAGAGGCAGGTGGATCTCTGTAAGTTCGAGACCAGCCTGGTGTACAAGAACCAGTTCCAGGACAGCCTCCAAAGCCACAGGGAAACCCTGTCTCAAAAAACCAAAACAAAAAAATAACAACAAACAAAACAAAACAAAACAACAACCAAAAAACAGTATAATCCCAGCACTGGGAGATGGAACCAGCCAGCCCACCTAGCCTAACTGGCTAATCCTGACCCTTTAAGAGACCTGTCTCAAGGCATTTACACACACACACACACACACACACACACACACACACACAGAGAGAGAGAGAGAGAGAGAGAGAGAGAGAGAGAGAGAGAGAGAGAGAGAGGAAATTATGCCTCACATAGATGTCTGAACATTCCACCCTTTCAGGTACTCTGTCTGCAACCTGCAGAAGAGACTCAAGCATGTATCAGTCACACACCTCGATCATGAACAGCAACTGTACACACACACACACACACTAGGATGTAGCTCACCTCAGTCAGGTTCACTAGACCATGGCTGGACTCAGGAATGTTTGGAGACCAGCCGGTGGGTAATACTGCTAAGGACCCAGGATGCACGTTTCTATCACTGGTTACCTAAGTGAAGATGTTCTCTCTCTCTAAATTCCCTTGGCTTAGTCACGCATCTCAGATGACATTGAAGGCATCCATGAGTGTCCATTTCTAGTACCCACTGTGTCAGTCCTAAGTACTAGCAAACCCACTTGATTCTTTAAATTAGAGTAGCTGATGCTGACAAGAAGTAGATCTGTGGAGTTTGGCCAATCCTGTCGGCTTGCTCAGACAGGGTCTATGCTCCACCCTCAGTGTGATGGTATTTGGAGTCTGGAAAGTGATCCGGTCACAAGGGTGGACCCTCATACACAAAATGTGTGTTTGAAGTTATTTTGTTTTCTTGGGTGGGGGGCTTTGTTGTTACATTGGGTTTTTGTTTGTTTTTTGAGAAAGAACTTAAAGTTGGTAGGGAGAAGGGGGATTCTGGAAAGACTTGCAGGAGGGGAAATATGATAAAAATATATTTAAATCTAAAAAATTGTCTTAAATAATTCAAAAAAAAAAAGGGAAAGCTAGACCTTGGAACACTTTGGACTTTCAACCAACCATTGGGGATGTTCACCGGATAAACTGGATAAAGTCTACACAGAGGGACTCAACCCGTGTTTGTACAGAGCATGAGGGTGTGAGATTACCCAGATATTTCCTGCTGTGGTGAGATGCCCGACACTGGCATGATTCAGCACCTTCGTGTCTGGCCTTAGACGGCCAGCCCTGACCCCCATCCCTCCCATTCCCAGCATTCTTAGGTGCTGTTGGCCATGGTCATTTCACTGGTTCCCTAGTAATCTGCATACGTTTACACTGTTGCTGCTGCAGCCGAAGAAAGCTCAGAAATGGTCATCCCTGCCCAGAGGGGACCTGTTTTGACAGAGAGTGTCACATGGTCCTACATCAAGTTCCCATTGCTTGGTAACCTTGCCCTACCTCCAGGGAAGAGAGGCCAGCTCTCATGCTGTTGGTGGAGCTTTGGTTCCTGCTTCTTCAAGAGAAAGGCTGAGCATCTTTTCCTACCTAAGCTGTGTGGGCTCCCGCTCTGCAGGCTGTTTGATGCTCATACTGTTTTCTTTGCAGACGTTTGATTGGTCTCACCTTGCTTGGCTTCAGTGGTGTTAGAAAAGGGCTAGATTGGTCAGGTAGACATACATATTCGTCAGTGGTCAGTCTAATGCAGCCAGGAAGGAGCTTCTCTAGTTCAGGTCTCTGAAGTAGCTAATTGTCCCACCTGTACCCTCCATAGCCCTCTAGGACTGGAGTTACCCCATGGTTACCCACTAAGAGAACTGCCTGAGTTTTATGGCCCGATCATGAGGTTGATCATAGGAATTTGCCTGTGGGAAACCCAGAGCCGGGCCTGGGACCTCAGGGTGCTAACCTGCCCCTTGGAGAGGTGTGTCCTGACCCTGTGCTAGCTTCCACGTTACTGACCTGGGCTACTTTTGACTTCTTCATTTGTTCGTTATCAGAGGCATGCCTGTAGTGAAGTGGGTTCCTCTCTGTCTAGAGACCCAGTGATGTTAGAACAGATGAATGTCTGCCCATGATGCTCACAGTCTGCTGGGAAGGAGACAGACATTGTCTGAACTAGGGACAGAGTGTGTGAAAGTAGCATTCCCAGCTCAGGCACTTTTCTGACAGGACAGTGTCTGTGGGACCTGGGGACTCTGGTGAGGTGCAACTCCTGACTGGAGTCACTGTGTGTGTGTGTGTGTGTGTGTGTTCTGAGGTTGTACATGATGACTAGCAAGGCCCTGAAAGCTGTTTCTTGCAGAAAAAAGAGAGCAGAATGAGGGGACTCACAGTGCCGGCATCTCCCCTAGTCCTCCTAGCAAAGGCCTCACTGAGAAATCGATATTTGTGGTGTGAAAGTGGGGTGCTTCTCTGTATGGGCCTGAAGGTGGGTGGTTGGGGACTAGTAGGTGAGGGAGATCAGAGTTCCAGAGGTGGGAACAGGGCAGGTGTGTCCCAGTGTCACCCATCACAGCAACAAGAGCTGACACTGCACACAGACACCAACAGCAGCAGCCCCTGTGGGTCCTGCTCTCAGGTAGAAGCTGCGTGGCACGCTTGGGTGACTTACTCAGAAGCTCTGGCTTCCCCTGAAGCCTAAGCCTTCAGCCCTAGCATTTGTGCTTGGAGATGAAGGTGCAGGGACATTTGCAGTTCATGAAGACACTGGCCTGTTGTTTTAACACAGACTGAGCATCCCAGGGACCCAGGAGAGTTTTGGATGCTTTTCAGTTTTGAATATTTGCATATACATAATGAGATGTCTTGGGTATAGGACCCAAGTCTAAACAAGAAACTCAAATATACATACATACATACATACATACATACATACATACATACATAATAACCATAGCCTGGAGGTAATTTATTTAATATTTTTAGTGTATCCATATTTTAACTTTGGTCTGTCATATGAGGTTGGGTATGGCACTACTTCGTGTTGCTGAAAATGTTCCAGACTTTGGAGCCCTTTGGATTTGGGATTTTTGGGATGCAGGGTGCCTAAATACGACAAGCCAGAACTGTCCTAGGGGAGGGCAAAACTAGAGAGTGGGGCTCAGACTGACTGGGTAGCTGTGAGCAGTCAGTACATGGAAATCCAAGTGCATACACAGTGTCCATCCATGCTCAGGAGTCCCCAGCAGTGTGGACCACTCCTCTTTGACACCGCATTGGTGAATCCTGATAAACCGAGGACAAAGCTAAGAAAGCTACGGGCATGTCCAGTTCTCAACGGGACCTGGCTCTGTTCTCATGTCCATTTCTTCTGTCTTCTTGCTTCTCACCAGTCTGAGAGCACAGATGTGCTGGGCTCTCTCCCACACCTATGATGTTCTTGGGGCCTCCTACTCTACCAGAGCCCTTCTGGCTGGGTAACCACTGAAGAGAGTTGATCGCCATTGTATGGCAGGTTGCTAGGGTCACTGGAGACAGGCAGTGGCTGGGGCTGGGGCTGAGTGCTGTTGCCTCCTTCCCATCTTCACTGTAGTGCCAGCATTGGTATCAGCTAGCTCATTCCATTGTCCCCCAGGATTGGAGCCTCTGTCCTTAGTGTCTTTAGATATGAGATATTTTGTCACCGAAGGCTGCCTCTATATCATAGACTTCCTTGGAGGAGTAAGTTTAGGGTCAGCCATGGAAGGACTTGGCACAACTAAGACCCAAGGAGAACAACGTCCTTAGTTATCAGTTAACATCAGAAAGGACGGTTGCCTGGAGAAGCAGATATTCTGGGTCAAAGCCAAACGTCATGTAAGGTGACAAGCTACAAAGAATAAATGCTATGTGTCCAGTTAGAAGAAATATTTGTGGAGTGCTTTTCATTTGGGGTGGGGATTTTGTTTGTTTGCTTGTTTGGTAGCAAATAAGATGGACTTCCAATCAAGGAGCCAGGCTGAAGCAAGGGTAAGGTTTTTGTTTTTGTTTTAAATAGGAAAGGGGGGATTGTGTGTGTCAGTGTGTATGCATTCTGCTTTGTGTATGTGTAGGTATGGAGGTCAGAGGACAGCCTTGCATGTCATTTCTCAGTCACCTTCCCCCCATCTTTTTGTCTGAGACAGGGCCTCTCACTGACCTGGAACTTCTCTGAGTAGGCGAG
This sequence comes from Cricetulus griseus, assembly GCF_003668045.3. Lineage (NCBI taxonomy): Eukaryota > Metazoa > Chordata > Mammalia > Rodentia > Cricetidae > Cricetulus > Cricetulus griseus. The sequence continues at coordinate 103,878,168 of NC_048598.1, read as the reverse complement.
GCTACCTGTCTCCCTCTCCTGTCTCACCACCACAGGCATTAGAGGTGCACATCACTGTGCCAACTTCTTACTTGGGTGCTGGGGATCTGAACTCAGGTCCTCATGCTTGTGAGGCAAGCACTTTGCCGACTGAAGACTGAGCCACCTCCCCAGTCCCTGTTTGTTTTCATTTTGAGTTGTGGTGTTTTTTAGACAGGGTCTTGCTATGTAGCTGATGCTGGCCTTGAACATCCAGCCTTCCTGTCTCCACTTCCCTAGTGCTGTGATTATAGTCCAGCAGCACCTCAGCCAGCCTTCAAAAGGGTGTCTGTACCTACATGCTCCTACAGCCAAGGGGTAAACAACCAGAATGCCTACTAACAGTTGAATGGATGAGCAAACATGGTTTGCACCAACAATGGATCATCAGTCACCCTTTTAGAAGCAGTTCTGGTACATGCTGCAGCGCCGCTGAACCTTGAGGACATCACACAAGAGCAATAAGCCTGACCCAAGCCCACATGTTTCCAGGTCTCTGAGGCGACCAGAGTAGCCAAACTCATAAAGATGGAAAATAGAATAGGAGTTGCAAAGGCTGAGAAAGAGCACGGGGAGTTGCTGATGAGTAAGTAGAGTTTCTCTTTAGAAAGACGCACAGTCCTGGAGATTGATGGCGGTGACTCCACAGCAGTGCATGGAGTTCATGTCATCAAACCACGCACATGAACATGGTTGGTGATGAATTTGTGTCATGTGTGTTAATACGAATTGCATTTCAAAATCATAACATATCAAGGAAATTTATCTCACCCCATCGTAGCCTCTCCGGCGCCCTCCTGAGGTCAAGCTTTGTTCTGAGGCTGTGTTGTTATTGGTCCAGCTAACAACCTGGCTGGGGGTCTAGCCTGGTGCAAGACTCTCTTACTATGCTTCCTGCCTTCCCCTCTCCCAGTCCCAGTCAGGAGGCAGGGGAAGCTCTCCCAAATGTCAGAGAACATTACCACACACAAAGCAGTGTATGGAAAGCAGAAATGTAGGTCTAACATGTCATATGGCGTGAGCCTATAACTGCCAGAGGTTCAGAGGCAGCTTCTCCAGGACCCCCTAAAAGCCATCTCCTGCCTGCTGCTCAGCCTACCATCCACCTTCCTCAGAACCACAGGCTTACCCAGATATAACTGGCCCCTGCCTTGTGTTACCTAAACTAAGTTCAACTTGCTTGGTTTTGCTTAAAAAAAAAAACAAAAACAAAACAAAACCCAAACCTTTCTTAATGAATATAGTCATACAACACACACACGCGCGCGCGCACATGCGCGCGCACACACACACACACACACACACACACACACACACACACACACACATTTTCTTACTCAACATTGAGTTGATATGTTCCCACTCCTGTCATTGTAGCCTGCATTTGTTGGGGTGCCTGTTTAGTGGGTGGAACACTGTTCTCCTTGCCCCTATGTGCTACAGACGTGTGGGCTGTTGTTTCCTGTGTACACCAGGTTCGCCTGTCACCTGGCACACCTGCTTCCATTTCTGTTGAATAAGACGTAGAAACAGAGAAACCAACCACTTTGGCAAGGATCTGTACCAGCCTGTGTTCCCTCTAGTGGTGTTTATGAGTTCTGGAAATCTAGAATTTCACCTAATTTTAGTTTTGATGGCCTTTCAAATGACAACCTTGTTGCAGTAGTATTTCAGTATGGTTATACTCAAGAAGAGCTAATCTGCTCGTCAGCACAAACTCACTGTCAAGTAAGTAAGGATTTTGTGAACAAGAACTCCTGTAGGGAAATGGCCACATTGTCATTAAATGATTTTTGTGGGGCTGGGTAGATAGCTCAGTCAGTAAAGTGCTAAGCAGTCATGAGGCGTGAATATCCAAGTTCAGCGCCCAGCACTCATGTAAAAAGCCGGAAGTGATGGCAAAGACAGGAGGACCCTTGGGGCTCTTGGGCAGCCAAGTTAGCTGAACCAGACAGCTCCAGGTCCCAGGGAGAGACCTTGTCTCAAAACAAACTGACAAACAAGGTCAACAGCTCCTTAGGAATAACATTCAAGGTTGGCGTATGGCTTACACACACACACACACACACACACACACACACACACACACACACACACTCTCATGGGATAACATTCAAGGTTGGCAATATGGCATACACACACACACACACACACACACACACACACACACACATTCTCATGGGATAACATTCAAGGTAGGCATATGGCTTACACACATACACACACACACACACACACATTCTTATGGGATAACATTCAAGGTAGGCATATGGTTTACACACATATGCGTGCATGCACACATGCTCACATACATTTACACACGTACTCATGAACTTTTTATGGAAATTGAAAGCGCCATTGGTTAGTTATATTGAGACTTTTTCTTTACCAGCACTTATTTGCTGCTACTCACTCCAGGCATTGCTGCATTAAAAATAGGAACTCGGTTATAGAAACCCTTTGGAGTCAGAATTAGTGTCATTGTGCCCATTTCGCAGACAAGGAAAATGAAGAAAGACATTAAATACTTAAGGTCACCTAACTGGAGCGTGGTATTCAGGCAGGAAAGGGGCAAGTGAGAATGTGGCTGGGAAGAGTGGGAGGGAGAACTGCTGTCTTCCAGGATCCATGAGTCTGGGATCCACTGGGCATTGCCTGGGGCTCTGTCAACCTGACCTGTGGTGTCAGAGACGTGCACTTCTGTGTGATTTGAAGAGGGGTGATGCAGTGTAAACTACTGTGTCCCCCAGCAACCTTGTCTTCATGTGAACACAGCCTACTTTTGGCATCACTAGTGACCATGTGTTCATTGACCTTGTGTGCAATAGGCTTTTAGAAATAAGTTTATTGTAAGTTGAAATACATGGGTAGTTAGCAAATACAAGGGAAATGCATATAAACAAGAGTAATTTTAAGAGCTTGGGTGCATTTCTTTCCATCTCTTCTTTAATAAATGAGGATTTCTTTTTTTTTAACACAGATGAGTGTATTGAATAGACTCCTGGCCTTATTTTCCTTCTCCTTTACCACTTGGTTCATAAATCAGTTTTAACATTCAGTGTTTCTCTGGTTTAGGACTCTTTCCTGGAAGTGCAATTATTTGGGCAGAGCAACATGATTTTAAGGCCTGGATTTGTCAAACCACTTTACAAAGGAAAGTATACTGGCTTGCTATGTGTGGTATAGAAAATTATCTTTTTTTTTTAAATTAAACCCATCTTAATTAGAAAATTCTGGGGTGCCTGATGACCTGAGTTCGATTCTCAGAATCCACATGGTAGTAGGAAAGAGAGAATTTACTTCCCAGAGTTGTCCTTTGACTTCCCCCCACCATGCCTTAGAATTCACCCCCTCACACACACAACAATAATAACTTTTAGAAAGGAAACTCCATTATAAATTAGATTATAGTGCTATGGAATTTCATATGCTCACTGTTCAAGTTCTCTTCCGTGTGTAAAAGGAAGGTGACTTAGTGGCCAAAAATCATCTTCCCTTGTTCCAAGCTCTTTAGTTTCTTTCTTGTGGTGGAAACAATTGATACTGGTGGGTTTTGTCCCCCAGGAGAGTGTGCAGCTGTTGGAGCAGGAGAGTCAGTCTACCTGGATGAACAAAGGCCTGATCAGAGGTGACTTCCCTGTGGTTTCTGGACCTGGAGCTCAGGAACGTGTACATCAGTGCTGGGTCCTGGCTATGGAAGCTCATCCCCTCCTGGTTGGAGTCCAGCCACATGAGAAACCCACTCTGGATCTAGCCTCAGTTTCTCCTGTTCTCATCTAGAACAGGAGTTAATGTCCCCACCAAGCCCCTTGTATTTTAGTAGCATCCTGAAGAATCCAAGTATTTGAAGGCCAGAAGGGAAATCCTTCAGTGAAAGGATTTGGGGCCTTCTCGTTGGTTGCTAAAGAGGATGAGTTGGCTAAACGCCTACTCAACCCTTGGCTAATAAAAATTTATATTCCTGCACTGCATACGTTTTTTAACATGTAGACATGCTGACTCTCCCCATGTTAACCCTGAGGAAGCCGTGTGAGGTAGGAAGAAAAGCTGTCTCAGTCTATAAACACCCATTGATGGGTGAGGAAGCTGCTACATAGAGACGCTAAGAAATCATTGGGTTATCCTTACCCCCTGTGAGTGTCTAAGCCTGCCCAAGTCAGTAGTCCTCTCATCTGGGTTTGTGGTGCCCGACAAACACATTTCACATCTCCTGTCCAGCTTGGGTCATTTCCTCCTGTGACCCAGCTTTCCCGCTTGACCCCTACATCTGCCATCTCCCTTTTTTACCTGGGGCACACATGTGCAGGTGACCATAGAGCCTCCTCTTGGAATTTCTACCACAAAAGTCCTTTATGTCCTTCTCAGATGCATTTTTCACAGGACAAGACATTTTGTGTGCTGATGGAATCAGAATAGCCCACCTGAGTCTTCTCAGAACGTTTGAAATGAAAGCGAGGATTTTCCATAAAGGTCATAGTGTTGCCATGTCCCAGCATGCACCGGAGCATGGCTTCCATGTCAGAGGTGACAGGATGTGTAAAGTCACAGGTGTCCACAGCCAAGTGTGCCCATGGCTATGACTGTCTCCCCACATGTGTATCTGCTGAAGGATGTTGACCGATTATGTAATAGAATGCTTTTTAGTTCTGACGATATCATTTGAAAGTGCAAAAATGTTCCATGCGCTAGCTATAAAAAAAAAGTGTTTTAAAAACAATCCTCAGCTTCGTGTATTCTCCCTGGAATGTGTCACATGGGAGAAGAGAAACCAGGCTAGAGGATTTGGGCATGTTTGGAGTGGTCCGGGCAGGTGAAGTATTTTTTTTTTTTTAATTATGAGATCCACAACGCTCTTGTTATCTATATTTGTGAAGACTAAAGCCACTGAAGGTCAGAGTCAAAAGGGAAAGTGTGAAGGGACAGACCTTCCCAAGCCAGTATCAGAGGTGTATTCATTTCATGACAAGCTCAGTTGTAGGATAGAGTAAAACAGAATGGCATCCTCATCCACACGGTGACACATCGTGGGACAGGGGACGAGGGTGGTACACAGTGGGCTGTTCTTGAGAGAATAAACAGCACAGCCTATCATTGCATCTTTTATGAGGGCATCTGGGTAGGCAAGGGGGCTGTGTGGGGCTGGTGAGGGCAGCTCTCATAGCATTGGCTATGAGGTCCCCATGGCTCTTTCAGGCAGGTACAAGTGTCCAGTTAGAGGCTGGAAATGGAGCTTGGATATCAGATGGGTCTGAGGTTGTCTGTGGTATCTTGAGGTGATAGTTCCTTGGAAATACCCAGGCTTGAGTTATCACCCCCCACCACCCCAGAAAGACCCCAGGACAATGTCTGCTTCCCATGTGCTTGAGAGAGATGATGGTGGCCTGAGCTTCAGGGAAGTCATAGCAGGCCTGGTTCCTGGGTCTCATGTTTGGGAGATAAGGCCTGGAATTTTCTGTTCTTCCTTGCTTGGATCAGAGTGTAAACCTCAGGCTAGATACTAGTAACCAACTAGCCAACTAGCCATAGCACTTAGCATGGCCTGGGACAGCCCCTGGGAGGTGCAGTCATTCATTCTGCAAAGCCGATTGAGCAGAGTTGTGTTGACCCACCACAGATCAGGAAAGAGGATGCAGACATGGGGCTGTCTGATGTCTGCCCATAGGCCTCTGGTGGCTCAGCTCTGGGCGGGGCCTGCCCCTCCTGTCTGGCTTCCCAGGGCTGTGCAGAAAAGTCCCAGTGCTCCATCCCAGGGTGCCTGGTTTGGGTAGAACTTCAGCCACACAAACTCCACCTGTCCAACTCTTTCTGGTCTGTGATCCTCCTACCCATCCACCCTCCCCTCTTTTTGGAGGATTTTTTGCTGCCCACCTACTGCCACTCTGGAGTAGGCTAGAAGGAGGGGTAGATAAGCCAGGTGGGGCCAAACCCTCTGTGATTTACATCACCTAGGCATGACTCAAATGGATACCTACAGGAAGGATATGAGGTCATGTCAGGGGAGCTGATGTCCCAGGAGCCACCAGGGACATGGAAACTTTGATGAAAAGTGAGGGAAGTAGTCTCAGAAGCCAGCAGCCCTGCTATGGCGATCGTCTCAGGCAGGGTGGCTTGCCTTGTCCTGAGGCCTCATATCTGCATCGCTTTTCCTGATGGGCCTACAGAGCCTTCCACTCTTGGCTCTGTGCTGTGTCAACACACTCTGCTCAAGTGGCTTTGCAGTATGAATGACTCCACCTCCCAGGGGCTGCCGCTGCTAGCTGGACACCAATACCTAGCTGGTGCTGGCTACTGGTCCTGCACTCCTCAGACATTTGAGGCATTGATTTTACCAGGTGTCAACAATATAGAGAAACGGAGCCTGGCAGTGGCCAAACATTGCATTTGCTGGCCACACTGACTTCCGAAGACACTTCCTAGCCACCTCTGACCTTTGGTTAAAGTCTCCATCCTCTACCACCCTTGGGATACAATAGAAACTTCGAGCCTGCAGTCTGCCTGTCCACCATAGATTCATTTGTATAGGGTTCTCACCACACTTGATGCCACAGTGGTCCTTTTCTGTGGGACCTCAGGTGCTCCCTGGCCTCTGTGCGTCTTCTCCAGGATGCCTCTGGCTCCTTCTTTACCCAGCCTACACAGCATTGCCCCATGGAAGCATTCCCCAGCTTGCTCATGCAGTGTTGCTCTGTTTTTCCCGACGCTGCTTTCATGACATAATTAGATTATAATTATTAGTGTGTCACATAATTAGCTTATCATAATTAGCTGTCTTCCTAGACATGCTGTGAGTGCCAGGGATCTCACCAGCTGGTGGTGGGGACATGATGGCCCCTGACCCCTGTGGAGTAGACCAAGGGAGGGTACTGGTGCTTACAGACAGGATGCACTGGCAGCCCCCCACCCTCACCCCAGGGAGGTGGGAAGGCCACAAAGAAGCCAGGTGGTGAAGCTTTGCATGGAAAGAGGAGGCAGAATGAGGACTGCTCTTGAGGACAATGGAAAGGAAGGGACTCAGAGGCCCAAAGAGTTACCCATAAACACACAGGGCAAAGACGGTATATACACAGCAACAGCTGTGTGCAGCAGCTGTCAGAGATGGGGACAGTGGGGGTGGGCACGAAAGTGACTTTGGACATTAGAGAAAACACTCTTTCCTTTGGTGTCACTGTGATCACCGGAGGGGGAGGCAGGAGAAAGAGGAAGCGGGGAGGGAGAGAAGATTGGAGGCCGTAGGAAGCTCCTTCTGCCCAGAATTTTCTTCCGTCTGTACATAGCCAGCTCCCTGCCTTCTTTCAGGGTTCCCTCCCATGATCCCCAGAGCCACCCATTGTCTCTGATGGATGGCAGACTGCACCAGTGGCCAGGGTGGGAGGTTCCCATCTAAGCATGGGAAGCAGACTCCCAGTGTGGGGCACAGGCTTCCTGTGGACTAAAGGGAGCTCCTCTCTTGCCCTACTCCCTCCTGTTAGCACCCTGTTCACATCCAGGTGCCCTGGAGCCACTCTGTCCCCGTTTTCCTCTCTCACCGACTACTTACCTGCCCATTCTTCCAGTTGAGCTCATATAGTTCCCCCAGAGCCTTTGGGATATGTTGGTCTGAACGGGGCTGCCCTCGCTCAGCACAGCCAGGCCACTTGGTGTTGACAGTACCCTACTCTGCCCAGTCCCCTACCACCCCATGCTACTGTCCTGTCTTGTGAGCTTCCCAAGCATCAGGCCCATTTACCTGATATTATGGGAATGAAAAGTTTGAGGTCCTCTGAAATCCTGCTGGCCAAGCAGCTGGCGTGTTGGGGCATCTGTAGAGCAGCCAATTGGGCTCTTAAGAGAACTCTGGGCTCTCTGCACCTTGCTGTCAGCCACCTCCAGGACCCTCGCTTGGAGCAGGACATTCTTTAGGACTTTCAGCTCATAGTCAGAGCCTTTTTGTATGGATAGCCAGCCTGCATGGGCTTACCCTGACTCCCCAGTCTCCCATGGTTTCCAGGCATGGGAGCTCTCTGAGCTGGGAGGACAGTTGAGCTCTGGGTACTCATTCCTGACTCTTTCTCTTCCTAAGCCCTCCCCTGAGCTAGATATCCATTGTGGCTTGTCTTCCACTGTGACATGTTGGGGATAACCAACCAGATTTCCTTCCAAGCTACTTAAAATCACTTGAAGCAGCATGTACACAAGGTCCCCAAGCAGACCAAAGATGACTAGAATGTCAGTTCCTGGTCAGCAGCAGTCACTTACTATGCATTGACCACCCTTCTTAGAGTTTAATGTGTAATAACCATTTCTTACAAGACTTAGGGAAACTGAGGCAGATGGTAAGCAAAAAATGAACTTGCACAATGTCACATGGTATGAGTGGCAGAGATAGGATTGGTTAGCTCAGTGCTGGTCAGAGCCACAGGTCAGAGGTAGTTCTCAAGGGCTTCTTGTGTGCCCTGTGAACTTCTTTCAGCGAGTGAATTGATGGGGCATGACATGACAAGCAAACCAAGGCAGGCTGAGGCCCACATTGTTCTGTTAGTGAATACACACCCATATACTCAGACCCACTCCCAAGCCCATGGAGACTGGACCAGGGATGGGATGGAGTTTTGCTTCCAGGAGGATGACTCCCTCTGAGCTGGAATGTTTCACCTAGAAAGTGACTGAGAATTGAGAGGTAGCAAGGAAAGTGGCCAGCTGTGTAGATCAGCAGCAGCCAGATAGAGATGCTAGCAAGCACCTCCAAGAGAGAGAGAGACCATCGTGCTGTTGAGGTCAGCGTGGCCAGGTGGCTGATGTATGCTGGGATGCAGGGGTGGTTAAGGCACACACCAATCCCTCCAGTTTCTACTGCATGGAGAGCATCTGAGGTTGCAGAGTTGCAGGAGACTCATACACACAGGGGGGCAATGCTGCACCTTGGGGCCAGGTGGAGAAGGACAAAGGAAGGATGGCTGCCTGTGGCTACTGGGCCTGTCAGATAAAACCCCTTGGGACTTAAAGGGACAGTGGATACCCACGAGCATCATCTTGGCTTTTTGTATAATGCATTTCCTCAAAATGACATGTCTGGGAACAAATGCTTCTGAATTCCTTCAGTAAATGGTTTTGGGATTCAGTTGCCATTTCAGTATTAAAGGCCACCAGCTTGTTGTTAAACACAGTGAGCTGAAATGTGTCCCGACCTCCATTGCTCCTCAGAGGCCCATTACAGAAAAGAGAAATCAATTAAAATTTTAAATCCAGGAAATCAAGTAAGCAAAAAGATCAAGAATTCTGGAAACTGGAAAGCAGAGGTCTGGGAAGAAAGTCGTTGTCTAGAGAAGGCCGCAGGAGGGTGGGCAGGGGTATGGTGGGGTGTGATGGGGTGGGCAGGGATATGGCAGGGCAGGGTGGGGTGGGGTTGGCAGGTGTTGGAGCAACAGAGGGTACATCAGTTAGATTTTTGTCACTGTGACAAATACCCAAGAGAAACAGTTTTAAGGAGAAAATGTATGTTTCGGCTTATGGCTGTAGATGTGTCAGCCTGGACTTGTCTTTCGCACAAATTCTAATAATAAAAACTCGGAGTCAGCTATCAGGGTGAAAGATGAAGGATCAGAGAAGCAGAGCAGCCAGCACTAGAGTTCTTGCCTCTACCAATGCTCAGACCAAAGGAACAATCCTGTCCTCAGACTGCTTAGTCTGCACTGCTCCTCAGACTGCATCTCTCTCTTGTCTCCTCCCGCCCTATATTCCTCTTTCCACCCAGCCATATCCCTTCCTGTCTCCACCTCCCAGGTGCTGGGATTAAAGGCAAGTGATCCCAAGTGCCGGGATCACCCTTGTGTAAGATGTTTCTCTTTTGGATAGATTCAATCTCGTGTAGCCCAGGGTGGCCTTGAACTAGCAGAGCTCTATATGCCTCTGTCTCACAAGTGCTGGGAATAAAGTGTGTACCACCACTGCCTGGCCTCTATGGCTAGCTAGTGTGGCTAACTTTGCACTCTGATCTCCAGACAAGATTTATTTGTTAGATTATAAACAAAATGCCACCATACTTGCCCATTGCCAAGGGCCTGAAGTGAGGCTGAGCATCCTGCAGGGAGTGTGTGTTGGGATAAGGACACTTACCTCATGGTGGCCAGGAAGCAGAGAGCTCTTCTGTGCTAGCTGGTATCTTTCTTCTCTCTCACCCCAGCCATGGTCCAGCATTCAGGCTCAGTCTGTTGGATGGTGTCACCCAGGTTCAGGATGGGCCTCTCCCCTTGGCTGTTTTTTGGAAACACCCCCATAGACACCAAGAAGTGTGCATCACCAATCTCCTACATGACTCTCAATCCAGTCAAGTTGACAGTCGATATTAACTAGCACAACCAGCTAAGATCCAGGCCCCCTTGTCCTGTTAGCACTACCCTTTGCCTTCAGAAGCAAATGAAGGTTCACTCTAGAGAAAAGGAAGTTGAGGGTACATAAGAAAGCAATTAAGAGGGAATAGACATTTGAATGCCAGTACCTGTAGCCTAAAGTGGGAAATTACCAATACGGAGCCAAGTAGAAATATAAGGGTATTTAATAGGGAAAAGCCTTACTTACAGAGCGACCTAGCCAGCCAGCATAACAGTAGCCCTTTCCCCATCTCAGCCAGCTAGTGGCCAGGTCTGGCCCCCATCAGGAGACTAGAAAATTCTTTTCTTGGGAGACTTCTCAGCCTGAGTCTAGTGCTTTAAAGACCCTTCCCCTGAAAGCTCCCCATCACCCTACTACAAGGTCTGCAGCCATCAACTTCATCCACATACCTAGAGCAGGCTGGAAGCATTCCGTGTGTCTTACTTCAAAGACCAGACAAATGACCAAGAAAAGCATGATCCCATGGGTTCAAGACAAACAGCTTTTATTCATCAAGCTATTTGGGCATGTCATGGATAGAGATCAAAAGGCTGTAGGATATGCCTCAAAGCCCAGGATAACACCCCACAAAGTAATCACCCAGCATAACAGCATTGAAGTTGATTGCACCCCCATTTACCCCACACACACTGTTATGACTTCTTGAAGGCCACCAGCTATGAAGGGGGGGGTGAAAACTGGGGGACCTACATGGTGCTTGAAGAAAAGTGGGCTTCATCTTCCCCATGGAGTACTTTTGCAAGGATGTGATGAACCCATATGTGGGGTGCTCTGTATTGAACTGGTCTTGAAACCTCAAAGAAGTCAATGGGAAAGATTTAAAAAAGATCTCTAGAGCAAAAGAGCCAATAGATCAGTGGTTGTCAACCTGTGGGGGTCAAGACATAGGGAGAGCTCAAATCTCAGTTATTTACATTGCCATGCATAACGGCAGCAAAATACCAGTTACAAAGTAGCAATGACATAATGTTATGGTTGGGGGTCACCACAGCATGAGGAACTATATTAAAGGGTTGCAGCATTAGGAAGGTTGAGAACCACTGCAAGCAAGCCATACCCCCCCCCAAATGCAAGGGTTACCTCCAAACCAGGAAACATTAGACACTGGATGAAGCTGCTTTTGAACAGCGCAGCAAAACTAATGTGTGGTACAGAGAAGATAACTGGCAAATATCCACTGAACAACCCAAGTAAAGGGCCCATGACTATTGGCTATATCTGTCTCCAGAACAATTAGAGAAATCTAACTGTGACTGTGTGAGATACTGTTGTATTAAAACTAAATTCCTTGGCAGTCATAACAGAGTGTGTGTGGTTCCGGAAGAAGTCAGCTTCGATTACTTTGTTGGGAACTGTTCTGGGCTTGAACAATGTCCTGCTGCCTCCTGGTCTCTAGCCACAAGATGCCCGAAGTATAGTCCCCCTCATATCTTGATGAATAAAAGCATCTCTAAATCTTATAAAGGTTTCCTTTGGAGAGAGAGAGTCTGCAAATTTGCCCTTGGCTGAGGCCTGTTGAGATGCAATGGAAGCATTTTGTTCTGGGGAGGAAAAGGTAGTAAAATATTTAGGGTAGGACTGATGGCTCAGCCAAACAGGAAGCTTGGGGAGATGGATTAATGACCTGGGTTAGGATCTCCAGCACCCACATAAAACATACATACCTGTAGCCTCGATGCCGTGGGAGAGGCAGGGACAGGAGGATCACTGGGGCTTGGTAGGTGCCAATCCAGTTCCAAGTTCAGTGAGAGACAGGGAATAAGACGGGGAGTGACAGAGCAGGGTACACGTGTCTGTTGTCTGGCTTTTACATGCACACGAGTCCACAATTCCACCTGAGTACATACCCACACACCACATACGCACACACTCAACACACAACTCACACACAACACACAACAGAAAACTGAGCGTGTGATGAAGGCAGAAGCTGTGGCTGTTGTCATTGGCTGCTCTAGATAAAAGACCCTGGGTGGGTTTGTTGAGTCTCTGAAATTTTACTTAGGCTTAGGAATTCTCAAGTTGCTGCAAAAATGTCAGAAAGGAGCCCACATAAAGAAGTACATCTGAAGTGAATAACTCAAAAGTGTTCCAGATGGTGGAGCAAACCAGCAGAGATGCGAGGAGCACAGGTGCCTAAACCCGCCGCGTCTCCTGAGTCTGTGAGTCCTGTGTCACAGGGTGGAGGGGAGCTCATCACTTCTGCCTGCCTTTCATGCAGATGGAAAGCAAGCATGGTGCTTTGGTATGGAGTGAAGAAGGTCTCTGGACCAGGTGTGTGTCCAGTGAATGGTGTGTGTGTGCTTCTTAGTCTGATTGCATTTGTTGACCCATTTTATATACTTATTTGAGAAACATAATTTGAAATTGTGTGTACAGAAATAAAACATTTTTTACTAAAACAAATGTGAAAGAATAGAAATGATCAGAAATGAGAGAATACCATCAGAACGCTCAATGTCCAAGGTCCAATAATAAAAATATTTTAGAAAAGGGAGATAGGGAGAAAGGGATAGGAATCATATAAATTAATCGGAGACTATTTGGAACTGAAATCCAAACAATATATTTGTTAAGTCCTCAGTATGAGCCAGAGATGTGGCTCAGCTGGAAGAGTGTTTGATTAGTACTCACAAGGCCGTGAGTTTGATTCCCCAGCACCACATAAATCAAGTGTGGCAGCATACGCCTATAATCCCAGCACTCAGGAGGCAGAGGCAGGAGAATCAGGAGTTCAAGGTCAAGCTCAGCTAGATAGAGCATCTGAAGCTAGCCTGAGCTACAGGGGATCCTGCCTCAAAATAAACAAATCCCTAGCAAAAGGCCAGATCCATCCAGGCCTCACTGATTTGCTGGGCCTTTACCGATGGCAGATTGTGTCCAGTATTGAGAAAGGTGTATGGAAGCCTCCAAAGGCATAGAGAAACAGGCAGGCTGTGAGCTCTCACGGAACATCTCCGAGTCACAGTGGCCTTGTGGGCTTCCTGGTTTCACGCTATACTCTGGTTCCTTATGGCTTTCCACAGTCTACCATGTATCCTTGACAGGAAGGACTCAGCCGAGAGAGCCTGGGCTTCACCTCTCCTCTGCCCTCCCTGTCTGCCATTAGTCAGATATTTGCTGACCACCCCACAACGGGGTCTCCTGATCTCAGAGGAAGGAGACACCCCATGGCCTCTGGACTTAGCCCCATGTCACGAGGTGCCCCATTAAGGAGTGGTGGGCTCCTACCTCACAGTGCAGATGCACACAGTCAAACAATGGTGATATGGCTGGTAGTGAGAACAGAGCACAGAGACATGCTGCTGACGGGTGACTCTGACCTGTGAAGTCTATAAGCTACTCAGGCTCTGGGTGGGACACAGGATAAGGGGAGGGGAGCCAGCACATGCAAAAGCAGATAAGCATCAACCAGTAACTGGAGATCAGTGGGTTAGGGATGCCAGAGTGTCTTGTTTTCCTGCCTGGGATCTAAGTACAGGGTAAATGAACCTCCCTAGGCAGGCTCACCCCTGCTCCATCTCCATCGCTCAGACCCAATTAGAAGGGCAAGTTATCAGGGACATGACCTGGCTACCTTTGGCCTTTACCAAGTGCTTCCCACAGGTTTCTGAAGCTGGTCTTGAGTTTGACCTTCCAGAGAGGACAGTGCGTGGGCAACCCCCACTGGATACAGTGAACCACGTGCTTGGTCCCCCAAGTGTCTTGAGAGACAATGGAAAGTTATCATCAGCCACACTGTACATGTGGATGTGTGTGCTGACCCTGTTGAGGGCGGCCGAGCTGGGTGGGCAGCATCCTATGATCCAAATGCCCCCGGATGAAGGTTCTGCAGAGAGAGGAACGCACCCAGGCTTCCAAAGCCAAAGCCCCCAAATAATGACACCCCCCATCAGTTACTTTCCATTGCTATAGTAAAACACTGACCCAGAGCAACTTACAGAAGAAAGGGTTTGTTTTGGTTTACATTTCCAGAGGGGGGAGTCCATAATGTCAGGGGAAGGCTATGACAGCAGTCAGCTGGAGCAGGAAGCTGAGGGATCAGATCAGTTGCAAACAGGAAGTCGAGAGGGTATAAACTTAAAGCCCACCCCCCAGTATAGTACTTCCTTCAGCAAGGCTTTGCCTCCTAATGGTTCCATAGCTTCCCAAACACCTGGACACCACACATTGAAATGTGCACCTGTGGGGCGTTTCTCATTCAAACCCACCACTATCCTGTCTATCACCCTGATGCACCCAACAGGCAGCCTTGTGGCCAGTCGCTGATGGACTCTCCCTGCACTCCTTGATGAAAAAAAAAATCCCACAAGGCAATTCCACTTGTCAGCTTCGATGCAGATTTCCAAGACCTTTGAAGGCTGTAACCACCATGCCTGCATAGCATTCTCAGACCTGGGAAATCTCTTCATTCAAACCAAACCTGGGCTTAGCCCTGCCTGGGAAAGGGAGCTCCCAAGCCCAAAGCAGAGAGAATGCCCGAAAGTCATGTACTTTGCTTGTTCTCAGGCCTAGAGACTGATGGGTCAGTGTGAGTGTGAGCCTGCCAGGGCCCGATGCACCGCTGCCAGCTCAGCTGAAGCTCTGCTGGGGAAGGAGCCTCAGAAGTCATGCGGCTGCCACCTAATGAAGAAGAGAAAGCCACAACTTGTCCTGAGGTTTTCCTCAGGCAGTGATTCTTGACCAGGCCATGATGGAATTCAAGGTCACCTTGCAGGACCTGCCTCTGTCTGGTCATCAGTCTGTGAGTGGTCACTTCCTAGAAAGTTGGCAGGAAACAGGAGAGTTGATCTGTGACTATGGAAGTTTCTCTCTGTGCCTGAGGTCACCCCATGGGTGTCAGAAGGATGGGCTGGGCACCTTGCCCATGCTATGTAGAAGTTCTGGAAAAGTTAAACAGATTTTACAGAGAAAGAGCAATTCATCTTCCCCAATCAGATTCCCCCACCCATCTTTGACATTTCCTCATTGGGTTCAGACATCGAAATCTGGGCCTGTACTTAAAACTGTGCTCTTAGAATATTGAGCCTCAAAAAAAGCAAGATGTTTTGGCATGCTGTTACACAATTGGAGTTAGGGGACCTTTAAATGGTGGGTATCATGCTTTGTGGTTTGCTTGCTTGACCTATTTTTGTTAATAGGTCTTTAATTCTCTTTAAATTTGCCCCATCCTTGGGCTTTAGTAAATTCTGGAATGCACATGTATTGTTGAGTCCTCTGGGGTAACAAAATGTCAACAGATTAAAGAGTACATTTTTTTTTCATTGCCTGAAGCCCTCATGAATAGAACACCAACCTAAATCTCATTAGAAAGGAGGCTTGCCCCCCGCAAGTCTTACCCCAGAACTAGGGGTAAGATTATGGGACTAGGGAAACCCAAGAAATTAAACCAAAGATTAAGTTCTCCTCCAACAATTCCAGCATTTCCTGAATTCTTCTCCAGGGGTTGGATTTAACAGGATGAGGTGATTTTTAACTCTGTGCTCCTCCAAGTGAGCTATTACATCAAGAATTAGGCTCACTGAGTGCTGAATCGAGGAAGAGATACCAATTTGGAGCCACTAGAATGTTCACAATTTAAAACAAAAGCACCAGGAAGAGCTTGGAGAACCTGCCAGGCCTGTGTGTTGCTGGTGGGGATGTAAGATGGTGCTGCCACTGTGGAGAGGAACACGGTGGTCCCTGAGTAGGTTCAACAAGGAAAGACCACATGACCCAGCAATTCCACTCCTCGCTTTCCCCCTGAAGCAACCACACACGAAAATGGCTGACAAATATTTATAGCAGTACTATTCACAGTAGCAAAAGCTAAGAAATGAATGAATAAAATGTGGCATGCCCATCATATAAAACATTACTTATTAATAACAAGGAAGAGGGTCCTGATTACTTCAATAATACAGTGATGAAAAACATTGCTCCGAGGGAAAGAAGCCAGACCTAAAAACAAACAAGCAAAAACCCCAACACATAGGGAGTGATTCCATTTACAAGAAATGACTCAGATAGCCAGATTCATAGACTGGTGGTTGTCAAGGGCTCTATTTGTGGCGGTGGGGGCAGGTGGGAGGAATAACTAGGTAATAGGTATTTGGATGAGGAAAATATTTACAACTAGATGGTGTGTCTATATGACATCATGACTATTAAATGTCACTGAACTTATGGCCCATGAATATGGTTGTATGAATTAGGCATCACATTTTGTCTTGGTGGCTTTTTAAAAAGAGAGAGTGTGTGAAGTTGGTACAAGAAAAAGGTGTGGTGGAGATTAGGGAGGGGTTGGAGCGGAGGGAATAGGTGGCAGATATGATCAAAACACATTATATGCGTGTACAGGAGTCCCAACTAATGCATCAGAAAAATAATAATGGGATAGGGGATGTAGCTTAGTGCCAAGGCATGTGCTTAGCATGCACAAGGCCCTGGGGTCACATACATTCGGCACACATGTACACATGTATCTGGATACCCACGATCCAGGTCCACACAGCTACACAGGCAGAGAAAGAGCAGCAATTTGGGCTCTCATATTCAGTATTCGACTCTGCTCCTGTTTGTCATGTAAACAAGAGATTTGGGGCTTCTGCAGGCTGGCAGCTTAGACAGCACAATACACTGGCAAAATGGACCCTGGAGAGAGGTGGGCATGGTTCAGTCCTGGCTCTTCCATGCAGCATGCTGTTAGGTATGATGCGAATTGTCTTCAAATGCAGCATGGAGCGGCCCACAGGACCACCTCACTGGGTTGCTGGTGACACGGTGTTGTCTGTGAAGAGTGGCTTTGCATTTTACATTCTAGTTACCTCTTTTATATGAGTGTGAACCATCTCATTGTATCCCTGACTCTTGTGTGAAGGATCTCATGGGTGGGGGTGCAGTCTGCATCCTCAGCAAGTGGCTCTGGGGCTTCATGGCAACATGCAGGGCAGATGTCCAAGCAGAATTTATTTAACGTGTAGTGTATACTTGTGTCAGTATTGTAAGGTGTGCACTCGTGTGTTTGTGTGTGCATGTGTGGAGGCTATCACTCTTCACCATATTTTTTTGAAACAGGGTTTCTCACTGAACCTGCCACTTGCTATTTTGGCTAAACTAGCTGGCCAGTGAGCCCCCCAGGACCTGCCTGTTTCCACCCCATGTTGTCCCAGCACGAGGTTACTGGTATTCATCACCATGTCTGGCTTCTGATGTGGCTGCAGGAGATGCAGTCTCAGGTCCTCATGCTTGAGTGGCATATCCCAAATCCATCCAGGAAACCTTTTAGATGTTTGCCTTTCTTCTGGGACCTGGCTGCTGTCCACCACCCACAGGAGCCTGCACCAAGCTGACTGAGGCTCCTGGAGCCATCTATCAGGTGCTAGGCCAGCCCCTACCTGACTAGCTCCTTCTGGGAGGTAACAGGGCACAAATTTTTCCATTGGGGATTATATTTCTGGCCCCAGGGTCAACTGTTAAAGCTGCTTTAACATGGGTACCCAGATTTTAGGTTCCTGAGATCAGAATCTTAAGTCAGTGGCTCCAAAGGGTTCATTCCACAGTATTTGGAGACATTGGGGTTGTCATGCCTGGATGTGGGCAGGGAGGCTTCAGGACATCCTGCAAGGCACAGGATAGGTCAGACAAAGCTGTGTGGCCCAGAGTGTCCATAGTGCTGAGGCTGAGGCCCTTAGTCTTGGTGAATCTGTTGCCCAGGAACCTCCCCACAAAGCCCTTACTCTGCATGCTGCCTCCATATCCCAGTGACTGGGAAGGTATCACTCTTCATGGATGAGAACGGTAAGGACCACAAAGGATGAATGACTTGAGGCCCACAGCCACCACATGGTAGGGCCAGGATTAAGACTTAGATCTGTCTAGCCTTGTCGACTGACTCACCCATTATTCAAACATGGGAGACTCTCCTACCCTGTGGTCACACAGATCAAACAGGAAAAAAAAAAAAGACTACTCAGATAAACCAGGCTTCATGAGTGCCCCTCCTCTCCTGAGAGGACAGTCCTTGCTTCTCATAGTCCTTTGGATCATCGTGGGGAGGTAGGCAGACTTTCAAACAGACAAAGTAAACATGCCAGGCTAAGTATGATATAAAGAACCGAGGCAAGAGAGACCTGCTTCCTCCCACTGCAGAGCTGATGCCCGACTCTGTTCAGCTGAGTCCGAGGCCAGCATCGCAAAGAAGGGAGGAGGGAAGGGCGTGGAACAGCCGTCAGCAAAGGGTTGGCTGATCAGATAGCTGGCCCGGAGTGCCAGGAGAGAAGTGCGGCCCTGGGGGAGAGGGGGACCCTCCCACAGAGCCTAGTGTTCTGCCTGAGGAATGGGATGGAGGGGCAAAGATGTTTCATTCTGTTTATTAGTCAGCTTGCCGTATGGCGCAGAGTGAGATCCATAGGACCACGGTTGTGGTGGAGCAGAGGTGCCGAACCAATGGCAAGACTTTGAACTACTAATGGGAAACACATTGTTTTCTGTTGGATAGTTAAGCCTGGCCTTGGAAATGGGTGAGCTGGGTCCCAGCTGCCTAGGTGTCTCATCACATGTGAGGTCTACCTGCAGGGCTGTGTGTAGCAAATTCTCCTTCATCCCCAGCTTTTCATGTTTCCATAGTAGGAACATGAGTAAATTATCCTATGCACTCAACTCCTGGTGTTTGGAACTCTTACGAGGAATGCTGCCGTGAGCACCCTTGCATCTGTGGATTGAGGGGCATATGTGTAATTTCTGTTGGGTGACAGTGGGATTATTGGGCTGTGGCCATGCATCTGCTTCATTCATAGACAAAGACAAATGCTCTCCAAAGCCTGTCATTTTACAGTCCCACCTGTGAGTGTAGGCATTCTGGCTACTTGCTGTCACCACCAACATCTTTATTCTTGGATCTGATAAATTTAAGATGCATTCTCTGAAGAGTCGAGGTTCTGAATGACTTAAAAAAGAGATTCACTTTATTATTTGTGTATGTCCATATGGGGGCGGGACTTGCATGTGAGCGTAGGTACTAAGAGGTCACATCCCTGGAGCTAGAGTTACAGGAGCTTATGAGCTGCCTGATATAGGTGCTGGGAACCGACCTTGGGTCCTTTGGAAGAATAGAATGTGTTCTTAACCTCTGAGCCATCTCTGTAGCCACTAAGTGCCTTTAAAAAAAAAGTGTGTGTGTGTGTGTGTGTGTGTGTGTGTGTGTGTACATGGAGGACAGAGGACAGCCTTGGATGTCATTCCTTAGGACACTGTCCATCTTGTATTTTATTTATTTATTTATTTATTTGGTTTTTCGAGAAGGGTTTCTCTGTGTAGCTTTAGAGCCTATCCTGGCACTCGATCTGGAGACCGGGCTGGCCGGTCCGCCTGCCTCTGCCTCCCGAGTGCTGGGATTAAAGGCGTGCACCACCAATGCCCGGCTCCACCTTGTATTTTAAAGATGAGTTGTCTCTTTGACCTGCTGCTGGGCTAGTCTGTCTGGACGATGAGCTCCAAGGATCTGCCTGTCCCTGTTGCAGTGCTGGGACAGCACTGTGACTCTCCCAGCATTTTTACCAGTCTCTGGAGCAGGCACACACTCAGCTCCTTGTGCTTGTAAGGCAAGCACTCTACTGACTGAGCCAAGCCCCGGCCCCACACAGTGCGTTTTTTTCCTCGTACTTACTGGACATTTAGATATCTTTGCCCAGTTTTCTGTGGATAGTCTTTCTTTCCAGCAGTTTCTACCTACCATCTTGCCTGCTCTTCCAAGCTGGTTCTTCCAGCTCTTCCCCTGCCCACTAGCATTGGTTCCCTTCCCAATCCCTTTCTGCCTTGGGGCCTCAGCACTTCCTATTATTTTTGCTGGAACAGTCACCCTGGCTTTTGATGGTCCTTCAATGCCTCAATTACTTGTCATCTCTTCAGAGAAGCCTTCCCAGACTTCCCATTCTCAAGCACTCGAGCACTTGCATACACACACCCACACACACACACCCACACACACACACACACACACACACACACACAGCAGGCATGCCAGACCACACTGCCATTCCCAGCTTTGGGGCTGCTATGGTTTGACCTATTGATTTACTCTAAGTCAGAAGCGCTGAGAGCCAGCCCTTCTGGGCTCATTCCCTGGCTCCCATTGCCTGGCTGGCATGCGGAAGTCGCTGACAAGTGCTGCTTTGCTGTGCACAGGGTTGAAGGTTTCATGTTGACTGTGCACTTTGAGTGTTTGCAAATCCTTAATGGGTTGAGTCCACGGCCATTCCTGGCCCTGGGGTAGAGTTGCTGATTGAGGCCAGTACATGAATGTGTTCACCAGCTCTGTATACAGTAAGTATATGCAGGAAAAAGGGCCGTCTTTGTGGCTTCAGGTTGCTGTGGGGCTGGGCGTGAGCTTGGTGCCCATGTTGTTGTGCACAGTTTCAGTTGGGAATCATAAATACAGCTCTCTGTAACTGAGGGTTCTGTATTTGCAGAGCCAACCAACACCGGGTTGAAAGTGACCTTGTTTTTCATTCTCTAACAATACAGAACAAAGACTGCTTAGGCAGTATTTAGATCGTATTGGGTGTTGTGGAATTTAAAGCACACGGAAGATATACGTAGGCTGCATGAAAACACTGCAGCGCTTTCTATAAATGACTGTCTGTGCAGTTTGATGTTCGTGATGGCTGATTGTCTGCAATTAAAAGATGATCTGGGAAGATTCAGGCTGCAAGCTGAGGGCCAGTATCTGAGTGAACTCCGTTTTCTTCTTCTTTATGCTCGTTTGATATTTTGAGATTTTTTTCTATAGCAAGCACAGATTTTTCTACCACTGGGAATATTAAATTTTAAAGGGAGATTTATGTTTTTTCAGGATTTTTTGAGTGGTAGCTAAAAAAAAAAAAAAAATCCGCCTTCGATAAAAAGGAAAAATGTGTAAAAGAAACATGCACATACACACAAGTGCATGCGTGTCACACAAGCAATGCATACACAGGTGTGCTGGCACACATGCTCATGTGTACACGTGCGGATGCACAGAAATGCACACACGCATAGACAAGTACATGCACGCACACACACACATGAATGCACACATAATGAAAAGTCCTGCAGCTTGAAGATGGGTCCACCCTTGCTCTACAACCCAAAGCTGTTGTACTTCAGGCAAGTCAGTTAAACCCTTTGAGGCTTGGTGGCTCCCTCTATTAAGTGGAAGCAATAAGCAATACCCAGAGATATCGTGAGGATTATCACATGTGTAACTGAATTCCTCTGTGAGGGAGTGGCACTCCGGTGATAGGGTAAGAGCTGCACATGGATCCAAGCCACTTCCTCCAAAGGCCATTTGATTAACACCAGGACCCAGCCCTGTGACTCCATTGTGGAGAAGCTGCTGAGGAAACTGATGGACCAGGCCACCAGGATATTCCTCCAGGCTGGGACTCTGACCCAGACCCACCTTGGGCATTCTGCCCTCTTGTGGCAGATGCTGGAAGTGCAACTTTTCTATGGCATGCAGCTTCCCAGTGGGCTCCAGGGTTCTGGACAGGTCAGAAACCAACATGCCTGTCTGTCTCTGGTCAGGAGCAGTGAAGCCATTGCTACTGCTTCTTAGCCTTGCCTCCAAGACCACCTTGCCTTCCATCTACCCCTGCTGACCCAGGTGACCATGGCAGTCACAGGCCAGCTGTCTCACAGGCCCTCAACTCTCATTCATAAGGCTTTACAGTCGCCTTGGTAACCAGCAGGTTGGTTCATGTCTCTTCATAGGTAAACAGCTCCGGGGCAGTTCCTGTTGATCAAAGGCCTGACCCCAAGATTAAAGTGTGCTTGCCACAGACCTCTACTCTTTCTTACACACGTTTCTTCATAGACCCAGAGAAACGCAATCCATGTGTGATTGAAGCTGGGCGGGGGGGGGGGGATTGGGGGGAGTTGTGCAGATTACATCAGATGGAAGACCAAAATCCTTGGGTATTCCTGGCACTGAGTATGCTCCTCCCCCACCCTGCACATTTCTGTGCTGCCCATAAGGTGGGTACAAACGTGTCTCCCGTGCTCTGAAACATTCCCTCCTGAGCTCTTAATGTGAGATTGACAGCTGCAGACTCAGGCCAAGGGCAGTGTGCTAGGCACAGGGGGAAGGGAGAGAGAGAGAAACTGTATTCCTCCTGACGGTGTATCTAGTCAATGGGATCACCCAGTAACAAGCCTGTCTAACAAGCCCTTGGATGGCGCTAGCATAAAGGGTTTGATACTGTCAATGCTGAGATTTGCAAAGAATACTGTATCCATGAAACCATCCAGGGTCACCTGGTAGGCTCTGAATTTACTGTCCTTACCTGAGTCCCAAGACCTGTCTACCTAATCCACAGCTGTGTGCTCCGTGGCTCTTTCCCAAGTCATCTTTCTCTCCCCATACTCCAGGCACTGATCAGTCTCCAGTACATGCTGAGAGGGTTTCTGGACATTAGAATGAGTCTTAAAACCTCCATCTCCATTAGCCTCCCTTCGGAACCACACAGTCGTGAATATGGTCCCTGCTTTGCTGCCCTCGCTCCTCAGCCTTGACCAATGCAGCCGTGAAATTGAAAGCAAATTATAATTACTGGCTAGAGCCAAGACCACTGCCGGATCAGGCCTGTCCTTGCCATCCTCCTGTGGATTATTTCCAGCACTACTCTGTCCTCGGGGATCTGCTCCCTGAGCCCCCCCCCCCAGCTCTTCTGAGGAGCTTCCCCGCATATTTCATGCTTCAGTTGAGGGGAAAACATCAGGCAAATATTCACAATGCCTGAGCAGTAATCAGAAATTCATTTTTCCCATCTTGATGGGTTCATGTCTCTTTTGAGTTGAGCCAGAGTCATTAAGCAAGCTGTTCACTACAAACTAGTTCTGCCTTATGTACTGGAGACACTCCACATAATGCTGGGTCAGGGACAGACAAAAGGGCAAGTGTTTGCAGAGGCCCCACGAGCATGGGGCTATGAAGATTTGTGAAGGCCAGTGATGTTGTTGAAAGGTGGAAGCCTCTTGCATGATTTTCATTCATTCATTCATTCACAAGCACTGGTCCCTTCCTGTGTCAGGCACCTTGCTGGAATAGGAACAGTGACACTGAGAAACATGTTTACTGCTCCCTTGGCAATGTCCTAGTTGAGTAGGGAAGGCCAAAAAGACGCCATCATGTTGCCCTTAGCCTGAGCCTATGGCTGTCAATCTCACATTAAGAGCTCATTTCTCTCAAGGTCTTCCAGAGCCAGGATAGGGGATCCCTACATGAGGGAGAGGAGAGGGCTAAATACAACAAGAGCTGAGGGACAAGTCACTCACTCTGTGCCGGGGTGGTGTGGGCCAGGAAGGAATGTTTCAGAGGACAGGAAACACGTCGGGCATGTAGACATGGGGAAGGGGAGAGGGGAGCACACGTCTGTTTCTGCAAAGCCTGGCTCCCATTGGCCATTTTCAGAGGACTGTGACCCTGAGGAAGCCCAGCTCCATGGAACTCACTGATTGCCTTTGAATCCTGACTCTCACTTCCACTTGCTGTGTGATTTTAGACCCCAAATCTCCTTTTCCCTGCCTGGAATGCACTGGGGTACAGAGCCCCACCTAGCAGACACTCAACCACAAGTCCTGAGCTTCCACACACAGCCGTGTCTGGAGAGGATGAACTAGCAATGCCACAAGGACTATATCTTTTCCACCCTGGACTTCCATGTACTTTTGAGCTTGGTGTCCCAGTGCCTAGAATACAAAGGCAAGGTGAGGAGGCCAGATGGCATGCACTTCTTCGAGGGCCAGGCCAGCCATTATTGGAAGAGGAAGACCTCCAGATGGCTGGTCTCTTGACCCAAGTGCTTTGGAGCCTGCCTGCCTTCCAGGAGGTGCTGGTCCCTGCTCCATTTAAAGGAAAATCTTAATGGAGATCCCCTAGAAAGGTGATCTTCTGACTCCAAGACCCTATCTTAGGCATTATGGCTGTTTCCCAGAGGCGTTTAATGCTTTGGGTCCTGAAGCTGTGTCTAACTCAGTGGAGGATATTGGGGTGGGGGACAGTATGGCCTTCTGGGGGGGGTGGATGTGTGGCATGGAGTGTGGCAAGGCTTTCTGGAGTGGTGTTGGTAAGTCTGACTCCTGTAACCTGAACTTGGCCTCCACTGTCATCTTCGCTGTAAAACGTCACGAGGACAGATAAAATCTGACGACCCATATACCAGACATAAACAACTTTAGGGAGAAAATAATGGGTTTCAGTTCATGGTGTCAGGGGGTTTCAGTCCACTGTGGCAGCAGGTGGGGGTGGGGAGTTGAAGAGCTCTGCTTGAGCTGCGGGAGTTGGGAGCAAAGGTGGCTTCCACCATGGCCAACCAGGAAGCAGAGAGGTGGGCACCCGGTGTCTCAGCTGGTTTTCTTCCTTCCTCCCTTGCAGTCCATCCAGGCCCCCCAGCCCCTGGGAAGATGTCAGCCATCTCCAGGGTAGCTGCAGCCCTGCCACAGACCCTTTGCAGTAACACACTCAACAGACACACCCAGAGCGTGCCACAACCTTCTAGATGGTTCTAAACTCAGTCAAGCTGATGGTGAGCATTAGAGTCTACCTACCTCCTGAGGCTGCTGTGCAGACTGTAACACACTGCAGAGGGTTTGTGACAGTCCTTCAGCAGCTTCCCTGGAATGCAGCCACAGCCCCTAGATCCCCCAGCAGTGTGCTGTTCTGGGGTCCAGCTGGAAGCAAACAGCTCTAGCCCTTTTCCTGGGGGCAGGGTTAACTTGTAGCCCATGCCCCACAAGAACAGTCCTGAAGGAGGGGTGTGAGGTAAATGCTCTAACCAATGAGGGAGTAAAGTGAGCCCTGCTCTTCTGTCACCCCAAGGGGCTGGTAAGCCAGTGCGTGTCAGAGCAGACCAAGGCCACAGTGTGAGGCATCCCGCTGAAAGGCTTTGGGTGATGTGGCCCAGGAATCTGTTTCTGTAGTAAGCAGACGGTCTGGGTAGAGTTTGGCCTCCCAAGGGACGACAGAGAGGGCCATGACCTGAGCTGTGGGTCTCTCATGTGAACCCCAAGGCTTGTTCACTCCCTGGGTAGAAATTCCAGGGGATTCACAGTAGTGACATTTTGAGTTAGGAAGGAGGCTCCTATGGCTGTGAAAATGTGGCTATCAACCTTAACACTCATGAGGTCCGGGGATGGGGGGAGCCCACTGTTACTGTTTGGCTCCCATAGACTTCACCCTTCTAATGAGAGAAGGAGGTGGCATAGAGGGGTTGGGCAGCAGGATGAATAGTGGGGTGTTCTTTCCCCAGAGGGGAGTTTTGTTATTGTTGTTTTTGTTGTTGTTTGTTACTGATGTGGTGAGACAGATTTGATGCCTGTTTCAATATAAGGTATAGATAACATACAACTTCCTTTACCATGGCATCAAACACAATCACGTGTGGGGCAGCCATTGCTCCACCATCTCCAAAACTCTTGCCTCTTCCCAAACAGAATCCCTGTCACCAGCTCCTCACCCCTGTATCCCTTGTACCTGCCAACAGCCATTCCCATTTGCTGGGCCTGTGATTTTAAATACCCTAAGCGCCCCGTGAAGATGGAATCAGGCATTTCCCGCCCTGTTGTAACTAGTGTATTTCACTTAGCGCAATGACTTCAGGGTTCACCCAGGCTGACCCCAATGTCAGATTCCTTTTCCCTTTTAAGGACCAAATAGTATTCCATTCTTTGCAGACAGCACATTTTGTCACCTGTTCACAGATACTTTATTTCTTCCACCTTTGCTGTTGTGAGTGCACCGCTGAGTATATTCATGTATGAACTTGTGTCCAAGTGCCTGCTCTCCAGTTCTTCGGGGTCTGTACCTGGGAATGGAATCATTGCTGGACCACGTGGTAATTCTATGCTTTACTTCTTGCAGAACTTTTATCATGGTTTTTAATTGTTTATGTGCAGTGCAACAGGGAAAGTGGGCCATAGGAGACTGCAGCAAAGGTGAGAAGAGAGAGGGGGACAGAGAAAGATCACATCAGCCCTGCGCTGGTCATCGTCTGAGCCGGGATGACCCATGGGTGAGCATGCGATGTGTCTGAATTCTTAGGCACTTTTGATGTTTTCTGGGTGAACTGATGCCACCCAGCACAGTACTTCATCTCAACACAGTAAGGGTTTATGTCCCTTACACAATATTCCAGGCCCAGTCCCTGGCTGGTAGACCAATTTCCGTATGGTCACTCAAGGACCCAGGCTCCTTCCTGCTTGAGGCTCAGCCTCCTCTGGTAGAATAAATGTATATGCTGTGTGACTGGTGGATTTGGAGGACATGTGTCCCTAAACTAATTAGAGCAGGACATCTGGCTCCATGTTCCATCAAAAGGGCCTGAGAAACGTGCAGCCTTTTTCTCACTTGGTTCTCGGAAGCATACTGTTGTCTCTTGCCTACCTCTTATGTGTGACCACTTCCCTCCATCCCGTCCCTGGATGCTCACAACACACAGGGGATCTTTGCTTCCAGATAGTGGCCGAGCTGGGACCTGAACGAGACCTGACTCCCAGACCCCTCATCCTCCACAAAACTGCTGTCTGGATGAATGGTGCTGGGCTCTAATGGTTGTGTAGCCCAAGCTAACATAGCCCCAGGAATCCAGCCCCACCCATCTTCTCTGGCCTCCCTGTGGCTTGGCCCATCTCCTTTCCCTCCCTGTAGTTCCTGCCATGCCATCAAGACAAAGATGACTACACAGAGAGTTAAGTAGGGTGATGACCTGGCCCTGGACACCAGACGACTCTGGGGCAAAGCTACATCTCCTTTGCCTCCTTCCCACAGTCTCCATCCTTGCACCATTCCCCAAAGCATGACCTCCTGACCTCCCCCAAATCCCAGGACTCCACTGCTCATTAGCCATTGTCACTTCCTGTACCTTCCCTGGGCTCCTGAACTTTGCTGCTCAAATCTTTGCTGGCCCCTGGGCTCCCTCATTCCCTGAGAGTCAAATTCCCAAGCACCCCTTCCGGTTGTTTTCATCCAGTTGTTTGGACTCAGAGCTGCTGGTGCCTTTCTGCTTATTTGGCGTAATGCCAGCCAGTCCCTTTGGCAGAGTAGGGCATCTTGCTTCTCATATATGTTTGCAGGAACCCCATAATATAGGATCCCTCCCTTGCAGGAACCCCGTAAAATAGGATCCCTCCTTTTTCTTGTCCCAGGCTGCCCTGCTCCTCTGGACCTGTCTTCCCAGCCTGCATTGTCCCTGCCATGCCCAGGCCAGTGTCTGCTCTCTTGGATGTCCCTACCGCTGTCCTCTTCCTCATAGGTGGGGCTGAGTTTCCTCCGGGTCACAGAGAGAATACCCACATCATCACACTGGGCCTGATTGCTCCGTGCGTGTCCCGTGCTGTTGACAGACAGGACCCGATGCCCACACCTCCTCAGTGTCACATGGGAGAGGTTCACAAATACTTCTCACTACCTTTGGCCCACTTTCACCCCCTCCTGATGGAGACCTGCTTCTGACCCCTTGGGTTCCCACTTTAAGATATAGCGTGGACCTGATTTGAATGGTTTCCAGAACTTTGTTCCTTTACAGCCCTTTGTGTGAGGTGAGAACAGGCACTTATCC
Organism: Cricetulus griseus; assembly: GCF_003668045.3. Taxonomy (NCBI): domain Eukaryota; kingdom Metazoa; phylum Chordata; class Mammalia; order Rodentia; family Cricetidae; genus Cricetulus; species Cricetulus griseus. Next base: position 103,850,209 of record NC_048598.1, on the reverse strand, counting down.
ACTGTGGCTTTGCTGTCCCTCAGCCCCTGCAAACCTTCCTTTCTGCCTCTTTATTCCTTAGCTCACTCACAGCCAACAGCTTTTAACCCAAGTTGTCTGGGGACATTGTAGTGCTAACTTTAGGAGCCGCAGGTTGGATGTGGCCAGGGAGGTAGTGTGGCACCAGGTGAGGTGATGCTACCCTCTGTGGCCAGCCCTGATATTTCAGCATCTTAGTGGTATTTCAAGCTAGTGCTGGTCAGGTATGTCCCACGCTAAGTCAGGTCTTCAGATGACAGAGACCTCGGCACCATCCCACTCCCACATAGACCCCCAGGTGCTCTGGCCACAGAAGGACTTGTGACTCCTTTCTCCATCAGCTCCTTTCCCCTTCTCTATCCCCTGTTACGATAAATCTTTCTGCCAAATGCCGCTGAGCCCCACCACCACGTGTGAGCTTTATGCTAGCCACCTGCCTGAGTTAGGTCCAAATAAATACACAGAAACTTGTATTAGGTACAATGCTGCTTGGCCAATGACTAGGATTCTCATCTGTTAGCTCAGTCTCAATTATCATAAATCTATATATTTTATAAGACTTATCTTATCGGACGCCTTATTGGCGTCCCTCCTTGCCGGTGGCTCACATCCTGCCGCTGGAGGAGGCAAATGGGAAAAAAGGGACCCTTCCTGTTTCTCCTTCGCTTAAATATGAGTCTCCTTGCTATGTCACTTCCTGCCTGGATCAGTACTTTTCTACTACATTTCCCAGAATCCTCTTTGACTCCTAGTTCGTCTAACTTGCTGCCATTGGCCAAACAGTGCTTTATTAAACAATCTATAAGATAAACATACACAGAAGTACATTCCCCATCAATCCCCTGCCCATTATTTTGCTCTCTTTCTTTTAATAGCATCAGGAACTCAAGCAGGAAGTCTTCCAGAGATGAGGCGGGTGTCTCAGTTAAGGTTTTCATTGCTGTGAAGAGAGTCACATGGTCATTGCCATGACCATGGCAACTCTTACAAGGAAAACATTTAACTGGGGTGGCTTACAGTTTCAGAGGTTCAGTCCATTATCATCATGATGGCACATGGCAGCGTGCAGGCCAATGTGGTGCTGGAGCTGAGAGTGCTACATCCATCTTGCAGGCAACTGGAAGTCAACTGACCATCACACTCAGGGAAGCTTGAGCAAAAGAGACCTCAAAGCCCACCCCCACCGTGACACACTTCCTCCAACAAGGCCACGCCTCCTAATAGTGCCACTCCCTTTGGGGGCCATTTTCTTCCAAACTACCACAGTGGGATTTCCAGACCCCAAAGACCACAAGAAGGAATGTGTTGTACTGACAAACATATCTAATAGCTGATGACTCATGGGTAACTTAGAATGACTGAAAGATGCCAGCCGGGAGCTGTGTCAGCCCTGGCATCGTTCCAACCTAATGTATTCTCATAAGGCTAACCTTAGCTTATAAAGATTAGGGCTCTGGTTACTCTAAGACATGCTGTTTGTGTGTGGTTTGTGTGGGCAGATTTGGCTCTTAGCAACCATCATCCATCATCAGGACTCATAGCTTCAGTGTACATCCTGCTCATAGCCAGTATTTCCTTCCAGATCATTCCATAGCCTTAGGAGCTAGTCACCTAGAGGGCCTGGTTTGGTCCAAATATTGATGTCCTCCTCACCAAAATTCTTGTGTTAAAATGTAATCTCTGTTTGGTGGTATTAAGATGAAGGACCTTTGGGGAAGTGAGGGACCAGTGTCCAGACCTGAGGGGATCCTGTTTGTCTGTCATGTAAGGACACATAAAATAGCTGTCACCAATGAGGATGCTGCCACCTCGATCTTGAGCTTCTGAACCTCCAGAACGATACATTTCTGTTGCTTTTAAGCTGAATGGTGTGAGCATCTGGGGTTCCATCTCAGGCATGGGACAACAGAGCCTTCCAAAGTGTGCAGAGGAGGCGTTGAAGCATGAAGGGGTGAAACTCACTGGCCAGGGCTCTCATTCCTTATTCATCATTTGTGGACCCCAAAGTAGAGGTGCCTCTTCTGAGGTTTCTGAAGGGCAGTTGCTAACCGTAGATTCTGGAAGCTTCCATCATTGTCCAGCTAATAACGAATTGTGTCCTCAGCTTGGACTGCATGGTGAACATGATCAGTGGGCACTGCTATCTGAAAGTCACATGGTCCCACATGGAAAGAAAGAGCCCCATTGTATCCATTCCACTGTGGTGACCCCTGGAACTTTCTTCTTAGTCTGTGTATGTCATGGTCTTTAAAAACAAGGTTTAGCTTGGCTTGGGGAGAAATCACATCCTTTTTTTTTAATGTGTGTTTGAGAGAGAGTGTGTGGGGGGTACCTGTGGAGGTCAGAAGACAACTCTTTGGGGACTTACTATTCTCCTTTTACTGTGTGGGTCCTGAATTCAGGTCATTAGCCTTGGTCTTTACCCACTGAGCCATCTCATTGGCCCCAAGAAGTCTCTTTTAGAAAATAAAATTAACGCATTTCTGGGGCAGGGTTCCAAAGGACATCTGTTTTGCCCTGATGTTGACACTTCCAAGGTGGTCTGCATGCGTGGACATGAAGAGTTGGCCTCCTTGGTCTGGGGACAGTGTGCTTTGCTCAGTGAGGGCCCTGGTCATTGGTTGTCTTAGATGGCTCTCCTCTTTCATGGCTACCCTTCCTGCTCTCTAGTTTAAGTAAAGCACAGTTAGCTTCATGTCTGGCTTCCTTTGCTGGCAATCTGTTTGCTTACATCATGGGGTGAAGTTAGCTGCATATGCCTATCTTGGTTATCATTTGTTAAAAATTTGACTGAAGGGCTGAGGTGGCTCAATTGTTAGAGCACTTGTGCTAGCATGAGGACCTGAGTTCAAATCTCCATCACCCACATAAAAAGCTGGGCATGGTCATGCTCATGCCTATAACCCTAGCACTGTGAGGGCAGAGACAGTGGAATTGCTGGAGCTTCCTACCTGCCAGCCTAGCTCTAGAGGTCCAGTGACAGCCTCTGCCTCAAAGGAACAAGGAGGGAAGTCACAGAGCAGGACACCTGGCATTATCCTATGGCCTTTGTGTATAGTTGCACACCCATGTGCACATGTACCAACACACACACACACACACACACACACACACACACACACACACACACACACAGCTTCACTGACTTTATGGCCCTTTTTTTGTGGTACTTCACAGTTTGTTCTCAGCTGCTTGTCATTGGGCCTAGTGTGAAATCCACCAGGGTAGATGACTGAGGTTGTATTTGGGAATGCAGAGGTGTCTATTCCTAGACTCCCACAGCACAGGAGCCGCCTTCCGTGCCCGGCACCTGCTGTTCCTGCCTGGCTCCCGCCTGAGTCACTGTGCATGTGGCCATCTGTGACTAATTGAACGATCACGGCCTGGAGTTATTTGGGTTTGTGTCTTTGGCTTGAAAATGAATCTGTAATGAGCCAAGAGTAGCTTCCTTCACTCTCTTGCCTACTGGTGATGAGGGAAGAGCTTTTGCTTGTGTGAGAAGGTGGCCAAAGCTTTGGAGCCTGGGCACCTCCCTAGGCTAACATTGCTTGAATTTTCTTTATATTTTGGAGTGTGGAGGAGCAAACCAAAGGCCTTATGGGTGTTAAGGCAGAGCTGTGTCACAGGGTTCTCCCACAGACCCTGGTGGGGGCTATGTGTTTGTTTATTTACTTAACTTGCTTTTGATATAGGATTTTGGGTTCAAGCCCTGGACTCAGGTGATTCTCCCTCAACCGCCTCCAGTGTGGTCATGATTATAGGTGTGCACCGTGCTGCCATTCCAAGGGGGATTAGATTGGCAAACTCAGAAAGGGCAAATGAACAAGAGAAGAGAAAGTGGGGTGCGGGACAGGGTGATAAGGCTTGAGGGAGGGGTACCTTGAGAGCTGCTAGCTAGACTAGAGCAATAGCCAGGGCCAAAGTTTGAAGCAGTGAAGATGGTTGCTAGGAGTTGTGAAGCAGTGAAGATGGTGACTGTCTGGAGTAACCTAGAATTTGCATGCTGGAATTCAGTAATGGTAACACCCATGCAGAGGTCTTTCCTACCAATACCAAAATGTTCATTGTAAACATTGGTGCACTAACACACTGGTATTTTGAAACTATAGAATATATGGGCTTTGTCTCCCAATAGGCCCTGACCCCTCAGCACCCTCACTGAGATCAAGCCATAAAACCAAACTGCATGATGGATGGATGCCAAGTGCCCATTGTCTCAGGAAGACACACCACAGTTTTCCATGTATCCCTTGATCCACTCAGGTCAACATCCAAAATTGGGCATCAGGTTTGCCAAATATGTTGGAAGCCAATGGTCATGGGCTAGTTTGGTACTGAATGAAGGATGCTCTCATCTTCAGGTCAGTAGAATCCACAAAGGGCCTCTGAGGAACAGCATGACCCAACCATGTTGGGCCCAAGAAAGGCAAGGCTGGCATCAGCTTGCAGCTGGAATGGGCATCACTGGGGAGTGCCAAAGATGTGGTCACCTAGGAATGGTTTTGTAGAGAAGACTTATAGGAGGGTTGGATGTGAAAAGGAGGGTCAGAGCTGGGAGCGCAATGGTAGAGAGTTTTCTTACTGTGAGCAAGGACCTGGGCTTGACCCTCAACACAGAGGAAAAAAGAAAATAAGTAATAGGGTAGGTAGGTAGATAGATAGATAGATAGATAGATAGATAGATAGATAGATATAAATGATATAGATAGATGATAGAAGATAGAGGATAAATAGATGACAGGTATAGATATAAATGATAAAGATAGGTGATGGGTAGATGATATAAGATAGATATAGATACATGTAGATATAAATGATATAGATAAATGATGGATAGATAGATAGATAGATAGATAGATAGATAGATAGATAGATAGATAGAATAAAGGGCCACCCTTCCAAAATCTGATTTCATGAGCATCCCCTTTATGAAGTTGCCAGAGTCCTATTGCAAGGTGGGCTAATCTCAGCCCTTTGTTCTAAGGACCAACAGCCTGCTTCCCCATTGGTCCTCACCCTGTCCCACCTGCTGTGACACAGCCCTTCCCACTGCTTCCTAGTGGAGAGTGGCTTGCCCAGCAACAGGGCAATGTCTGTGTTCACATATACAGCTTCAGGGGACTCCAGCAAGATTTGGGGTCTTATTAACTATCTCAAAGGACTAACCATGTAGAATGTCACTGGGGAAAGCCCTGTCCATCAATTCAAACCTCACCTGACTGAAATGTATTTCCAGCAGCTATGGAGTTCTATAGACCCAGGCACCATGAAAAGAATTTGCTAACTTCATGGGCACTGGGTTGGTCACAAGTGTCATCCTGTGGGGCTGAGTTACCGTCTACTTGCTCTGGTAGCTGGACATCACCTCACACTCAGCACTTCAAAGGTGGGAGGATTTCCCATTCACCTTGACAGATACAGACAGGTCAGGTCAGCAGTCCCTAGTCAGCTCTACCTACGTCCAGCAATGAGACAAGGAATGTGTCTAGAGGATTAGGAAAAGACCACTGGGTTTTTACAGACTTTACATAGAGTGTTGCGTTAAGGTCACTTCCTATGTATGGTGAGCTACCTGAGAAAAGAAGTGTTCCACATTGTGGTAGTTTGAAAGAAAATGGCCCCCAAAGGAAGAGGCACTATTAGGAGGTATTGCCTTTTTAGAGGAAGTATGTCACCTTGGGGGTGGGCTTTGAGGTCTCTTTTGCTCTAGTTTCCCTCAGCGTGTGACAGTCAGTTGACTTCCTGCTGCCTTCTGGTGAAGATGTAGCCAGCGCCACACATGTTCACCTCATGATGATAATGGACCGAACCTCTGAACTTGTAAGCAAGGTCCCTCAATTAAATGTTTTCCTTATAAGAGTTGTCGTAGTCATGGAATGTCTTCACAGAGATAAAACCCTAACTAAGACACACGGTGTCACATTTTAAATTTGGTGCTGCCCATGTTTTGGTGGCAGCTGCTCTGTTGCGCATGCAATCTGGAAGCTTCCTGAGCTCCTTATGTCAGCCTTTGGGGCAGGAATTCAGCTGGCCACCGAGACTGTGAACATAGAGGAGGGGCTCACTCACTCCTAGGGTGGCTGGAGGCTCTGGAAGGAAGAGGTCTGGTGGGTTGAAGAGTTGCAACACAGAGCATCAAATTTGTTCCCTGAGAAGGTAGACAGAAGAGCAGTAAAACAGCCTGCAGTGCGTATGGCCAGGAAAGAGACCTGCCTGATTGGAGATGTCCCTGGAGAGCAGTGGATGGCAGGCAGGGCACAAGCTTCAGTGGAGTACCGCTGTGGTCTGTCACGATCTCTGGCCATAGCGCAGAGAGGGGGAGAGAGAGGGAGAAAGAGTTCGGGAACCATCTGAGACAGGGAAGACATGTTTACAGGAAGGAATACGTGAGCTATATGTGTCAAATGCCTTATGGTGTGTGGGTCCTAGGGAGCCGTGGGACCTTGGATTCATATGTTGTTGCCACCCTTGGTCCCCAAGTGGGCTATTTATCATCATCATCGTCGTCGTCGTCGTCGTGAAACATGGTTTCACATAGTCACAATGGCCTTAAATTCCCTGTAGCTAAGGATGACCCTGAATTCTGATCCCCCTGCCTCCCCTTCTTCTGTGCTGGGATGACAGCCTGCACTACCATGACTGGTTCATACCATGCTGGGAATTGAACCCAGGGCTTCATGAATGCAAAGCAAGTACTCTGCCAACTGAGCTACATCCCCAAGTCGCAGAGTGTGCTAGCTGGGCACCCACATCCTCTCATCTACCTTTTGTGGGTCTGCATCCTTGGTGACCACAGCAAAGGAAGCTCTACTCTTTCAGAAATCACTCCAGGGTCCCTCTGCTGCCATCAGAACTGAGGTGGGAAGAGAAGGTAAACCAATGAGTCATTCCAAACCTGTAGTAAAGGTATGAGGTCACTGCCATGGTGGCTGAGAAACCCAGAGTCACCATGCAGCCTTCTTGTCCAGGTGCTGAACAGCAGCCTCGAAGGCGATGAGGGGACTTGGCTTGAAGCTCCACTATCTTCTGGAGGTGGCTTCAAGGAGAAGTAGGGCAGAGCTGAGGAGATGCTACTGCTGCATAGCCGGGGACAGAAGTGACCTGTGGGTACAGACTGGGGGTGCTTGCTTGCAGGCTGCACCTCTGCCGTGGGGTCACAGGGCCTTTGGTAGCACTCCTCCTGCCCTGCAGCCTCATCCTGCCCCAGGGCAGGCAGGACCCATTAGTGCCTTGCCCCACATGGAAAGTCCTCAGTCACTGACTTCAGACCCTGTAAGGGTCGCCTTTCCCCAGATTGTGAAGTGACATGTTTCCTGTTTCTACATGTCTCTAATTTACTTCTCCATAAATTCTGTGGTATGTATTTGACTGATGGTGTTTACTCCCTGGGAAACAATTGCTACATTTTAAAAAGAAGATATTTGAACAAACCACTCTAGTTCAACCACCATTAGAAAAGAGTGAGTGGGTGCCCTCTGTCCTGTGCATGACCCCCAAACAGGCAGGACACACAGTAATGGGGGGCTGACGGTCTGGGCACAAGCACTACCTTGACCACTTGCTGTGTGACTTTGACCAAGTTACCTAACTTCTCTGTGGCCCTTCACTCAGCTAGTGTGAACCTAAGTTTCTGCAACCTCTCAGGATGGTGTGTGCAGGGCCAAGCAGACTAATTAGATGGGATAGCCCTCTGCCCAGAGGCTACAGTCCCTCTGGAGAGAGACTGTATGGAAATGATAAAGAGCATGATAAAAACTCAAGTGCTAGCTGGGCGGTGGTGGCGCATGCCTTTAATCCCAGCACTCATCAGACAGAGGAAGGCGGATCTCTGTGAGTTCAAGACCAGCCTGGTCTAAATAAGAGCTAGTTCCAGGACAGCTTCCAAAGCCACAGAGAAACCCTGTCTTAAAAAAAAAAATACAAAAAACCCCAAGACTCACCGCAGTGTGTTATAAACAGAGGACAGAACCTCCCTTTGACCTATGGTTGGAGTGACAAGGAGGAGTCTCTGACCTTGCCAGTGTGGTAGGACCCAGTAGCAGTGGGATCCTGGGATCTCGCATCCATGATGGATGATAACATCAGGAGGTGTGTGTGTGTGTGTGTGTGTGTGTGTGTGTGTGTGTGTGTGTGCGCACATACCCACAGGAGGATGACTCAGGATGGAAATAAAAAGCAAAGAAGGTAACTAAATTGACCTGGGACTTGTACTCTGGTGCTCAGGCTATGGTTGATGCAGTCTTCTGGGTACATCTTTAAGGAAGTATCTTGCCCGTGAGGAGTTGGCCATCCCAGAATAGCAAGTGGCCTGTACCCTTGACTGGAAACTGTAGAGCAGTTGCTGTAAGCACAGAAGCTGATTCTCCAGAGCCCAGGGGAGCTAGAAGCTTCTGTTTCAAGATGGAGGCCACAAGAAGGGGGCCAAGATAGAGAAGCCCCTGGCTGGGGACTGTCCCCTTCACACAGGATGGTGCAGGCTAGTCACAGAACCTTTCTCCGACTCTGTTCTCCCCCACAAATGGGGCTAGTGGGCTCTTCCCTGGAGGATCTAGGACAGAGAGGCAGAGTTAAAGGTCACGTCCTTCTTTTCTTCCCTGGAGTTGTGCATGTTACCTCATCCCTTGTCCCAGAGTGGATCAGTCACTGCATGCTCCCCAAAAGAGAGGTTCCCTGGGGAAATCAAGTCAGGAAGGTTTATTTCTGTGCCCTTCCACCCCTTACCCACCAGAGACTATGGGGAGCTTGCAGCCCCAGTATCTGTGAAGTCTGAGCTGCTGTTGTCAACATTCCATATATCCAAAACTGGAGTTCTTGGAGAAAACACAGAGGCCTGAAGAGGGGGCCTATCCTCAGGTGCCATGTGTGGGTGGTTCTTGGTGCTCTGTGGTCAGATATGGGCCAGGCTCCCTTCCAGAGCCAAGAAAGCCTCAGCTATAGGCCTTTCGAGAACTTTCTATAGGACTGATTATGGGTCAGTGGTGGAGGGCAGGGCATGTCCAACGCCCTTGGTTCCCACCCCGACACTGCAGTCATAAGAAAGATTTCCTGCCTTGATCAAGGAAATTTGCTTTCATGGCTAAAGGTGATTGATTATTCAAGACTCAGCACTAGTCAAGGCGCTGAGTGAGAGATGGCTGAAGGCTTGAAATTAAACAGGATGCGCAACACTCCCTCCAAGGCTCAGGGAGCATCAGGGAACACAGGGTTGTGAAACGCTGTCTTATGCATTGACTGGCTGTGTCCCTCATGAACTCACAGCAGCCATGGTTGCCCATACAGGGCCTGCTGAGGACGGCCTAGGAACAGTCATCGTTGGGGGAGGGGCAAAAAAAGAATGTCCCATTGAAGGATGACAAACACAGAAAAATGAAGTCAGCAAGTTGTCATTGCAGTGTACCAGTGTCACATGTCCAGGCCAAGTAACAAAACACTGCCATCCACAGAGCACCTTGTCCGCATTGTCCCTGTACCCTCCCCCAAATAACCCCTGTCTTTCTGCTGGAAACAGGGGAGGTTACTTTTAGGAGTCACCACTTTAAGGTAAATACCCTCCTGGCACCAAGAGAGATGGTCATGGACCACTGTTCTTGTTCACAGTTGCAAAAGTGGAGAGCCTCACCCAGGACCAGGGCCCTTTTTCACCTTCCACGTGCCTTAGCCCTCGCATCCCTCAGTCTAAAAGGTGGGTGCTAATACCACCCCTGTTGTACCAATAGAGGATGCTGGCACAACAGGACTAGAGACCTGGCCCAAGGCCACTCAGAGTAGTCACCACAAGAGTTGAGCCAGCAGAACAGGGCTGCACCCTTGGGCAACGGTGGAGGTTGCCACCAACCTGGAGGTGTTGAGAATAGCGGAGTGACCAGGGTCGCAGCCACCTCATGCCCTGTGCTGTGCTCTGGGAGCGTGTGTGTGCAGTCTTTGAGCCTGTGTGCTGAGGAGGTGGGCATTCCATCTCAGAGGCGCCTCCATGTGAACAGGTAAAGGAGCAGGCTCTCTGCAAAAGCACACAGTGAACAGTGTGATGACGGATCCAGCCTTGGCAGCCCTGCCCACTGTTCTGCATCCTGCTGGCTGTCTAACTGACCAGCCTCTCTCTGCTCCCATCCCATGTAACCTGTGATTGAGTACTATGAGGAATGCTGGCCTAAGACCCTACTCTATCTCCCCAGCTTCTCTCCACACTCTCCACCAGGCTGGCACCCCCAAAATAGGTCAGGAGGGGAGACAAGAGCTTTTTCTCCTTGTTTGCTCTTCTACCTTAGCCCTCCACTGTTAGGACCAGGCATGTGTGATGCCCTAATTCTGCCCAGCTCTGAGAGCTGTGCCTCCATCCTTGGCTTAGGCATTTACCCTAAAGTCATCACAGCTGACAGTGGTCCCTCTAGCTGCTACCTTCCAGCTCTGCCTATCCTTAAAGCATGAGACAGTTCCAGATCCCGTGGCTCATGTTGCCTGAACCCATGTCTGCTGTGAACCCCACATTGCCTCCTGAAGCACCCCTCCAGAGGGCATCCCTCACTGTGTCTGTCACTCAGGGTATCCTTGGACCCAGCCTTTCCCTGAGCTGTCTGTTCTGAGCTCCTTGCCAGTGGCATCACATCTTGTTATAGTCACCATTAGCCACACATCTGTCCCTGCCTTCCCAGCAGACTGCACAGCGAGCCCAGTCCATCCTTGCTGCACAACAGCCCTCAGTAAAGAGCGTCCTTGGTGGTTCAGCACTCTCTGTACTTGTGTCGAGGGATAGCTGTGTGGTTCTAGGTTATGGGTGTCTTCTGCTCCCAGGACCACCATGGTGGCTATATGCTGTTCGAGAAGCATGGGTGGCAGAATAAAAGGATTAAGGAAGGATGAATGGGAAGATGTTGCTATTCTGCACTGTTCAAAGGTAGCTCACGTACACAGACAAAAGATGTGCCGATGATGTGGCTTTAAGTTGACTTAACTAGAAATGGAACGGAGATGTGTGAAGTCACGGAGCATTCTTATGTATTCCTAGCTTCCCAGGAGGAGAGGACTCCTCCGAAGGTGGAGAGCACGTGTTCGTATGTTCTAACAGTATATAGACTGGTCAATAAACCGTGATGGAGACGGGGAGAGTTGAGGTGTTAATCAGAAGGTGAAGTGAGGCCAGCATCTGTGTTCAGTGTGAGAAGAAGGCAGCCACATTCCAGCTTGTTTGGATTCTGGGTCAGGGTTTCTCAGCCAGCCATTACTGGCATCCGGAACTCCTCCTTATGAATTTTAATAAGATTTTTAGCAGTGTCTCTGGTCTTACTACTCCCCCTCCCCGTGTGTGTGTGTGTGTGTGTGTGTGTGTGTGTGTGTGTGTGTGTGTGTGTAAACAAGCAGGTCAGAGGTTGACATCAGATATCTTCCTCAATTGCTTTCCACACCTGGAGTTTGCCATTGGCTAGGCTGTCTGGCCAGCAAGCTCCAGGGTTCTCCTGTCTCTGCCTCCCCAGCCCTGGGATTACAGCCGCACACCATGACACCCAGCTTTTGTGTGGCTGCTGCAGGTCTTAAGTCAGGCTCTCATGCTTGTGTAGCAAGCACCTCACTCACAGAACCACCCCCACAATCCTGATGCTTTTGACTTGGTGTTTCTCATCATCTTTCCCCTTCCACCATGTGTATTCATGTGGGAGGAAGGACCTGAATACAAAATGGCTGACATCCATTAGGAAGGCAGATCATGGCCTCTTCTGTGATGAGCAGCTCTGAGGGGCCCCATGTTGTTTGGAACCTTGCTGGTGAGGTGCCACAGTGGTACCTTCCCATCATCACCTTGTGTGAGGAGGAACTGGAGTGGTACCTGTTCATCATCTTCTTATGTGTTGTTTAACCACATGGTCGTTTTCCCAAGTTGGTAGCTTTGGGACTGGGGGGTCTTGGTAGTACATCCTCCGCCAGCTCCTCCTTGGAGGTGGCTCATATTCTGTGTGCTGGCCCTGAATGCAGTGACCTTCTGTTTGTTGAATGGCTGTTCTTGGAAATGTAATGACCTTGCCTTTGTTCCAAAGCCCAGGGCGAAAGACAGCATGAAGAATGCATGTGCTTTAAATTCTAAACCCGAAGCTCTGTAAAGGCAGAAATGCCTACAATCTTTGCTGGGTCACAGTGGTACCCCATGCCCATGTGCACGGCAGGCTGAAGGAAGTGCATAGCCAGTGACCTTCACATTGTCATCTTTCTTGACTGTTTGAAGAAGACATTAGAGGGCTATAGGCTTGATGAAGAATTCATAGCATTGAGCAAGAAAGAGTAAGAGAGAGACACCAGGGGAGCGAAGAGGTAGCTTCCAGCCAGATCAGCTCCCGGCTGCTGCTCTGTGGGAAGGAGAAGAAGGAAATTTAACTGAGCAGACATGCACTGAGACAGCTCGAGATCGCTGCATGCTCTTGAGGCCAGCTCTGGGTACCAGCACTAGAGCTCTCCTGACAGTCTGGGGGCACCATCAGATTCCTCGCTGTACAGCTTTTGTGATCTTGTTGACATGTTTGAAGGGAGGTGATAGTCCCAGAAGACATCTGAAGGAGGAGAAGGCCACACAAGGGGCCTGGTGACCCAGTATGGCTCATCTTGTATTCTGCTCGGTGGTTCTGTAAAGCTTGTTCATAATGAGCTGAGAGCCTCCTCCAACTTCCCATGCCTGTAGGGGAAGCAGCGAACTAAACCATTTCCTTTATGCTTGTGAAGGAAAAGCCAGGAATAAAACTTAGACCCTAGTGACTGTCTTGGAAATGCTCTTTACGATTAGATCCAAGGATGAGAATCAGCCCCAAGCCTAGTGAAAAGGCTTTTTTTGTTCTTCTGAGATTGTAGGGGTTGGATGCCCAACTCCTGACATCATTTGGTTAGTGACATGCCTACTGTACCTGGAAATGGCGTGCCATGCCAGTGTCTTCCCTGCTCTCTGTGACCTTGCTTCATGCTATTTGGTGAATCCCAGTAGATAAATGGCCTCACTATAAATAATCACAAGGACCATGTGTCTGCCAGCCAGTGCTCACACAGGGACTACCTGCTTCAGGTAAGCAATTACGCAAGGACAGGGTGTTCTGTCTTTTCCAGAAAGGTCGAAACAGACCTCCCACATATGCCAAAAGAACTCTGCCCTCTATTATGCCAAATCTTGGCCAGAGTCTTCTTGCCTTGAGTCTACTCCAGAAGGAGCAGGAAGAAAGGGACTTGGTGTAGGAGACAGGCTTGTATCCAGAACGATGGAGCTATGCAAAAGGTAAGCCATGGGGATTGAAAGTGTGAAGGAAAGGCAGCCTCGGCTCACAGCAGTGGGATGCAGGTCCCTCCAGGAGCTCTCATGTTTGCCCTTCACTAGTCTGCCTGCCTAGTTCTGTCTTATTTGAGGTCAGGTGGTTCCTAATGCCTCACATCCCAGCCCAAGTTGGCATGGTCCAGAATAATGCCAGCTTCTACAGAGAAAAAAGTCGACAGGAGACAGACAGGCAGCAGACAGACGGACAGCAGACACACACACACACACACACACACACACACACACACACACATATACACACACACACACACACACACACACACACCCCTTGCATCTCTGCGCAGCTACAAATCAACCAATTCTTGTAAAGATGGTATTTGTCAGTTTCCCATCACTATAACAAGCTACTTGAGGCAATTGATCAATAGAGGAAAGGTTCAGTTTGCCAGCATATGGTTCTGGAGGTCCCAGTGTCCATTGCTTTGAGCTCTGTTGAAGATGACACATGATAACAAGAGCCTTTGCTAGAATGAGTTGCTCCACACGTAAGGCAGGAAGCAAGAGAAGAGAACAAGACCTGACTCCCACAGTCCCCTTTTGAGGGTATGCCTCAGTTACCTACGGGCTTCCCTCTGGGCATTTCCCTTGAAAGATCCATATCACCTCCCAATTGCATGATGCAGACCAATCCTATAATATATGGACCTATGGGGGGAACACTCATCTAAACCATAACTCTGTGTGTGTGTGTGTGTGTGTGTGTGTGTGTGTGTGTGTGTGTGTGTAAGTGTGTGGTGTGAATGTGTGGTATGAGTGTGTTTATGTGTGGTGTGTGTGGTGTGAGTGTGTGGTGTGCATGTGTGGTGTGCATGTGTGTGTGTGTGTGTGTGGTGTGAATGTGTGGTGTGAGTGTGTTTATGTGTGGTGTGTGTGTGGTGTGAGTGTGTGGTCTCTGTGTGTGGTGTGCATGTGTGAGTGTGTGTGGTGTGTGTGTGTGTGTGTGTGTGTGTGTGTGTGTGTGTGTGTTGTTGGTTTACAGGCTCATCATGAGTGGCAGGCAGTCAGTAACTCACAGGCAGGAGCTGGGGTGCTGTCTGCAAGTAGTTTCTTCTTCCAGAAGCCTTAGCTTTGCTGTGAAGTCTTCAACTAACCTGAGAGGAGTTGAATTCACACCCAAAGTATTGGGAGTAATCCTGTTTACTTAAACCTAGCAGATGGTAACTGTTAGCCACATTTATACAACAGGCTCACAGCAAAGCCTAGATTTGCATATGATTAAATAGCTGGTTCTGACAGCCTGGTCAAGTTGGCACATACAACTCACATGGCAACCAGCTCTCAACTCCCTGCCCTGAGGACCAGAGCCTGTGAGAGGACAGGAGATCCAGCCTTCCCCATTCCTCTGTGTCATAGCGAGACTGAACCACCACCCCTCACAACCAGGTTGGGGAGCCCCTGAACCTACCTTTCCCAATCCATCTTCCACTGACTGAGTGTGAGGCTGGCCAGGACAAGGAAGGACCCTGTGTCCCTGGGAATCACAGAGATCTTTCCTGGCTGATCAGCCTAAGGCAATTTGAACTCCCTTGGTTTACTGGGTTTGATTTTTCACTCCAGCTCACCATATTCGGAAGGAGTAGTGTGCCCCATGAAAGCTATCAGCCAAAGAGTGACACCTTGGAGGGAGATACTGCTGATTTCACTGGATAACAACTATGACTCAGCAGTGCCCACACAACATAGGATATAAAAGACCTGTTTGTGATGGCTCATAACTAAAACCCAGCTCTTGGAAGGCTAAGGCAGGAGGATTGCCTTAAGTTTGAGGCTGGCCTGGGTTGTATAGCAAATCCCAAGGCCTAGATTATAGAAGCTAACCATGACCAAAGGCTGTTGCCATAGTCTAGCACTTGCTCACATGGGTGCTCCAGGTACCCATGTGTTCTGTGAACAGGGTTAAAGGGGCCAATAGGTATGTATATGATGTAGGGTGACTTGTTTTCCAAAACAATCACATCACAGTCCTAACCCGTGGTACCTATGACTGTGCAGTTGCTTGGAAAAAGGAACTTTTTAATTAGTCAAGATGAGGTCATGCTGGGCAAAGGTGGGGCCCAGAGCCAGTGCCTGGTGTCCTTTTGAGAAAGCTATATGGAGACCCAGCAAGAGGAGAATGTCAAACGAAGACAGAGGCTGACAGAGGAGTGTCATGTCTACTAGCCAGGAAATGCCAAGGACTTTGGCCACTACCAAGTGCTGAGGGAGACCCAGAACATCTGCTCCCTGAGGCTGCCATGGGAACCAGTCTATGCCAGTCTGTGTTGCTTGTTTGTCCTGTTGTGACAAAGTACCCAACAAAGCAACGTAAGGGGACAAAGGGTCTTTTTAGCCGGCAGCTTTGAGGTTATGGTCTGCCCATCATGATAATGGAGTCACCAAGGCTGGAATGGGAGCTTCCTGGTCACATTGTGTCCTCAGTCAGGAAACAGAAGAATGGACGGTGGTGCTCAGCTCACTTTCTCCTTTTTATTCAGTTGGGGACCCCAGCCTGTGAAACGGTGCCCATCTCCCACATTTAGGATGGGTCTCAGTTAACTCAGTCTAGAGACTCCACCACACCTGTACCAGGCTTGTAACAATGTGATTGCTTGTAGAGCCTGTCAGGTTGACAGAATTAACCATCACTCTGTCTTGTCAGCACCTGGATTCTGGATGCCCAGAAGTGTGATGGGTCTTACCTGAGAATGGTTTCAGCATCAGAGCCTCCCTGGTGGCTGCTGAGGCTTCTGTAGCTGACTTCTGACTGATGGAGGTGTGTCCATCTTCAGGGAACAGTGGCCAAGGTGGCCATGTCCGTCAAGTTCACATCCACCCATTCGATGGATTCCAGGGATTTAGATGTGTGGCACTTTGCTTCCTGTCACAGTCTTAGGAAACTCTGCCAGTGACACCCTACCCTGAGTGTCCAGATCATGCCCAGTTTGGCTCTGAGTGGCAGGAACACATCACAACCCACAGCCGAAACAGCTCACTCTCAGGCGAGTCCAGCCTGGGGACTTTCCGCAGCCAGCTGCCATCTGGCCCTTGCCAGACAATGAATAATTGTTTCTGCTAGTGGAGAGACAGCTCCAGTTAACACATGGCCCAGATTCACTCAGGCAGCCACCTCTGCCAGTCAAGAATGTGTAGGGAGTACAGGGGGCCTAGCCCCAGCACATTGAGTTCCATTATCACCAATGATGATGGTGACAGCTCAGTGACACCTGCAGTCATTTCCTGGAAGACACAGTGTACACTGACAAGAACTTACCTGAGACTGGTCCAAGCCTAGTAGCTTCTGAAGCTTCTGCAGTTAACTCCTGGCCAATGGAGATACATCCATCATCTGGAAACAGCAGCTGTGGTGGCCGTGTCCATCAAGGTCACATTTAACCATAGATGATGTGTGCCCTGTGCACATGTGGGAACTGGGTGCCTGTCACCTGCTTGTCCTTGTCATGAGCAGTAGCACACGTGGGGGCCCTTAAGGCTGTCAGTAGTGGTATACCTCTACTTACTGGTCTGTGGCACAGTCAACTCTGACTTTTTAAGGTTCTGTCTCCCTCTCTCTCTCTCTCTCTCTCTCTCTCTGTGTGTGTGTGTGTGTGTGTGTGTGTGTGTGTGTGTGTGTGTAGCTGGGACTCAAACCCAGGGCCTTATTCACACTAGGCAAGCACTCTACCATGAGACATACCCACAGCCCCTTATGAAGTATAACTTTTATACAATAAAATGCAGATTTTCAAGTACATCGTTAGTGTTTTGACAAATGTACTTAACGGTGTAACTACCACTTCAGCTGCAAACTGGAATATCTCAATTATTCCTGAAATTTCCTTGTGATCTTTTCTATTCAGTTCCTCCCTCACCCTAGCATTCTGATTTCCCTGTTTTGACAGTTCTTGGACCTCATGGGTGTAGAAGACCACACTGTGCTGTCTAGCACTGGATTCGTTCAAACATTGTCTTTTTTTTTTTTTTAATGAACATGCAATGTGACAGGTCACCTTATGGCATTTTCATGTGTCCTTAGGTTTGATCTTTTGTCCCCCTGACCCCTGACCTCTGCGCTTTCCCTCCTTGATTGCCTATGCCCTCCCATCCTCCACCCCCTCCTCACTTGGTTATCATATGTATTCTAGCACCTTCCTTATCTGTTTTCTTGAAGCCTTTTGCTTTCTTTTTCAGGGCCACATGCATCACCTTTACCCTTGAGTCTTTTGTGAATCATAGTAAGTTGACTTAGTATGTTTACAATAAAAGCATTACAGAGGGAGCCACTGAGACTCCTTTCCATGCTGTGCCTGCTGGAGTCTCTTTGGGTTGCTTCTGGATCTTTGCACTGGCTTCTTCATTCACAGCTGTAAATAAACCACACATGACCTGTGTTGCTCTTTAAACTCTATAGCAACAGTCTTTTTACAACCAGCAGAACGGCAGCGCCATGGCCCTTCTTGTTCAAGGATGTAGACCCCAAATCAGCCACAGTGCTGGGACATGCAAATGCCCAAGGGACAACTAGAGGAAAGTGTCACAATAATTTAACCATGATCATCTTCCTGGACAGCTGGTGGCTCCCACTGTCTTACGGTTAGCAGTACCAAGCGTCCTCATGTATGCCCCCCCCCCAGCATTTGAAAAGTTATTCTTAGAACAAACACCAGATGAAGAATTGTTGGACCAAGAGAAGAAATGTTCTGTGGTTCTTGCTGTGCTGTCCAGTCTGCTGACAGATTGCCCTGCAGTGCACAGAGCTGATGGTGATAGTTCACAGGCTCCTTAAAAGGATGGCATGTGGCATTGAGCGGAAAAGGCCATTTGTCAGCTTTCTACTGCTATAATGAGATACCCGAGGGAATCCACTTATAAAGAGGGAAGGTTTGTTTTGTCTATATACAATTGGCCCTATTGCTTTGGGGCCTGAGGAGAGGCAGTAAGTACATGGTGGGAATGAATGCCTGGATAAGCAAACCAGCTCACCTCGGGGACAGAGAGAAGTAAGATGGATACATGTCCTACAGCCCCCTCCAAGGGCACAGGACGTCACTGATTTAAAACCTCCCATTGTGTTCTACCTGTTCAAGGCTGAGCCACCTCCCCATCGCACCATGTGTGGATACAGTGTACTTTGAGCCAAGTCCCCCCTCTCGTTGCTCTTTCTCATCCCCTCCCCCACAACCTCATTTATTCTGTCCTCTTCTGCAGCCCGAATATTTCCCTCTTTAGTCACATCTGTTCCCCAAGCTTCCAATTATTAGAGAAAACGTGTGGCACTTGTTTTTTGAATCTAGCTTATTTCAGCTAAAATAATGAGGCTTGGTTCCTACCCATTTCTCTGCTAACACATGCTTCTTTAGGACTGAGTAGAACGCCACTGTGTATATGTGCAGCTCATTTTCGCTATCTGTTCGTCTGCTGTGCACCTAGGCAGTTTCCTTAGTATGGCTGTTGTGAACAGTGTGACAGGCACAGGTGTCTCTATAGGAAGCTGTGTCTATAGTAAGTGACTTTGGTTCTTTGGGGCATATGCCCAAATATGGTTTGACTGGATCACACACAGAGCTAAGAGTCAACCCGCAGAATGGGAGAGAATTTTTTGTTGATATTCATCTGACAGGTAATTGATATCTAAAGTATAGGAAGAAGTCAAAGAAACCACAAAAGAGTAAATGATTCAATCAATAAGTGGACAGTAGAATTCAGAGGAATGAAATTATGTCATCTCCTGGCCATCAAAAGAGAGGAGGGCATGTCCTTGATGACCAAAGGATTTCCCACTAGAACGCCTTTAAAGCCCCTGTGACCTCCTGATAGTTATATCTGGGGGACTAAGCCTTTAACACACGAACCTTCAGAGAACACGAAAGGTCCATGCTGCAGCAGTTGGACTTGAGTTAGGGCTGGTGGTCACTGAGACTGAGCCCGGGACACTGGAACTGATGGTGGCAAAGCCCATGGTCCAGGGACTTCAGCCATCCTGTCTGAGCTTAGCATGGTCTGTGCTCTGGCTCTTGGAGCACTAAGTGATTGGGATGCTGAGTAAAACAGTTGACCTCTTTGGACACTCACGTCACCTGTAAGATTGGGGGCTGATGAGATGAGGCCAGCAAGGGTGCTCAGCATCCATAGGGCTTGGCACACAGCTCTTGTGACACCTGTGAATCTTCATTCCTTCCTGGGTGGAAATCAACAAAAATGTAGTGTCTGGGTAGCATCAGGTATAAAATTCTGTGATTCCAGGAAGGAACAATCCTATTGCTGAAGTTTTCAGTCATATTTTATTTTTTCTAGTGCATGATCTATTTTTGGACTGTACTGAAGATAGGATTTCAAACTCCTTTTCATGCTGGCTAAGGCAACAGCTTCATCTGATTGTGTTTACTCCTGGTTGTGACAGGAAGCAGTGGTGTAAGACCTTAACATGTGAACTATTGCCCATGAAAGGCATGAGATTTTCATCCAAGTTATTTTAAACCACTGAAGTGGGGGTGGGGGATCTTGATTCCTTGGCTTTTGGCTCCAGGCGCCTGAGTGGTTTCTAAAACACATACCTTATGTAAGTTGAAATAATGGAAATTTGAAGCTATTTAAATGACTTCCCAGCCTCCCAGTCTCCTTTTCATAGTTTCATAATAAACGTCATGGCTTAGAACATGGGGTTATTTTTACCAGAAAGCAAAGAAAATGGCATGTTTGGAGGCAGTTTCTTTAAAAAAAAAAAAATTCACTTCACAGTTTACATTCCTTAAAGAGAATCAACTAATTGAAAGGTTTGGGAAAGATTTGCATCAAACAGAAAGCACAGCTCTGTGGGCTTTCTATCTGTGGAGAGGCACTGTGTGTGCAGTGGCCAAGAGCCTAGTGCCAGGGTTGCAGGCCCAGGCAGGCCAGGCCCGCAAAACCTTCTGAGCAGGACTCTTCAATTGCCCATCAGTTAGATAGGAGGCCAAAGGCTTGACACCTCCTGAACACTGGCCTGGTAGCAGGTTGTGCCAGGATGTGGCAGCATGAGCCTGGCCAGCATGACTGGAGCTGAAAGCACACCTTGGGATGACCCAGGCCAGACAGACAGGGAGGATCAGACAGTGCTGAGCTTGGAAAGTCTGGACCAGCTTCAGCATTTGTCTTCTATTGATGTGGAGAAGCTGCCTGGCTGCTGGATGGAGGCTAGCTAGAAGGTCAGGGTGGTGGTCCAGCAGGAGGTAGAGATGAAAAGGTGGGCAGATTCAAGAATGGGTTTGAAAAATAAGCTTTCCCAGTCCCTTTCTCAGCTCTCAGGGAGGCTGGTGATATAAGTCAGATCACTACAGGATGTAGACACCATCTTAAGATATTTTACTCAGAAAAGAGTTTAATTCAGGGAACCAGGTACTCAGAGCGGTACAGAAACAGCTGAGGAAGAGGTGCCATGGGCGGAATGTTTGGGTCACCCCCAAACTCATATGAGGAGTCCTAGCTGGGCATGGTGATGTATATTTATAATCCCAGCACTCAGGAAACAAGCAGGAGTCACAAGTTTGAGGCCAGTCAGTTATATAAATGATATTCCATCTCAAAAACAAATTGCAAGGGATCTTAAACCCCAAAGTGATGGTGTTAGAAGGTAGGCTCTGGGAGCTGGTTGGGTCATGAGGACTCTGCCTTCACCATTGGAGGGTTGGTCAGCATCCCTAGAAACAAGGCTCTGCCAAACCTGGTAGCAAGGCTATAAAATCAGCTACTGAGTCTACAGGAACCACAAATTCAAGGCCAGTTGGACCTTAAAGTGAATTTAAAGCCATCCCAGGCAACTTAGTGAGACCTTGTCTCAAAATTAAAAGAGCAATGTGGATATAGGTAAGTGGTAAAGTAATTGCCTATCATGCATAATGCCCATGGTTTAATTTCCAGTAGCATTAGTGGGGGAGGACTCTGGAGTGATGCCTGACCTCCATCTATGTGTGAGCTCAGAGAAATGGCACCTTCCATGACCTAGGAAGCAAGGCCTTGATCTTAGACTTTTGACCCTCTAAAACTGAGAGAAGTACGTTTTCTGTGTTTAGTAAGCACCATGGGTTAGAATGTTTTGTTACAGCACCACAGATGGACTGAGGCAAGCAGGAAATAGAATAATCAAACCCCCCAAACACCCTGCTCAGAATTCAGGATGTGGGGCTGTTATCAGCAGAGCCTGTCAGTATCTGTAGCCATGGTTGCCCGTAGAAACAGCAGTGAGAAGAACGTTGACCTCTTTTCTTCTCTGGAAGTCCCCATGGTCAACAGGACCTATTTCACAGTCAGAACCACGGCAGAGCAAGTCAAGGCTCATCAGAACACAGCACATGATGACTTAAGTGACTAGTCCCCAATGGGAAGGTCCATGGAAGGAAGGGAATTGGAAGCTGGATGCACCCTGGTCTTTCCTATGCCATAGGAACTGAGGAGACAGGCGGTATCAAGGACTGTGCCAGATTTCCTTCCTGCAGCTCATGTAGATGGAGGACCATTTCACTGAGGATGGGATTTGGGTACCTACAGGATTGCCAAGGGCTCTGTTACAACTGCTGCTCAGAAATGTTAAAACTTGGGAGGCATCTGCAGAGATTAAAAAAACAAACCACAGAGAATGAGTAGAGAGAAAAGAGGGCTTAGACAGGATGCCCAAAGAACACAGTGTCCAGGTGTTCTGCCGTGGATACAGACCCAGCCAAGTGAGACGAGAGAGGAGCAAAATGTGTCAAAGAAACTAAACAGGGAAGTCTGAATGGGTAGGAACATACAAGATGGATGTCTCTTTAAGCATTTTGCTAAGTGAAAGATGATGACTGAAAAGTTTCCTGTCATAGGACTCCACTGATAGGACCTTCTGGAAAGTGCACATATTAACCCCTAGTGGCCAGGATTTGGGATCTAGGGAGGTATTGATTATAAATATTCAGCACAAGGGACTTTGGGGGTGATAGAACTATTTTGTCTTGGAGTGTTATGGTGGGGGCATGACCTCATGCATTTCTAAAATTCAGAGAACTACACACCACAAAAAATGGAGACAGCTGACTGGCTGGGATGAATGGATGGATGGATGGATGGATGGATGGATGGATGGATGACCTTGACATGGGTGTCCTCCTTTTTATGGATTCATGTCATGTCCTCCACTCCCCCCCAAGTCAGCGGTGTCTTGCTCAGTCCACTGGTCACTGTCCCAGAGGCCTCCACCATCATTCAGTATAGTGCTTTGAATAGGTGGGGCCCCTATGGACCCATGCGTTTGAATGCTTGGTCTATAGGGAGTGGCACAATTAGGAGGTGTGGCCTTGTTGGAGAAAGTGAGTCACTGTGGGGGTAGGGCAGGCTTTGAGGTCTCATATGCTCAAGTTATGCTCAGTATGGTAGACTGTTTACTTCCTGTTGCCTACTGATCAAGATGTAGAACTCTCTAGCACCATGTCTGCCTGCACTCTGCCATGCTTCCTGCCATTACAATAATGGGCTAAACCTCTGAACAGTAAGCCAGCCCGCATTAAATGGTTTCCTTTATAAAAGTTGCCATGGTCATGGTGTCTCTTCACAGCAATAGAAACCCTAAGACAGTCAGTTGTTAACTTGCCCCATGCTCTGGGGCCAGGTATGCCACAGGGGTAGATGCCGGAGACTCAGCACCCTGCTTGACATTTGGTGTGGAGTAAACACTTGAGGTACAAGTGTCAACTCCTACTCTTTCAGGATAGAGGTATTCCCACATTAGTAGGCTTCTGCTTTCTCAATCGGTTTGGTGGTCCCTGAAAGTCAGGTCACCCTCCAAGATGCAGCCACTGTGCTCAAGGAGGCTCAAGATACACAGAATATTATCCAGCAGTTACCAGAGTGTAGCTTCACTGAGTGGCTGGTCTGGAAATGCCCACTGAATAAATTCATACATTTTGATGAACTGGCAAAAGTATAGCTTGAAAAGGACAATGCTGGCAGAAAATCACTATGTAGCTTTCTGTGTCTGCAGCAATGCTAAAGTGTTCCTTGGGGATTTCAAGTGGAAGTTTGTAGGTGCTGAAGGAATTGTGGATACTAACAGACCCAAGGCCTCTAGTGTCTCCCTTTCAATGCTCACGAATAGCAGGAGAGATCTCCCAAATGTCCTGGGTCTTGTATACATGCCAAAGCAGAATGCAAAAACAGGTAGATACTGTGTATAAGGATGCCTGAGTATGTCCATAATCAGTGATAGACAGTCCTTCTGGGGCCAGGGACCAAAGGGAAGGCTGCCTTTCATTGGGTTGCCTCCAGCTCCCTCCTCCTGGGCTCTGGAGGATACTGGGCTTCAGGGCCTGCAGACAAATCTCTCCTCCCCCCTACACCTGCCACCAGGGATTTCTGCAGCTTAAAAGCTTAGGTGTGACCTCAAAAGCCATGTGTGTCCCCTGCTGATCCCTCCCTCCTCCCCAGGGTGGATTGGGGGGGCAGTGAACCCTCTCAGACTTGCAAACCTCACACACTTGAGCATGGTCTGGGTTCTCCTCATCCTGGCAAGCTGGAAAGAGAAAGGTTTCCTCAGGAACCTGGGATGACACTGCTCCAGCAGGCAGGTTCTCCTGTGGCCTGCACAGCCCGTGGCCTGCTCTCACCATCTATGGCCTTTCTTCCCCACCCTACCCCACCCCACCCCTGCAAAGCTATTTTATCATCTCCTTTACTTTCACAAACCAAGGATACTCAATCAGCTGCAGCCATGGGGACAGAATGTGCTGGTAGGTGAACAGCCGTCAGGGTTACGCCTGTCTTACACAGAGTCTGTCAGGATCACACAATCAGCTTGCTAAGGTCACTCAGGTCCTAAGAGATAGACGTGTATCCCGAAAGCTCGACCCATCTGCTCTAAAGACAATGGACGCAGGCACAGGACGTGTCCGAAGGTCAGAGTTGTTCTTGGTGACAGGGTGAGAGTGACAGGGATTGACACTAGTGCCGTGCCAGCTTCTGGAGGGTTCAGTCCTGCAGCAGGGAGCAGTCTCAGCCAGTAGCCAATTAAGAGGGCTGGTATGGCCCTCTACCCACTGACGCCTTTACTGTGCAAGCCAAAGAATGCCATCTATATTCAACAAGCCTTGTGCTTTCACAGTACATTGTCGCTGAAGAAGCAGAGAGCCCTGAGGTTAGGTGACTCAACCACACAGCCCATAGGTAGGTGTATGAGTCTCTCTTCTGTGGCTGTGACAAAACATCACATCTGAAAGCAACTTAGAGAAGGATAAGGGAGATAAGACTCCATCATGGTTGAGGAGGCATGGCTGCAGGCAAGCATGGTGGCCAGAGCCGGAAGCAGAGACATCATAGCTCACCAATAAACATGGAGCAGCGTGCATGAACAGGGTGGGGCTCTACATTCTCAAAGCCCATCGGCCATGACTACTTCCTCCAGCAAAACTGCACCTCCCAAAGCTACCTAAACAAGACCAGCCAGGGATCAAGCATTCAAATGCCACCACCAAGGGGGATGTTTCTTGTTCCAAACACCAAAGATGAACCCAAAGCCGTGAATCCAGAGTCTTGGATTCTCTCACCCCGTCCCTTCTCTCTGTGAGGCTGGTACATGCACAGTTCAGTACCTATATCCCACAGTGGAAAAAGCTCTGAGCTGTTACGGGGGCCCATAACAGCTAGGAGCTCTACAGGTCACCTACTGATTTGCTGCCAAAACTAAGACTATGGGTGACATTCACGGTGCCCTGCAGCCTTCGAGCACTTAGGCGTGCACAGAAGGCAGCAGCTCTGTGCAAAGTCTCGTCACACCAGGGACAAAGCTATTTATATAATGCATAGCCCCATCCTGGCTGGAGGCCAGATGACCTGCCCTCCACCTCAGGAAAGCAGAGGTTTATTCTCCTTCTCAAAGATGCCCCAGGATTGTGCCAGTCACCAGCTCTCCTCACACTGGCTTGAGAACTGGGAAATGTCTTAAAATCTCTTGCAGAACCACGGTCTAAGGATCTGTGTGCTTCGAAGTCCCAGAGGTTTCCGCTTCCCGAAACAGAAGCCCAGCCACAGGGGCGCCGAGTCTCTTCCTCCACAATTCCCCATCTCCAAGTAGCAGAGGCAGGCTCTTCAAGTGGTAGCTGCCATTCTCTAATAAGAAGTTTGATTAGAAAAGAAAAAATACAAAGAAGGGAATGAAGACATTTTTCTTTAAGTACTTCTTGTACTGTCCAGGCTGTCTGGTGCCTGGATAGCTGCCAGGTTCAGTTTCTCATCAAGTGAATCTGATGTTGAGAAGTGAGATTTTGCAACATTTGTTTTTGGAGCTTAGGGCCACATTGTATTTACAGAGCAGGATTTCTGTCTGGGACATCTATTGGGTGCCTGCTGTGGACCAGCAATCTTGCCAGATACCTGAGGGCTGGCAACTGTGACAGCATCCCAGTAGCATGAGATAATGCACAGTGAGAAGGGACCATTCCTCCACGGGCTGTGGGCATTCTGAGGCAGATGAGTTGTCACTGGGCATATCGTGTCACTATCTGAAGAGCTCCTAAAGCCACCCTATTTCTCATCCCACCAGCAGCGTGTCTGTCTTTCATATTTGGCCATTCCAGTGTGTGTGGTGTGTGTTATGCTATCTTTCAAAGACACAAGACAGATCTCTCAATCCAGTTAGCTCTCAGGTGCTGGGATATCCATGGCTAATCCGGCAACCAGCATTCTCCTAAAAGCGTCAGTCTGCCCCACACTGAGATGCAGCTGGCCTCCTCTGTGGTCAGTCAGCCTGAAGCCAGGGATCCTGAGCTCCTTGGTGGACTGTGGGTGTCTGGTGGGTTTGCTGAAGGTGCTGCCTAACACCTACTGTCTCCTCTTCTCTTCCAGCGATTCACGAGTTCCCTACAGACCTGTTCTCCAACAAGGAGCGACAGCATGGTGCTGTCCTGCTACACATCCTCGGTGTAAGTGTCCTCAAGGGCCGGAAGCCACTACAGGAGCCTCATCTGTATAATGACCGTAGTATATAATGACTGTAGAACAGCTGTTCTCAACCTTCCTGATGCCGTGACATTTTAATACAGTTCCCCATGCTGTGGTGACCCCCCGACCATAAAATTATTTTGTTGCTGCTTCATGACTGTAATTTTGTTATCGTTGTGAGTCATAATGAAAATATCTGACACGCAACCCCTGAGATGGTTGCCCCTGAGGGGGTCGCAACTGTAGAGTGTCTGAGTGCTTATTTGATCCATGTGACAGTCTGGGAAGAAAATAGACACTAGGCTACCTTGTCCAACAAGAGGTTTTTCTTAACTGCCAGGTGTCACCTAGTGTCTCCACTCCCAGCACAAGGACATAGTTCTTTCCTGTGTCTCATTTTCTATTTTCATAAATTAGGGGTGATGGCCCCTGTGTACCCATCAGGGCTAGATGTCCACTGCATCAGACATGGTGCAGTCCACAGGTCCTCTGTAAATGCTTGCTGCCATAGCTCCTGTGATTGAGTTCCACTTTTCTCATTCTTCTTTACATTCAGATGAGATCCAGCACATTCAGGGCGGTTGGATTCATCGCCATCTCCATGTTCAGACAGAACCCTGATGGCAGGCAGTGGAGTTCAAGAGCAGCTTAAGTGGGAATAGGAAGTCAGGCCCTAAGTGTAGATTGCTGTTCTTGGACAGGACAAGTCCTAGCCCATGCCAGATTCCACCTCCCTACCTATTTTTGCAAAGGTTTGTTCATTTGTTTATTTATTTGAGATAGCCTCTTCTGTATGCTGTCTGACCTCAGACTTACTGTGTAGCTGAGGGTGACCACAAACCTCTGATCCACTCCCCACATCACCCACCCATTCTCTCACATGCGTCTCCCAAGTGCTGAGATTACAGGTGTCCAATTTATGTGGTACTGAGGATTAAACCTTGTGTATGCCAGGCAAGCAGTCTACTAAATGAGCTACAGCCCCAGCCCCTTCATGAGTAAAGTCTTTTATTAGAACACAGTCAGTCCATTCATTGCTGTGCTCTCGGTGGCTGGCCTCGAACTCGCAGAGATCACCTGCCCACCCCCCTCCTGAGTGCTGGGATTAAAGGCATGCGCCACCACTACCTGGCTTCTGTGGCTGCTTTTGGACTTCAGTGGCAGGACTGAAACGCTGCATCTGAGTACATGGTCTACAGAGCCCAAAACACTCTCTGGCCCCTGTGGGAACCAGTGGGAGATGCTGTTGAATGGTTGCCAGGAAGTGAGACTGGTCACAATTGGCTTTTTTTTTTATGTTTTTCTTCAAATCAGCCCCAGCAAATTTCCTCCTGCTTAGTAATAGGGCTGCCCAGTGCTGTCTGCTTATAAATTTAAATCCAGCCAACCGCTAGTCTTTTTCTAGACATAATTTAATTCTCTGACGGAGAACAAGAACAAGAAGATGACGAATGAGTGAAGTTGTGATTGGCACGATAAA
Source organism: Cricetulus griseus (assembly GCF_003668045.3). Classification (NCBI taxonomy): domain Eukaryota; kingdom Metazoa; phylum Chordata; class Mammalia; order Rodentia; family Cricetidae; genus Cricetulus; species Cricetulus griseus. Next base: position 103,822,502 of record NC_048598.1, on the reverse strand, counting down.
CCACTAATGAAAGTGGTGGTTAGAATGGGGACCGTGGGCAAATTTGAGCTGTGGGTCTGCTGTTATTCCTAGGATGGGGTTATTACCTTTCAGGCGCCCTGGTTTTCCATCCCCGGTTACTGGGGGATGCAAATTTGGCAGGTTTTCCCCATGTTCTGTGGCCCTGCCCTATGAACAAAACCTGAAAATTTGGGAATTTGGCAAGAAACCTGCAGAGTGGTAATTACCAAGGTAAGACTAGAGGACCGAACCCAAACCATTACTTGATTTTATGAATAAAGTTTTATTAGAACACATGCACACCCATTCCAGGGCTGCTTTGGTTTTGTAGAGACCATTTGACCTACATAGGCTAAAATATGACTCCCTCCCTACTTCATGTGTGTGTGTTAGTGGGTCTCTCTCTCTCTCTCTCTCTCTCTCTCTCTCTCTCTCTCTCTCTCTCTTTCTCTCTCTCTGTATGTGTTTGCGAGTCCATGTCTACACATGTCTACACATGCTCATACATGCTTATGGAGGCCAGAGTTCTATAACCAGTGTTTTGCTCAACTGGGTTTTACCTTATTTTTTGAGATAGCATCTCCCACTGAACCTGGGCTTACCAATTCAGCTAGACTGGTTGTTCAGCAAGCTCTGAGAGCTCTCCTGTCTCTACCTCCCCAGAGCTGGGGTTACATGTGTCACTGCGCCCACTTTTTACATAGGTGCTAGGGATCTGAACTCAGTTCCTTAGGTTTACACATGAAGCACTTTGCCAACTGAACTGTCTTCCCAGCTCCCCTCTTCTATTTTTGAAATAGGTTTTCACTATGTAGCCCAGGCTGGCCTGGAACTTTCGATTTTCCTACCTTAGTTTCCCGAGGACTGAGACTGTAGGCACGTGCCACCCTGCCCAGCTCCAAATCTGCATTTCTTACTCTGTGACAGTTCTAGGAGAAAGTACAGACCGGTGTGACCTGGATTTATGACTGTCTGCCTCTCAGCATTCTGTTTTCCCGTTTGAGGCCTCCGTTTCCTTGTCAGGGAGGATATGGAGAGAACAATTCTCCATTGCTGGGGCTTCCCGCGTGTGCTTCTGCCGGAAGCCTGGTGTGGGAACTTCACTGAAACCAGCTTTCCCTTCCCAGGCTCTCTACATGTTCTACGCCCTGGCCATCGTGTGTGATGACTTCTTTGTCCCGTCCCTAGAGAAGATCTGTGAGGTACGTGGAAGGACCTGGAACCCTCCCCCAAGCCCTTCGTGACTAGGAGCATCTGTTGTATAGATGACAAGGACAAGAAGGTTGGAATAGGACAGAAAGCACTCTGGTAGAGCAGACCATCATTTGGCTACCTAGTGCCACACCAAATCAATGTCAGTGATGGCATCCTATCCCAAAGCTCAGCAGAAGACATGGGCTCTGTGAAGTCACCCTCCAGGCCATCATACTCTAGAAAGAGAGGTGTTCAACATTCCTAATGCTTTGACACTTCAATACAGTTCCTCAGGTTGTGGTGACATTCCCCCCCCCAACCATAAAATTATTTTTGTTGCCACTTCATAGCTGTAATTTTGCTACTGTCATGAATCGTAATGTAAATATCTGCTATGGGACTCCAAGGGGTCGTGACCCATGGGTTGAGAACCACCATTCTAGGAGCCATGGGGTGTGAGCCAAATCTGGCCAGCCAGGAAACAGGCAAGCCTGTGGCTACATTGGCACATTTCCCACAAACCATAGGTGGCAGTCCCAGAGAGGATCTGTGCTCCCTAAGAGTTCCCCTGGGTGAACACTGAGCCATGGTGACAGGTGTCCCCGTGTACATAATGTTCTCACTCTAGCTATTCGGTTCCTTTGTTCCCCCTTTCCCATATGTAAGACCCCGAACTCCTGAGCTCTGCCTTGCTTGTAGCTTCTAATCAAGTGGAGGGGGGGATACTTTTATTTGCAGCACTTACCAAGTGCAGCCCTTTAGGGATTTGCCACTCCCACCCTATGAAGTCACCCAATTCTTTGAGGTCATATTTTCCAGATGGGGACAGATGCCTGCCCTCGTTTCAACTTGTTTCTTAGCACAACCAGGGGAGTGCTGCGTCACTGCACAGTAGGGAATGGCCGCTTTAGAACCTGGGTCCCCCATATTGTGAGCTTTCCCTCCAGACTCCTCCCTGCCCTCCCCCATGAATCATGGGAGATTAGTGCAGCAGGATGAAGGCTGGGGGACAGTGGTTCCCACAAGGATGCTGTGGCTGCTCTGGAAACTGCCCCCACCTAAGAAAAATTCAGCCATGGCCCTAACGTATGTGAGTTAGATCTTTGTCTCTCTGACAAGACACCTGACATAATAATTTAAGAAAGAAGATACTTACCTAGGCTCATGATTTCAGGGGTTTAAGTCAGCCAGCTACATTGTTTCTAGGCTGTGATGGGGCAGACACCATGGCAGTGAGGTTTGATAGAACAAAACTACTCCCCTCATGGTGGCCAGAAAGAGACACAGAGAGATGGGTGTTGAAGACAAATCACTACCCCAAGAACACACCCCTAGCAACCCACTTTTTTCTTTAGGTCCCACCTCCAAAAGTTTCCAGTGCTTTCAGATAATATCATCAAAACTATGACTCCATTGGTGACTTAATCCACTGATGAGGACGGAGCCCATATGATCCAGTCTCTTCCCAAAGCCCAGCTCTGAACACTGCTGCGCTGGGAACCAAGCCTTTAACCTAGGAGCCTTTTAGGAAATACCTTGTATCAGACTAATGTATGTGAGCACAGGCCACTCCCTGGGTGATAGCTTTGGAAACCCACAACAATAGGGTTGAGAGTAACCCATGGAAAGTCGGCTAGGGCTGCAAACATTGAGGGTGTCAGTGCATCAGGGTCGCCTGTGGCCTTAAGGACAGAGGGATGATTGAGGGTGTTGGTCTTAGTCCTCTTTAAGTTGCCTTTGATGACAAGGAAGCTAGAGGGAGAGGATGTCACTGTTGGGGAGAGGCCTAGGAAGACTTTTGAGAGGCGATGACGTTTGTCCAAGCTGGGGAAGTGGGGAGTATTTCCAGCAAGCACAGGGGAGAGAATTCTAGGAAGAATGATGTAGGCCAAGGCCAGGAGGTAACAGAAGAGCGGGCAGCATGGCCTCAATCCTGGAAAGGTGGCTGCAGATGCTAAGTGAGGCGCCTACCTCCTCTACAGACTTTTCTCTTTGGCGGCATTGAGGTGAGTGGACTTGGAAAGCAGAGCTATGTCCCTAGTCTGTATCAAGGCCAGAGCTCTGACCCTTTTATATCTAGCTGACCAATGGGGAGGAGATGCTGGACCCAACCTTCCTGCAGGGCTCCAGAGCCCAGACCACCTAGGGCTACCTAGGAGTTCCCTGTCTTCCATTTTGGATCAGATGATGGGCCTCAATGGCCGGAATGTGGCCTTGCTGAGCACCATGGACTCTTACAAAAAGCTCCTAGCCTTGTCCCATGCCAGCTTAATCCTGGAGACAGGCCCTCTGGGTGTCTGAGACTCTGTCTAGATGCTGGGCTTGCCACAGAGAAGCATCCAGAATGTAGGAAGCAGGCATGTATTAGGGTTCAGATCCCACAGCCTTGGGACAGCTTCTAGACCCTTATTGTGTACCAGTGCATACTCCACCCTGATCTAGGCTCTAGGGACCCACAGGTGGCAAATGCCAGCTTGGCCTTCATGGTCCAGAGGGAAGGTAAGTGTGTGTACTACAAGGCAAAGCCTTGCGACAGTATCTGTTTCTATGAGGCATCTGAGAGGGTGTGGCTGCCTCTACAATTGTGGGGAAGACTTCTTCAAGTGTCATCAACAGGGATCTAGAAGTGTAGAAAATGAAGAGAAAACAGATGGGCATGGGAGAGAGTTGAAGTCTGGCAGAAGGCATAGGGTATGTGCTTCAGGAGAAGAGGCTACGGCTGCAGAGCTGGGCTCAGAGCAGTACTGTGCCCCTGAGAGCTGTCTGCTGCCTACCAGCCCAGTGACTGTGTCCAACCCACCCTTGACACACCCAGCCCCAGTTACCTGTGTTCTCTCTTGTTTCAGAAACTTCATCTGAGTGAAGATGTGGCTGGTGCCACCTTCATGGCTGCAGGAAGCTCAACACCAGAGCTGTTTGCTTCTGTCATTGGTAAGGACAGCAGGCAGCTAGGACACAGTGCAGAGAGAGCCGGGGTTTGTTGTGGGCCGTTTACCAGCTCTGAGACTCAGTTTCCCCGCCTGTAAACCCAAGGAGTCAGAGGTCAGGAAGTAGGTGGGTGGTTTCTTAGAGTATGGGGTTCTAATGGGTACTGGGCTTCTTATGAGATGAATATGCTCTAAAATTAGATTATGACTTTTGTTGTAAAAAATATGTGGTTCTGCCAAACTGCTGGACTGCGTCACTAGACATGTTAATTATGCCTCAATACAGTTATTTAAAAACATGGGCTCTGGTCATTGAGATGGCTCAGCCAGTAAAAGTGCTTGGCCTGCAAGCCTGAAGACTTGATTTTAATCACCTAAACCAAAGGAGAGAACCCACCACTGAAAAATGTCCTCTGACTGCCACACATGTGTCAACACACACACACACACACACACACACACACACACACACACACACACACACACACACCATACCTATGATAATGATGATGAAGAGGAGGGTGCATTTACTTTGATTTAATAGCAAAGCGTAAGTCCATAGGAGGAGCAGCTTCCTAGGGCTCCACTGTCTGGCTTAGCCATTGTCTTTTTCTCATTCCAGGTGTGTTCATCACCCATGGAGATGTTGGTGTGGGGACTATTGTGGGCTCTGCTGTGTTTAACATCCTATGTATCATTGGAGTATGTGGACTCTTTGCTGGACAGGTCAGTGGATTTTTTTCTTTGCCTGCCTGACCAGTAGTACCCTGTAGGGTGAGCTTCTGAGATGCTTGGAGTAGCAATGAGGACACCCTGATGAGGCTAGCCATACCACTTATCTACGTTGACCTCCAAACCCATGTCCTCCCCATACAGTGGCCTTGACACTCCTCCCCTTCCAACAGCTTGAGAGCCTGAAAGGCTAGAGCCATGTTTGGGGACCTGACCAGTTTATGGTGGGCATTTATGCAACAGCAGCAGCTACTTAGGAAGGATCTCCTTGGACCCTGGTTGGAGCCATCTGGGCTGCTTGCCTACAGGCACAAGGCTAGCTGCGGTCAGAACCCATTTGATACTAGGTCAAGAGTCTCAGGGAATGTTAGGTTTGCCTTTCAGTGGGAGATCATGGCAAGGCCCTACCTTGCTCGGGATGACAGAGATAGGCAGCTGATGGGCATGGTGATGCTTTTTATCTCAATATTAATGGCCAGTTCTTGCTATGGCATGTGCCTGGCCACTACCACAGAGCAGAACAGTTTCTGGGTTCCCTACACCTGAGAACTTTACTTGGTTCTGTTGTCTTTACAAGCTGTAGCCATGAACTAGAGGTAACTGGGAAGCCACCCCAAGGCCTTCCTCTCTCTGGGCAGCTGGCCCCATTCCCAGCCTTTAGGCAAGAGCAGCTGATAACTTCTCTCTGACCTGGCAGGTGGTGCGGTTGACATGGTGGGCTGTGTGCCGTGACTCTGTGTATTACACACTCTCTGTCGTCGTGCTCATTGCGGTGAGTCACCCCAAACACCCCCAAGTGTTGGGTGGCCAGGGCCTCGTGAAGGCACATGTGCCTGCCTGTCTGTTCTTGACCCTATGACAAGAGAGGTCACAGCACCAACAGTGGAATGTGTTAACCCCACTCTCAGTGTTCACACTGGCCCCTCACACCTCTTCCCACACTGTGCCTCCCTTTCTAAAGACCTCAGCCTTGGGATTAAATCCAGGAGCATTTTGATGATGAAAAGCCTTGGACAAAACAAAATATAAAGTGGAAGTTCAAGCATGTGCTCACATGAGGCTCTTCCGACACTGAAACCCACCCACTCTTCAGACCGACTTCTAGGAAACAGGCTTCAAGCTGGGCAGTAAACCTAGATACTCAGGCACAGTGGCTGGAGGATCACCAGCAACACCAACCTCGGCAATTTGGGACAACTATATCTCAAAATAAAAACTATAAGAATGTGCAGATGCAGCTCAGGGGCCGAGTGCTAGCCTAGCGTGTGAAAGAAAGGACCTGTATTCAGTTAATAGGAAGAAGCAGGTTTCTGGGTTCTGTGACACTGCAGAGCGGGAGAGGGCTACCTCAAAGCCATCACTGGGCAGCTGGGAGCTGGGGACAAGAAAAAGGGTGAAAAGGCAGAGGTGTCAAAAGAGGACCCCAAGCAAGTTAGTGTGGAATGTGTCCCCTCAGGCCCCAAGAGCTGGGATGGCATTGTGGCCCAAACAGTAAAGTGCACTATCATGTCTGTGCCATCCATAGGGGTGCAGTTTAGGTTTTTATAGCAGTGCACAAGGGCAGATGCCTGTGGCATGATGGATTTCAAGGAAATGTGTGACAGTTTTCTATCTTTCCAGACCCAGGGGTATGACTACCCTTATATTAGTTATCTACTACTTTGTAACAAAATTCCTCCAGAGCTGGGCATGGGTGGGGCACACCTGCAGTCAAGGACCAGAGATAAAGTACCTGAGAAGCTAAGGCAAGAGAAATGTGAGTCCAAAGCCAGTTTTGGCTATTTTAGTAAGATACTGTCAAAAAGAAAGAAAGAAAGGAAGAAAGAAAGAAAGAAAGAAAGAAAGAAAGAAAGAAAGAAAGAAAGAAAGAAAGAAAGAAAGAAAGACATTCCCCAAACCTAACAGCTTAAGACAGCAACCATTGACCCCTTGAGTGAGAAATCTGGGGGTGTCTGAACTAGGAAGAGAAATGGTCTCAGGTCACACATTCAGGTGAGCACCCTCTTCAGGAACACTCTGGTAGCTGTCAACTAACCTCAAGGCTTAGCAGGTCATCCCACAGTGGGCAGTGTAGTTTGCGAAGCACCTGCCTTATTATAAAAGTGAGGAGGTGAGAAGGTCAGGTTACAAAAAGGCTGTGGCTTCCACCTTAGAAATGGCCAGAGGCAAGTCAGCAGCTCCTCCTCCCCATGTTCAGAGAGAGCATAGGTATCAGTGAGATGACTGAGGCCAGCTCCAAAACTGCCCTCCACACTCAGAAAATGACATAGATAGGGGAAACAAGATAGCTATGTGAGATTTCAAAAAATAAATCCACAGTATACTAAATAAACCATAAATGGGCAATAAAAATAACTCATAAAATACTGACGTTCTTTTGGTAATCATTTTGGCAGAAAGTCACTGGAATATCCAATGATGTCATCTGCTGCCCATCCAGAAACTCTCCCAGCCCACTACTGCAAAGGCAGACTGGTGCCAGTGTTTGAGTGGTACTCTTCTCCCCGCTGTGAAGTGATTTCCCAGACAATGAATTATTCCTCATAAAACTCTAAAATGACCAAGGAACATTCTTCAGTTTTCATAAGAATAAATTTTCCTAGTTGTGAATTAAATATCCACTTTAAACACTTGGATTTATACAATAGAGTCAAAGTCACGGTCGTGATTTTTCTACTACCTAAATATTTGTTGTAATGTATTTACTATCTTTGTTATACATTTTGTATTTCTCATCCCAAATGTGAAAAAACTTCACAGTGTAGAACTGTCTCCATGTCTTATTCACATCACATTCTTGCTGTCATTGCCTATAAATGCCAGTAGCCCTCCTTTGAGTATATAAGCTAAAACTGTCCTCATAAAAGCTTCTCAGATCCTTCCTCTCCCTATGTTGAGTGACCTTCCTCAGAGCCTTGGGTCCAAAAGGCTCCCAATGATGTCTGGCTAGGGAGTTTGAAGTGGCTTCCTAAAGCAGGGCCTGTGTGTGCTGCCCATTGCAACCAACAGTAGACCCCAGCCTAGACAAAGCCCCCAGCCTCTCCTGGTACCATATATAGGGACCCTTTTGTTTTCATGGTCAGGTTGCTGGGAGCATCCCTGCCGCCTCCTCCTACACTGGACTAAACCCCCTGCCTTGGCCACAGAGCATCCTTCATTTGTGTCTTGTCCCAGGGATGCTGGATAGGAGGTGTGTTAGTTGGGGTTGTGAGAAAAAAGAACCAATAGGAGACTGATGGGGTGATAGGATAGATTGAGAGGTGGATGGATGGACTGATGGATGGGAGGATAGATGAATGGATGGATGGACTGATGGACTGATGGATGAAGGATAGATGGATGGATGGATGGATGGATTGATGGACTGATGGATGGAAGGATGGATGAATGGATGGATGGACTGATGGATGGGAGGATAGATGAATGGATGGATAGAGATGTATTGGGGTCAAGTGATCTTGATCATGCCACCTGCAAGCTGAAGACCCAGGGAACTCAGTAACATAACCCAATTGTAAGCTAAAGGCTTGAGAAACCATGATGCCACTGGCGTGAGTTATAGAGTTAACAAGCTGGAAAACATGGAAGAAGAAATGGGGTCATTTTTACCATCCTCTGGCCTTTTTATTGAGTCCTCAGCTAATTCAGTGGTATCTACTCATAGTGAGGAAGGGTAGATCTTCCTTTCTCAGCCCACTGATTCTAACGCCAGTCCCTTCCATGAACACTCTCACAGACATACCAGAAATAATACTCTACAAACTATCTGGGTATCCCTGAAGCCAGGCAAGTTGACACTTAAGATTAGCCTATGTGCTGAATGACGTCATTGTCCATCTACCACTTATCTGTGTAGACACAGGTGTATAGCTGTCTTCTCTGCATTCTCTTGAATTTTAGCAACTCTGTTCTTGTAGCAAGGGAAGCTCCTGCCAGGTCTGCCCCAGCAACACAGGCCGCCTCTTGGGATGACCACACTGAGCTGGTGGGCAGGAGCACATGCATGTTGCATCTCAGCTGCTGTAAGTTCCCACTAAGGAAAGGTCACCTTCTATGGTTGAGCAACTGGGAAATGCAGAGATCAAAGGCCAGGTTAGATCCAGGTGCTTTGGAGCCTGCACTTTTCTTCCAGTGGACTAAGTGTATCCCTTTGTTCCCTTTGCTTTCTAGTTCATATACGATGAGGAAATTGTGTGGTAAGTTTTTAACATTTTTGTTGTTAACTGCCAGTATCTGGGTATGTTGGGTTGCCAAATCACTTTCAGATTTATTTTTGCAAACAGAGATTTGCTAGCTTATGGAAGTGATGGGGCTGTCATTCTAAGTGGCCTTGCCTTTGTCCTATTAGAGTGACAAGAATCGTTTCCTCCAAGGTTCCTGCCCAGCCTACTATCAAGATGCATGTAAAACTAAATTAATGAGGGCAGTCATACTTTACACGAAGATAAACAAGAATGAGAAAGGATCTGGTCATGGGTCAGTTTATGGGGGAGAGGTATCAGAGGTGCCCTGGCAAGGCAGTGAATAAAGGGTCTCAGATGGCACCAAGACAAAGGCATGCCACGAAGATCCCTCCCTTGTGACTTGTAGAGTAATCAAGCTCAGGGGACTTAAAGGTCTTACTATAAAAACCACGGAGCTGGTAAATACCTGCTTCACAAGCAGTGGGGATCTGAGTTCAGATCCCCAGCACCCACATAAAAAGCCAGGTTTGGGGACACACATCCTAATCCCAGCACTGGCGAGGTGGAGACAGGAGATCCCTGAGGAGTTCTCTGCCATCCTGTCTGGCCAAATCAGTAAGCTCCAGTATCAGTAAGAGAGCCTGTCTCAAAAGTTAGGTGGAGAATGATTGGGGGAGACCCCCGTGTGGGTGTGCATTTATATGTACACATATGTGCACATGTACATACATATATCACATACATACACATCAAAACTAGCAAATTTAAAAAAATAATTTTTACAAGAAAATACTTTGTGACGTGGAATAGGAATTGACTTTCTTTTTTAATTTTTCTTTTTAATTTTTGGAATTGACTTTCTTGAATGAGATTCATACAGTACGAACCTATTCTGAGACTAGGTTGATTCTTCTACCTACTCCGTGGGGTTTGTTGGCATCTCAGTTTGTATGCCACACAATTGCCTGGTCATTGGCATGGTCCACAATAAGCATCCTATAGGTGACAACTTCTGAGAACACATTCAGATGGCCGCTGAGAAGAGCAATTGCTTGACAAGAGTAGCTTCATTCCCAGTACCCAGAAAGCCCTGGTTAAAGGCCACTCCTAGTCTCATTTCTTTAGCTGTGGATGGGTTGTGATGGTCATACTAAGATGATCTGTCTGTCCATTTCAGGTCTGTGAGCTGCATATTAACAAGGGATGGGCTCCCAAGATGACTGGCCAAGCCCAGTGTGCACACTGTCAGAGAAGCAAAAGCTGTGTGGCTTCTCATGTTTATGGTCACAGATATAACCTCACTCTCCACACACATAGCTTGTGGGGTTGGGCTGTATCCACAAGACAGCAGCAATAGAATTTTCCCAAAAGACAATAACCCCAGAGGCTTCTATGCCCCATCATGCCCCATGCCCAGGGACTGGGCCTTTTCCTGCCTGCTCCCATAGCCTCTCTGGTCCCTGAACAGACTCCTGAGTGGGCAGGCCTAGGTTCTCTTAAGGTTAAGGCCATGGGATTTGTCATCTGGGGGTGGAGCTCTCCTGAGTCCTGTAGACCACTATGATTGAGAAGACCCAAGCCCAGCCTTCTCTCAGTTACCAGGAGGACTGTCAATGATTAAACAGCCCTATTCTGGGGTGTCCCACCTGAGTCCCTGGGACGGAAAAATGACGGTATCCCAACTGGCCACTAAGCTTGACCATGCAGCCCCCACCTGTGGGAACCATGGCTTCCTGCACTCTAACCACACTCTCCTTTATCTCTCCAAGGTGGGAAGGCCTCGTGCTCATCATCTTGTACGTGTTTTATATCCTTATCATGAAGTAAGTGGCCTCTCCCCTTCCTCAGGACATGGAGGTACCTTTCCCTCCATATCCCAATCAAGTCTTTGGTCAGAACAGGCAATGTCCTCCATCCCATCTTCCAGTTCCTTTGGGGCAACCTTCATTCTCTAGTGACATCATTCAGGACATCTAGGGTGGGGATCTGGCTCAGACAGGTTAGGGGACAATGCTGGGTGGCTGATGAAGGGCAGATTCACTCCAAAAATGAATCCCCAGCAAGGAAGGAGCAGTGTCCCTGCCTGCCCTGGGCAACTCCTCTGGCCCCAGGGTAACCAGCCTTTTGCTGTTTCGATAAGTCTAGTAATAATACCATTCTCAAAAGTCCCATCAACTTAACCTCTGCCCCACACTTTAGCAAATGCCACTTGTCAGGGCCACTGCTGATCCCAGCAACAGAGCTCCACTCGTAATCCTGGGACTACAAGCACTGTGTTTTGGGTTAAGAAACCTTAACCACTTGGAAACTGCCTCAGTCTGAACCAACTTAAAACTACCAATGAGGAAGACTAGACAGCCACAAAGATGACATTCTGACACTTGATTCAGTATGGATAAACCTTTAAAAGCTCACCACAAAGAAGCAATCATTCCCAAAAGACCAATATTATATATAATTCAGCATTCTCATGGTTCCCAAAGGGTCAAGTCCGTGGAGACACATAGATTAGAGGCTGGAGTGGTGGAGAGTGATTAGTGGGTGCTGGCTTGCTGTTGGAATGATTAAAAAGTTGGAGAATTTTATTAATAATGATTGTATAATAATAATTTTAATCAATATCACCAAAGCGTGTTCTTAGAACATAGGAAATATCTATAGTGATAAATTATATATATATATATAAACATACAATACATATGTATGTATGTACATTTGTATATATATAATTCTACCCAAAACATAACTATTTATGAATATTCATGAGCCTAGCTACTTGCAGGTTTCACTTCTCTCATGTAACTAAAGAGAAAGACAACATCACAGGTGTTATGAGGGTCCTCGCCTTTATGTAAAACACAGTATTATGTAAATATTTCACAAACCATATTTTCTAAAGTGGAAGATTAAAGTGTCCAGCGGCACGAGAATTCTCCAGTGACTGCCCATCAACAGCTTATAGCCAACAGAGAGGCTTAGAGATGGAGATCCCCTCTTCTCTCGGGATGTCTGTGTTGACACAGGAGGTAGATGGTCACCAAATACCCCACTTGAGCAACAGTTGTTTTCTGGGGAGGGAAAAGGCATGGTGGTGATGCTGCCTTGGAGCCCATCCTGTCGGTTGGGCTGAATGGCTTTTATGAGGATAAGCTTGCAAGAGGCATTAAATGCCTTGGCTGTAAGGCCTCTGACACCCCCAGGAGGGCACTATAGCTCAATAGAAACAGGTGTCTCTAAACTGTACATGATCCCAACGTTCCTGCCAAGAAACCCCTCCAGCTCAGTTGGAAAGCCTCCCGGGTTACCATCCATGCCCTGCACCCTGTGACTGTGTGCCTGGTGCCCCACCCACCTGGTAGCGTGCAACCCCTTCACTGCTCTGACCCCCTCCCTTACCCGACTCACAGGTACAATATGAAGATGCAGACGTTTTTCACAACCAAACAAAAGAGCATTGCAAATGGTAACCCAGTCAGCAGCGAGCTGGAAGATGGTAATGACCTCTATGATGGTAGCTATGACGACCCTTCTGTGCCATTGCTGGGGCAAGGTAAGGCTGAGCAGACAGGAGCTGTGGACCCTTATGGGAGCCACTCTTCAGACACACACACACACACACACACACACACACTCACACACACACACACACACACACACACACACACACACACACACACTGCCCTGTTACCATCAACCTTTAGTCACGCACACCCCAAGTGAGGAAAGAAGACCCACATTTGAGATATTGCTCAGATTGACAGTCACTTAGATGAGAAAGGATAGAAGGGAGAAATTCCCATAAAAGAAAAAAATACATGAATTAAATCATAGAAATCTTCCCATGCTTCCAGAGGCAGGTGGGAAACCTAACTGACTTTAGAGATGCAATGTTGTTGCCCAAGAGAACAGTCTAGAATAGGAAACTTAAGTGACAGAACCCAGGCCTCCCTATGCATCTCAAGTGCTAGGCCCTGTCCCTGAAAAATCCATCCTAGAAAGTGTCACCTCCTATGCTTGCAAACACTTGCCTGAAGGGGCAGACTCGGAGCTTCACAGGCAGCCCGGCCCAACCCAGAAGCCTGCTTGGAGGTCTATTCCTGAAAACAGCCTCATTGCCCTAGCTCCTCTGGGACCCTGGAGCCTCTGGACCAAGGTCCTGTATTCTTGGTCACAGCCTTTGAATTGTCTTGATCTAGTGCTACTTCTTTGGAAATATCCTCAATTCTCAATAATCCAGCTAGTTGTCAAGTCACCCCCACCATGGGACAGCTGCCCATCCAGATCAGCATTAAAGCCTGAAAGGCACTTGTGTTAGGAAAAAAGGAAATCCAGGGCTATGTGGCATCCTTGGTCCTCTCTGGGCATCCTCCATATTTATTCCTCAATGGCCCAGGCAAGACTCCATGTTTCATAGGGACCTTTAACTTGCTTGTCGTATCATAAGTGGCTGGTCTCAGAGGCTCTCCTTGCCTGTGGTGGTAGCTAAGGAATCTGTGATCTTCAGTAGCCTCTGTCCCAGGCAGAGCAAGACCGAGTTTCCTCTCAGATGCATTTTGCACAAGAGTCCTCCTGTCCTGTCTTGGGTTTTCCCAAGAGGAAGGCACTTGTTACCGATGCTCTGCTGAGTCACACATCTTTCTGTGTGAAAGGAGGAAACCCACTGAGACAAGAGAGGGACTTCAGTTTTGGGAGACCCCACTCTAGCCACTGGAGACACATCCATGAGGGGCAGAACCAAGGAAGGCTATATCGTGGAGATGAAGGTGTTACACATGGCATTTCATAAATTCCCAGCAGGCAGCACAGGGGGAGGCTCCAACATTGGCCATGGTTTGGTATTTAACCTCCATAGTCACAGGGACTCTGGAGTACCCATTGCAGGTCCCAATGTCTGGCAGGAGAGAGGCTGCCCTGCTCAGCACATAAGTGCTACCAGAAGGTCCTTTGGACCTTGAGAGCAAAGAAGAAAGATCTGAGTGGAGAATCAGTATGTGCCCACTTCCTGTGTGTCCTGAGGCTGGTAGTGAATGCCCAACCCCAGTGCCCTGTGAGAGCCACTCCTCCCATGTATGGGATCCTCAGCTCTAACTTTTCCAGGAAGGCCGGGCTCCCCAAGCCTGCTGCCTGAGTGCACGGCCCTTTTCTGGAGCTCTGGGGTGACTCTCCATACCTTTTGTGCCCAAAGACATTAGGACTTCGTGGATTTAACACCACCATCACTATGTCCAGGGTAGCTTCTAGAAAGTTGGAAGACTGGACACAGAGCTGTCCCAGATACTGGGACTGAGGGAAAAGCAAGTGTCTTATCCCTTATTAAATAGATGCATTTATAGGTGAGGTCCTGGGAGGAAAGGATCCCAGAGGGTTGGATAATGAGCCTGGGCCTTGATTTCTGGGTTTGGAGGGGTCTCCGCCTAGATGTGTGCACTCAGGGGCTGCATCCAGTCTTTACTTTCCCCAGAAGACACTCCCTGGGCCTATTTGCAAGTAGCTACAGAATAATTTCCGCTGGATAGAGTGGGAGGAAGAGATCCCAGTGACACCCCAGGCCTGAGATGACCAGGACTTCCCACTTTGGTTGTCTAACAATGTTGCCACTGCAGGAGATAACATTACTTCCTTTCCCCCATCCTCAGCCTCCTGGCAGGTGGCTCTCCAACCACACCACAGAAAAGGATGTCTGTATTGCCTCATGACGTTTCCAAGAGTCCCTTAGGCTGGGCTTGTAGCTCAATGATAGGATGCCTGCCTGGCACGCTCAAGCCTCTAGGGAGAATAAGTAGGAAATAAACTGTTCACCCCAACCTACATTTCTCATATAAAATCTAAAGCTTGAAGCTTGGCTTCTTTGTAGGAGAAGCAGGAAGAAGCCCTTTTGTACTTAAATATTCTTAGATACCATGTATCTCAGGTCACTGCTTCAGCATTCTGACTGGTTCCCTGGGGGCCTTGTCCACAGTCTTGAAGCAAGGTCTACCTGGTCACTGGGTGCCATATTGGATGAAGCTGACGTAGCTCAGAGAGCTCCCCGGGGGACCTTCCAAGCTGCCCTGGTGTTAGACACAACCTAAGTTTAGAAGGAGACAGGAGGGGGGATGCTGAGCCTTGGGTGGAATTGCCAGGAAAACATCTTGCGGCTGAGTGCCCCTTTGCCTACCACTCTTAGCTTGGGCATGATGGGGGACAAGTCCTGGCTCCTGCCTCACGGGCTCCACAGGCTTTTGAGACCAAGTGTTCTGCACTGGGTATCTGGAATGAGGCTGGGGTGCAGTACCTGCTACAGGGGCTTGCTGGTGCCCCTCCCTCTGGCAGCCCAGAGCACCGAGGCTCCCTGTGGAAGGAGCCTGCTACTAACCCCCTCCTTCATGTAACCCTGGCAACCCTACCACCAGCAAGAGCTCTGCCCCCAGATTCTGCCGCCGCACGCTAACCCACCTGTGGCCATCTGTGCCAGCCTCTGTGTCCTTAACTCTTCTTCTAAATTGTAAGTAATCTGCTCGCATCCTGGCCATAACACACGCTTTTAAGCAATAAACACAATCCATGAGCCAAGCCCCACACTGTCTGCCTCTGTGGAGGTTAGTGTCCAACTTGGACAGGCACATGGGCCTCCAGCTGTTTCTAATTCACCTGCCTCCTGTCTGCTGAGCCTTGCTGCCTGTGTGGGGTGTAGTGTCTTTGCCGGGCGGGACGGAGCGGGGTGGGGCAGGGCGGCTGTTTGCTGTGCATTTTGTGCGTTTTTATACCATTAACTTCTGCATGAGTTTGCCCTCTGGACCTACTCCTTAGTCACTCAACTCTTCACACGGGACGCCACAGAATCTGGTAATGGGTGTGGAGGAACATCCTACCTGTTTTCTTAGCATATTTTAGGATATGCTATTTGCTTCAGGATGCTGTGTTCATGAGTGGTTTGATTATTTTCCCTGGTACCTGGAGGGTCATGCCAAGCTCCTGTGGACACCAGCACAGGACTAGTCCTTATGTTCTATCTCCTAAGGGAAAAACAAGAGTTGGAGAGGGCAGCCAACCACTTGGAGGGTGTCAAAGTTCATCTAAGATACTGGTCCCAGACAGCAGCATGTCCTCAGACAAACAGACTCCCTCTAAGACCCCTGATGTCTAGCCTAGGGCCTAGGATCAAACCTTTAACAAACTTGCTTGCCTTCTGGGAAACAAAATTGGAAGCAGGCACCCTAACATCAGTGAAAATAGCTCACTCCAAGACAGAGCAGAGGACCCCAGGGAAGGTTACAGTGATGCTGTCCTCTGTTTCCTAGCATTCTCCACTCCAAAAGACCCTTACTGACTTAGAAAGTTTTATCCAAGTGTCTGGAAATCAAGGTGGTGGTGGTGGTAGCCATGTGTTGGTCATGAGTGACAGGTGCAGGGAACTGTCTGTGGCATAGGTAGGTTGTCCCAGTGAGTCCTAGCCAAGACACTGAAAGACCCTTGCAGTCAGCCAAGACTGAACCGCAGAAAAGAGGAATCTGAGAGAGCCAGGCACCAACTATCAAGGGGCCAGGTGTAGCACACAGTTAGCAGGGCACCTGCCTCGTCGGTCTAACCTACTGAGTCATGGGTATTTCTGAAGTAAGCCACACTTTCAAGGGAGGCGCTGAAGCCAGGTCTCTGACCTCAGAGTAGCTGCCAGCTGCCAAGCATAGCCCCCAAGATGTTGGCCATGAGGAGAAATTAGCTCCTATCACTAGAGCACTGTCCTCTAAGGAGTCAACACTGATCATGGGGTGTGGTCTACAGTAAAGGAGAAACCTCCCTATGGCAAGACCCCCGTGGTGATGGTAGATGAGATTCTGAGCTCCAGCCCTCCCAAGTTCACCTTCCCTGAGGCCGGCCTGCGCATCATGATCACCAACAAGTTTGGACCCAGGACCCGACTACGGATGGCCAGCAGGATCATAATTAATGAGGTAAGTTAACCCATGACTCAGGTACAACCTGTAACCCTCAGACAGCACATGGCGAAGAGCAGCTAAGAATGCAACCAACACAAATTGTAACCTTGCTCAAAACATGATTTTTTTTTTTTTTTTGTAACTCAGTTTGTATAGTTCTCAAGCATGAACTTTGCAGATTACAAGACCATGTTGCAGGGTCAAAAGATTGAGCACACTGGCTAGCCAGAAAATGAGTGGCCTTGCATGGCTCTAGCAGTTCCACTGCCCTATCCCTTAGGACTCTTCCTGGAGTCTCTGGCCTGAGAGGAAGGAAGGGTGGGGGCCAGCAGAGGCGAGCCATGGGAGTTTAAGCAGAAAGTGGAGGAGCCCCACGCCTGAGGTATTTCACTATTTGTCAGTTGCTAGAATTGAGCTAATTAGGGAAAGGGGAACCTGCAGTATGGGAGGTTTCTTCACAGTGTTAATTGGAGAACCAAGCATGAACACATTCCTGTTCTCTGTGGACTATGACCCTTGAAGAATCTCCAGGTGTCTTAGTGTTTTCTTGCTGTGCACCATGACCAAGGCAATTTATAAAAGGAAGCATTTAATTGGAGGCTCGCTTACAGTTTCAGAAGGTTAGTCCATCATCCTGGCAGGGCGTGTGGCAGAAGGCAGGCAGGCATGGTGCAGGAGAAGCAGCTGAGAGCTTACATCCAATCCACAAGTTGCAGGGTAGCAGGTGCCAGGCAGAAGGAGGGAGACAGACAGAGACAGACTAGGCCTGGTGTGGGCTTCTTAAACAGCCATATTTATTTATTTATTTATTTATTTATTTTGCCATGGGTCACAAGTCACAGCATAACGGGGGAAGGGGCTCCTGGAGGCAGATTCCCTCCTAACACAGCAGGGGATTGAACAGCTTGAAGGGGTGGGGGGAACCCAGCTCCAAAGTCCCCCCACCCAGCACTTTTCTTTAAGGCTTCTACATTCTTGGGGTCAAAGCTCACCCCCAGTGATACTTTGGGATCAAAGCCCATCTCCAAAGCCCACACCTCCTGCAACAAAGCCACAACTCTTAATCTTTCCCAAGCAATCCCACTTACTGGGCACCAAGCATTCAAACACATGAGTCTATGGGGGCCATTGGCCTTCCAACCACCACGCTGGTGTTCTGGGTGTCTCCTCATAGGAAAAAAGCCGTCATAACTTGTTTATCACCCAACCAGACTGCAAAGATAATACGGTGTATTGCTCAGCAGCTTAGCCTGTTTCCAGGCCTTGTTTTCTAAGTGCATTGTAGGACTTGTCGGCCTCTTTTTCAGAAACATGCAGCGGTCCAAGGACCGAGGCAGTGGGACTAAGCACATGGTGTCTGCAAAAGCATGATTTCCCAGTGACTTAAGGTTCTCTCTTTGGGACACTTGTGCATTGATTTATGGTTCAATGTGTGTCATATTGTGGAAAGTACATTAAGCAAGAGAAATGCCTTTCTGGGCTTTAAATCATCCTGGTCTATATTAGTGAAATTTATTTCAGGGAAATTGTATAGAATTCTGCCCAGCTGTCATAAGCATGAAAATACTATCCACAGGTTGCTGCAGGGAGTGTGGGAAATAACCCTGGAAGATTGGGGCAATGGCTTTACAGTGTCTTTTATCACACATGGACTCAAATGTTGGTTTGTTTGAGAAATCTAGGCTGGTCCTGACTTCACGATGTGGTCCAGGCTGGCCTGGAACTCAGGATCCTTGGGCTGGGTTTACAAGTGTACCACACCAGGCTGGAGTGGCGGGTTTTGATGAGCTAGTGAATACCAGTTGTTGGGACCACAAATGTTTTCAGCTGCTGGGGTTTCCCTGCTCTGTAAGGCAGCCTGAGAGCCACAGAGGCTGGACCCAAGAGAAAGGAAGTGAGTTCTAATCTCACTCCTTCCACTAAATTTTTCAATCTCCTTGGCCTCCCTTCCTGTCTGAGGTTCCTAGACAGGATGCTTCCAGCCTTAAAATTTTCATTAGAGAATTGCACCTGAGGCCTAAGCACAGTCATCATAGGATGGAAAAGTGCAGAACAAAACCCACAAAATATCCAGGTTCAAACTTATGTATTGAGACGCTCTGAGGAAAGAGCTTGGTCAGTAAGGTTCTTGTCTCGAAAGCATAAAGACCTGAGTTCAATCCTCGGAGCCCACCCTTAAAAAGCCAGGCCTGTTGGCATGTACTTGCAATCCCAACACTGAGGTTCCATTTCAAATAGAAACAGCAGACAGCTCTTGAGGTTAAGCCATTGTCCTCCACATGGGTGGTCACCTGTTGCATGCACACTTACACATTTATACTTGGATATACACACCTGCATCTGTATGTACACATGTAAACACACTCACAGTCATCCACACATGCCTGTATGCACATATGTGACACTGTGGTCTCTTTTCCTCAGTCATTTTAAAGATTGTTTTTTAATTTTTATTTTTAATTATGCACATGTGTGGGGGTGGAGTGTTATCCTTCATTGATTCTGCAAAGCCAGAACTATAAACCTCCCCCAATCATCACCTTCATCCTACTGTGGATCGATGGGCCTGTTTTATAATTCTGTCTCTGTGGAAATAGGTCTTTTCATATTTAGTTTTGTTTGTTTGGGGCTTCATGGGTGGCTTTGCATTTAATCCCAGCTAACTAACCAAATATTTCGTGTCTAGGCCTGACTGTCAGACAAAGGCCCCTTTGCTTTTTTTGGTGGGCTAAGTGTTAAGGACTGCTTGTGGAAAAAAGTTGAGAAGTACCCCTCATCCCAACACCCAAGCACGTGCGCACACACACACACACGCACACAGTTTTTCAAGGTTTAGGAGTCTGTCTCAAACCTACATGAAGACAGCTCAGCAGCCTGCAGAGCAAGGTGAACCTTCATTGTGAGTGGTAATGACCCCCCATGAGACCACCAGGATGGGTTCTGGGCACCCCATTATGGAAGTTTGCTGAGGGCCACAGCTCTGTCCCCAAGTCTCTTACTGAAGTGGTAGGGAAGACTTGAAGGTTACTGTGGAACAGCTATGACCCACGGGGCTGATCTATAAGCCATGACTGGGAACAAGGTGAAGAGAGCTGAATGGAGATAGGTTCTAGAGAATATGAGGCCTGACGTTTCTTCATTTTTTTTCTTTTCTTTTTTTCTGTTAAGATGGGGTTTCTTATAGCCCAAACTGACCTCAAACTTACTAGGCAGCTAAGCATAATTCTTGACTGTGATCCTACTGCCCTAAAGCCTCTAGTCTCCAAGTGCTGGGACTCCAGGCATTTGCCACCAAGCCCTGTTTATTCAGTGTGGGATTCAAACCCAGGACTTCAACCTCAGCCCTGTTGATTTCATATATGTCTTCTGTCCATGCCTGGGTTCAAAGAAGCCCCTGACCAAGCAAGCGCAGCCAGGCTAGGGTGGCACCAAAGTTGCTTTTGCCATTTTGGCAAAGGGTAGGAAGGAAGGGGATGGGTTTGGTGCAAGCTGCTGGCTTTGGAGAACACATTCATCAGATATGGAATGAAACTCAGAGGGACAACCCATTGACCAACAACCTAGAAAGATGTTTGGAGCACTGGCTGTTGGAGAAAGGCTGACCCAGAGTGGTTCAAATGGAAAGGACCAACCACAGCAAGTGTTGGCAAGGATGGGAGGCAAGTGATGGCTGCTGTTATGAGCTGGGAGAATGTAAGAAAGATGGCATTGCATGGTTCTGTGTCACCCAGCTTGGTGTCTGTCTTGCCTCCTGTCCCCACAGCGACAGAGGTTGATCAACTCGGCCAATGGTGTTAATAGCAAGCCACTGCAAAATGGGAGACACGAGAACATGGAGAATGGAAATGTCCCTGGGGAGAACCCTGAAGACCCACAGCAGGGCCAGGAGCAGCAGCCACCACCGCAGCCACCACCCCCAGAACCAGAGTCAGTAGAGACAGTCTTCCTGTCCCCCTTCTCAATGCCTGGTGAGTCTGGGGGTGCTGGCCCTCTAGCCAGGCTTCTGTGGGTGCCATTGGGACCATGCCTAGGTCTTCAGGATGGAGGCCCTGACTCTGCAGTGGTAGAAGACTGATAGGGAGGGCTGACATTAGGTCACTAGGGTGCCCTAAGGCACTGGCTAAGCATACAGTCAGTATTAGATGTAAGAACTGGGTAGATGCAGACACTGCTGAATGTGGCCCTCAGAAAGCACCAGTAACTCCTAGTGACCACACTTGAATGCTATGGGCAGCTGGTCTGTCTTACAATAAAAAATCAGCAACCAGTCATACTGTTTCTATAGACACTAGTGAGCTGGGGTGGGGGTGGGGCTGCAAGCACCCATGCATTGATGCAGAGGTCAGAAGAAGGTGGTATCGGGTGTCCTGCTCTACCACTCTCCATTTTATTCCTTTGAGACAGGGTCTGTCACTGAATCTGGAGCTAGGCTGGTGGCCAGCAAGCCCCAGTGATCCTCCTGTCTCTGCCTCCCATAGCACTGGGCTTACCGGGTCCTACCGCAGCACCTGGATTTTGATATAGGTGCCGGGGTTTCAAGCTTAGATCTTCCAGCTTGCATGCAAGCATGCTTACCTGCTAGGCCATCTCTGTGATCTCTATGGACATCCTTACCCCCTTGCCCTTCACTTTCATAAGCAGGACACTTTTGTCCACATGTGACCTCACTCCTAGCTAGGATTGTTTAAGGTCAAACTGCTGCTTACATGGTTTCACCAGACGCATCTGGATGCACTTCTATAAATAGTCAGGTCAGGCCACAGGCTGCCTCGGGTCCACGAGCATCCTCTCTTTCTCTGTCTCTCTGTCTCTCTGTCTCTCTGTCTCTCTGTCTCTCTGTCTCTCTGTGTTTGTCTCTCTTTCTCTGTCTCTCTCTGTCTCTCTCTCTGTCTCTCTCTGTCTCTGTCTCTCTCTGTCTCTCTCTGTCTCTGTCTCTCTCTCTCTGTCTCTCTCTGTGTCTCTCTCTCTCTCTAGGGTCATCCAACTGCTGGGTCCTTGGTGAATCTACCTGTTCTTTTTTCTCTGGTATCCTCAGCTCCAGTCACACTGGCCTCCTCACTGCCATCCCTCAAACACACTGCACACACTCCTCCTACCTTGGTACCTTCGCACTGCCCTCTGCAGGAATGCGCTTGACCGGTTATCCACATAACTTTCTCTCTTGTCTCTATTCCAGCGTCACGGTATCAGTATGATCTTCCTACTTATTTTAAGATTATTGTTTTTATTTTATGTGCATTGCTGTCCCATCTGCGTATATGTCTGTGTAAGGGTGTTGGATTCCCTGGAACTAGAGTTACAGACAGTTGTAAGGTGCCACATGGGTGCTGGGAATTGAAACTGGGTCCTCTGCAAGAGTAGTCAGTGCTCTTAACCACCGAGCCATCTCTCCAGCCTCACCCACATATACACACACACACCTTATTATAAATGCTTTATATACTTTTTTTTATCTGAGTGTCTGCCTTCACTAACTTCACTAGCAGTTCCTTAGGGACTGGCATCTTTGTCTGTTTGACTTACTTCTGTATCCCTGTACCATGTCTGCACACTTGGAAACCAATTGAGTGAGTAAACTCAAGAGTTTGCCTGTGAGAGGATCCAGAACGTGCCCTGTATTGTTCGTTGTACTCAGCCTTCCATGAACTCTCTCCTGTCCCAGGTGGGACCCAGAGTCTTAAGCACTGGGCTCTGTTCCTGGGTATTCTGTCCTGTTGCCCACTGTCCTAAGAGGCAGCAGGATTCTGGAACTTTCCAATAGAAGGCTTCATATTGTACTAATAACAATTCTATGCTTAACACCTCACTCACTAAGTACCTGCCCTGCTTTGGCCCCATCTGTGTAGATACCCTGGGCCTGCCAGTCTGGGACCCTGGGCACTGTGTCTGGAGATGGAGGCTCTCCTGGGACCATGGACTTCCTTGGAGTTTCTGGATTAGAAAGCCTCCACTGTGTGTGCCTCCAGGGTGAAGTCAGATTTTTCTTTGGGCCACCAGCTCACAAATAATGACATGGAGACTTATTAATTATGAAAGCTCAGCCTTGGCTTAGGCTTGTTCTGCTAGTTCTTTTAACTTAAATTAACCCATTTATTTTAACCTATGCACCATCACATGGCTGGTTACCTCATCTTTCTGTACTACCCATGGCAGTGATTCCACCTTCTTCTTCCAGAGTTCTCTCTCTGCCCAGAAGTGCCACCTATACCTTCTGTCTGGCTATTGGCCATTCAGCTCTTTATTAAGCCAATCAGAATATGCCTTGGCAAAGACCCATCTTTACAGTGTAAACAAATATTCCAAAACACCAGAGCTCTTCTTCAAACTCAGGCCCTAGCTCCAAGCCTGGAACAGGGCCTGAAGGGCACATGTGTTCACGATTCTCTGGGCTATTCTGGGGATTTGTCTGGGTTAGGAATTGTTAGACCTGATCAAACATCTTTTTTTTTTCTACACCAAAGATAGACCCCAAAAATGAAATCTTCCCCTTTACTGAGGTCTCTGGGGAGATCAGTCCTGGGATTTAGCCTTTCCAGGCCCCTCTGCTATCCAGATAACTTAAAGGAATTGGTGTCTGGATCACTGGTGATACAACTCTGCATTCCTGCATCCCTGTGGGACCACACACTTGGTATGCTCAGCCCCTTTGGCTGGCCAGGGTGAAAGTCGCATTAATTTGGTAGGAGTTGTCCAAATTAATGAGTTATATGGGACCCTGAAATCCAAAAGGAGGGGTCCTCTCCAGATCCAGGGTCCTCATACTAAGGTCCCTGTTAGGACATGCTGATGAGGATGGGGGCCTTCCATAGAACAGGAGCCTAGGAGAGCAGTCCATCCTCCCAGAGACAGCTCCAGGGCCAATAGACCAGAATGAGCCCTGGGTTTATAAGAGACAGAGCCACAGGCCTTGGGTTTCACCCTGGGTGCCCATTTACAGCCCTGTGTCACCCCACCACCAGCCCCAATCGTTTCCGTGGTCTATGGGGTTAAGTCACTGGACATGGGGATATGGTAATCAAAGGACCACTGTTGGGTGTGGCGGCGGCGGCGGGGGCGGCGGGAGGGGGAGTTGTTAGAGCAGGGCCACAGCAAGAAAGGCACAGTGTGGAACCTGTGACAATGGTCCCTTAGTCACCTATGTGCATGGTCTCCAGCTCTGAGAGATGGGTATGGGTAGCTCTGTGCTTCCCTCTACCACTCCCCACTGGCCACTTCATTGATATCCTAGTCCCAAGATGTCCAGGAGGTTACTGAAGTGACACATGAGCATCAGCTCTTGCTCTGGAGAGTCAGGCAGCCCCTAGGAAGGATGACTCGTTTCTGTTTCCTACAAGCATCGAATGTGGCAGGAGTAAGTGGAACAGCCCCTGGGACCTCAGGGATAGAGCTGTGGGGAGTCTCTGGGTGGGTCCCTACATAGCATGATGCTAGAGCAAGGAACCGCCCCACCCCCAGCTGCCTTCCAGCTAACTGCCTGAGCCCTTCGAGGAGCTCTGACCTTCCTCTGTAGTTGGCCCACCTTCTTTCTTGGTTTCAGGATGTCCTGGGGTGTGGCCCTGACCTAGCCAGGAACAATAGCTTCCTCAGCTTCCCCTCGGTGCTGGCTCCAGGCTCAGGATCCAGCCTGCTTCCCATATCCAGGGAAATCTCCCTTTGTGTAGCAGGGATGTTTACGGGGTTGCCTATGGAAACTATAGTCCCTCTTCCTCCTCCCTGGGAGCAGAGTAGCCATGGAAACAGTACAGGGTGGTTGGTGGATGTCCCTCTAGGTGTGGACAGTGACCTGGGTCAGGGAGTAGAGGTTGAGGTTCACAGGAAGTTAAAGGAGGCCAGTGAGTACCACACCCATGGCCTTATTTCTAGGCCTTCCTGGCCTCCATTCAGTTCGGCTCTGCTGGTTTCACAGGACTAGGGCCTGTGGTAGCTCTGAGATGTCTCTTAGGGGTCCATGAGGCTGCTGCTCCCCCCACCATGGCCCTTTAGGAATACCAAGAACTAGGATCTTTGGAAAAAGAAGATGCTGTCCCTGCGGCCAGCTTGGAAGCCCTGTGGCTCTATCAAGGGCTCAAGATTGGTGCGAGCCACACCCATGCTGGTGCTTTTGTGTTGTTTCAAGCAGGCTGGGGGCAAGCTCTGGAGTCTGGGGGCCCTGACCCTGGGCCACCTGCTCACTTCCCCCACCCTCACCCATGCGGTAGAGTGCTGTATCCTAACAGTTCGTATGATAATATCATCAGGCCTTGCGCTGTCTAATGCATAGTAGGCACTCTAAGAATTTATGTGGACTGCAACATGCTTCATCCACATAGTGTGTGCTGTACCCAGCTTCCATCCACCCTGACTGGACCACAGATGTTCTAGAAAAGTCACAGGCTCAGGAATCCCTGTGGTCCTGGGCCTGCCCCCATTTTGAAAGTCAAAGGAAGGATATAGCCCATGCTGAGTACCTGTTACATGCCAGCCACTGGGCTGTAAGCAGTTTGCAGTTATTCTCCTAGTCAGTCAATATCCGGGCACTAGCCTATTCTGTCCTAGGCTACAGTTTGGGACAGGGCAGGCTATGATCACTCTTCCCTAGGATCTTCTAGGCTCACCAGACAAATCTGACCTAAAACGTCCAGACTTTTTTTTTTAAAACTGGGCAGTTCTTATGAATTTTATAGATAGCAGCACTGTGTTACTGTGCCGCACACACACACAAAAAAGAATCCGTGTGTGTGTGTGTGTGTGTGTGTGTGTGTGTGTGTGTGTGTGGTGGTGGTGGTGGTGGTGGTGGTGGTGGTAGTGGTGGTATAAGTGATGGGCTCTAGGTTAGACATCCCTGAAATTTAATGTATGGCCCAAGAAAATTCTACCTGATCTACTATGACCTAAGGGAGCCAAAAGGCTGGCCACACATACTCTCCTTCCCTCACTATAGCTGTCCAGAACAGGGGACAGAGGCCCTACTTTGACCATCCAAAAGCTAAGGCGGTAATGCCCAAGCCTCCCCATAACCTGGGCCCACCTTGCTGGCACTGGTTTCCTCTTCCCACCCTGGCCCCCAGAAGCTTGGGTGTGGTCTCCCAGGGAAGAGGTGAATCATTGCCTCTTGTGGAAACCAGGGTCAATAGTCCTTGCTCTGCCCTTACAGTGGGCCAGTAACCCTGAGCCCTACCAGGGGAAAACCCCAGATGTGAGTTGTTTGTAGCTGGGTTATTATCTGGGATGCCCTGTGTGTCCATGAGAGCCTTTCTGACCCTACAGGAGAACCTTTCTCTCCCATTCCATATTGTACCTACCTGGACCTTCCTGTCCCATCATTGGGTCAGCCAACATCTGCTGGGACACATACCTGGGGCCACATGAAACTGAATTCCTCTAGCTCTCTGTACAAGTCAGGGTGCTGAAACAGGACATCATAAACTGGGCCCTGTAAGCAACAGGAATCTCTCCTCCCACAGTTCTGGGGGCCAGAAGTCTGCCAGCAGGGTGGCAGTGTGGCTGGGATGGCCTCCTGGTTGCTCACTGCTGGCTCAGCTGCCTTTGTTTGGTGCGTACGCCTAGAAAGAAATAACATTCAGAATCTCTTTTCCAACACTCTGTGTGTCTGTGTACATGCATGTATCTATGTGTGTGCCCATGTGAAGATCAGAGGTCAGCCTCAGGTGTCTTCTTCAGTCACTCCCCACCTTGTTTCTTGAGATGGGGGAGGTGGGGTCTCTCATTGGCCCAGGGACTTGTCAATTCAGCTGGGCTGGATGGCCAGTGAGCCCCAGGGTTCTCCCCATCTCCACCTCTGTAGTTTGAGGGTTAAAGACAGCACCACACCTGGCTATCTTTTTTTTTTTTTTATGTGGATTCTGGGGATTGAACTCAGGCTCTCATCCTTGCATGGCAAGTGCTTTACTGGCTAAATCCCTCTTCCTCCACCCTTAGGAGCTCATTGAACCTGAATTGCCTCCAAAATGCCCTGACCCCAAATACAGTCATTTTTAGGGCTAGGGGTTCAGCTCTCAAATGAAGTAGCAAAGGATGCTGTTCAGTACATTACAGGATTTCTCAGGGATACTACCCTTACACCCCATTTTCTTCCACTCACCGGGGCTTCTGAGTGTGCTGGTCTGGAAGGCCCTTGGGTTCTTCTATCCCCAGTTCTGGTACTGGTGAAGTCCTCTCTGCAGAACTCCTGGGACTGCTTCCTCTTGTGTAGGGACATCCTGTCTGCAGTTCCTAGGATGCTGTGCACAGCTGCACCGCAGTTCCCTCTGCCCAGGCCCCATTGACTCTTGGAACTTTTGTAGGAAATGACCTTGCTCTTTCCTTGGTCATGGGAGCCACCAGAAACACCTCATACTCGGTATGCAGCCTCTAAGTCAGACTCATGATTTCAAAGACTTTTCTCTTTCAGCCATTCTCCTGTCAGTCAATCTGTGCACCCCTGAGGTATCAGCTCACAGACCAATATGAACAAATCCTGGCTGAGCACTTTTGTTCTTGAATACAACTTTATTGAGATATAATTCATACCTTTTCATGGGTTCTCCAAGTTGTACAGCCATTCCCACAGCCATTATTAAGGGGTTGTCATCATTCCTCCAGAGAAACTATATGACCATTGCAGCACCCCTTCCCCAACACTGGCAACAACTTGCCTACTTTCTGTCTCTTTAGAGAGATCTAACCTGCATATTTCATACATACGAAATCATGTGATGTACAACCCTTTGTTCCAGGCTGCTTCTACTTAGCAGTGTTTTCAAGGTTTAGCCACACTGTAATGTGTACTGTTTACCCCTCCCCTTTTAGTGAATATAATTGTGTAGACATTTGGGTTGTTTCTACCTTTTGGCTTTAAGTAGTTTAAATATAGTTAATTTATCAGCTACTTATTATTAGTTTGCCATGCTGAGGATCAAACCCACACCCTTGTGCATGCTAGGCATACCCCTGAGCCATAACTCTAGGCCTGCGAGTGGTTGTTCAAAGAACTGGTAGAGCCTCGTGCTCTGCTATGGGAGGTTCAGCATTCTTCAATGAAAGCAGTAGTTCTCTGTGGTTAGCAGCAAGTAGTCTCTGAATGTTCAAGTTCAAAGCATTACTGGGAATTTTTAGACTATATTCCAAATAGGAAACTCAGTCAATGGCATATTCAAAGGAAAATCCCCACCAGGCCCAAACCCAGCCTGCATCATGTCGGTTTTCAAGGAAATCCCTAGATGCATCCCATCTGCCAGAACAGAGCAGCACTGGCTGGGACACCCAGGACTCTGCTGGGGAACCCTGGCCTTTTCTGTGATGCCTGAGGCTGGCAATAGAAGCCACGCAAGTCCTTTGGGCCAAAGGGAGTTGTTAAAGAGAAGCTCACCAGGCTGTGCTCAGTGCTGTAGCAAATGCAGCTCCCCTACAGCCTACTCCATGCTCAGGAACCCAAAGCCACAGAAAAGGGGGGCCCCCACCTCTCCTCACTTCTGCTTTTCAGATTGAGGAACCTTCTGGGAAGCCAGAACTAGAACTAGGAGGAGGAGGATGCCTTTTGCTTTCTTTGCAGCCTCTGTAGACAGGGCAGGGCTGGGGGTGGGGAGAGGTACGGACACGACACCTTGCCATGGGAGATGCTAAGGGCCACTTTGGTACCCCAGTGTCTGTGGGTAGGTCATGGTGGAGTTGGAGAAGCAGTAAAGCACTTTCACTGCTAACCTGGACCTGAGGCAGGGGGAGCCTAGAGGGGCTGGGGCAGGGATGGACTCTAGGTACGCAGCATTTGCCTTCCCCTCTCCCAGTGGTCCCTAATATCCACTGAGCATCTCTGCCAGTGGCCCCTGCTGAGAGGGCTGATTGACTCCCATTTCCCTAATGCCCAGTCTGGGATTAGGAAAGCCCCATAGAGGTGAATAGGAGCCACAGCTGTGACTGGCACCCAGGTCTGCCAGTCTGTGTCTGTAAGTGGTTGCCTCTGTCTGGGCCCTCTTTTGATGTCAGTGAAAACAACCATGGGAAGGGAAGTCCTCCTGCTAGGTCTGTGGCTGGTAAGTACTGGGTCCTAGAGCCCACTCTGCTGAGAGGGCAGGATGGGGCTGGGGAGTCCTCACAGTCCCTTGGTGGTTCTGGCACTCATCCACCACTTACCCCTTCTAGGGACTCGAACTCAAGGCAAGGCCCTAAGAGGCAGAGCATGTGTTTGAATGTTCTCCTTTTCTTAGCAAGCCTGAGGGTCCTTGAGGAGGTGGGCAGGGGTGGGCAGGACTGTTCCACAGGTGAGGACCAGATGGCTCAGAGAGGCTAAGGTCTCTGGGACCAGCCCCAAATGAGGGGACTCTGACTTCTCCATAGACAGTGGTGTCTGGAAAGCAGCACAGCTACACTCTCAAGAAGCCTAATGGGTTCCCTAAGTTGCTCATCAGTGTGAGAGGAAGACCAGGCCCTCAGGAAGGCAGCCTCCAGGGTCTGCTGCCAATTCTTCCTGGGCCTTTGGTGTCCCTGTCCCCCAGCCTGCCAGCCTACTTGTATGTCTACCCTAAGCAGGACCTGCCCCTGACCTTACTGTTGTATAATGTTTTCCCACCTGCTCTCCCATGTCCCTCTTCTCCCACCAACCTCAGCCACAGATCTCTACCTACTGAGCTCCTCTTTGACCAGGAGACAGATCTGAAGAGCTGGTACCATCTCCGATGCTTAAATAAGCCATTGGATTTAACCAAACCTCCGTTTACTAACCTGTGAAATGGAGAATACAATCTCCAAAACCTGCTACAGAAAGCAGAATATTTGCAAACTCGGGAGACCATGTAAATGCTGGACAATGACAAGATAGCATTGGTTCATCTCTCCTTGACAGCACTGTCTCCTCCCCACAGCTGAGGCCATCAGTAGGAGGAAAATTCAAAGCCTGCCTGGGCTACAAATCGAGTTCAACCTGGGCAACTCAGGAAACTCAGTCTCAAAAGAAAAAGAAAAAGAAAAAGAAAAAAGAGATATAGGATAGTGATAGAGGGCTTGCCTGGTATGCAGGAGGCCTTAGGTTCCATCCCCAGTACATATGTACTCGCATGCATGCATGTGCGCGCGCACATACACACACACACACACACACACACACACACACACACACACACACACACACACACACAACACAGGCACGGCAATATTAGACAATGTAATATAACCAAAGGCCTATACTCTTTCTTGATTAAATTTTTTTCAGAAAACATCTAGTAAAATTTTTCAACCTGATAATAAGTAGCAATGAAAACTTGCCACTGGAAGACTCAGTGGAAGACTGAGAACTTTTGTCTATCAGAAAATAGACAAAGGGTTTGGATAAATGTTTGTCTTAAGATGTACAAATGATCAATAAGTCCTAAAAGATGTTCAGCATCTAACTCATTAGAAAAATTCTAATTAAAAATGCAGTGAGGCCAGATGTGGTGGCTTATGCCTGTAATCCTAGCACTCAGAAAACTGAGGTAGAGGTATTGCAAGTTCAAAGCCAGCCTCAAGTACATGGCCAGACCATGTGTTAAAAACAAACAAAAAACAGTGATGCGCTGCTTCATACCCTTTAAGTGACTGAAATCAAAGAAGAAAGTTACTAACAAATATTATCCAAAAGGTTGGGGGAAAGGACTTCACACATTACTGGAAGAGAAGTAAAATGTTACCGCCACTTTAGACGGCACATCAGCGGGTTCTCAGAGTTAAAAAGAATTACTAAGGATCCTGCAATTCTACTCCTGTACTTCCACTGAAAACTAGATTCTTCTTCTTCTTCTTCTTCTTCTTCTTCTTCTTCTTCTTCTTCTTCTTCTTCTTCTTCTTCTTCTTCTTTCTCCTCCTCCTCCCTCTCTTCCTCCTCTTCTTTCTCCTCCTCTCCTCCTCTTTTTCTTTCTCCTCTTCTTCTTTGTGGATGTTTTGCCTTCATGTATGTCTGCACCACTGTGTGCCTAATGCAAAGAGAGGCCAGAATGTATATGTGTGTGATAGTGTGTGTGTGTGTGTGTGTGTGTGTGTGTGTGCACGCGCGCATAGTAGCCCAGAAGTAGGAATAACTTGAACATCCACTAAGGATGAATAAGCATAATATGGCCCATACAGGACCAGGGCTGCAGCTCAGTAGCAGAGCATTTGACTGCGCTTGCCTGGCAGATGCCAGGCATTGGGTTCAATACCCAGCCCTGAAAACAAAAATAAAAACGTATTCATGTTGCTGAAGATTATTCATCTGTGAAAAGGAATAAAGTATTAGAGCATGCTACATGGACACTATGCTAAGTGAAGAAAATCCAGGCACAAAGTGCCACAGTTCTATTCCATTTAGCTGAGATGTGCAGAATAATTAAACCTGGAGGTTGAAAACAAGTCTGTGGTTCCCAGAGTTTGGAGGAGGTAGGGAACACTATTAACAGGCATGGGTTTCTATCCTGGCTGGTGGAAATCATTTTGAATGCAATTGTACTGGAGATGAGACTATGTAAATACTAAAACCCACCTAACCAAACACTTTAAATGGGTGATGTTTTGATGTGGTAATTACAGAATTAGCCTACGGTGGGGTTCTCAAACTATGGTCCAGTCTAAGCAACAGATAGTTGGAAATATCTCTTTATTATCTCCTCCTCCTCCCCTCCTCCTCCAGCTTCCTCTTCTTCCTCTTCCTCCTCCTCGTCCTTGTCCTCCGCCTTCTCTTCTAATGTGTATACATGTTTGGCCTGCAGGTATGTCTGCACCACTTGCGTGCCTAGTGCATGGAGAGGCCAAAAGACGGTATCAGATCCTCTGGAACTGGAGTTACAGGTAGTTGTGAGGTGCCGTGAAGATGCTAGGAAACAAACCTGAGTCCTCTGGAAGCTCAGCCAGTGCTCTTAACCAATGAGCTGTCTCTCCCAGAAATGGCTCAGCTACTTCAGGCTGAGTGGGAGGAGCCAGAAGTTGGAGGCCAACCTGAATAACATAGGGGAGATCCAGTTTTTTGAAAAATGCAAATTCTCAGACCCTTCATCCGGACCTTCCGAAGCATCAGTCCTGCAGGCTGGTCAGATCCTTCCAAGGGACTCTGAGTTCGAGAAGCTGTGACACTGTCTCAGACATGTGGATACTTAGCTCCAGGGCCCCAGAAAATCTCTCCAGTAGCCAAGGGTGGAGTCCACCTCAGGACCACAACTTAGCCACCCCCTTAGTTGAAGTGTCTAATTAGTGCACCATCCAAATTAGTGTGAGGTTTCCATCGACTACCGAATCTGTTCTTTTCCTCTGGCATGATGGGCCATCTGTTTTTGTTACAGTTCGTTTTAAATAATTCTTGTCACATAATTAAATTGTAATGTTCTACTTCAAGAGAGAAATCAAAGGCTTAGGGAAAGAAATGAGACCTTTTCCTTGGTGTTGGCATATCCATCAGTCTGTAATGGTGCATGGGTAGGGAAGGGCTAGGCACCAGGAGGGGTTTCTAGGAGCATTGGGGTGGCTACCACTTGGGAGGCAAGAATGCTACCACTAAAGCATTGGTGCTGGATATTCCTTGGGATGGATTTCCCCCATCACCCTGTGGCCTCACAGCATTTTAGCATTATTTCTTGGTGGTGTGTGCTTGCCATCAGTCCTCATGCTGGGAGGGTGGAGACAGGCTCAAAGGTCAACGAGCTTGGAGGAAATGGCACCCAGTTCCCAGTGAGAAACTCTGTCAGAAAAAAAGCAAGGTGGGTAAGTCCTGAGGAATGACACTCAAGGTTGACCTCTGACCTATATACTCATATACAAGCATATATCATGTGTGTGCATACATACACACACACACACAACCACCACACCACACACACACACACACACACACACACACACACACACCATACACACACACACACACACACACACACACACACACACACACACACACACTCTGGTTTCATGGAATGGTATTTAGCTTTCACTGTGTGTAACCCCATTATTTTCTATTTCTTTTTAAGGAAGTACAGGTTTCCATCCACTAAAGTGATTTTTCTAATCCACCAGTATATAACACCCAATTGTTAAAAACCACAGCGGTAGAGACAGGGTCTGCTAGAGGACTGTTTCCTAGGAAACCAATGGTGGGTGTTGATGCTAACTGCTTGGGTGGGACCAAGATGAAGACAGATGTCAAAACAATATGCAAAGCCCAGACCAGCAAAAGGACAAATGCCTGATGCAATTTGGTGTCTATAACAGAAGAAATGTATCCTTCCACAGTTTCTGTGTCTATCTGTGGAGAGGTTCCTGGGTATTTAGGTGGCCAGGGTCACAATTCCCCCAAGTGAATTATTCCCCTATGCATGGAGTCTTAGAATGCCTCAGCCTTCTTCAGCAGCCCAAATGAGTTGGGATGTAGTTGGCAAGATGGGAGCCCGGAATTTGGTGCAAACCATGGGACTGAAACCATTCTACTGACGTTGCTAGGCATACCCAGTATGGAGAGGTACCTTCAGAACGAGATAGGAGACAGATGTGTTCCTGATTGCAGTATCTGGATGGATAACCAAGCTGACTTGCTGGTCTCAAGCTGACCACATTCTCTTTGCTCTTTATGGGCAGCTTAGATTAGTCTGTTGTCATTGTTGATTTGTTTTTTGTTTTGTTTTGTGTAAGTAAACGCACTTCGATTATATTTATTTGGGAAATAATATAGTGCACCTACACAGTTCTGAAACTGAGGCGCTCCAACCTACTCTGCAGTTTAAAAAACTGAGATATATTTCATATGCCATAAAATAGACCCTTTGTGGCACAGTTTTCCTTCTGTATTCAGAGAACGATGTGACCATTTCAGTATATAATTACAAAATATTTTTATTGTAAAACAAAAAAAAAAAAAATCACCAAACACCACCCACAAGTAAAGACTTCCCAGTGCTGTCTCCCTCCCTGGTGACCACCGAGCTCCTTCCTGTGTCCGGATTGTCCTGTTCCAGACGTCTCATCTGGATGGAAACTAGCGCTGTGTGGCTTTTGTGTCTGACTTCCCTGCCTGTCGTTTTAGCACTCCTCCCTGCTGAGGAATGCATGCCTCAGTATTTCAGTCCTTCTCTGGTCTTACATGCCACAGATGGCTTGTGCTTTCCTCACTGGAGTTTTAGCTGGCTTGTTTCCATTTGGGGGTAACCATGTGAGTCTTTGAGTTTTTGTAATAACATTTGTCTTCATCTATCTCAGGTGAACACCTGTATATTTATTTACTTATTTTGGTTTTTTGACACAGGGTTACTTTGTGTAGCTCTGGCAGTCCTGGAACTCACTCTGTGGGCCAGGCTGGCCTCAAACTCACAGAGATCTGCCTGCCTCTGCCTCCTGAATGCTAGGATTAAAGGCGTGCGCCACCACCACTCCCCAGCTCTGTTGAACTCTTTAGGAGAACTGTTGGACTGATTTCTAAGAAGTCTATATATTTTTTATTCACTCCCCAGTACGTGAGGGTTTGTACTTTTTTCCATGTCTTTGACAGTATTTGTTATGTTTTTTTACTATAGTCATAGTTATGGGTATGAAATTATTTTAATTGTATTTTCTTAATGACTAAAGAATATTACATTTATATATGTATTTTTTATTTTGTGTGTTGGGCATTTTTAAGTAGGCTTAGCTGTCATTTGTATGTGACACTGGAGAGTGGTCTATTCAAAACCCTTTTCTCTTGTGTGTTGCTCATGTGTGTAGGAAGTATATGTGTGTGCGGAAGCCAGAGTTCAATTTCAGGCTCTCCAGTTTAGCTAGTCTGTCTCGCTCCATGCCCCAGGAATCCCCCATGGGTCACTCTTTCCTTCTGCATTCTTTGAACTTAATCCTCTCTTTGTCTTGTTTGGGGAGGAATATAAGCTCCTGGGTTTTAAATGCTTCCCACTTCAACATGGGCATTTACAGTTAGAAGTTTCCTTTCGAGCCTGTCTCCACCACATCCTATGAGTTTTGGCATTTTACATTTTGTTTTCTGTTTCCTCCATTATTTCCTAATTTCCCTAGTGATTTCTTCTCTGACCTGTCGGTTACTTAGGACTGTGCTATGTGACTTTCACATGTTTGCAAATCACTCCAGCTTCCCTTTCAATATTGAGTCCTAATTCCATTCCTTTGAGGTTGGCAAGCACATACCGCCTGATATCAGTCCTAATCCTCCTGGGTCTTGTTTTACAGCCACACACTCAGTCCATTCTAGAGAACTGTTTGTGTGTACTCAGGGGGAGTGTGTGTGCTTTGTTTTTAAAATATTTGAGGGCCAATGACATGGCTCATAGGGTAATGGCTCTCGACATCAAGTCTGATGACCTGAGGTCAGTGACCCAGACCTACATGGTAGGAGGAGAATCAACTCCCTATACACACCAGCACTGTGATACACACCCCCATGCACCCACACAAAATAAAGACATACAGAAATGTGTGTGTGTGTATAAGTGTAATAAAATATTTTGTTTTATGGTATGTGCACATGTGTGTTGTATGGAGTCAGAGGACAGTTTTTAGGAGTCAGTTGTGTAATAAGTCACGAGAGCTTTTATCCACAGAGTCATCTCACCGGTCCCAACATGTGCCTTTCTTGCATGCACACACTGGTGCTTCCCATCAGCTTTGGGGTCTTGTGCACAAGTTCTCAGTGTGCCTTCCAGCTTCTGTTCCCTCCTCCTCTGTGCTGGGCTGTGTGCCTGGTGCTTCCCACACCCCACATCACACCATCCCTGCAACAACCAAGACAAAGAGAATGTTCTTATGAACAGATGCAGGCAGCAAGAAGCAAAGCGCTCTGCACCATGCTTGCCACGCTCCATAGGCCAGCTACTATATTGCATTGTCCTAGTTTGGCCTTTATCCTCAAAGGAAAGAGCAGAAGTGATGGAATTACTCCAGCTTTCTGATTCCAGCTCCCCTGAACCAGTGTCATCCCTACTCTTGGTTCGCCTTCTTTGTCTGGTCAATTAAGGATTACAGTGGACTATTGTTGGTCAGCCAACAAGCACTGAGTCCTCCTGCTACTCCCAGGTGACCTGATGGAGGACAATTCTGTGGCCTCAGTTACTTGGAGTCACACCAAGCTTCACTTGAAAACAATGAGCCAGGAGTGGACAAGCAACCACATAACCCAATGTCTTTCTGTCCCACCCTTTGCTCTATCCCATACCCCTTTGCAGAGGCAAAAGGCGACAAGGCTAAGTGGGTGTTCACTTGGCCCCTCATCTTCCTCCTGTGTGTCACCATCCCCAACTGCAGCAAGCCCCGCTGGGAGAAGTTCTTCATGGTCACCTTCATCACGGCCACGCTGTGGATCGCCGTGTTCTCCTACCTCATGGTGTGGCTGGTGAGTGACAGTCCCCACTCAGTCTCGTCTAAGCTTTGGTCCCACCTGTGAACAAGTCACTGGCCTTGCCGGCCTCAGTCTCTCTCTAAGTAGAAAGTGGTATTAACATGGTACTACAGTGCCCTCTGTGTACCCAAGAGTGGACACCATGCCTTGTTCCCGCTGAGATGGGAGCAGGCATTGGGAAGGGAGACATATAAAAGGCTACTCTGGTGGGATGGGCAGAATAAGAGGACACCAGTGCTGGGACCCTCATTATGAGGGTCCCCAGAGGAATGTAAAGAAAGGAAATGGTGGCAGTAAGAGACAGCAGAATCCTCTGTCAAAAAGCTGCCCTTTTCTCTCTGCTAGACATACAGGACAATTTTATAGAAGACCCATGTTGACCTCATAACATCCCCATAGGATAAATATTTTAGTGTCCCCATTTTACTGATGGAGAAACCGAGGCATAGAGAACCCACAATTGTGTGAATAGCTGGGGCTAATGATAGAATTCTAAAACCCCCATTTCCTGTAGGGGGCTTAGGAGCAATAAGAGGGGAAATGGCTACCATATGGCTGATTCCCATTCATTGTGAAGCTCATCTGTCAGTTGCATGCCCCTCGTTAAATCATTTCCTTCTCCTAACACAGAGGCCAGCATCAGGGAAGGTGAGCAGGGCTTGACTGGTGAGACCTCTGTGGGCCCAAGGGCCTCTTTCCCTTCACCCTAGAGGAAAGATGCTGGTTAGCAGGAAGCATGGGCTGTAGGGAGTCACACAGGGCCTTGCATATGCTAGGCAAGTGTTTGATACTGAGCCACATACACTGCCCAAGAGAACAGATCTGAAGCCTACTCCTTTTTCTTAAGACCATTACAATTGAGCAAGTGACTCACTGATTCAATTCCTGGAGCCAACCTGAGCCCCTCTGTGAAGCTGGGGTGGCGGCCATCACCTCTCAAACTTGTTGGCCCATAGTTAGACACCTGCTTCCCAACCAGCCACCATCTCATTTCCCTTCTTCCCAGCCTTGTGTGTGGAGAGCCCAAATGTGTCCTGAATAGCACATGGAGTGTTTTTTTAGTCTATTTGTTTGTTTGGGGGCCTGTTTTCTTGTGTTGGTATGGGAAAAGAGCTTGAAATAGTTTCTGCCCACATCCTTAGAAGATGATGACTCTTGAAGACAATAACAACCATACCTTAAAAGAATTGAATCTCACTTCTTACTTTCCCTGAGTAGAATGAAAAGCCAGCCTTTACATTTTAAAGGCACCAATGATGTTTCTTACTAAATCATATTCCCAAAACATGACAAGTTTAAAAAAAAAAATCCAGTATTTTGTGACATTTGAGTAGGCATGGGAATTAGGGAGGTCAAATTAAAGAATTTGTGAAATTCTTTCTTCTCTCCTTACGGATGTCAGTACTGTTCACTTGAGATAGAACACTCCCACCTTCAGCATCTTCATTTACAAATCCTGCTTTTGTTTTGAAAACCAGAGTCCTAGGCCAGGTTGAACTGGGGCCATGAGAGCCACCCTGCTGGGCCAATCTGACCTGTGGTATGGCTTTGAGCCTTGATGGCCTGGGTTTGGGGAAATAAAACCATCTTGATGATAAAAGCAGGTAAAGAAGACTGTCTCTGGGCTCACCTTGATCTCTAAGGTGCTCCTGCTCTGGTGGCCAATGCTTGCTTCCATTATGTCCTAATGGAGCACCAGGAGAAGAAGCCACCAGGCCATCCCCAACCCATCACCTTTAAGACTGTCACTTCCAAGGAGTTAAGAAGACCCAATTGCAAATGTTAGTGGTGCACACCTTTAATCCTAGCTCTTGGGAGGCAGAGGCAGGCTGAGCTCTGTGAGTTTGAGGCCAGCCTAGTCTACAGAGCAAGTTCTAAGACAGGCTACAAAGAAATCTTATCTCAAAAAAAATTTTTTTTAATTAAAAAAAAAAAAAGGCAATGTCAGTGTCAAGTAGAGGGCCCTTTGTATGGATTGCCCTTTCTAAAGCACAGTTGGGATCACTGCGGAACGAAGAGAAGCTGGGAGTGTGGCTCTGCTTTCCATTCAAAGCTACATATCTGGAAGCTTGCAGCACTGGGGTTAAGTCCCAGGGTGGAATAAGGTCCATGTGACATCCTTGACCCAAGACCCTTTAGTGTGTGGGCATACCTACAAATTGTGCCCATCTTCTCCCTGACACCCCACCTGGCTGTTTCTCAGCCATATGGTTCAGTAATTTAAGAAGGAGAGTCAGTTCTAGCAACTCCACAGTAGCTCAGTTACTGGACCCTTAAGGTGTTCAGTGTCACTGATTCAAAGCTCATATGTCACAGCCAGTGGCTTGGTGGAAACACCTTTGGTTAATAGTGTGGACTCAGTGATGATGACTCGGTCGTTCTTTTATCCCCCTCCTGGTCCCTCCTTCCAAGGCAGTGCATGTAGCTGTGTGCCACAGTCTGAGAAGATGAGGTGTGTCTGTCTGTCTGTCTGTCCCCACTCAAGAGCAGGGGTACCTGGTAGTGTGTTGGACCCTCTCTCAGTGTGGGCAGTATGTTCAAACTCATCTGTTTTCTTCTCCTGGGGCTGTTTCTGTAATCCACACATACTGGCTGAGCCTGGCCCTTGGGAAGCACCTTTAGTCTGGGGCTCTCAGAACCCTGACATCTGATTGCTCTCATTTTCTTGTCCCTCATAGAGTACAAACAAATGGTTGAAATAGAAGGAAACATTGCACCATGACCATGTGGCCCTGGCCAGATATTCGCATTACACTTCCTCATTTCATCCTTGCCATTGAGCCCATGAGAGAGCTGCAGCTTGGAAATGCAAGCCTGACTGTCCAAAGTCATGCAGCAGTTGCTGAGACTGGAACCATTAACTAGTGTCCTAGTTTCATTGCTGTTTTAAAAAAAATGCATGGACAGAAAGCAACACAAAGGAACTTAAGACGACTAGTCATATCACATCCACACACACGAGCAGAGAGAAAAGTGAATGCCTGGGTGCTCAGGGCTCAGCTCACTTTCTCTACTCTTTTTCAGTTCAGGACCCAAAGCTTGGGGATGATGCTGCCCATAGTGGGCTGGGTCTTCCCATGCCAATGAACACAATTAAACAATCCCCCCACACACATGCCCACAAGCCAACCTCATCTAGACAACCCCTCATTGATACTATCTTCCCAGGTAATTCTAAGGTTATCTCAGGGTTTCTATTGTTATAATGAAAAACCATGACCAAAGGAACTTCCACATCACTGCTCATCATTGAAGGAAGTCAGGACAGGAACTCAAACTGGACAGGAACCTGGAGGCAGGAGCTGAAGCAGAGGTCATGGAGGGGTGCTGCTTACTGGCTTGCTCCTCATGGATTACTCAGCCTGCTTTCTTACGGAACCCAGGATCACCAGCCCAAGGATGACTCCACCCATGATGGGATGGGCCCTTACCTATTAATCACTAATTAAGAAAATGCCCTACAGCTGGATGTTATGGACACCTTTTCTCAGTGGAGGTTTCTTCCTTTCTGATAACTCTAACTTGTATCAAGTTGACAATTAAAACTATCACGACTGAGACATGATCAGTCCTGAGGGACACCACTGTTGATGATCTCTGGAAAGAGACAAGCTGCAACCAAGGGGTAAACCAGGGTGGTCCAAAGGCCTCTAAGACTTTCTATCTGGCTGCCCCAACTCTGCTGCTAATGGCTCCAGCAAGCTCTCCAGTGTCTTTATCTCAAATGGCATTCTCTGGCCAGTAAAGCATTTGATCCAGTAGGTCTATGTCTTGGAGTTCCTTCTAAGGAAATAGAGATGACAGTTCAGAGATTGACATACAGATATGTTGATGGAAAGGAGATGGGAGCATTTGTTTGGGAGTCCATGATCCATTACAAGCAGCTGCTGTCCATGGGCATTGGTACTTAACCTCTCTGGCTCTCATTTGGCATAACAATAGTGTCCTCCTCACCCATGGCAGCAAATAATAGAATAGA
Organism: Cricetulus griseus; assembly: GCF_003668045.3. Taxonomy (NCBI): domain Eukaryota; kingdom Metazoa; phylum Chordata; class Mammalia; order Rodentia; family Cricetidae; genus Cricetulus; species Cricetulus griseus. Next base: position 103,782,267 of record NC_048598.1, on the reverse strand, counting down.
TAAGATTATTAAAGTGTGGTGGTTTGAAAGGGAGTGGCACTATTAGGAGGTGTGGCCTTGTTGGAGGAAGTGTATCACTTCGAAGGTGGGCTTTGAGTTCTTATATATGCTCCAGCCACACCCAGTGAGACATAGCACTTCCTGTTGCCAGTGCAATATATAGAACTGTCAACTACCTCTCCAGCAGCATGTCTGCCTGCACGCTGCCATGTCCCACCATGATGACAACAATGAACCTCTAAACTATAAGTGAGCCATCCAATGAAGTTTTTCTTTGTAAGAGTTGCCATGGTCGGGCTGGAGAGATGGCTCAGAGGTTAACAGCACCAACTGCTCTTCCAGAGGTCCTGAGTTCAATTCCCAGCAACCACATGGTGGCTCACAACCATCCGTTATGAGATCTGGTGCCCTCTTCTGGTGTGCAGATATACATGGAAGCAGAATGTTGTATACATAAATACACAACATTATTTATAAATAAATAAATAAAGAGTTGCCATGGTCATGGTGTCTCTTCACAGCAATAGAACACTGACTAAGACAGGGAGTAAGACACCTTTGTGGACTGCCTGGTATACAGGAAGTCCTCAATAGAGATCCAACAAGAAGCCATCGAAATACTAGTGAGGGATGAGTTGTAACGTACAGGCAGTACAGTGAAATCTAAGCATCACTTTAAAATGTGTTTAGGTGATGGTTGCAAGTGCAAAGGTATTCATGGTATAGTATTACATGAACCAGTTACAAAATGGGTAGTGATAATACAATCTGAACCCTCCTTTTTTCCTGCCACCCCCCCACAAAAAAAAAAAAACAAGATCAAGGATGCACAGACATCTTCAGGTGTTCCCAGACCAGCAGCTTCAGGGTACTAAGCACCTGGGAATGCAAGTTGTCAGGCCTCACACTGGCACTCTGGGATTGAGGCCTGATAGTCTGGTTCTCTTAAGCCCTCCAAGAAATTATCTATGTCCTCAAGTTCGGGACCCACCTACAGATGGAATGTGCCAATAATGGCTGTAGACGGCTCTTAAAAGATGGTAGTTAACTGTCATTTTCCTTTTTTTCTTTTTTCTTTTCTTTTTTTTCTTTTTTCTTTCTTTTTTTTTTTTGTTTTTGTTTTGTTTTTTGAGATTGAGACAGGGTTTCTCTGTATTGCTTTGGAGCCTGTCCTGGAACTCACTCTGTAGACCAGGCTGGCCTCGAACTCACAGAGATCCACCTGCCTCTGCCTCCCCAGTGTTGGGATTAAAGGTGTGCACCACCAAAGCCCGGCTTTCATTTTATTTTATAAAAATGTTTAATGCAAGGCTGGAGAGATAGCTCAGTGAATAAAAACACTGGCTACTCTTCCAGAGGACCCAGGTCCAATCACCAGCACCCACACGACATCTCACAGCTATCAACAACTCCTGTTCCAGGGGATCTGACGCTTCTCCTGGCCTCCTCGGGTACTACATACACAAAAAACTCTCAAACACATAAAAAATAAATAAAATCAGAAACAATTTTAAAGAAAGTTTTTAAAGAAATAAACAGATACTGCCTGATCAGGGGGAAAAATACATGCAAATATTTCCTTGCTGAACATGGTTGCATACGCCTTTAATGCCAGCACTGGGGAGTCAGAGATGGGAGAATCTGAGTTTGAGGCCAGCCTAGTCTGCAGAGTTCCAGGCTAGCCAAGATTACATAGTAAGATCCTGTCTCAAAAAACAATTTTTTTTTTCTTCTTCCGATAAGAAGCTGAGCCTGTAGCTCCATTGGTAGGGTACTTACCTGGCATGCATAATCCCTGGGTTCAGTCCCCAGCGCTGCATAAATCAGGTGTGGTGCTGCTTGCCTGTAATCCCAGCTTTTAGGAGGTGGGTGGAAGCCGGAAGACTCAAAGTCCCCCTTAGCTACATAGCACGTTCAAGGCCATATTCAAAATTTTTCTCCTGATTACAACAACATCACATTTAATTTAAAAGCACATAGGGTAAGGAGAGTTTCAGGGCTTTGCATTGTGAGCTCACCTGACCTCCGACTCTGGCCTCTTCTGCAGGTGACTATTATTGGATACACGCTTGGGATCCCTGATGTCATCATGGGCATCACCTTCCTGGCAGCAGGCACAAGTGTCCCAGACTGCATGGCCAGCTTAATAGTGGCAAGACAAGGTAAGGATTGAGTCTTAGCCACTAATGGTCTCTGGCAAGCTTACCGTCTTGGCTGGCTGAGTTATGGCTCTTACAAGTGGCAGTTGTCAAGTCCTGCTCAGGGAAGACCATGGCATCTAGGATTTGTCATATATTAGATGTCCTTGTAGGGAGATGACTGTTGTGTCCCTATTCCTGAGGAGACATAAACAAATATCTCTTCACACCATATAAGGCACTGATGACAGACCAAAGAAATGATTCCATTGAGGTCTAGCTTCGGGAACCAGAGAGTTTATTGGCATTACTTACACAGCATGGGGGAGGGAGGGGCTACCTACAGGACATGGGTAGCCTCCAGACAATTGCATTGCTACAAAGTCCCACCCCACCATCGATGACAACCTCAGGAAGCTGCATCATGGAATCCACGCATCACTCCCTCCTGTATTTCAGCTGCACAGGTGGGGAGGGGCATTCTAGAGCCAACAGACCTTGTGTAACCAGGAGGCAGGGGTGAGTGCTAGGGAGAGGGATGCTAGAGCCAATAGGCCTTATGTAGTTGAGAGACAGGAGGGAAAATGTTGGGTGGAATGGCAGGTGAGGGTCTGACGATCTTCATTCCTCTGCAGCTTGAACAGTCAACCACAGGTCCAACTGTATTGTTCCCCTCATTTCATTGTCATGACTACAGGCCAAGGTTATCTCTGCTCCTCCATGATGGATATGGGATGGTGTTAGTATGCCCAGAAGAAAAGGCCACACTACTACAAATACTAAGATAGACTCCCCTAGATCTTTCCAAATGTCCTACTATGTTGTTGCTTTAAAGGAGACGTCCTGAGGTTACACAGTATAATTTGGGAACAGAGCCTCAACCTAGAAGTCATACAGCAAATGAGCGATTATATGCATTAGGTACTTTTGGGCTGCTGTGGCCAAATCACCTGACCAAAATGACCTAAGGGAAGAAAGCTTTCTCTTTGCTCATAGTTCCCAGAGAGCTGAGCCCATCACAACAGGGACTGTAAGTAGAATGGGGCACTGGACGTGAGTGGTAATGCATGTTAGTGTCATAGTGGATCGGAACCAGGGGCTGGAAGTAGTGACCTACTTCCACAAGTTAGACTCCACTTCCCAATGGCTCCACATGTCTCCAAATAGGACAACCATCTGAGTAGCAAGTGTTCAGAGCATGAGCCTGTTGGAAATATTTTAGATTCAAGCCATAACAAATGTGAACCATGTCTGTCTCAGGCAGGCATCATGAAAATCCTAGACAATGGCTCTTTCCTGTTCTCATGAATTCTAGAAGATGTGAAGTGTCTTGCTTGTATATTGGTTTTCTTTTGGCTTATGAAATGACCCAGGTTGAGCAAAATGGGGAGTGATTCACAGTCCTTGACGGCAAAACCAAAGGGCTGCTAAGCCTGGCCTTTCATTCTCTGCTCCTCCCTACCAAGGAGACAGCATCCCAGAGTAGGCTAATGCATGTCTTCCTGGGAGGCAAGAGTTTGAAAGTCCATGGAAGGGGAAGGGGAAGGTCAAAAAGCAAGATTATCCTCAGGAAACAAGAGAAGAGGGCAGCACCAGGGAGAAAGGTTGACTCTGGAAATAAAGACACATTCCTCCAAGAGATGCAAAGGCTAAGACGACAGCGTGAAGAGAAGGCCCTGTGAGAGTGTGAGGTAGTCCGGTGCCTGACAGAGAGAACTAGAGGCCATTGGAGGCAGCAGCTGAGGGGAATGGAATTTAATTGGTTGACCTTTGATGTTAGAATGTTTGCTTCCTAGGGCAAATCAACACAACTGAACTTAGCCTTACTCAAAGTCTAAACCTGGAGCCTGTGGGACCTGCCCACTCTTCACATTCCAGGAAGAGCCTGCTTGGCTCATGTAAACTGCATCTCCTTGGCTTATTCAGCCTGTATCTGTACCCCTCCCCCACCTCCCCCCAGGCTCTGCTTCTGTTGTTACAGGCCATATGTTCCCTGTGTTTCTACAACCATACTTTATTCTTATAAGATTGGCTGTCACTAGATTAGAGTCCATTTAATTCGGTATAACTTTATTTGATGGCATCTGCAAAAATCCTAAATTCAGTCACCCACAGAGGCTTTGGTTAGACATGAATTAGAGGTAGGGAGTGGGCAGCTCCTTACACAAATACAGTGAGTGCAAAGAACGCTAAAGAACATGGGACCTAGCTGGCACTCAGTCACATAAACCTGGGAAAAGTTGGTCTCATGTATGCTCTTCAGCACACAGGTGACAAAAGTCACCCCTAGGTGGACACCAGGAAAAGACAACAAGACAGGAGGATGCTTGGTTTAAACACTGACTAGTAGGAAGTTGCAGTTTGGGGGGGGTCCCAATGTCAATGAAGGGTCATATTTAGGAACAAGGGACAAGCAGAGTCCTATAGTAGGACACTGTCTCACACTAGCTACAGTGCGAGAAGTGTGAATGAGGCCAGGGCCTGGGGTACAATGCTGTTATAAGATAACAGCGATGTGATCTACAGAACCCAGTGGACAAGGTCAGGGTTAGAAGCTTCTCAATGACAAAGGGCCTGTTCATCTGTGTGAAGCAGGTCCTCTGATGGGAACTTCTGCACCAGGCCTCCCTACAGGCTTCCTGTAGGTCAAAGCATAGCCATGTAAGTATTGACTGGGGTGCTCACAATATATCCAGACCCTCAGGCCCTGCACTGCCCCTGCTCAATCAGGACCTGCATGTTACAAAAACCCCAGGTGACTTGTGTGCTCATTAAGGTGTGTGTCACACAGCCCTAAGGCTCCCAGCCACCTGTGCAGCTCAGAGAACTGCCATGAGATGCACTCATCCCCCCCCCCATCCCAACATCTTTAGCCTGTTCTCACCAGGTACAAGTAGCTGGTCCCAAACCTTCACTGTACATTCCTTCAAGTTGCTAGAGGCTAAGCGCCTAGTAGACCAGGATCGTGGAGATCCAGACCTCTGAGCCCTAAGCTGCCAAGATTCTGAAGTTTTTCACACCAAGGAGGAAGAGGCATGCGCTGGGGGGTCTCCAGAGGACAGCAGTGAGAACGAGGGACAAGGAGTGGCCTGGCACACTGGAGGCTAGTGAAGAGGCAGGTCTGGCTGCTGGACGGACTTGCTGATGAATGACACAGCTACCAAAGTGATGTTACATTTTTAAGACATTTGTGTTTCAGGCTGCTTCCTTCTGGACCCACATTTGTGAGTTCCAGCTTACAATGCCAGGGTTTAGCCAACATGAGTCTTTTCTTAGAACTTGTTCTAATCTGTGATCCCCACCTCAAGGGAGGAAGTGCCTCGGCTGTGTGACCAACAGTATCTTGGACAATGGGGCAGGAAGGGGAACAATGACCTCTGATTTTTAAAGAGAAAGGTCACTCTTCAGAAACCACTGGAATATAAGGGCTGATGCTCTGTGGTCCCAGATAAGGTCACAGATGCCACTGTCTAGGCTCAAATATGCTTCATGGCTTGGTGGAAGGATGCTAGACCAGTATCCCGAGACTGGGTCTCTAGCAAAGTATTAGCCTGTAGCCACCTGCCATGTGAGAGTGATAGTCCCACCCAAGCCCAGCATAGATGAGGGAACTAAAAGAGGCAGAGCCTGTGGTAGGGCCTTGAGAAAGACAGCTAACCAACCTAAGGGGAGAATAATGGAGGGACCTGTGTGTCTCTACGAAGTCTTGACTTAGAAGTGATACCTGGACCTCTTTGTTCCTCGTCAGCTACATGGCATCTCTCTGGCTGGCAACTCACTCTCTGAGTTCCTCCTCCTAGCATTCTCCTAGTCTGGTCACCCTGCCTATACTTCCTGCCTGGCTACATCCTGCCTGTCCATTGGCCAACACAGTTTTATTCATCAACCAATAAGAGAAACATATATTCACAGCATACAGAAGGGCATTCCCTATCATAGGATCCATGAAGGATCTCCTTCCTTTGAACAGCAATGATGGAGGAGTTCAGAGAGGGAGTAGGGGTCCCCTGAGGCCATCTCCTGATGGAAGGAATGTGTTGCTTATTCCCCAGGACTTGGAGACATGGCAGTCTCTAACACCATCGGAAGCAATGTGTTTGACATCCTGGTGGGACTTGGCATCCCGTGGGGCCTGCAGACCATGGTTATTAATTATGGATCCACAGTAAGTCCTAGCACTTCCTAAAGGAAGGCACAGGTATGTTTCAAAGGGAAGGATGATGCCCACCCAGTTCCTGGAGTTCCCGGGAGATGTGCTATCCATTGTCCCTAGCACCTACTTTCTTTGATGGCTTCTAGAACAGTCTAGTATTGTCTGCAGGAGGGAGCCCCTGCTTGCTACATACTCATCAGTGTCTCTTCCTCTTGCCTAAGCCCACCAGCACCTATCCCCATCCTAGGCCACTTCCTTGATGAACCAAGTGCAGACATGAACCTATGGCTCCCCCTTGTTGGGTCCTGACCATTCCTGAATGCTCATCAGAGGGTGCCCTGTGTTTCTCAAATGAGAGAATGAATATTCTGAAGAGGGCTGGGCTTTTGGAATAGACTGGCCAAGTAACTCAAGCTTTGTGTCCTGTGTGCTTCACTTTTCAGGTGAAGATCAACAGCCGGGGTCTGGTCTATTCCGTGGTGCTGCTGCTGGGCTCCGTCGCTCTCACTGTGAGTTTTACCATTTCTAACTGGGAGCATCATACACACTTCGTTTCATCCATTCAGCCTGGCTATGTACATCTCCTGTTACTTGCCCTCTGCAGTGATGGACAAAGCCAAGGGGATGTATATAGTCAAAGATACCCCAAACCTACCTTTTCTTTTCTTCCTTCCTTCCTTCCTTCCTTCCTTCTTTCCTTCCTTCCTTCCTTCCTTCCTTCCTTCTTTTGCCAAGAACAACTTCAGCCACCATGGTACTTCATCCTGAGCAAATAAGATGTCACCAGGGAACCTGGGAGATGAGCTTGGTCAGTTAAGGCCAAGGACCTGAGTTTGAGTCCCAGAATCCATGTTGTTAAAATAAGCGTTTATAATGATGCATACTTGTAATTCAGGTGCGAGGAAAGTGGAGACAGGCAGGTCCTCGGGGGCTCTCTGGCCACCCAACCTAGGCAAATTAGAATGTTCAGTGAGAGACTCTATCTCAAAAAGAAGGTGAATAACATTTGAAGAATAACAACCAAGATTGTCCTCTGGCCTCTACATGTACCCACATACATGTGCACACACAGACACACATACACACAAAGATGTCACTAAGGTTGTCCTGTCATGTGATTATATTTCATTTCTTTCTGACTGGGCCAGTGAAAGAGAAACTCTTCTTGGCTGCTGAGCTGACAAACGGGGGGCATGACAGTCCTTGGCACAGCATGTAACAACAGTGAGATCTTTCCGGCTCTCATGCACAGACCTATGCCATGTACTTTATATCTGTGGTTTATACAGTTCCTCCCACCCCTAATGAGGAAGATACTATTCATCCCATTTTGCAGAAGAAATCAAGGCTCAGGAGTTAAGCAATTTGCACAAGGTCATGGAGTTAGCAAGTGGCAAAAATGTGGTTTGAAGCCAAGTTTCTCTGTCTTTACAGAGCTCTGTGCTCTGTGTGGAGAAGGAGAGCTGTGGTCCAGCCCAGAATAGCCTTGATTCAGGGATAAGAGTGAGGGCAGTGGGGCAGGGGAGCTTGTTCCCCCAACATATGCACAGTAAGTGGGGGAAGCAGAAGTTAACCCAGAATGGCTCAAATGAGCCTGGGAAATGTGCTGTAGAGAAACAATTATGATGCCAAGTTCTGAGGCAAAGGGGAAGATCCGGTTTCCTTAGAGAAGGGCCATGATGAGGACATGCTGTACCTGAGGAAGTGGCCTGTCTCCTCAGGAGGGCCAATGTGTGAGAGCGGCTGCTGTGGATTCAGCCATGTCATGGGACAGGTCTCAGAGTCTAGTGTCAACTAGACCAGAATCTTGACTACATCTTATAAAAAGTTCTGGAGTTCACATTATGTTTGGTTAAAAGGGCTTTTGGGTTGCTAAGCCCCACCATGCCTAGCTCTCCACCTATCTCCTTCCAGGTCCTTGGCATCCACCTCAACAAATGGCGCCTGGACCGGAAGCTGGGCATCTACGTGCTGGTCCTCTATGCCGTCTTCCTGTGCTTCTCCATAATGATAGAGTTCAATGTCTTTACTTTCGTCAACTTGCCCATGTGCCGAGAAGATGACTAAAGCTGAGCTGTTGCCCGGGAAACTGCTGTGGCCACCATGATGCTGGCATCCTCTCTCTCTCCTTCTCCACACAGGTCTCTCCTGCCTTGGCAGCTACTGTCAATTCTTTCATGAGCTGGAAGGAAGGGCCACCATGGTCTTTGTGTGGTCATGGTCCAGGCTGCTGGGCATCTGTTCCTGCATGGCATGGTCCAGGCATTATTTGAGCAGCTCCACATACTCTTGGCTGCCAGCTGCGGGGACACATCATGTCTCTTCTCTCTTGCACACTTTAGTCAACAGGACTTGTGTGTGCTGTTTGTCTTTCTGTTCCGTGAGCAGCCTCAGAAATGAGTCAGTCAGTGAACATGAGGTGTCATAGATGAGTGCAAAGTAGAATGGTGATTGGCAATTGTCACCTCTGGGCCTGAGAAGGCAGACCGTGTCACCATACACCGTGTCCAACTCTGCTGGGAACACTGGAAATTTGGAAGAGACAAGGCATTCACCTGCAGGGGATGGCGACAACTGCAATTATAGAAAAAAAATAGGAAGAGTGGAAGCATTATTTCCCAGTAGAAGAGAGAAAAGCAAGCGAACACTGTTATCCTTTTTATTGACACATTCAGAAAATGAGCAATGAAATATTAAAAATAAAACATCACATATAGATCATCATACTTGAAGAATATCATTCCGCACAAAAGGATCATTGACAGGGACCAACAAGGAGAAAGAAAACAAACAAACAAACAAACAAACAAATGAATCCTTTGTGTGTCATCTTGTGCTGGCTCCAAGACAGTTTGGTTTGGAATAGAAAAAGGTGGACGACCACACAGAAACAGGTGCTAACTCAGAGACACGGTGGGGAATGTAGTCACAGCTACACATTTCAGACCTTAGGATGCCATGCACCGCCCCTTCAGGTTTGTAACTTCTCTGTCAATGCTCTGCTTTCAAAACCACCCCACCAAGAGACCCGATTGTTTATATGCCCAACCAATTGCAGAAGTGATAGTTATGGCAAGGAGAGAGTGCCCACAAATCACTCTCCTGGTTGGCGGAAGCCAATTCTGAAAAAAACATTTCTTAGAATTTTTAGAGCTAAGTTTTTTTTTCAACTTCAGAGTTTGCTCCACATGCAAGGCCAGGGATGGGAGATGGGCCCAAGCACAGGCAAATGTGGAACAATGTCTGATTGCTTCATAGTTTTGAAATCTCTGTGTAACAGATTCGTGACTTTAAACCATGCCTGGGTTCTAATGAGAAAGCACAAATTAATTTTATATAGTGAGGGTTTTTTTATTTTTTTAATGTTTCTATTGCAAAAGTCTATCAGGCCTGATGCACTTTGAATACTGAGATATTTTGCACAGTAGAAGGCATGGGGATGTCTCAGGGTAATGAGAGGGGGATATTAAGCAATTTGAACCTTGGTTCAACTAAGGTTCAGCTGAGTCCTTCTGGGCCTGTGGTGGAATCTGTAGTGAAGTTCTCTGAATTCCAAGGGACAAAGTATTCAAGCTTGCATTCCCTAAGCAGAACTATCATGAGACCTCGCTCCCATTACCAGCCTTCAATTCGGGGTTCATATCAGTATTACTAGCTCTGGATAAGCTCAGTGGCCTTCAGAGCAAGATGGCAGAATTTCCCTTAAAAAGAATAGCTAAGCCTGAGGGAAGAAGCCTGAAGGTGCCTCGGTATGAGCTCAGCTGCAAGAGGCTTCAGAGTTGGTGTACACACACACACACACGCACACACAACACACACATACACACACGCACGCACGCACGCACGCACGCACACACACACACACACCTCCCTTTCACAGACACATACTAGCTCTAAATGCTTCTGTCTCCCTTTGAGCCTCCTAACTGCTCTGTAATATAAGTATGAACTATCCTCAGTTTATCAGCCATTGACATCAAATGGATCTAGTTTAGCTTCAGGATGTAGCAGAGCTGGGGCCAAAGGTACCCATCACCCCTGCAAGTCAGCTGGTATACCTGATTGGCCAGCCTGGCACAGTGGCATGAGTGTGACTTTACTCTTAGTGGAGATGTATGAATCTTATTTCTTGGGTCAAAACCCCATGGAATATTTAATTTACCCAGAAGTTTCCAAAATCATATTCTAATGCTTGCCCTTATTGAAGGTCCCTATCCCCCCCCAGGGAAAAGAAAAAAAAAGACCAAATGCTATTTTTTAGATGTTGTTAAGGCATAAGCTGCAGCTTCTGAGGGTCCACACTGTGTTTTGATCCTCTGGGCCTCGTATAGCTTTCAGAGAACATCCCAGCAGCCTGCCCCCTCCTTCAAATCTGATGGATGCTATAAAGTGTCTCACAACCACAGTTAGAAATAGAAAATTATGCTTTAGGTATGTAGGGCATGCCTCTTGCTAGTTTTCTTTGGTCTTTAATGTGCCAATGTTCCTTAAAGGCCCTGGGCATCTCTCATGTCTAGGAAACTACAAGCTGAAAGTAAAAGGTTCTGTTTTTAACTAAATATTTTTTCCTCGTGAGTTTCAAGATTCATTTGGTAATATAGGCCTGTGTTTTTAAAACCATGCCTCCATTACTGTACAGAATCACCTTGTTTTATCCCTAAAGTTAAATTAGCATGGTGTAATTACTTCTACCAAAAAAAATAGACAAATAAAAATTTAGCGTTTTTCCCTTCAGAGGCAGAAAAACAAACGCAAACTGCTGTGCTCAAATGTCTCTCTTCTGGCCTCTCTCCTCCCAGAATCCTTTGTAGGACTGAGGTGGGGCAGCCTGTGGAGAGAGACAATGGGATTGAGAAGGGCTTTGATCATTACTCTTGGGAAAGCAGGAGAGTCCAGCACAGCACTGGAAGCTTGCTCTCTGTGGCCTCACCCTCCTCTGAGTATAAAATTAGGCTGTTCTTGCCCCATACCCTAGATCAGTGGCCTTCTAGTCCACCTTGGCTTGTCTCCCCCTGGAAGTCACCAGTGAGTAGCAAATACCTTTAAACCCACCAACGCTCTGATGTCCACCTACACCCTATCCCAATCCTGCCTGGGCTCCTGAGGGAAGGCTTGATCTTCTCTTTTCCAGTTCATCCTCAGTTCATCAGCCATTGACATCAAATGGACCTGCCTTTCCCTCCTTTGTAAGTTACCCTTGTAAATGGATGGAAAAAGATGGCTGTGCTCTTGGTAGGTGCTTAAGGGACAAAGAACTTGCTGTTTAGTTTAAATAGCCAAGAGATTGAACCCATCAGCCAGATTTTAAATACATGCCAGAAGTGCTCCGATGTCTCCCAACACAATCTTTACAGGAGTCATCCTTCTCTGAGGCAGTAAGCAGATGTACCCAGGACACCTGAATGCATCCGTACCTGGGGATAGCTCAGATACCATGTCATGTCCATAGATATGTCTAGAAATTTTTAAAAATGTTCTCTGGTTAACTCTTGAGTGACAAGAAATCTTGATTCCTACCAGTTGGCAACCTAAGACCTTGCCTCCCTGAGCCTAGATCTCTCTGTCCCAGTGTAGACGCACTCAGAGAGCACCCCTACCTTCTCCAGGTATGAACACTCTACCTTGGTTCTATGGTCTCTGCAGCTTATCCCATCCCATGAGCTCCTCAAGGGCCATACCCCAACTAGATAGGTTTCCTCAAAGTCTAGAGCAGTGGTCCAACCTTTGTGGAGGGAAGGGGGTCAAATGACCTTTTCACAGGGGTCGGCCTAAAACCATCATAAAACCCAGATATTTACATTATGATTCATAACAGTAGCAAAAGTACTGTTATCAAGTGGCAGCAAAAATAATGTAATGGTTGGGGTCACCACAGCATGAGGAACTGTATTAAAGGGTTGCAGCATTAGGAAGTTAAGAACCACTGATCTAGAGAAGGAGCCTTTCCTATTTTATATTTTTGGTTGTGAGCCTAGCCTTTAATGGCTGAGCCGTCTCTCCAGCCCTGCCCTTCCTATTTTCTAGGCAATTCTTCCCACTGTCAGTTATGTGGGCACAGGAGAGAGACTTTCACGGGCTCTACCCGCAGGGCAGAGAATGGCAGACTCTGTGAAACCCAGCCAGCCCTCTTCTAGTCTTGCCAGCATGAGGCTATGCCTTGCTGCAGAGCACTGGTGCCTGAAAGGCATGTTCCCCGGGTACCAGCAGAGTGGTCCTATGTTTGGCTTCTCTGAAGCCACAGTATCATCTACAAAGTTCACACGCATGAGCCATGCAGTCATGTTACCAAATATATATCATGTACAACCAGATATATATCCCCCCAAAAAAACTAATGTCTTCAGTAAGTTTACAATTTGGTGTGGCCCAGGGCTGTGTGTTGGACACTCCTGATATTTTTTTGATAAGAGCAGCCTCAACCTGGGTACCAGCCTTGTGATTTGCTTCATGCCTAACTGGGGACAATGTCCCTTCATCACAGTGCCACCCAATGCAAGTAAATGCATGCCTTCATGCAGCTGGGAAAGGGGATACTCGCTCCACCTCTGCCACCCAGGAGGGGCTATCATTTTAAGGAAGCCAGCTGAGTGGTCTAGGAGCTTTGGTTATCCCAGGGCAGTGGTGGGGGTGGTTAAGCATTGTAGCTTTTCAACCATCTTTGCTTTCCAGTTCCCATGCACTTCTGCTGAATCCTTAAATACCCCCAACGTCCCCCCCCCACATACCCATACATGCACTGCTAGGTGTCAGGGCTCCCTGTTGAGGTGTCTTTCACTCTGTGTCTCTAAAGCTCTTCTACCCCCCACTGTTTCCTGTCCAGTTGTCCAAGTGGTATAGCTTCCTCCACTCCCCCAAGTGAGGCTGAAATAGAATCTCCTCTAATGTGCCCTGGTGTAGTCCTGGGGCTCTGGGAAGCGTCTAGTGTTGAGAACACAGTCTACTTCTGTGAAGGTCAAGGCTGTGGCTGTGTGGCTTGTCTATCCGTTACATTGACAGGACCGGAGCTTGCCTATTCCTTGTTAAAATCCAGGATAGATAACAGCATGACCCACGTGTCTTCCCACTGTACTGCCATAATCCAGGCAGTGGCTGCTTAGGCACAGTGCTGGTTGGGACTTTTCCATCCATGAGTTCAAGAAAATCCTTAATCCTGGAGGGAGCCCAGGTCTTCCCTACTCCATCCTTTGAAATATATCTGTTGTTGTATTTAGCTGTTAATAGAAGAGACCATGTGGCTTTTGGTTTGGGGTGATCAGCTTTTGCCTACTAAGGAAGGGCCCAAGACAGCACTCACCCCTCATCACTCTAGAATTCCCAACAGGGAAGTTTTGGGGTCCACTCCGGGGAAACACACAGTCCTCTTCCAATAGGAGGACTTTCCTACTTCTGAACATGCCTGGGATTGAGACATGGTCACTCTGTTCCACTAAATGAGGTGTTCTGTCGGGCGTGGGGATGTTCTAGCTGCTGGGTGTCCTGCCTCACTTTGGGCCTCTAGCCCTCTGAGCTGTGGACCCTGTGACTGTGCTCTGGCTTCTTCCGCCTGACCTGCACCAAGTTCATTTGGGGACCAGGCAGACAAAGCTGTGGCTGATCCACTATGGCTGGCTTTGGGGGATCTCCAGTCTGTGGAGGGTTGGCTGCTAGTCTGTGAGGCTGGATGTGCCATTCAGAGCACTCACTCCTGGCATGGTGCCCTCCCCCATGTCTTCAGAGCCCTTCCTGCTGTTCGATACAAAGGCAGCTTTGATTACGCAGAGGCAACAGAAAGCTGCCAGCCAGCCACACCAGATCCAGGGGCAGAGGTAGGACTGCCAAGGCAAGCTGGGCATGAGGAGGCCAGGGACATCCAAGATGCCAAGTGCCAGGCTGGCTACAGTTTCCCCCTGGGGGATTTGGACCTTTTCTCAACACAGCCTCAACATACCGGGTCGCAGGCAAATGGAAAAAAAGGACCCTTGAATCTTGAAATCGCCTCCTTAAAAACACTCCAAACCAAGAACTTCTGAGGCCATCCATATGCCGCCAAGTACCCGCAAGACATCTGTAGCATGCTGGGCTGAGCACCGCCATCTTTGTTCATTCTCTTAACAGGCAGAGCAGGAGCAAGGGGTTGGAAAGCTGTAAATAATAAATATATTTATGCCGCTATTTATTTTTTCAATACCTGTGACCTCCTGCACTGTGAATGCTCTGTGATATGAGATTCCTAGTTTAATAAAACTGTCATTAAATTTGAATGAATTGCTATTATTGGTTCCTAAACACTGGCATGAGTTTACTTTTATTGTGAAGAAAACAACCTAGAGTAAAATATGAAACTAAACCTTTATAAGAAACCTAGCAGCCAGTATTGTGATGCAATATATCAAAACCCTGTACACCATCAATACAATAAACAAGCACAAGTCATCGGTCCTGATAGACCTCCTTCCATCCACAATTTCATAGACACAGACGTTGGGGGTTTTTTTGTTTGTTTTCGGGGGGAGGGGGGTTGAAAAGAATTACACTGGAATACTAGCCATTGGAAGCCATTTCTATTTGCATATTGAGAAAAAAATAAACTTCAAAAGACAAATGAGAAGTTGGAGCTTTTAATTACAGTGGTTGGAAACGGATGAAACAAAGTTGAGCTAGTGGTACACCTAGACTTAGCTAGGAGGGGCCCAGATAGCTCGACCCTTCCCCAGTGGGAGCTACGTCGCCTCACTGTGTCCCACCACACACTTCAAAGGGCTTCAGCTTAGTTGTTACTGTCTTGAAATTCGTGTGTGTGTGTGTGGCACGTGTTGTGGACACATTTGGCGTGCATGCGTACATTTGGAGACCTGAGATTGACATCAGGTGTTATGTTCTGTTGCTCCCCACCTTATGTTTTTAGGCAGTATCTCTCACTAAAAACAGCACTGCTATAGGACTGAGCCATCATACCACACAGAAACTTTTTAAAAACATGTTATTATATTTACTGGGGAGGGGGACACATGCACATACCACAAAGCCCGTGGAGAGGCAAGAAGACAAGAGTCGGTTCTTTGCTTCCACCATGCGGATTCCAAAGATTGACCTCAAGTAGCCTATCTTGGCAGCAAGTACTTTGACACCCTGAAGCATCCATCATGATATCGGTCTAGACGCTCATCAAAGCATGAACAGATAAAATGTGGCATATATAAAGTGGAATCTCAGCCACACACAAAAAAAGTTCATAAAATTTGCAGGAAACATGGATGGAACTATAAAATAGTAAGTGAAGTGACCAAGCTTCAAAAAGATAAGCACTATATGTTCTCTCTCATATGTTTTAGCTTCTAATTTTCATTTATTTATTTGGTATTTTTTTTTTGAGACAGGGTCTCTGGGATTCTGGCTATCCTGGAATTCCCTGTGGAGACTAGGCTGGCCTTGAACTCAAATAGATCTGCTTGTCTCTGCTTCCCAAGTGCTGTGTTAAAGGCGTGGACCACCACAGATGTACATATGTAGTATTTATGTGGGATGAGTTGGAGGGTAGGAAACTAGAAAGGGGCCCCTGATAGGGGAAGAGGGAGTTGAGGAGGTGGGGAGGTTAACGGAGCACTTGTGGAAAGTAGGAGGTGAAAGGGTAAAGTGGGGGAGTAGGGAAGGATCAACCTAAACAGCTATGTATAAGACACCATCATGAAACCTGTTAGTCATGTGCTAACTCAAAAAGCATGGGCTGAAAGACTTGGCAGTTAAGTATACTTGCTTCTCTTGTAGAGGACCTGGGTTTGGTCCCCAGCACCCACGTGGGATTCAATCACTTGAAGCTCCAGCTCAAGGGCTCTGATGCCCCTTTCTAACCTCTGGGGGAACAGGTACACATGTGGTACACAGACATACACGCAAACAAAAGCACACATATACATAATAAAAATAACTGAAAACATTTTTTAAAACAAAAAAAAAGTGAATGAAAAGAAAGCACCATTTGCTGTGACCCAATGACTCCTAAGGAAGTTAACCACCTATAGACTCCTCGAAAAAGCTGCTGGGGCTGGGCTCCTGGATCCCCACCTTTCAGAAGAAGAGATTAGATTGGCCCTAGGAGTTTAAGGAATTTACCCAAGGCCACACTGTGGGGAAGAAAAGATAGGAGCCGAGACTGGAACCTTGTCGTCTGAATCGAAAAAAGCTGCTGTCTCCTAGCTACTACACACACACCCTTAGCAACACCCAGGAGCGTGAGTCCCCATTTGAGGATACGTTTACTCAAGGACCCAGGGGTCTCAACTGAGATAGCACAGCCTGATGACCACCAGGTTGGACTAGGTGTCCCTCTGTCTTACCCAGCCTGTTAGCCACAGTCTCCCTTGTTCATGTGGAAGATGGCCTAGGGACACCACAGTGATTCAGAGAAAGTACATATTCTCTCAAGGAGAATCGAGATGGACACTAATCAATTCCAAAGAGTGAAATAGAAACAATCACTACCCCCCCCAAGCAGTTAGGGGCTCCCTGCCCTAGATTCTGGGGGAAAAGACCCGTGAGAGAGACTAAAATTCCACAAGTTTCCGCCATGGCTGTAAGGCTATTGCAGGCTGTAATTCATTTTTCTGTCGTCACTAGCTAAAGATGGAGATAGGGTCCTGTTTCTAGGTCCTTCCATACCCTAGCCTGTCCCCCAAAGATGCCCTTCCGTGATTTCCTCCATTTGAAATCCTACTCCAGGGTTTATGTGGTGACACCTACCTATAATCTCAGGGATGATAGGGAGGCTGAGACAGGGAGACTGTGAGTTCCAGGTCAGCATAGGGGATATAGGGAGACTCTACCTAAACAAACAAGCAAATGCTTACTCAAAGAAACCAACTGAAACAGAGTTTGCTTCTTGTTCATGTAGATGAGAAAGTTCAACACACTCCGTGGTGTCAGTGGCCCAGCATCCTTGTAGGCTACTTCATCTTCCTCAAAGTTCAAAACGGCTACCTGACTTCATCTTGGCTGCAACCTCATGAACAACCGTGAGTCAGAACCAATGAGTTGAGCTGCTCCCATTTTCTTTTCTTTTCTTTTCTTTTTTTTTTTTTTTTTTTTTAAGCAAGGGTCTGGTGGTTGACGCTTCATATCCTAGCACTTGGACAGCTGGGGGAACAAGACCTCAAGCACAAGGCCGGTTTGGGCACCATAGCAGCACCCTGTCTCAGAAAAAAAAAAAGAAGAGAGAGGAGAGAGAGAGAGAGAGAGAAGAGAGAAGAGAGAGAGAGAGAGAAAGAAAAAGAAAGAAAGAAAGAAAGAAAGAAAGAAAGAAAGAAAGAAAGAAAGAAAGAAAGGTCATAGATGGAACCTGATCCATAGAAACTATATAAAATGGGGGGGGGGGTAATTGTTAAGTTTGGAGGTGATTTTTTTCAGCCCATGGTAGTAACTAACAGTATATATACAATGTTTCCACCATGGATTCCTGAGCCCCTAACTCAGGAGTACGTGGATAAAGGAGAAAGAGCTACAGATTGCCTACACAAGTCTGAGGGAGGAGAATGAATCTTCTCACACAGGTCTTGTCCTTATGTCAATGTCACTGCAGCAATAGGGCACAGCCCAGGACAGTGGCCAGCGTCCTGAGGAGTTCCCCAAATCTTCTACAGACCTCCACTCTGGTAGAGAGGAATCCATGACTTTGCCACAAAAAAAGAATTTTAGAATGATCCAGTACTAAATAGAGTTGAAGTTTATTTAAAAATAAATCAGAAGAAAAACACTCAAGAAAATAATAGGGCACCCCCAACAGTTGCTAGGTGTGTTCTTCAAATAACAGTGGCTTTAGATAGCCTGACTGTACACAGGATTTTAGGGACTTGGAATTTCACAATTTAAAGGGGTTTTTAAGGGACCCTTCACCCCTAAAATAAATAAGCTCTCTTAAATTTTTTTAAATTTAACTTTTTAATAACTTACATGTGTTAAGTTTTTTAAGGGACCCCCCTTAGATAAACCCTGAAATAATCTCTATTTAATTTTTAAATTTTTATTTATTTATATTGGTAATTAAAGTTACAGGGCTGTTCATAAGGTGCCATACATGGGACTCCAATCTAATAAGGTAAAACCAGGAGCCACTAGAGTTGAAAAGTAAATTAGACTATACCCTTTTACTATAAACTGGATAGCTGGGGAGATTCCTAGAAAACTGCAGGTTGATGGGTGGGAAAGGATAATGGCCTTAAGGAATTATTAATCATGCTGAAAGTTCCCAGACAGTCTTTAGCCAAATTCCTTTCCCTTCCCATGTCACCATAATTTTCCATCTTTCTGATCTGCCTCCCTTCCCTCGGCCAGGGCACACAGTAGGACTACATTTGCCTGGCTCACAGTGGGAACTGCTCTCCAGGGATGAGCATGACCTCTGGCAGATGAGGCAGCTTGGAGAAGCTGAGCCGCTTAATATGTAACCACTGGCCTCTCATCAAAAATGTAGTTCAGCTTCCAGAGGTCACTGTGGCAAAGTCTCTTTCCATCCTCTCATTCTCAGGGCTGCCAAAGGGAAGGCCCCACTGGGCCAGCAGGAGAGAGCCTGCCTGGGCCTGCTATCAGCAGCTAGTGCTCAGGGCTGAATCCAGGCTCCTTCTCTGTGACTATCCTGCAATTGTCAGGAGGGGGAAGAAAAGAATCCAGAAAAAAATGATTCTCTGTGCTTAATGTTTTAAATCACATCGTCAGCAACTTGAATGACAATGGTGACTCAGGGTTTTGCTTTTTAATGATAATAAATTACACAATACCCTTCATTATAAACTCTGTACAGCATGTCCACAAGTCATTTTTGCTGTTATTTTTGTCAGCCTCTTGCAGCTGTAACAACCTCTTTGCAACTTATAAATGACACAAATACTATAAATGGACATATTTTTGTTTATTACCAAAGGGAAAACATAAAGGCACAAGTCAGAGTTTCAACCCTGGTCACACAAGTGACTTTGCTCTGTTATTAGAAAATAGTTTTTGAAAAATGTAAAAATAATTGTTTTGTTGTTGTTTTTACAACATAACAGCCAAAACTGACACTTTTAAAATCAGCTGCCTTGAAATCTAATCTGCCCACAATGATCCAGAGTTTAAGCACATAGTTTGATAAGTCTAGATGTATGAATAGCCCTGCAAAAACCACCACCAGGGAGCCGCAAGATGACTCACTGTGACAAAGGTGCCTGCCACCAAGCTTGACAACCTGAGTGTGGTTCCTAGGGCCCACAGGGAAGAAAGAGAGAACCAACTCCCACAAGGTGCCCTCTGACCGCCACACATGCTCCATGCTGCAAGCACGCCCGCATTCACACACAAGATAAGTAAACAGATAAATACATGTAATTTAAAATAGTTTTAAACACCACTATAGGGCCGGGGAGATGGCTCAGCAGTTAAGAACACTGGCTGTTCTTCCAGAGGACCCAGGTTCAATCCCCAACACCCACATGGCAGCTCACAGTAGTCTGTGACTGCAGTTCCAGGGGATCTGGTACCCTCATGCAGACATACATGCGGGCAAAAACACCAATGCACATGAAAATAAAAATAAAAAACTTTAAAACATCACTAAAAGCAAGATATTGAACATAGTTATCAAAGTGTCCTCATTTGTGAACCCAAGCTGTGACAGATGAAATGAAGGAGAAGATGATGAAGTGTGTATACTTCTAGGCTAATGTCAGTGTCTTTTTGATCAGGTTTCATTCCCTCCCCAACTAATTAAGGAAAAAGTCTCTCTCTCTCTCTCTCTCTCTCTCTCTCTCTCTCTCTCTCTCTCTCTCTCTCTCACACACACACACACACACACACACACACACACACACACCTGGGGCCAAGTGTGGGTTCTGATTGCTATGAGCCCATCAGGGTCTGGCATTATCCTGTTCACAGGGCATGCATGTGACCACTGTCTAGAATACATGGGGTTTCAGTCCATATTAGAAGGAAGGCTTCTTCCTTTCCTACAGGACAGACAGACCATGTGATTCTGGCTGTTCTTGGAGCCATAGGAGAACTAACCCTAGGTCAACCCCAAGGAGGGCAGAGCAGGCAGAGGGATCAAATTTCAGTGGCTGATGGTGGCACCCATTGGCCCCTGGCTCCTTCAGTCACAGCAGGCGGTTTCCAAAGATGGCTGGCAAGCACTGTCCCGTGCCTATTATACACCTGACTTGCCTCTGACCACACAATGTAAGACGACGTTACCTCTGCAATTAGGTTGGGTAAGATTGGGACTTCCCAGGTTTGGCACAAGAGTCCGTACTTGGTGGCCATCTCAGTCTGAACACATTGATGGGTGTGAGGAATGAGGGAGGTGACTGAGACCCTCAGCCCAAAGCCTGTAAGGAACTCAGACCTGCCCATGTGCCTGCCTGGGAGCAGACTCCTCCCGGGCTGAGCATGCAAGTGAGACCCCAGCCTGGCAGCATTCAGCTACTGCCTGGGGGACAAGAGCATAGGTAAAGAGGCAGCCCATACTATGTGCCTGACTCTACCTCAGAGCCAGGGATGTGTGTGTCAGCACCTGTGTGTACTGACAGCGGCTGCTTCTCCCTGCAGGGCCTGGTGGCACGGTCACCTCAAACCACACTCAGCCAGTGAAGATGTTTGTGTTTCTGCACGGCTATGACAGAGGGTGACTGATTTTGCAACAGCTGTCCATACTCCAAAGCCTCAGGAAATGGAGGTGTGGGAACCTGTTGGATATCAGAAGAAGGTGGGAACCCACAAAGCTGCTTCCTGCTGACCTCTTTTTGCTGGATGAAACATTCTAAAGAGCCACCGGGTCACTGTTTCACAGTTTCTCCAGCCAGGTATTTAGACAGGCCTCATCTGGCGACACTTCTATCCCATATGACATCAGCAGAAGCACCTGAGTGGTGGTTATCAGACAGCAGCCATGCTAGCATGTCCAGTGCCTTGGCTACTGTGTCCAAGGCTCACAGGGTCTGCTCTTCTTCCCCAACACATACCAAAGGACCCACAGGGCCTGACCAATGGGCTGCCTAGTCCAGTACTCCAGCTTCCAGCCAGATTGGCACCACCACAGTCACAAGGGGTCAGGAAGGAAGCCCATGCTTACTTCCCAGTTACTCCCTAGGTTCACCAGGAGCCTCTGCCTGGTAGTCTCTGCAGGACACAGCTATTTCATAGTCTGTTGCAGAATATCTGTTTACACTGTGAAGATGTGTCTTTGCCAAGATGCCTTCTGATTGGTTTAATAAAGAGCAGAGTGGCCAATAGCTAGGCAGGA
Organism: Cricetulus griseus; assembly: GCF_003668045.3. Lineage (NCBI taxonomy): Eukaryota > Metazoa > Chordata > Mammalia > Rodentia > Cricetidae > Cricetulus > Cricetulus griseus. Next base: position 103,760,732 of record NC_048598.1, on the reverse strand, counting down.
AGAAGTTAGGCAGGACTTCTGGGGACAGAGAGGACTCTGGGAAGAAGAAAGGTGGAGTCGCCAGTCAGACAAGCAGCATGAATATTACAAGGTAAAGGTAACTGAGCCACATAAGAAAATAGATTAAAAGATATTGGTTAATCTAAGTTATAAGAGCTAGTTAGAAACAAGCCTAAGTTATCAGCCAAGCTTTCATAATCAATAATAAGTCTCCAAGTCATTATTGGAGATCTTACAGTCGCCATGAAAATCCCCCCTACAGGGGTCTGGTAACCACCTGCTCCTCCCTCTTTGGGGTTAGGATGGTAATAGATCTGGGGGTTGGGGCACACTCACGTGTACCTCCGATTCTTTTTCTCTTTTCCTTTGATACACTGTCTCCCCACATATCCCAGGCTGGCCTGGAACAAGCTATCTTGCTACTTCAGTCTCCAGAGTTCTGGGATGACAAGTGTGTGCTGCCACACCTAGCTCCACGCATGTCTTAAATCCTTCTCGTGACAGTCTAGTCAGAAGAGTCATTTGTTCCCTAGGTGACAGGACTGCCACAGTGAGGGCCTAGTTACAGTCCAAATAGCCGTCTCAACGGGCTGCCTCCCAGCTTCTGGCCAGAGCACCCCATTTCCATCAGCTCTACGAGCACCCTTAACATCCTGTGAAGTTTATCACACCTGTGAGGACAGTGAGGCACAGAGAGGCAAAGTAACTAGCCCAAGATGACATAGCCTCTAAGTGGCAAAGCCTAGCTTTGGACCCTGAAGCCCTTGCTCTTCTTATCCACTGTAGAAAGACAAAATATGCTGTTTGCTAAAAGATCTTATCCCAAACCTATCAGAGCAAGGTTTGTGGGGGGGGGGGCTGTTGAAAGCAATACTGAGCTATGAGGCCTTTGTCCTTACTAATAAACCCCCCAAATTTCAGGAATCTTAGAGTTGGCCTTGTTAAGGCCACTCTTCCCTCAAGGCTCCCCCCACCCATTTTCCTACTGGGGATCCAGCTATTTGGAACCTTGTACAGAGGGAAAAGGAGGTTGAAGAGACCGTGGAGGTGAGCACTACCCTAGGAGGACCCAGAGATACAGATAAAGGTCTCATATTGAGAATGATACCTCATTCGTAGATGACCTCAGTTTTTCTCCCGCATCAAGGAGAGAATGGAAGATACCAGGCGGTGCCACCACCGTGAGGAGCCTGGAGACTCTATGGCCATTCTAGAAGCCCATCCAGGTGGGTTAGGTTTTTAAAAACCAAAAGAACACAGAGGCCTGCATTGTTTCTTTCTGGCAGAGCCCCTGGCTTGAAGCACATGAGACTCTGGGCCACCATGGTGGATGTCACTACGACAGTGTGTCCATACCTTTCCTCCATCTTGGCTGTCTTTACTAGTGGACTTTTAGAACAAGGTAGCCCAGGCTGGCTTTGGCTATTCAAAGTTTGTACTTGTCCTGGTTACAGAAGCTTGGCATAAGGCCAGACTCAAGTATTTCTGGTCCTGTCAGCCAAAGTCTCAGAGAGGCATCTTATTGGCCCAGCTGAATTATATACACTTATCTATGAACCAAATCACAGTGACAGGTGTTTGGAGTTCTCTGATTGGCCAAATATGCATCACATGTTTCCTGTAAAATGGACGTGGGTGGGAGGAGAGGAGTGGCAACAGAAACCTGGGTTCTGTTGCTACAGGGGTGATCACAAGAGGAGCTTACAGGTGCAAACCATGACAGGCCCTCATACTGCCCTCAGGGTGCTGAGATGCAAGACTGGGATGGGGGGAGGGTGGTGATGAGGACTGGGGAGTGGGAAGGGAATCCCGGAAGAGGGTCGAGACAAACTGACTGCACATCCTCATTAACCGTGGCGTCAACTCAGCCTTCTGGAATCTTGGCAGACCCCCCCCCACACACACACACACCTGTTAGTTATCAGCAAGAGTAATTCCATGGTACATTCCTGAGGAATTGTGGCTTCTCAGAGCAGGTGAGCACCCAGCCTTCAGGAGGCCTCTTGTTGGGGCAGGAGGAAGGCCTGAGACTGTTCTATGGAACTCAGGCTCTTAGGGGTTTGTCCAGAGTTAGGGCAGTGTCCCGGAAGGAAACCTATGGGCTCTGAGCACGTAGGGTTTGTCTTATCAGCCTGAAGAGCCTGGCCAGGTGCAGTATAGGATGGCACACCAGCCTAGGTCCAATGACACCTAAGAGTGGCCTGCCAGCTTATTTGAGGAACAACAACCAAAGATTCCCTCCTGAAGGGCGTGCCTTCTTCCTCAGTTGATTTGTGTTCACTCTGTTACAGATGAACAACAGAGGCTCTGAGAAAGGCATACCCACTGCTGCCCAGATAGTCCTGGGATTGGATTTGAACATGTGGCTGCCCTCTGTGCCAAGCTCCCAAGCAGGAAATCACAGGAGTGTTGAGGGAGATGGTATAAAAAAGTGGGGGAGGGACTGTAGCCCAGGGAAGAGTTAGCCTTAGGGAAGAGATGCCTGTAGGGCCTGAGAGGGAGGCTAGCAGCAATCTGAATACAACGGGGGGGGGGAAGGGGGGGGAGTGTGGTAGTTTGGGCTGGAGAGGCTGGGATAGCTTTCTGGAGACCACACTTTTTGTGCCTTTCAAAAAGAAAAGCTAGTTTGATTGGGATGCAATTCACCCACTTTAAAGTGTATAATTTGATGGTTTTCAGTGTAGCCACAAAGTTGTGCAACCGGCACCACAGTCAATTTAAAAACATTTTCATTTCATTACCCCCAAAGAAACGCCATAGCCATTGCCAGTTGCTCTCCACTCTCCTCTTCCCCTAGCTTCTAGCAACCACCGGTTTTCTGTGTCTGTGAAACTGCCTACTCTAAACACTTCATACAAATGGAATGTGGGTTTAGTGACTGGCTGCTGTCACTTAGCATGTTTGCAAGAGTCATCCATGTGGAAGCATCGTTTTGTTGGTGCCCCGTTCGTTTTTTGTGGCTGAATTACATTCCCTGACTGAATATCACTTATCAGGTGTACTCATTCATCACTCGATGAATGTGTGATTGCTTCCCCATACTGGCTACTGTGGATAGCTTTTCTTTCTGTGCTGGGGATTGAACGTAGGGCCTCACAGACACAACCTAAGCAAGCATTCTATCACTGGGCTCCTGCCCCAGTCCTGGACAATATGAATAAGGCCGACATGAACAGTCAGATACAAGGTTTTCATTGGGCATGCTGTGATGGATAGTTTTGTCAACTTGACACAACCTAGAATCACTGAGAAGAGATTCTCACAATAAGGAATTGTCTACATTAGTTTGGCCTGTGAGCACGGTGGTGAGGGATTATCTTAACTAAGTTATCGCTGTGGGAAGACTCAGCCCACTGTGGGCAACATTCCCTGGACAGGGTGTCCTGAGCTATATACGAGTGTAGAAGCTGAGCTGAGCACAAACAGATAAGAGCGAGCATGCACACATTAGCTTCTCTCTGCTTTTGACTGTGGTTGTCATGTGACTGCTGTCTGCCATCCCTGCCTTAACTTCCCCACAGTGAACAACTGTAACCTGGCATTCAAAGCTGAAATAACCCCCCCCTTTGGATATGCAGTTGAGGGTAGGATCCCTGGATACAAGATAACCTTTTTGAAGAACTGCCAAGGCTGCTTCCCAAAACAAATGTCCCATTTCCATTCCCAGCAGGAGGCTGTTAACTGTGCCTTTCCCACTTCCACAGGCTGATTCGGAGGAAATGACAAGAGAGAAGTGGGGGGGGGGGGCTGGGTGGACACTAGCAGAAGTGTGTAACGGGATAGGGTGATGTCTCTGGTAACAAGTAGGCGAGGATGTGGACGGATGTTGGGTTATTCCTATGATGCACAAGAACACATTTCACTTGTTCCCCGTTGTCTAAATAGTGCCCGGCGTGAGAATGAATTAGACAAGGTGATATTTTGAGATCTCAAGAGCTTGGAAGGCTCGGAGACATTTTTGGGTGTTTTGATATCAGGCTTGCGGACGGACGCTATCTGCCCTGTTAAATAGTGAGTTTATCCACAGAGGAGGCATCAAAGGGTAACACGGTCACCTGTCAGGGATGTGGAGGAGGTGCCCTGCCTTGGGAGCTGACGGTGGGCTGTGGCTTCCTCTGGGATGGAAGAGCTCGCAGTCGAGCCCTGGACCTTGTCACCTGCCGGCCCTGAGAACCTCGCTGCCCGGTGCTAACTTGGAGACTTTCCTGGAAGTTTCCCTAGCAGGCTCCCCGCGGGCAGCAGCCACAGCCCGCGCAGCCCTCGACCCCGGTACCGCCCGCCACCAGGCCCGGCCCCAGGGGCGCGGCCCGGCTTCCGCGCTCCCCAGGGGGCTCCGGGCTGCAAGCAGCCGCCGCCGAATGGCTTCTGACAAAAAGCCCTTGACCACCAGGGCCGGCCTCTTCCTGCGAGCCCCGCGCGCTGCGATCCAGGAAGTGGAAGCCAGCGGCCCCGCGCTTCCCCACTGGGCGCGCGGCTGGCGGCGGCGCCTGGCCCGGCCCTCGGCGAGGGACAGCGCCAACGCCACGCGGAGGTCGCCTCCCCCCTGAGCCCCGCGGAGCCGCGTCCCCAACTGCGGGCCCCACGATGAGACGCTCCGAGGCGACCCCGAGCGCCCACCCCGCCGGGTAAGTGGCAGCCCGCGCCCTCCTCTCCCCAGGTGGCTCGTGTGCTGCACCTTTGCTCTGCTTGGTCCCTGAGAATCCTGGGTGCTCAGGAGGGATCCCGGGCTGCGGACATCTTGGGTATCGTGCTGAGATGGGACCCCCGCCCCAGAAGGGACCAAGGCCAGACCTGGGTTCTACAGGGAAAGGGGGCGGCCCTGGTGACTGCCGCACTTGGCCAAACTTTCAAACTCAGACTTTGTTAACTGGAAAAGCAGCGCACATTCCCCGCGGCAGGGCGGGTTTGGTTAGAGTATATCTGTGTTTGTACTCGTTCGAGGCCGGTGTGTCTGTGTAGACATGGCTCCTGCCTCGGCTGAACTTTGGATGCAAGCACTCGCTGTCCCGACCCAGCCAGCCCCGTGCACCCCAATGCTCCGCTGCTCCGCATGAGCCCCGGTTTGCGCCCTGAGGTCCTGGGGCCGAGAGGCGAGAGCAGGGTGGTAGATCAAAAGCACCTACAACTTCAGGCAGCTGATACCCTGCTCGGATTGAGGCGCCCCCAGGATCCCCTCTGTTAGCCAGCTGGGTCGGCTGGAGACAGTGACCTTTGGACTGCCCTCTGCATCTGCAAAGCCTGGTGTATGAGGAGGGTTTAGGGTGCTCGGGGACATATCCTGGCGGGGTCCCAGGGCACAGATTCATCGTGAAGTGGGTGACAATGTCTTGGGGACTGCCATTCCAAAGGGATTCCTACTTTGGTGCTCTTCCCTACCCCCCCCACCCCTACCTCGAGAGCTGGGGGGACACTGCCCAGAGCTGCACCGCTGGGAATGTCCTATCACCCAGCCTAATCCTCAGAATAGCTCGGGAAGGGTCAGGTTTGAAACGGCACCGAGTAGGAAGCGATTTCTATGAAAGTTTGCCAGGACTTTCTGAGGTGCCATGGCTGATGGGCACATCTGGGGTGCCATACTTTGTACTTCCATTTAAAAGTCCCGGGCCTGGTGCCGGGTGGACTCCCGTGGCTGGCTGGCTGTTTTAAGTCTGTGACCTCATCTCCCCTGACCTCATCTCCCAGGACCTTGGGAGATCTCCACTCCGTAGAACAGGAATGCTGAAACGATCTTGTGCTGTCCGGGGCTGGGGGCAGTAGGGTGTTACTGGCCCCATTGGGGTAGGAGGAACTGGCCTATCGGGATCCTTAAGTCATGTAGATCACGCTGCCCCCTCCCTCCGACCCCCCAATCCCAGCTACAGCCACGGCCCGGAAATTCTGTGTTGATGCTTCCCTCGGAAGTGATCTCTGCAGAGACAAATGTCATCCGCTGGAGAATTGGGAATTCCGATGCGGAAGAGGTCTCCTGGGAGTAAGAATGCTGGATAGGAAGGTAAAGCCGGCTAGAAAAAGAGGGTGAGGAACAAGGCTGTGACCTCATCTACTTCCATTTCCCCCAAGGGTGACCTGGCCTGACCCATTTCCTCCTTTTCTTCCTTCCTGTACCAGTGACTTAATCCATGCCTCAGTTTACCTTCAAGGATAAGCAACAGTCTCTACTCTTCACAGGTTGTTTTTGAGGCTGAAATTATTGGAAAGCGCCGGGCATTGGTGGCGCACACCTTTAATGCCAGCACTCGGGAGGCAGAGGCAGGCAGATCTGAGTTCGAGGCCAGCCGGGTCTCCAGAGCGAGTGCCAGGATAGACTCCAAAGCTACACAGAGAAACCCTGTCTCGAAAAAACAAACAAACAAAAAAAAACAAAAAAAAAATTAGTGGAAAGCATTATGCAGATTGCCTGGGAGTCGACATCCTCATTAGTTATTATGATCATTATCATTGTCATCTGTTGGGTGGGACCCTTCCTTTTGCCAACTGGGTGACTGGAACAAAGTGATCTGATCTGACTTCTACCTCGTCTGAAAATCCAGAATCCTATAACCCCTCCTTCTCTGGGATTGGATTGGATGAATTGTGTGTGTGTGTGTGGGGGGGGGGTAATGTGTTGGTATGTGTGAACCTTCGTGTTCATGGGTGTGTAGAGGCCAGGCACTGATGTCATGTGTCTTTTTTTAGTCACTCTTGGCCTTGGTTTTAGTTTCTTTGTTTTGTTTTGAGACAGTCTCTCACTTGACCTCACCGATTCAGCTTTACTGCTTGGCCAGCGAGCTACTGAGGTCCACCTGATTGTACACGAGTTCTGGAGAAGCAGACTCAGGTGGTCCTCATGGCTACACAGCAAGCAGTTTACTGACTGAGCCATCTCCCCAGCACCCAGATGGGTTTTTTTCATTGTTTTTGTTTTGTTTTGTTTTTCAAGACAGGGTTTCTCTGTATTGCTTTGGAACCTGTCCTTGAACTTTCTCTGTAGACTGGGCTGGCCTCAAACTCGGAGATCTGCCTGCCTCTGTTTCCTGAATGTTGGGATTAAAGGCATGCATCACTAACGCCCAGCCAGATAAATTGTATTTTAAGCATCTGTCTATTGGCAGTATAGGGGTTAGGCCACTGCTCTGACTGCCTAGGACAATGCCTGATATATACTAAACATTCCGTGAGTAGAAATTCACTGCTGAAAATGCTTGACAGAGGCCCTTTACATGGGAAGGATTCCTAGGTGCTGTGTGTCGATCCTTGTACCTGGGGCAGGGACCTCAGGGCAGCATTTTCAAAATGGCCTTTCATACTCCCAGTGGCAGAGGGCTTGCTACCATGAGTGGCCACTCTCTGCATATAGAAACCGAAGTGAGCCTCTGATGTCTGCTTCTAATGGCCCTGGTCCCTGCTCTGGGGCTGGTCCCTCTCAAGTACTAGGGGTTACTTTCCAACACACCCTGCACCTGAGCTACACATCTAAAAACTCAGACCTTTCACCTCAAGGCGCACCCTAGACCCTGCGGCCGCCAGGGCTGGTCCTAAAAGCTTTTGAAGTCTGTCTTTGCATCCTGCTGGCCCAGAGCCCTCTCCTTTCTGGAGTGGGAGCTATTCAGATAGCTGGAGAATACTACCTGCAAGCAGCCAGAAAAGTTCTGACTCCTGTACTGATGGTCTTTGCAAGCATATATTGCTGCTGCTTGAAATGGTTGGCTGAGGGAGGAAGAAAATGCAATTGATTGCTGACTACACTGAGGGCAGTCATATTTTTCACTCGCTGTTGCAGGAGGGGAATACAGTTCAGACGGTTAACAACTCAAAAAGCAGGCTTTGCCCACTTGCTGGTGTCCACGGAGGACATACGTTGGGCAGGAGGCATGAGGAGCCCTCAGAGTAGACAGGCGACCAGAGGAGGTCATTGGGAAGAGAGGACATGTAGCAGAGGTTAAGAAAATCTAGAACATTCTAGGGGTGGGGCAATGTGGTTAGCGGGAGCCAGGGCTGCAGAAAGTGGGCCTTGCAGAGGGGTTGAGCAGTCTTTGGTGAGTGCTCAGGGCCCAGCTGAGGTGACAGACTGTAGGTGGACAAGACAGCAGCTAGGGGATCCCCTATTATAGCCTGGTAGCCAGGTCTAAATGGCAAGAGAAGTTAGAATGGTGGACTTTGTTGATGGACTGAAGTTAGATAATGGAATAGGAATAAGGGAACTCCAGAGGCTGAGATGGTGGAAGGCAACCGCTCAGGGTCAGACACCTAACTCTGTGGAGTCCTAGGAGAATGGTGTCCCTCGGAGCCTGTGAGAACTGGAAGTTTTCTAGGCCCAGGGGAGACCTGGCAGGCACCCAACACTGCCCAGCCATAGGAAGCACACCTCGTACTTTTTCCTAGGTTTGCTATGTTGGGGGTCTATGGGTTTACTTAAAATTGCATTTGTAAAAGAATTCCTCTCTTAGAACAAATGTGGTGGGCCCTGACCCAATCTGTCCTCAATGTAACAATGAGGAAACAGAGACCCTGAAAGAGGAAGGTGAACTTGGGTCTCTGTGCCTTTGGCCTGACACGTTAGAGGGATCCTTTTAAGGCCCTTCAGTTGAGTTCTTAGTCTCTCTAGGCTCTGAGACTCAGGTCTTCAGGGCAGGCCCTCAGCTCCCACAGCTCTGCGGCCTTCTCTGACTTCTTGGCTTTCAGGGACTGTTCTCAGGTAGTCTTGATTGGCATTCACCTCCTGACAGAGACCCTGACCTGAGGCAGTGAAGGGTTTTCTTATCAGGGATGTTGAGGGGAGGGGTGAAATTGGCAGGGAAAAGTCTGGGCACACCCATCCCTGTGTCCCCCCCCCCAATAACTCTCCTTTCTCTCTTGATGCCTGCCTGTCCTAGATCAGTGTGTATAGAAAACTTAAGATGTTACCAGGCACTGGCATTCTAACACAGGCAGGGTCTAGATCTCACAAGTGGAGAAACCTATAGAGCGTCCCTGCTGGAAGCAGAAGGGAGACATGGTATCAGGGATAGGTCCCTCGCCACCCTCTCCACCTCCCACAACTAGTCCACAGAGGGAGTGAGAGCTGGCCATCAGGGTCCCAGAGTGACTGCAGTTTCCTCCCTCAGGCCCTCCCCCAAGTTCCACCTGTCATGGCCAGTGAATCATCCCTTGGTTCATGTCACTAGACAGTGACAAATGAGCTGAGCTGGCAGGCAGCCACGAAGAAGGGAGGGAGAGCAGGTTTGGAGAAGCGAGGAGCCTGGGAAGGTTTGGGATGCCCAGCAGGCCTGGAAGGGACGGTGTAGCCCTGCATTCCCAGAAGTGGGGTGACCCTGTAGCTTCTCCAGTGACTTTGGAAAAAGAAGACATTGACCGTGGTGGGAGGGGATGTGTTAGATGGAAAAGATACAGGTGTATGAAGGTGGCTTCCTGGCTACTGTAGCAGTTAGGGAGAATCGTGTGCCCAGAAAGAACCCAAGCACAGGGAGGGGGTCTCGAAGAACCCCTGAAATTCTTATGTGCCCCCTTCATAGTGCCCCTTCATTAGTGACTGAGTCATCCTGTTCCCAGTTAGTGGATGACTTAGGGTTTCAATTGCTGTGATGAGACACCATGACCTCAAGCAACTTGGGGAGGAAAACGTTTATCTCCTCTTCACACCTGCATCACATTCTACCAAAAAAAAAAAAACAAAAAACAAACCAGGAACTGGCTTGCTCCTCATGGCTTTCTCAGTGGACCTTTTTAGGGTACCCAGGACCATCAGCACTGCCCACAGAGAGCTTGGACCCTCGTACATCCATTGTAGATTAAGAAAACTGTAGCACAGGCCAATCTAGCGGCTGCATTTTCTCCACTAAGGTTCCCTCTTCAAAAGTGACTCCAACTTGTGTCAAGCTGACATAAAATTAGCCAGCACAGTGGGTTAACACAGATCCAGCAACCAATTCTAGAGTTCCCTGTCAAGGCACCTGCTGCCCAGAATCTGCCTTTTATTCGTAGAATCAGGAAGTTACACTGCTTTGTCCCTGAGGGAGGTCTGGACCATGGCATTCTTCGCCAACAGATGGACTTAAAGATCAAAACCACGGCTTTTCTGGCCTGTGCCCCACCTCTCTTCTGTCATCAGAAACCCTTATGGTGGCACAGTGTTGCTAAGAAAGCGGGGCAGCTGTTTCAGCTGCTTGAAGGACTGACTCTCAGGCTAGGCAGGGAGAGCAGCATGCCCCTCCAGCCCCTTTGTTACCCTCAGGCAATGCTTACCTGTTTTAAAGGCCCCTCCAGGGAGTTTAGACCCCAAGGTCTTTACACTCTCCCTAGTCTGGAAGGCAGAGGGGGCTGGATACCCAGGATGTTGAATGGGGATGTAGCTGAGCTCCACTCCACCATGGTCCTTAACTGCCAGGATGCTATGTGCCCCTCTCAGGGATGGGCAGAGTAGACCATCTGAGCCTGGAGAATGGAGCAGACTGGGGGTGCAAGTTCTGTAGTCCCTGGCTGCCTCAAGGGGTTTCAATTGCAGATCTCTGGACTCGGAGAAACTCAAAATTTAAAGGCACTATTGTTGGGGAGGGTTGCAGGGTTGGAGGAGAGCCTGTCTTTCTTTGATCAGGAGGCTTGTAGGAGGCTTGTAGGAGGCGCTCGCGCACGCGCGCGCGCGCACGCGCACGCGCGCGCACACACACACACACACACACACACACACACACACACACATCATCATCATCATCATCATCATCATCATCTGCAGAGCTAATGCACAGCCTGGGACCCTGTCCCCTATCAAGTTACTTCTCTGCATCTCTGGTCCCCAAATAAGTAGACTCTTATCTTTAAGCCACTGCTCCAAGAACATCCAGTAATTCCCTCCAGTGCTGTCCCATGGGCATCAGAAATGGGATCCTGTAAGACTAGGGTACATCCATAGGGCAGGCAATGGGCCCCTCTCCTGCCAATGGCTAGAAAGGTAGCCACAGAAAGTCTAGAACATGCTGTTCCCTTTCCTAAGAAACAAGACAGACTCAGAAAGAAGGTTTCTGGGCCACCTCTCTGTCCGAGCAGCTGGGAGGAAATGCTTTCTCATACTGTGGGGTTTATTTGACAAAAGTGGTCCCGCAAAAGAGCTGAGTGAGAGCTCCTGTGGGTAAGGCCAGTGGTTTCTTAGTGGGGCTGTGACCGAGGGTGGGTGGGAGGACTTCTCCAGGGAGGGGAGGCATCAGGCAGGTTCCAGTGACCTCCCAGTGTATAGAATAAGAACTGTAGGGAAGTCCCATCAACTTTTAGTTGTCTACACTATGTATAAGTTGCCTGTGACATCAGGCAGGATAGATGGTCAGAGGAGACTTTGCCTGGGATGGGTTCTCTGCCGAACACATGGAGGGTACCTGCCAGAGTACAGTCTCCTCACCACACTCCCAGGCCTCCCTCATGTCAGCCAGTCCTGTGTAGGAGGCCAGGAAGTGACTGTGTCCTCCATCTCCATTCAGTGTAAACTGCCCTTGGAGAAGGGAGAGGTGGACAGGCCAGAAGAATCGTTCTTCAGATATCAACAAGGCAGAGGAAGATGTCTCAACTATGTCTCTCAAGCTGTCGGCCTCAGCTTTTCACAGAAGAATCTGCAAGTACCTTGGTTTCCACTTCAGGGGCAGTTCCTCCCCCCTAGATCAAGGGCTGCTCCAAAGCAGGTACAAGCCTACAGTCCATAGTCACGAACTTTGAGAAAGATCCTAGAGCCCCTCATGCTGTCTCACCAACTGCTGGTATGTCCCAACTCTGTTGGTAGATCTAAAAGGATACACTAGTCTGAGACAGAATCTTAGTTCCTTTCAAAGTGGCCCACCTCTGGAGGGTTGTGGTCAGGCTTCTCTGTATCTGAGGTAGTTACAGTGAGCTCAGGCCACATCCTATAAAGCGTTGGTCCCAGGCTCTGGGCTAAGGCTGCACCCTCCTATTCAAGGTCTGGTAGACTGAAGGACCTCTATGGGACACGGCCCTCTGGGATGCTGGCCTCTTGTTATTTCAGACTGTGGGATATTCAAACAAGCTGAGAGCTTGTTATTCCCTAGTAAGAGATGATACATTTGCCACCCTGCTAGTGGGTGGGGCCCAGGGGATGCTGGAGCCTATGGGAGAAGCCTGTTTTCTCAAAGGCCAGTTGGGGAGGTGGAGTGGGCTGGCTCTGAAGGGGAGAGAGCTCAGGCATGGGAAGCCCTCCTCCATAGGCTCCCTGGGGCTCAGAGGCTGATGACAGAGTAAGCCTGGCTGTATCCTGTCTGATAGTCTCTGGCATGGGTCAGCTATCAAAACAAGCTCTTTCCAGACTCACCATCTGGTTTCCTCCCTCAGTGTCAGAGACTGGCCATGTGGATGTGTCCAGGACACTAGGTTAAAAGGACAGCATCTGATGACAATGTCAGTTACACCTGCATCTTCCTGCTCTACGAGTTAGGTTGAGCCTCCTCCTAAAGCATATTCAGGTGTTTTTCAGTCATTAAACATCTTTCTGTTCATTCATAAATCTATTTTCCTACAGCCAGCCGGCTGCCTGCCACCCATCCGCTCATTCATTTATCTGCAGCCATTCAGCCAGCTCTCCATCCATCTACCACCTGTTGATCCCTCCATCATTATCCAACCATTGTGGTCCTACCACCAGCTACCTGTCCTCCACTTGCTCAATCGTACAGCCATCTAGCCAGAAGTCCAGTCCATCTATGTACCATCTCTATATTCATTCACCTGCCCATCTATTCATCTCTCCAATCATCCATCCACCAGTTCGTCTCTCCATCCATTCATCCCTCTATTCATCTGTCCATCTATCTGTCCATCTACTTATTCATCCATCCATTCATCAGTTTATTTCTGTCTGTCTAGCCATTCACTGAGCACTCGGACATCTCGACGTCTCCAATTTATCTGCTAAGGGACATAAGAGAGGCATGTGCTCAGCTCAAGTACAAGGCACTGTGGATAAAAGTGCTGAGGCAGTACTCCCATTGGCTGTGGTGAGCCAGGAAGGCTCTGGCAGTGATAGTTCCGGGGTTATGTCTTGAAGGGTGAGAATGTATTAAATGTTGAGATTAGGCATATAGTGAAAGGAAGGGAGTTAGGAGTTGGCTTGAGTGGGAAGTGGAAACATTGGTACCAATAGGTCATGTGTGTAGAGCCCTGAAGAGCCTGGTGTGGGTCAGGGAAAGGTGCTGTGTGTGAAGACATGGAAGGTGCTCTACTTGGCTCTCTGTAGAAGAGTTTGCCTTTTATTTCCCACAGTGATGAAGATCACAGGCCTCTTTCTCCACTTAGTGATTCAGCAGCTGAACCTGCCACAGCACCTCCTTCTGCTAATAGGGTGGCAACCCCAGTTCCCACAGTGTTGTCATGGTGACCAGAGACAGTATTCTCAGCCGTGAGACCACTGGGAACTCTGCGTGCATGTTCACGTGTGTGTGTGTGTGTATGTGTGTGTGTGTGTGTGTGTGAACTCACATACACACTATTGGACATGTGGATGCTATTGATTTTCAAAACGACTTTTATTATATACTTTAAAAATTCATAGACAAAAATGATGAAATCAAAAACCTCAAACATTTGTCTCTTAGTCTGTACGCAGACCAAATGTGTGTTTGTGTAATTTTAATCCGTATGTATCTGATGGCTTGTGTTCCTCTTTATGCACCAAGGTTTGCTTCCTTTTCCATGTTTCTACATGTGCTGGGGACATGTGTTGCCTGCCAACCATCATGGTACCATGCATTGTAAAATTTTGTGTGTGTGCCACGGTGCACGGTGGAGATCAGAGGATAACTTCTAGAGTTGCCTTATTCTTTCCTTCATGTGGATCCTGAGAATGGAACTGAGGTCATCAACCTTGGTGCCCTTACCCACTGAGCCATCTCTCCGGCCTATGTTACGGTCATGTAATGGATAGAGCCAACTTAGTCATTGATTATGTGGACTACTAAACATCATCCCAAGTCTCCTCCGTGTGCAGGTTTAAGGTTTAGGGACAACTTCTCGAAAGTCGTTCTCTGTCTCTATCCAAGAATCTTTGAATTTGAGATGAGAATGAAGCAAGTCTTCATGGCTGGCTCCTCCATTTTAGGTGCATATAACTTTTAAGCCAATGTTTCCCAATTTTCTCACAAGTAGATATTGTCATTGGACTGAGTTCAGGATGGTGAGGTGTAAGTAGGGAGTGAAATTTGTTTAAAGATGCCCTTACAATGAAAGGATTTGTATTTCCTATTGGCTGAGATGGAAATATCGTGGCTGGAGCTGAGGCAGCCATCTTGGATTCTGAGGTAGACTTAAATGCAGAAGCTATTGGGGGGTGGGATAACAAAATGGTTAGGATCTCAAAACGTAAAGCATTAATCTCTATCTGGACTACTTATCCAGAGTTACACACGTCTCCTCATATGAGGGAAGAACACATATTCATCACTGTGACTTGACATTTTCTATGACAAATTCTATCCCAAGTAACAGAGTTTTATATCTTTTGTGGATACCCAGAAATACTAAACTGAATTTTGGGACTATGTGCAAGTCCTTGTTCTCAGTGGGGGCAAAAAGGAGAAAAGGAAAGAACGAGGAGAGACCTCCCCCCTCCAGGACTAGATGGCAGGCCTGTGAGTTTTAGACTTCCCTGGAAGCTTCTGGCTGTTGATTCTAGTTTGCGTCAGACTGCAAAGCCTTGTGCTCTGGGATGTGTCATACCTCCTCAAGACTGTTGCATACCATTGCACAGGTCCTTCAGATGTGCCTGGCTCAGAGAACGCCAGTGGGGGAGGGGAGAGGAAATCGCATTTTGCTCAGAGCTGTGTGTCATGACAGCTATATGGAGGTGGGATGGGCTCAGCCTGCCTCTGAGGAGAGCAAAGAGCACCTTCCTCCAACTTGCACAGAGGCACTCTGTAGGCCACTGTGGACCCCAAGCAAAGAAGACACTAAATAACATAGGTGGGGCACAAAATACTCAGCCCAGAGGAAACCTGTGCTGAGGGACAGTAGCCAGGGCTAGAGAGGAGCTTACATCCCAGGACTTGGAAGGCATGCGACCCTGTGAGGGATGGAAGCTCCCATGGTCCCACCCAGGCCTGTGATCACTCACTGTGTGCCCTTCAGTATTCCTGGGAATGGGCCCAGTGTGCCCTCTGTAAGCAGGCTGCAACTTCTTAACTCCATGAAGTTGAGGCCCTCTGAGCTGCTTGGGGCACAGTAGGCATTTCCTGTTTTCACTTGGGATCTCACCAGGTTGGTATGCTGTTCCTAACTCATGGAGTTATTAGATCCTGTGAGTTAATATGTATGAGCAGTTTGAACAGTGTTGAGCATAAAGTAGGTGTTCCATGCTGTGTTTTGCTGAAAGTCCCTGCTCCTCACAATGGTGGCCCCCATCACTCAGCCTCTGGCAATAAGCCAGCTGATAGTGTTCAAACTGGCATCTAGTTCCTGTCTGCTGTCCACTTTGACTTGCTTGGAGTCCTTGGGATAGATGCCTGCCTCCTCTGGTCTTTGCTTTCTCTGTGTGTGCAGCATGAAGACGCAAAGGCCCCATGTGCTGGTCAAAGAACAAAGTAATTGGTGGGTGGCCTCACAGCCCTCACACAGTGACACTTCACAAAGGCTTATGGACCTCTCCATTCATGGTGGGATGAGGAGTAGGCCTGGGTGTGTGCTTCTTGGGAGAACCCCTAATTTGGAGGCTGTGAGGGTCTCCTACAGCTGCCATTGACCAGCCGTCCCCATTCATCCCAAAAGCATCCTCTGCCTCCACAGGGAGCTCTTTGTGAAGAACCTCCTACCTCTCCCCTCCACCCCCCACCCCCACCCCCACCCCCACAGGTCTTAGTTTCCCCAGGGTCCTGTGTAGAAGCCAGGGTCACAATGGCTACCATTGGTATCATGTCATGGGGACATTTCCAGTGGATCCTCATACTGCATGACTTGTGTTTGAAAATCTGCCTGCTGACTAAAATTCATATGAAACCCTCTAAAGAGTGCCTGCCAAGAGCTAACAGTCCTCTGACAGGAGGACAGGTGGCGAGATGGACACTCATCCTTCTGTGGTCTATCCACGTCATGCTGCAGACAGATGGATGTCCTTGTCAGAACATCCTTCACATTAGATGTGTCCTGCATTGTTGCTCTTTTTGTTGTTGCTGATGGCGGTCACTTTATTGTTCCAAGTGGCCCCAACAGCACTGAAGTGTTTTGTTCCTAAGCACAGGAGGCCATGGTGTGTCTAGGAGAAGGTCTGAGGGTGCTGCAAGCTTCTAACGGCATGGGCTGTGATGCTGTGGCCTGCGGTGTTCTGTAGTGACGAATGGAGGGTGTGTATTCACTCAGCACATAACTGGACCTGGGGCTGGCCAGAGGCCCTAAGAACAGGGTTCAGTACTGGCTCTCAGTATTCACAGTGGTAGGAATCTAGCCTCTGAGGATAAGCCTGCCAGCTCTCCCCACCCCCTCCTAGGCCTCCAGGCTGTGGAGTGTCCTCTTTATCTGTGGTCTACCTAGAAAAGCACACATTGTCCCTTAGGCCCTGCCTGGAGCCTTGGGCTTCCTTTACCTCCACTGAAGTCTGAGGTTAGGAAGGCCAGTTTCTGGGGAGGTCAGCAGTCCGTGAAAGTGGCTTTTGTTCTGTGACTATTAGAAGAACTCTTGGGAGCATGGATATTTGTGTTAAGACAGGAAGTGGCCTCTGAGCACCCTGGCTGTGCCCTGATAAAACCCCAACTTGCATCCTGAGGATCCACTTCTGACCACTCTGTTGAGAATTCTCCCTTCCTATTGTCACATCTTCAAGGCTGGAGTTCCGGTGCCTCTTGGCAGGTGAGGAGACAGAGAAAATAGAGCTGGAACCAGAATGGAGTTCCATCCCAGCCAGAGCCTCTGCTTGGCCATGATCCCCTGAATTCTGTATCCTCTGCCACCCCTGAATACCTGAAACCTCCCTGAATCCAGGAATTCCCTGGGTCCTATCTGGACTTCCATGTGGCCTTCCCATCATCCCAGCCCCACTGCAGGGTGACACCCAAGTTGGAAGGCACAAAAAGGATGCCAGGCCCCTATGTGCCAGCCACTCCTTTGACACCTACAGGCTACACTCTGTCCTGAGAATTCCAGGGACACCTGAAATGTGAAACACATGCCCTGCGTCTTCCTTCAGCTCCCATTCTCCCCCCGCCACCTCAGTCCCTCACACTGCCTAAAGTTCACTAGCCAGTATCCTGCCAGCTCCTGCTATGAAAAATGTAGAGACAGCAGCTTACATATATACATCAGTGGTTGCCCTCTCACAGTTTTGGAGGCTGTAAAATCCAAAATCAAAGTCCCAACAGGTTCAGTCAGTGGGGCATTTTCTGTTTCTCACAAGGCTGCAGGCTCTGCCCTCACATGCAAGAGGACCAAGCTGTGTTCTGGGCCTCTCTGTGAGGGGAAAAAAAAAATCCACCCATGAGGCTTCACCCTTCCCTAAGGCGCATCTCCTCCTACCATCCCATAAGGTGAGGTTTTGTCATGGGCATCTGGAAGCATACAGACTTGTGACAGCCAGTGTCCTCTGCTTCCTCCAGCCTCCCACCTAAACACTCACACCTGTCACACGTCACACCTGATGGGGTAGATGGGTGTATATTAACAGGGAGTAACCGAGTGGTGGGGTTTTGGACCAGGGCAGGGAATGCTTTTGGAGATATCCTGGGAGATGGCTCCCTTAGAATCGGCAGGAGAATCGGCAGATTAGTCGGCCTGGAGCACACGGGTGACAAACCTGACACCCAACAGAGGAAATGTGGCCATAGCCGCTGTTTGGGAGGGTTCCAGGTGACTCGGTGTCACAGATACTTGAGAGACGTGATGCTTTGGTTTGTGTAAGACTCAGGTCAGGCCTGTGTCCTATCTGCACCCTCTCATTCTTAGCAATGACCCAAGGAGAGGCAACTGCTAGAACCCAGCCTTGGGTTCTGAGTCACCTTTCCATTCAGAGATGGGGGTTCCTTGGTGAAAGCACACTTCTGTCCCCCCACCACACCCATCCATGCCCTCTAGCTGCCCTGTGAAGTAGATGGGGGCACATAACCTTTTGCTTGTTTTACTGCTGAGGAAGCTTGTTCAGGGAGGGAGCAAAAGCTCACACAGTAAGTCCATAGCAGAGGCGAGACCAGATGATTGCTCCATTTCCAGGACAGAACTTGGCCTAACCTGCTCAGAGCCACACCAGTTGGATGGTGGTTATAGCTGGCCATTTACTGAGACATCTCTTAAGTTCCAGATGCCCTGGTTCTGGTGTTCCCCGCAGCAGCCCTTCTGGGTCAGTCAGGATTGGTACTGTGACTGGAAGATTGATACAACAGTCTCAGTATACTGCAGGCAGGTGCCTGGGTGAAGCACCTGGTCTCTGTCCCCTTATGTGGTGAGTTATGTCCCGCCCCCACCCCCCTGAGCACCTGTGTTGGTGCATGGTGGGAAGTGTGCGCTGTCTTCCTCTTTCCAGCTCAATTCCAGATGGTGAGAACCCTGAGCTGAGCAAGCAGCTCGCAGGGCCAGAGGCAACAGGTGACAGTGGGATGTAGGGACACTATGTGCTGGAATGCTCAAATCTAGAATGGCCAGCCTATGTGGGGGACCTGTCCTTGGCTGTCTGTACCTCAAGCCTCCTTGTTCCGGTTTTCTCGAGAGCTGCCTCTGTGGGGGAAAAAGAAAGCAGCAGAAACAAGGAAGGCACCAAGCTGGGGGGTCAATAGAAGCCCAGGAACCCCAGGGTAGCTGGAGTCACCCTGCTAAGGCCGAGGCCTGGCATCCAGCCTGCCCCATGCAACAGCTCCTGGGAGGAAAGCCATTGGTGGTGGGGTGGCATTTCTTTCCTGGGGGACTTTCCCAGTAAGACTGTGCTTAGGGAAGTGAGACACAGCAAGAATGTGTGATTCCCCTCCTCTGTCCCCTTTTCTTTCCCATCAAAAACAAACGACACGTAACACAGTTAATGAACACCCTGGAAAGGCAAGCAATAGAGAAGTCCAGATCTGCCTTATCCCCTGGGATAGCTACTGACCTCATGGAGCTCTCTACATGTTAAATGCAATTAATGGAGAGTACGTGGCATGGTATAGGCCTACCAGGTTACCAGCTTCCGGGACACAGCACTGGCTACACTGCAGACTAGCAAAACCTACTAGCAGCCACTAGCTAAAGTCTGGAATGAGTTGGATTCCTCTGGACCCATCTTCTGTACTGCACTTTGTAGTATCCTGGAGACCGCATTCCTGCACTTACACAGCTCCACAAACACAATCCTGTCTGATCCCTCTGGCTTCTGGCCTTTTGGATGTATGAGGATATTTTTCCTCCAGAGGAGGGATCTGAATGTGTTAGTTGGCTCGGATAAAATATCTAACAGAATTGACTCGAGGAGGAAGGGTTTATTTTGCCTTGTGTTTTCAGGTTCCCATCCCAGTCACCGAGCTCAGTTGTTTTGGGGTCTGTGTGTCAAGGCAGAGCATCAGGGTAGAAGTTGTCTGCCTCACCATGGCTGGGCAGCAGTGAGAAAACTCACTTGTGAAATGAGCTTTTTGGGGGAGGTGGCTTTATGGAACCACGATCCACCAGTGAATAAATGCATGGGTGAGGTTGGAGTCCTTTTGTGACCTGTCACCTCTCACAGGCCTCACTTCTCCACTCCACTACCTTGGGTTTTGGGAAGACATTTCGGATCTCTGATGTTGGAGCACAGAGAAGGCAAAGGGCCTCAAGTATGGGGAGTGCTGGCCCAGTCTTCCCCAGGCACTGCCCTGGTGTTCAAGGTGCTCCCAGGCAATGAGCTGGGCTTTTGAGTGCCCCGCCCTCTCCCCATTCTGCCCTGTTTTGTACAAGAAACTCAGAGAGACAAGTAGCAAATATGTCAGGAAGGTTTGTTCCTGGGTACCCATTCTTTCACTTTTGTGTTCCGTGCATATGGTGTGTGCGCGTGCATATGGTGTGTGCGCGTGCATATGGTATGTGCACGTGCGCGTGCATGCGTGCTCGTGGTGTGTGTACATACACACAACACATGTATGTGCTCTGTATGTGGAGATCTGAAGACAGTCTTGGGCTTGAGAGCCTTCTGCGTTTGGTTTGAGACAGGGTCTCTCATTGGCCTGAAATTTCATCAAGTAGGCCAGTGAGCTCCAGGGAGCCCATCTTCTACCTCTTGTCTCACCATCTCTGGGATTACAAGCATGTGCCACTGCGCCCAGCTTCTTATGTGGGTTCTAGGGGTAGAACTCAGTCTACCATTCTTTGAGGCAAGAGCTTTGCTGACTGAGCCTGTCGTCCTTATTCTTCTACCTCTGTAGTTTCCCCTGTTGCTTTCTGATAACAAGTAGTATTAAGATAAACTTACAAAAGCATAGCCTGTACAGAAAAGCATAAAGGAGACAGACATCTCTGGATCTTGATGTGAAGAAACCCACGGTGCCCTCCCCATGTAGAGCCGGGGCTGGGTTCCCCTCTCCCACCCTCAGGGTGGGGGGCAGGAGCCATGTCTGTCTTCACGATTATCCCTGCAAGCGTTAGTCAGATTTTCAGCCTTTCCCTCTCTCTCCTCCCTATCCCTCCCTCCATTCTCAGTACCCCTCCCACCACTCTGTCCAACAGAGAAACTCAGGACAAAAACTGTTCTGTCTTTTGTCATTAACCACTTCCAGTCATTTCTTTCCGTATAGGTACATGGCATCCTCACTTTTTTTTTCACTTGTGTATTTTGCCCTTTATTTTTCTGATCCCTGATCAATGGGCACGTAGGTTGTTTCCACTCATTTTTCTTGTACAGACAATGCTCCAGTGACTCCAGGGAGTATTGGCTGCTTCATGAACCATTTTGCATATGGAAACTCCATCTATAAAGATGATTCTCCATGGCTGCTGGGTCAAAGGAAGCGTGCATCTGCAATTCAATTATAAGTTAAAAAGTTACCCTCCGTGGAAGCTGTTCTACCTAATGTTTGGCCAGCTAAATGCACCCTAGGAACTTTTTAATGTCTGTATATTATTTCAGTGTTTATACTAAGTTCAGCATCTAAAACTGCTCACTCTGTAGGTTAAGTATAGATAGATGTATCTTTTATATGCCATTCCTTTTTTTCTCCTTCACCCTTGCTCTGTACTGGGACTGGATGTGGACATCCCCAGCACCCAACACAGACTGGGAAGGAGAGGTGATCTACATGGATGAGGCGGGGGTGGGGGAGACACCTTTACCGTATGATTTTTTTCCCATTTTCCTCAACCATAAGTGATGCCACAGGAAACACATTTGCATTCTTTTTGTTTGTTTGTTTGTTTGTTTCTCGAGACAGGGTTTCCTCTGTGGCTTTGGAGGCTGTCCTGGAACTAGCTCTTGTAGACCAGGCTGGTCTCGAACTCAGAGATCCTCCTGCCTCCACCTCCCGAGTGCTGGGATTAAAGGCGTGTGCCACCAACGCCCAGTCAAGTTTGCCATTCTTGAGAGACCTCTTTGAGGTAGGTTCTAAAAGAAAAATGGCCTACCATAGATACACTAGTCCAAAGAGGGCAGGCTCTGTGAGTGAGACCGAAGCATGCTGCTCAGTTGCACAGGAGGAATCCTCCAAAAGAGAAGAGAACTTGGCTTTCTTGGTGTTCCCAGCCACCTTTGTTATATCCCCAACCCACAGTGCAGTCGCATGATTTAGAATCAGAAAGGGCAGCAGGGTGCCATGGGAGATCTCTCCTCTCTTTCACCAGCTCTCTGTCCCCTATGGGCACCTCTTGGCCACCTTTCTGTCCCTACACAGGTATCCTGAGATCACCCTAATATAAATATGCAGCACATGTGGCCAGGGCTTGTCCCTGCCATGGGCACTTGGGTCCTTGCCTTTGAGACTTTCCACTGCAGTCCTGGCCAGTACGTGGATCTCTGAATCCTTCCTTCTCCGTACCTTCTCCACATCTAATGATCTTTCTGGGTGGGTGCAGAATGCCAGCTGCTCTTTGTTTTAAAGATTTATTTTATTTTTAGTTATGTGTATGTGTGTGTGTGCGTATAGACATATGCACTTGTGAGTGCTGGTACATAAGGTCCAAAAGAGGTGTCAAGTTCCTGGAACTGTTACAGCTGGTTGTGAGCCACCCAGTGAAGGTGATTGGAACAAAACTCAGATTCTCTGTAAGAGCAGTATACGCTTTAATAATGGGGCCATCTCCCTTGCCTGCCGGCTGCGATGCTTACTTCAATAGTATTATGATCAGCCTAGAAAGGGCAGGTCCGTAGCAGAGCTCTATCAATACAATGGACGGGTGATTGGATCAGTGGATGGTATCCGTATTATTGGGCATTGCTTTCACTAAAGTGCAGCCTCAAGCTCTTAGATCCAGTATATAAAATGCTCAGGCTCCCACCCCCACTTAGATACATCTGCAAAGAGGCAAAAATAGGAGCTGTGAGTTGCAAAGACACCCAGCTGGGACTCTTTCTGCAGCCTGCATGGTTTTCAAGCTCAGTTATTTGTCAGTTTGGAACAAGCTAGTACCATCTAGGAAGAGGGAAACTCAATTGAGATAATACTTCTCTTACTTTTCTATTGCTGTGACGAAACACCATGCCCAAGGTAACTGTAGAAGAAAGTGTTTATGGAGGCATACAGTTCCAGGGACAAGTCTGTGACCATTATAATGGGGAGCATGGTGGCAGGCAGGCAGGTATGACTATGACGCTGGAGCACAACTGAGAGTTTACATATTATTTCCCAGTTGACGGAAGAGAAAGAGAGCTAACTGGGAATGACATGGACTTTTGAAACCTCAAAGCCCACCCCCATTTTCACATGTCCTCCAATAAGGCCACGCCTCCTAATCCTTTTCAAACATTCAGGTATATGAACCTATGGGAGCCATTCTCATTAAAACCACCAGTCTCCATCAAACTGGCCTATAGACAGGTCTGAGCAGCATTTTGTTGATCAGTGATTAATGTGGGAGGCCCCAGCCCACTAAGGGTGATGCCACCCTGGGCAGGTGGTTCTGGGGTATATAAGACAACAGGCTGAGCAAATCAGGAAGAGCAAGCCAGGATTCAAGCAGCTTTCCTCTATGGCTTCTGCCTTTGCTCCTGGTTTAGTTCCTGCACTGACTTCCTCAATGATGGGCTGTAATCTGGACCTGTAAGTCAGATAAGCCATATCTTCCCCCCCAAGTTGGTTTTGGTCAGTGTTTTATCACAGCAATAGAAGCAAACAAGAGCACACCCTAAGCACCAGGCAACACAGCTCTAGTCATGCCGATGGCCAAAAACTGGGACCAGGTGGAAATAGACAATCCCATCCAAGACTTAGGGAGTGGGTGCAGGATAATAGAGCCTATTCAGGTCAAACATGAGCAGGAAGGACTTCTGGGATCCAGAGGAAGTACTGAAAGAAGATAGAAGGGCTCAAAGCAGGCAAGTGGGTATCTAGAGCCCATAGTGAAGAGAAAGCAGCCAGGGATGGACACACAGAGGGTGTGACACAGTGAGCAGATCAGAGCATCTGAGAAACCAGCTTAGGGCCAGTCTACTGTAGTGTGGGCTGACATCCTAAGAGCCTTAGCATTGAAACCAGTACCTGTGTGGGAGCTGGGGGGGGGGGAACTCCAGCAGAAACCCATGGTAGATTCAGGAAGGCAGGGCTGGGAACTGGGCTGTGACTACCAACTCAGGAAAGACAAAGGCTTCTGCAGGCAGAAAGCACGGAGGCTTCTAACTTGTCAGACCCCTTGATGTGGGCTGTGACGTATGACCTGAGGTGACCTGGTCTGCTCTCATTTCCGGGGGCCGGAAGACCTACTTGAGCTGACTTCCCCTGTAAGAGGCTGTGGGCAGCCTGCAGAACTGGCCAGTGCTGGGCAAAACGGTAGAGGGCCTATCTCACCATGCAAGGCTTTTAGTGTTGAGAGAAGGAGAAATCCGTGAAACATGGGTTCTGGTCACTGTCCTCGAAGTTGCAAGTGTCTGTGGGTACTGGTCTGGACCTCCAACAGCCATTCCACCCTAGAAATGGGCTGCAGGTATCTGTGGAACATCAGTGAAAGAGGTCTGAATCCAGCTGCTTCTCTATCCAACAGGCCCTGGAGCTCTACTTTGGGTTCCTGCTTCTGGGCATCCTGGGCCAGACCAGGAAAGATGCAGCAGCTGGGGCTGAGTTGTGCACACTCGAGGGAAAGGAGCTGGCAGAAGAGATGAGGCTGGCCTGGCCTCCTGCCTTTTCTGTGCTGTCTTCTGGGACAGGGCCAGCCCAGCTAGAAAGAGAAGCCTTCAGAGGCCCACAGCCAAGAGTCAGATGAGTCACAGAGACATGGAATTCGCAGGGCTGGAAGAACCCTTAGGCTTTGGCCTGATGGAGGCCCAGTCAGTATATAGAGCAGCAGACACAGACATCACTAGTTGATCACTACGTAGATCAGTATATAGAGCACCCCACAGACATCATTGATTGATCCCCACATTCTTGCTCTGTGGTGCCCTCAGCATAACTGTCTGAGCACTGCCAAGCAGCTGGGGTTCATGTGAAGAAATTCAACCTCCAGGCATCCAAGGTTGAGCCCAATGCTGTCCTTTTCCTAAAGAGGCTGCTGAGTCTCTTTAGGGGAGGGGAATGAAGGTGCCTGGCCCGTGATTAGACTCCATGCCCAATGTCACACCTGTTCTGCCAACAACAGCATTTGTTATGAACTACTTGGCTCATGAGTCCTGTCTCCCTTCATTTCTACAATGTAACTACACCCTCAGACAAATTAATCTGCTCCAATTTCTCCAATTGTTGATGATCTATAGAAAACTGATGCTTGCTTACCTTAGGACTTGTTAACAAGAGTTGACTGGATAGAGTGAAGTCTGTCCATATAGAGCAATGCTGTCTGTCAATAAGAAACAAAAGGTTGATACAGAAGCCCTGATAGACTCTACCAGTCACCACAATAATGCAGGTGGACCTTGAGAATGTTCCATAAAGGGTCAGGTGGCGGCGGTGGTGGTGGCGGCGGCTGCGGCGGACGCCTTTAATCCCAACAGTTGGGAGACCGAGGCAAGCGGATCTCTGACTTCGAGGCCAGCCTGGTCTACAGGGTGAGTTCCAGGACAGGCTCCAAAGCTACACAGAAAAACCCTGTCTCAAAAAACAAACAAACAAAAAGTTCTGCAAAATGGTAGAAACTAAACAGTGCCCGGGTCCACTCACAGAAAATACCTAGAACAGGCAAGTCTGTAAAGAGTAGTAGTTGGTGAGGGGGCATAGGGACTGACTGGCGGCTAAAATGTTCTGAGATTTGTGGTGATGGCTGTGACAATATTAAAAACCATGGAGTTAGACACTTTTAAGAGCATATTGGCAGAGATGGTGTGTGTCAGTGTGTGGCTCGGCGTTTGTCTGGAAGAAGCAGTTGACAGATGTTCCCACTGAGTGCTGCATGGCAAAGGGACTGTTCAGTCTG
Organism: Cricetulus griseus; assembly: GCF_003668045.3. NCBI lineage: Eukaryota > Metazoa > Chordata > Mammalia > Rodentia > Cricetidae > Cricetulus > Cricetulus griseus. Next base: position 103,735,304 of record NC_048598.1, on the reverse strand, counting down.
GATGGCACCAGACCCTGGAGAGGGAGAGTACATTCTGATATTGTCATCACAAAGTTGTTGGGGGGGGGTGCTATATAGGGGCAGGAGGTTGTCACCATGTGACTACAAAGTGCAGAAGCAGCCAGAGTCTCTCCATGAATCTGGAGCTCACAGATAGGCTAGACTGGCTGCCAACGATCCCTGATTGTCTGCACCAGGATTAGAAATGCATATTGCCACAACCAGTTCAATCCTTGAGTTTGCACAGCAAGCACTTTATCAAATGAGCTATCTCCTCAATCCTCATCCCGTCCCCCTCTGCACCAGTAGGACAGCCCTGCCTATTGTCACTTCAGCCTTGCCTCCCTCCTGACACTGGTCTGAGGGCCTCATTCCATCCAGCAGTTGCCATCTGTTCTGTCTGTGACGGACTGAGCTCTCGACTGCACTGTCTTCTTTAGTTCCTAGCTCACTACTAAGGAAGGTGGGATGTTCTCCCAGTTTTACCAAGGCCATGAGCATGCAGTGGCCCCAGAATGAAGCACTATCCCTTCCCTGGTACTGTAACCTGTCTTACGCTACTGTGAATATCCTAAGTCCAGGCTTTCAGGTCTGATGGCCTTCAGTGTCAGCTGCCGCTTTGCCCCAAGTCCTGTAGCTCCACAGGAGAGAGGAACAGTTCCCAATGGCCTTCTTGGGCTTCTGCTAGGATGTCCTAGAAGAAAAAGCTGCTCCTTAGAAGTGTCCTGGACCCTAAGTCTCTGGGTGACTGTGGACTGCCCCTCCCCCAAGCTGGACTCTCCAATTCCTTCCTAACATAGACGTACAGGCTTCTGACCTAACTTCAAAGCTCTGAGAAGGCAAAGCACAGATGTCATCTGCATGGAAACTGAGAATAACTCCTGAGATTGGGCTGTCCAGGAAGGTACTGAGCCCCTGTCTCCTATCAGATGGGGTGAGGGACTTGTTCAGGCAAAAGGAAAAGATTTGGGTTCCTCAGACTACCTTCCCTAGCACCTCAGAGAAGGGGTACAAGCATATGGGCTTTTTGTTTTCTCAAGTAAATGCTCAAGCGCAGGGCTGGTGAGATGGCTCAGCAGGTCAAAATGCTTGCTGCCGAGTCTGACAGTTCTGACTTTGATCAGGACCCATGTGGTAAAAAGAAAGAGCCAGCCAGACTCTCACAAGTTGTCCTCTGACCTCCACCCTGATGGGCTCCACATTCACACACAATAAATAGATAAATAAATAAATAAATAAATGTAATTTAAAAATTAAAACTTTTCTGAGTTCAGATAATCCTACAGAAAACTCAGGGATGCCCTGAGATGCAATCCAGCCTGGGACATCCCATTGTGTTACCGCATTTGCCTTGAATCTTCATTAGTAGTCTTAGGAGTCTGGAAGGGTCCCTCTCCTCCACCAGGGAGCACCCTCACCTCCTCCACCAGGGAGCACCCTCACCCCTCCCCTGCCAGGGAGCACCCTCACCCCTCCCCTGCCAGGGAGCACCCTCACCCCTCCCCTGCCAGGGAGCACCCTCACCCCTCCCCTGCCAGGGAGCATCCTTTCCTCAACCCCACCCCATTTCGCCTCCTCCTGGAAGCATCTTACCTTCCTGTGGGGGAGCACCCTCGCCTCCCCCCACCAGGGAGCACCCTCGCCTCCCCCCACCAGGGAGCACCCTCGCCTCCCCCCACCAGGGAGCACCCTCGCCTCCCCCCACCAGGGAGCACCCTCACCTCCCCCCACCAGGGAGCAGCCCCTACCCACATTGGTGAGCTGTGGCCACAGAGGATATACAGCTGTCATGAATGCTTTTTGGACTCAGCATGTAGTTTGCTTATTGCTCTCCATATTCTGGTGTTTTCATTTGTTTGGTTTTTAAGACTTTCTCTTTGGGCTTTGTTCCAGACTCCTGGGGTAGCTGCAGGAACAGAACAAAGAATTCCTGTGGCAGCTCCTCTCTCACTGATGTGAACACTGTGTCTCCCTCCGCCTCCCCTCCTTTTTCCCTGACTCAGTAGAACACTAAGTTTCAGGCCTTGTTTGGTTTTTTTGTTGTTGCTTTGTTTTATTTTGTTTTGTTTTGCCTTACAGACCTCAGTGACTTATTCTAAGAGCTGAGGACATACGTCCCTTTCACCTCTGCCCCAGGGATGAAATGGGAAACGAGCACCAATGCTGGCTTCAGGGTTTTGAGATTTTGTGCACTGGGTGGTATCACTTGTACCAGCTGTGACAGCTGAGAGATGACTTCCCGGAAGTTTATCTGTCCAATTCTTATGGATTGGTACTTTTTTTGGGGGGGAAGGGTACACGTGGTATGTGCAGGTGTGGTACATTTGAGCAGGTGATGTGTGTGTGTGTTCATGTATGCATCCATGCATGCTAATATGGAGGCCAGCGGTTGATCCTGGATGTCTTTTCTCCATCATTCACTACCTTATTTTGTGAAGCCAGATCTGTCACGGAACCTGGAGCTTGCCATTTTGCCTAGGTAGCTGACCAGCCAGCTCCAGGGCTCCTCCCATCTCTTCCCAGGCCTCCAGTGCTAGTTAGAGATATGCGTTCTCACGCTTGTCTTTTATGTATGTGCTGGGAATCTGAACTCAGGTCCTCCTGCTTGCACAAAAAGCACGTGACCTACAGTCAGCATCCAGCCCCGGAACCTGCTTTCTCCCATTGATTCCCTGGTACATGATGCAGCAATGGTGGCCTTTGTCACCATCTCCAGGAGAGGAGGTTTTGGGAAGTGTGAGCGAAGGCGTCTCACCTCTCGGATCTGACAGATTGTCAGGTGAGTGGGCACAGACTCCCATTCTTAGCATACGCATCTCCTCATACTTGACTAGCTTTTAGGACCCGAGAAATGGTCCTTCTTAGCCTTGCTCTGTTACCTGTTTTGCCTCACACTAAGTGAGGCACTGTGGGCGTGAGGAATGGAGTAGAGCTGGGTGGAATGAACTCAGAGTCTAGGTATCCCTGGAAGAAGCAGGTGACCATCCATGTTGTTGCCTAGCGAGACCTAGCTCAACTGTTCCCATGGGCCAGGCTTCACCAGTTCAACTGTTCCCATGGGCCAGGCTTTACCAGTTCTATGGAGCAGATGAGAAAATTATTGGTTTAAGATTTTCATCAACCCCCAACACCCCCCCCAAACACACACATCACAGAACTTTCTATAATGATGCCCTGCATGGCCGTCTGGAAATTATTCCTTGTGCATATTTATATGTCTCTGTATGTATCTGTTCCCAAACAAGATTTTTTTAAAAAAAATTATTGAATTTTCTTTGCCAGCTACTACAAAGATATGCAAATGTGGAACTTTAGAAAAATCTTTCTCTAAAGTTAAAAGTCTTATTTAAAAATACTCTTTTTATTGCATTAATCATCTAATTATTTATTGCATGTGGGGGTATGTGTACCCTGAGGTACCATGGAGGTCAGAGGACAAGTGGTAAGCGTCAGTTCTTTCCTTCCACCATGTGAGTCCTGGGGACCAAACACAGATCTTCAGGCTTGGCAGCAAGCCCTTTTACTTACTGAACCATCTTACTGACTCAATTTTTGGGGAACTTTTTAGTGCAATGGTTAGAAACACAGATTCCAGAGCCTGACCCCAGGGTTTCTCATTTTAGGACCCTTAACTTGTTTCAGCCTGCAAAGACCCTTTCTCCAAGTCTCATACATGGGTGCTGGAAGTGAGATTTAGACTCTTTTGGGGACACAGTTCAGCTTGGTGCAGCAGGTTTGAGGGTGATGGAGATCACATCACCTCTATGAAGCTCTTCATGCCTTCTCTGCTCCCTTGGAGCCCTGTGCAGAGTGTCTGGGTCTTGCCAGAAGTCCTGAGGATAGGTGGTGTGGCATGGCTTTTTCCTAGTCCTCCCATCTCTCAACCCATCCAGTTTCTGTCCAAGTCTACACAAGAGGGCTCAGTTTTCCCAGTAAAGCTTCCAGGAGCTCACCAGGCAGCCAAAGCCTCTGGCTCTTGGCCAGGAAACTTCTGCACTCTCCTCCAAGTGGCAAGCAGCCAGCCAGTGCCCCAACTGCCATACCACTGCTCTGACCCCCAAAAGGGTGTCTGTCTTCTTCCCTCTTAGGTTCATTAGGCCTGTGACAGAGCCCAGACATTCCTCACTGTCCCAAGAGCCAGTTCTCTCCTTCCTTCCAGAGCTGCTCAGGACATTCCAGAGAAGCTGGGTGCTGAGGAGCATTGTGGACTTCTTGGGCTAGCGACCACAGGCACATGGAGACAGCAGTGTCCCTGGACAGGTGTGGAAGGGAAGGCTGTGGGGCCACTAGAGCCATTGCTTGAGCCATGCGCTGGAAGACATCAGTCTTGGAGGGCTTCTGTTTGTGGCAGAGCTCCTCCAGAACCCCTGGCCCTGGCCTAGTTCCTTTATGCTGTCAACCCCGTTCATGATAGCCCTGTCAATGTCACATGTCACGCCTGCTTCTTTATCTACAATCAAAGATTTCAGGGTACAGCAGCCTCAGCATCTGCTGTCAGGAGGGAGGGCGTGGGTGTCAAGAGTCTCTGCTCTGCCAACAGATGACAGGCGCCGTGCCAAGAGCCTTCAGCCACCATCACTGACAGGAGTCACAGCCACAGGCAAAGCTCAGAGTGGGCCAGCTCAGCATGGTCACACCTCCTGCCTGTTCCCTGTGGATGTTGAGAAATCAGGTTTCCCTGTATTGTCTTCTTTAGCTATGGCAGATACCATGTGGTTTTGTCCCTTAGTTTCTGTCACTCTTCCAACCTAGTATGAAGTCCATACCTCCCTGAGACCTTGGTTTCTCCAACTTCTACACCTTTCCAGGAGACAAGGACTGTGGCTTTTGACCTCTTATAGAGTCCTCTAGGCAACCCCCCCACCCCGAAAAAAAAAAAAAAAAAAAACTCTAAGGGCTGTGAGCCAGCCTTTGTCATATTCATGCCCGGCATGGACCTTGAGGAACCTCAAGGATCTGACTTTCCTCATAAGCATCTTCAGAGCCCATGTTGGGTTGACCCATGGAGCTTGTCCCTGCCAGCTGTGTGGACCATGCTGGCCTTACCTGTTCATCCACCAGCTGCACTTGGGGCATGAGGAGAGCCCTCCCTGTGGTTTGTTACTTGGTTAAGAAACTTGGATTGATTCTCTTGGCAATTGTGTCTGTGTTCATGTCGGGTTTCCTACACACTGGAACTCATGGGTTGCCACCAGGACAGGATGTCTGGCGCACAAGACAGCAACACAGACTGGAGTACCATTCAAGTCTACACAGTGGGGGACTGTAACAGGAAGGGTGGCAGCTGAAGAGTTGAGGGGTAGAAACACAATAGCTAGTTCAGCTGAATTACAGGTAAACACTGAGCTAAATCTTCAACAGACTCTGCAACAAACAGATTGCCACAGTAATCCTGCAAAGCAGTTTCTTTTAAAGGTAATTAACTGAAGCCCAGAGAGGTCAGATAATGAGCCTAAAGCCACACAGCCTGAATTCAGATCCTGGCTTCTGGTACAGCCATTAGGCTTCATCTGAATAGGCTTCACAGGGTGTGAAGAATTTTCTTACTTTCCTGAAGAAGTAAAATTAAATATGAAACATGGCAGGAGAGCAAATTTTGAGGTGAACGGTCATACCTGCCTCTTGCCCTTACTGTTTTCCCTGTTTGCATTGCTACTGCCTTCATCTATCTGTAGCTTCACTTTTTGTTTGTTTGTTTGTTTTTTTGTTACTGGTTTTTTGAGACAGGGTTTCTCTGTGGCGTTGGAGGCTGTCCTGGAACTAGCTCTTGTAGACCAGGCTGGTCTCAAACTCAGAGCTCCACCTGCCTCTGCCTCCCGAGGGCTAGGATTAAAGGTGTGCGCCACCACTGCCCAGCTTGTAAATTCACTTTGTGTGCATTCCAGAGGAAGTTCTAGACCTCCCTGAATGTGTTAGCATATGGGTTAAGTACAGAGTACAGTACTAGATTACTGTTCTTAATATAAAATGGGTATGAGCAAAGTAAACAAACACGCAAATATAAGTACACACCGTTTGAACTTCACATTGATTCATGGCATCTGTTTTCTTTGTCCCTGGCTTTAATTTAGTGTGGGCATTCATTTTCCACCCGTGTGGTTGTTCATCGGTGGATCTCTTTATTGCTAGCTGTTCCCTTGTGTGGGGAGCCCAGCTTCTTCCTCCTCCTCCTAACAATGGGTACCTGGCCAGTTTTGAGTAACTGTAAGCTAAGCTACTGTGACCATTTCCTTGCCCATCTTTTTACAGATGTGGGCTTTTGGGAACATACTGAGGAGTGGGACCTGCCATGGAACCCGTGTTATGACACACTGCCCCATCATTTTCCAAAGTGGTTGTACCAATTTACATTTATACAGCAAACCTGAGAGCCTTCTGGTAACTGAGCCACCCTCAGCCAAAGTGGCGGGGGCAGCCCTTATTTCAGTCAATCTTCTAGTTGCTGCATGGTATCACCTTGTGGTTTTAATTTGCATGCCCCTAATAACAAAGGGTTTCTAGCACCTTTGACCTGCTTATTGGCCCATGTGTGTTGTCTTTGGAGAATCTGTTCAGATCTTTTGGTTTCCCTTTTTAAAAATAGTTTATTGTAACTTTATTTTCTGTGCATTGGTGTGAAGGTGCCAGATCCTGGGAAACTGGAGTTACAGACAATTGTGAGCTGTCATGTGGATGCTGGGAATTGAACCCCGGGTCCTCTGGAAGAGCAGCCAGTGCTCTTAACCCTTGAGCCATCTCTCCAGCCCTGTTGACTTCCTTTTTTTTTTAATTGACTTGCTTGTCACTCATGAAGTATGTGTTTTGCAAATGCTTCCCTCCAGAAGAATTGGCAGAGGTGTGTGCATGTCTGTGTGCACGTGCATAGGTCCACATGCATGTGGAAGGCAGAGGACAAGCTCGTGTGTTGTTCTTCAGGCGTCTTCCACCTTGTGTTTTGAGACAGGGTATAGTGGTTCCAATAAGAATGGCTCCCATCGGCTCACATGTTTGTTGTGCTTAGCCATCATGAAGTAGCACTCCTTGAAAAGAATTAGGGGGTGTGGCCTTGTTGGAGTGGGGTGTGGCCTTGTTGGAGTGGGGTGTGGCCTTGTTGGAGTGGGGTGTGGCCTTGTTGGAGTGGGGTGTGGCCTTGTTGGAGTGGGGTGTGGCCTTGTTGGAGTGGGGTGTGGCCTTGTTGGAGTGGGGTGTGGCCTTGTTGGGGTGGGGTGTGGCCTTGTTGGAGGAAGTGTGTGAGTGGGGATGGGCTTTGAGGTTTCAAACGCCTAAGCCAGGCCCAGTGCCTCTCTCTTCCTGCTGCTGTAGATCCACATGTAGAACTCTGAGCTACTTCTCTGGCACCATGTCCTGCCTGCATGCCACCATGCTACCTGCCATGACAATGGACTGCCTCTTGTACTGAAAGCAAACCACAATTAAATGCTTTCCCTTATAAGAGTTTCCTTTATAAGTGGTCATGGTATCTCATCACAGCAATAGTAACCCTAAGACACTAGATCTCTCACTGGCCTAGAACTTGGCAAGGAGGCTAAGCTGCCTGGAGAGCAAGCCCCAGGCATCCGCCTGTCTCTACTTCCTCAGTGCTGGGACTGCAAATGTGTGTGCCACCATGCCCAGCTTTTTATGTAGATTCTGAGTACCAAACTTGGATCTCATGCTTGCCTGGCAAATACTTTACTCCCAGCCACCCAGACCTGGGTAGAAGTTTTCAACTCCAATTCAACTATTTTTTTTAATACAATGGTTGTTTTTGACACCTTGTGATGGGGAAGTGCTTTGTGTGTGTGTTTGTCTTACTGGATGATAAATAAAGTACTGTTTGGCCAATGAGGCAGCAAGTTAGGCAGGACTAGGAGTCAAGGAGGATTCTGAGAAATGTAGTAGAGAAGTGGTGATCCAGGCAGGAAGTGACATAACCGAGACTCATATTTAAGGAAGGATAAGCAGGAAGTGGCCCCTTTCCCCTCCACTTTTCCTCCAGCTTCGCGATGTGATCCACCGACAAGGGGGGACGCCAATGGAAGGTGTCCGATAAGCCTTATAAAATATATAGATTTATGATAATTAAGACTGAGCTAACAGATGAGAATCCTAGTCATTGGCCAAGCAGCATTTGTACATAATATAAGTCTCTGTACTATTTTGTCCATCCATGCGGCAGGCAGAACCCGGGCAGCTGGTGGAGACAACCCACATGGCGGTAGGGCTCAGGCGGCTTTCAGCGGAAAGATTTATCTAACAACCTTGTCTCATGCCTTTTCTTATCTGTTGAAGTGAGTTAAGGGCCCCATGGGAACTACAGGCAGATAGGCAGCTCAGGCAAGAGACTGGAGAAGGATATGTAGATTCTACAGGAGTGATGGACAGCTGCCTTTGGGGGGGTGGGTTCCTTTCAGGATAAGAATGCCTTCAATAATAGGGCACTGGCCTGAATTCTTTAGGAAGTTGGACCTGTAGAAGATTTTGGAGCAAGGAAGCACAGTGTTAGGCCCCCATGTCTCAAGTTTGGTCACCAGAGAGCAGCAGCCTGCAACTCATGATGCAGAGAGGACCTTGCAGGGTGGGGGGTGTCTACCTCTTTAGGTCTTCAAAGATCCCAGGCTTAGGAAACCTAAGGTCTGGTCCAGGGAGCAGGGTGTCAGACCTGAGAAATGTAGTAGAGAAGTGGTGATCCAGGCAGGAAGTGACATAAGTCCTTCCCTCAGGACTGGGGCTCTAGGGGAGCTGCTTGAATACTTAGAGCCACGGCTCCCAGTGACTCCAGAACTCCTGAGGCTCCCTGTCCTCTAACTTTACTTTCCACCTGCCCCCTTCCCTGAAGTTCCTCTTGGAACAGGAGGTCCTAGGGCTTAAGCCCAGTGTCCTTCCTTCTGGAAACCTCTCCCCCAGAAACCTGCAATTTGCAGTCTAAAGTCACAGTGTACTGGGTCCTCCTTGGCCTTCCAGGCCCCTCTTTTCTCTCTGAAATGAAAATGCCTAGATGGTTTATGGGGTTCCCCCCTCTGCCCTCTCTCTTCCATTTTGCACACTGTGGTCACCTCAGCCTATATTTTGAGTATGGACCAATCACTCTTAACCCGGTGACCAACATGTGGCAAATCACAATGGGTGTTGCAGGTCTGTCTCATTCGTGGTGGTAACTACGTGAGTGTGGACAGGTCAAAAATGGAGCTAGCTGCATACAAGCCATGTGTTGTTCAATTAAAAGGTTTCAAAACCCTTCTTTGGGGATCTACTCAGATGCCACCATGCTTCTTTGAGTCCACCTGGGCCACTGTGTCCACTCTACTTCTGTTATTTTTAGTCCCTTGGGCCTTAGCCAGCTATTTCTGTGTATGTCTTACTTGCTATAATGATACATGCCTTAGGTGGAGACTCATCTGTTGATATCATTCCCTAAAGGGGCTCTGGCCACATAGATGTTAAATGAGTAAATAGGGTTGATTCAATCCCTACTTGTTGTCCACCTCCCATGGATCTGAAGGATGTACTGACCATTTGGTTCTGTGTCCTGTTCTCAGTCCTATTCCAGATGCTGGCAAAGGAGAGGGAGAAGAAGACGAAGAGAAAGACGGCATGAGGCTCGGTCTGCCAACCACCTCAAAGAACTGCATCCCACGCCGGCGCATCAGTGTCCTGGAGAAGCTGGTGAAGACCTGCCCTGTGTGGCTGCAGCTAGGGCTAGGTCAGGCAGAGGCTGCCAAAATCCTGCAGTGGGAGGTCGCTGGGGTAAGTGAGCTCTGTCCACCCCAGATTGCACTCCACAGACTTGGGTGCATGCAAACAGCTGCTTTCTGCTCTTCTTGCCTCCATCTTTCCTCGTTTGTCTGGAATCAGTGGTGGGGAGGTGAGGCTTGTGCTGGCAGGGGCTTCTGGGGCATTCAGACACCAGAGATACAGAACTGTACTGGCTTTCTCTGACTTTAAGAGCTAGGTCACTAATCAGGGACATGAGTGTCAGAGGTAACATTATTTAGATGCCCCTTGTTTATGGACAAAGTCAAAGGCCATGTGGTTCATCAGCAGATGTTCTGGAGTTGGGCTTTGAGGTGGGCAAATGGCCCTACATTTCTGGGATTTGTTTTTGTTTCCTTGAAATGGGAGCGTTAATATCTCCTTTCTACATGCTGTTCCCAGTACATGGAAAGAGAGAGTGAACAGTAGATGGTGGCTAGGGCTGGGTGGGAGAGTGGATGGGTGGGTGGTAGATGGATGGGTAGGTGGAGGTGTGGGTGGGTGGATGGATAGCTGCAGGGGTGGATGAGTAGATAGGTAGATGGATGTGTGGATGGATAGGTGGGTGGGTGGATAGGTGGATGGGGGTTGGTGGGAATATGGAGAGATGAGATAGACAGAGATGACCAGATAACAGTTGACTGAGTCAGAGCGCCTCCCCTGCTCCTGTCACCCCCACACATATTTTCTCAAATGCTATTCCCTTTCAAACACAGCATGTCATTTGTTTTAATTATAAAAGTGATCCATATATGCATTCATTATTTAAAAAAACAAGCTGGACAGAAATGAACAAAATTATCAGAAGTAAAATGTCTAATGAAGGATTTTTCCACCTACTCAAGGCCAACTCACTCCCCAGAAGGCTTTTTAAAAAAAAAAGTTAAGGCACATCATATCACATCAAAACAGACATTTAAAGTGTACCACAGGCATTTAGTATGCTCTGGGTGCCATGTGGTTACCACCTCCATCTGGGTCTGAGACATTCTCTTCACCTGTCCCCATTAAGCAGCTCCTCTCCACTTTCCCCTCCACCCAGGACCACTATGCTTCCACGTCATCTGACAGAGACCAATGTTGAACCCTTTGGCCGTCTCCTACACAGTGTCCCACACCCTACCAGCCATATTCCCCAAGGATTCCCTGTGTTCGAGGTTCTCTTCCACTGTCTTCTCAGGGATGAACCATGACCCCCAAACTACCTAAGGCAGCTATTGCTGTTACTTCCCAGGAGCCACAGGGAGGGAGTGGCAGAGCCAGGATTTGAACCTGGGCAGTCTAAATGCACCTAGAATCTATCTCACACTGTGTCTGTCTGATTGATTGATACTGAGGACTCTTGCTTCCTAGCTGACCTCATCTGGGTGTGGCTTGTGGCACTTCTCTTTCTCCTGTGACTCATCCTCAATCTAGGACTGGGGTTCAGATTCCCTTACCCCCAAATATATCAGAGCCACAAAGATGTCATTTGTGCCTGGAAATTGGGATGACTGGGAGCCAGGGGACCTCTAGCCAAGTCCCAGCCACCCTGCCACAGGGTGTAGGGCTGGGAAGGTGATAATATCCCTGAGCCCACTCAGCCCTCTCCAGCCCATAGGTCAGCCTGAGTGTCCATAGATACCTCTTTCTCCAAGGGGATACACAGTACAAAGCAGGGGGGGCAGGGATATGGCTGTAGCCCAGAAAGCAAACTCACTGTTTATTCCTCTCTAAAGGTGTCTAGTCCTTAAGTGACTGGGGCCCATACAGCAGGTACCCCTAGCAGCCTGTACCTCCCCCTGTGTGGCAGGATTCACAGCTTACAGGCAGGCCAAGGAGCAAGCTGGTGGCTGGTGTATTATCTGCTTTTGTCACTGTGATGAGCACTGTGACCCAGGCACCTCACAACAAGAAGAGCTGATTGGGGTTTACCATTCCAGAGGAGTAAGAGTCTGCATGGAAAAGAAATGGCAGGTGTGGCGACTGGAGTGTAGCCAGCTAAGAGTTTACATCATGACCCACAAGCACAGGAGCAGAAAGAGCAATCTAGCTGTAGGAAAGACTTACACTCAAGGCCCACCCCAGTGGCATCCATCCTCCAGCAAAGCCACACCTCCTGAGCCTACCCAAACAATGCCACCAACTGGGGAACCTAGTATTCAAATGCCTGAGAGTATGGGGGACATTTATCATTCAAACCACCACAGCTGGCTGTCAGGAAGGCTGTGTCCAGGGTGTGGGAAGGTGGGTCTAGTCACTGAGTAGTAAGAAATAGATCCACCCCACCCCAGACCCTGGAAGAATACTGATGGGGGTCATACCACAAACTGGGGCAATAGACATTGTGGCCTTGTGACTAGAGGTAGGCTCGGTGGTAGCATGAATGCTGTGTTTAGCAAGCACTCCCACTCCCTGCCCACCCGAAGACTCATACCATCCTTTCTTCAAAAAGCAGAAAAACTTGACATCTTCCAGGCCCCTAAGGGCAGAGATGGTTGTTTGGGTTGTTTGTGAGCACCATCCCTTTGCTGTCTAGATGTCATCTTGTCATCAAGAAGGCTCTGCTTTTATCCTATTTCGGGAGCCATAAAGAGGACTGAGGTGTTACCTCAGTGCCAGCCTTTTAGAGCCACTGGTGTCCTGAAAAGAGTCAGCAGAGGTTATCCACACTAAATGAATCCCCCTGGAAGGCAGTTGGAGCACACACCCTCAGGGCTCTGTCACCTGACTGTCTGGGAGCTTCGTGCTGTTCATCAGTCTATTACTATTATGTAGGTTTGACAGTTCATTTTCCATTTTCCTTTCTCTCTGCCTGTTGTGTGAGAATAATCCCCTGCCAGGGACAGCCCTGAGGTAAAGGGATATTTGAGCTGGCTTCAGGAGGCAGGGCTAGAAGTTAGGAGTTTAGGGCTGGCCCAGTGCTGAGTGCAAGCTTGCTAGCCCGGGGGTGGGGGGGGTGGGGGGGTAAGGTCATTCACCTACCTCAGGTTATGAGGCTAGTAAGTGGCAGACCCAAGTTCAGGCCTACTTGGAGCAGAGTGGAGACTAGACCAATAAAGGAGAAACAAGAAAGCAGCAAACACAGTCACCCTCGTAACACTGTATTTTACCTGCCCATTAACTATGGATAGAAAATGTTGGGAACAGTTGCATCTGCGCTGAACAGTATAGATGGACTCTAAATGCTACAGCATGACTCCCTTTCACACATCACTGGCCTGGCTCAGAGATGACAAGTGATCCCTGGATGGTTTAGAGAGTAGAGGAGGATGTGAGCAGGTTGTACAGAGAGATTCAAGTGTGTTAACTAAGGATGGGGATGTGTTCTGAGAGGTGATCACCATAATATCTTTACAGAAGCTAAGATGACCACTGCCAATATTATTTGGTCCTTGTACCTTGGTCCCTGTCAGCTAGGCACAATCAGCACCCCCCCTCCTTCCAGATGAGGCAGTTGAGGTACAGAGATGTTGATTCATTTGCCTAAAGTCACACAGCTAAGAAGAGTGGGGTTGGGGAATATAGCTCCATGAGTTCCAGGCCAGCCTGAACCACAGCTTAAGACTCTATTCCAAAGAAGAGGGAAGAGAGGCTCATGGGGAGATCTTCAGAGATGCTGGGAAAGCCCTATGCCTGCACAGTGTGGTTCCCACAGAACCAGTGCAGTGATGTCACTATTTTGAAAACCACAGACACCATGGGTGGTCCCTGTGCTGTAAGACATTCCAGAGATCTCCTGGGTCCACCTCGTGAAGCATTGTGAGAGTCAGCCTTTGTCATGCCTAGAGCCAACTCCCTTGCCCCAATCTATGTGACCTTGGCCAGATCTACTTCCTTCCCCTGGACCCGCCTATACTCCTAGCAGCCTCTTCTCTGATAAGGAGTCGGAACACTGTGGCCCTTTTTAAAAGAAAAACAAACTCATATGTATCCAGTAACACAGCAATCAGAAAGTTGTCTTTATTCTGCACTCAGGCTGGTTTGTTATTTTAGTTAGAACAGCTTTAGAGCGATGGAAAAGTTGCAAGCATAGAACAGAGAGTGCCCTGTACCCTGAGAACAGAGCATGCCCTGTGCCCACCCACATGCAGGCTCCCCCGCTGGCAGCCGCTAACCAACACTTGCCACAGCCACTGTACCAGCCCTGGTACATTAGTGTCAGCTAAAGCCTGGGCTTGGTTTTACCCGATGTCCTCTGTCTGCTCCAGGACACCCATGCCATGCAGTCAGCATAGCTCCTTTGACTCCTCTTGGTGTGGACAGATTGTTTTTCAGACAGATTTGAGGAGGACAGGTTGGGCATTTAGCAGGATGTCCTACTTTAGAGTTTGACTAGTGGTTAAGTGTGGATTGATGAATCTCAGTGGAGTAACAGAGGCAAAGAGTGCCAGCCCATCATTCAAAGGTTCTGTTAGTCATGATTTTTGCTGCTGTGATAAGTTCCTGAGAGATGGTTTAAAAAATAAAAAAAAATTTTAAATGGGCTCATGGTTTGAGAGAGCTCAGTTCATATTTAGTTAATGACATTGCTTTGGACCTGAAGTGAGGTTGAGCGGGATGACAGAGCCAATGATTACCAAAGCCTGGTACCCCTTGGTAGACAGGAAGTAATGCCCATCACCCCATGGTGAACAGGAAGTGATGGAGCAAAGTCCATTTCCCGGTCTCTGACCATCTGCATGCACTCCCCAGCTCTGTTGGAGTGGGATCCAGGTGAGAGAACCTTAGCTGCAGGTGAACTACCTACCACAGCTACATGAGCCCAGGATGACCCCTGGGCTGCCCACCTAACCCTGCAGTTTTTGCCTCGACCAAACTAGGTACATCCTCATAGGCATGATGGGAAATTCCTCCAGCTGCAAACAGCTCTGGTCCAAAATGAAAGATGAAAACACAACCATTTAGAGTGTATCTAGATTTGAGTTTTTGTTTGTTTGAAGGGATTTCTGTGGCCGTGTAATTCTTTGCCTAAGTCTTTTTCCATCCCAGCTATTGCTGAAAACACTGGCCTGTTCAAAACCTATCCTATCGTATCCCAGCACTTGGGAGGCAGAGGGGCAAGGGGGTGGGGTGGATCTCTGAGTTCAAGACCACCATAGACATCCTGGCAGGGTATGATCTATGGTTGTACATGCCTGCAATCGCAACACTCAGGAGGCTGAGACAGGAGAATCACTGCAAGTTTAGTGTTATGCTGGGTTCCATAGCATGTTTCAGTCCAGCTTGGACTAGCTAACAAGACATTGTGTCAAAAAATAAGACAACAGGGCTGGAGAGATGGCTCAGAGGTTAAGAGCACCGACTGCTCTTCCAGAGGTCCTGAGTTCAATTCCCAGCAACCACATGGTGGCTCACAACCATCCGTTATGAGATCTGGTGCCCTCTTCTGGTGTGCAGATATACATGGAAGCAGAATGTTGTATACATAATAAATATAAATAAAATCTTAAAAAAAAAACAAAAGTGTTCCATATTGGCCAAGACAGACAAGGAAGGATCCTGAGTTGTCAGCACCAGCCTCAGAGGTTGCCTTAATTCGTTACAAAAGAACTCTCATGTAGCCTTTGGGGATGGGGGTTTCTGGGAAGGTCCCCAAGGTGCTGGAACAAGAGGAGCATTTTCTCCAAGGAAAGCTTGGAATCCTTCATTGTTTCCCTCCCTGCAAAGCCAGCTCAGAGAGGGCAAGTGACCTGCGTAGGAATTTAGGAGGATATAACTCTTCAGACTCAGGGTTCAGGGCCCTCACCGCCGTCTAGTTCAGAGTTCATCTGGAAGAACCCTAGCTGTCCACAGAAGTTAGACCCCAGTGTGGCACATGGCTCGGTGGCTTACACTGTTCTGGGAAGGCCATTCTGTTTCCTAGGGGTTCCTAGTGGATCATCTTGGGGGAGCTGATGAGAGAAAAGGGACGGAGAAGCCAGATCACTGACACAGATGTCAGGAGGTCAGGTAGGTGAGGACTCTGGGACCGGCATGGTCTGCTGGTGACCTGGTTAATAAGGGAGATCTCAGGAGCAGGTACCTTGGCAGTGTGGGCAGGAGGGTGAACAGCTCTGTGACCAGTCACTCTGGAATGAACAGAAGGCCCCAGCAACTGCCCCTGCTGCCGGCATTCCCACATGGCTCACTCACTGGCTTCTCTCCACTCCAAGCTGAGGCCTGAGGTCTGCAGCTTGGAATCAGGCCCATCTGGGTTTTTTGTTTTTGTTTCTGTTTTTGGCCGCAGGAGCCTCCTGCCCAACCTGCCCAACCTTTCTAGCTCAGAGATGCTTAGGTGCACAGTAAACGCTAGAATTCCAGGCATGTGTACCAGATCTAGCCAGCAGCATTTGAGGTCTCGTTGCCTGGGCAGGAATGAAATCATAGGTGTGTAAGGATACCCATCCCAACCCTGCTCACCTCCCCTAGGTCAGGGTGGGGCTGGCAAGTCCAGCCTGGAATCCCTTTTCAGCTATCCTCTGAAACCAAGGGCGTAAGAGCCTCCTGTTAGCATAGCCCCACGCCTGGTTGGAAATGTCCTCACAAGAGACAGATGCCCCTGCCTGCCTCAGGAAGTTCCCAGGGTTTTGAAGCTCTGTACCAAGAACTGGAAACAAAGACCAGCTGTATTTCATATTGTGCCACACCCACTCATACACTCATTCGCATGCATTTCCTCCAGCCCCGCTCATTCCCAGGGATCTGTGGGCAAGGAGGCTAATTGACCTTGAACCTCTGTCGAAGAAACAAAGTGACTTCATATTTGAGAGACATCTTTGGGACAGTTAAAGTTCAGTGTCTCGACCATTGTCTCTGGGCAGGGAGTGAGGCCTCATGGAAGGATCTAGAAACGAGCAAACAGACTAGCAACTCCTCTTCCTTTCTCTCCACTTCTGCTTCTGGTTCTCATGTTCCCTCCACCCTGCCCAGAAAAGAGAGGTTGATTTCCCACCCACCCCCAGCTTCTCACTTCAGCTAACTTCCAGAAGGGCCATGCATGCTCATGAAGACACAACCTTTGAGAGCCTGGTGAAATACGGGAAGGTCATGTCTGGGACGCAGAGTCTAAGGGCCTAAGTTTAAAACCCATCTCTATTTAATCCCAGCACTTGGGAGGCAGAGGCAGGTGGATCTCGGTGAGTTCAAGGCCAGCCTGGTCTACAGATCGAGTTCCAGGACACTCTTAAAGCTATACGGAGAAACCTGACTCAAAAAAACAAATAATAACAAATAAAACCCATTTCTAGCGTCCCTTGTGCTATCTTAAACATTACCTGGCTCTTCTTACCTGTTTCCTCAACCATGTCCCCTGTAGATTTAGTATGAGAAGTTGCAAGTTCAGGCTTGGGGCCGACCGGGGAGCAGGTACATGTCAGCTACAGTGGATCAGGAGCTGTGAGCTCACTGCATGTTTTATTAATAACACTACCATCATGCCTAGGATGATCTGGCAGTGTCATGGTGGGATTAATAACCAGTAGTCGTGGAAGCAACATTTGGAGCCTAGGGAGAGGTCTTCTCCTGAGCCTCCCACGCTTGGGGTCATGTCCTCCCACTTAGGGATGTCCTGGTGTCCTTGTTTCTCAGCCAGCCCTCAACAGCTTGGCCACACTCCTGTCTTGGGAATTCCAGCTGAGCTGTTTGGGACCTGAGCCCAGGAGACAGAGTCCAGGGGCAGAGTGAGGATGGAGAGATTGGGGACACAGACCAAGTGCTTCCCTTCCTTCGGCAGTGTATTTAAGGAGGCTGGGAATATTCCAGAAGGTGTCACCTGGGAAGGAAGGGTGAGCCTGGGAGGGGCCAGCTGAGCCTGAAAGGGACAGTATTAAACAACAGTTTGTAACAAAGGAGAGGCCTTTCTCATTGTGACTGCACCTGGGAGGCCACTGCCTCCAGGAACCATTGGGAGTAGAGCCGCTACAGAATCAAAAGTGGAACAGCCTAGGAGTCTGTAAATAGACGGTACCAGTTCTGAACTGTCCATGGTCAGACAGTACTGGCTTAGTAGAGCACAGACATACATGTCCCCTGGCCCAGAGGCTGGTCTGTTGATTCTGTCAGCTCAGAAGGGGTCTGTAGCAGAAGCCAGCCTCAAAGAGCTACATTTCTGGTTAGTGCAGAGAGACCTTGCATGGTGAAGACCCTGAGTATCCCGAGACTGGATCCCATTTGGGCCTTTCATAGCCGGAAACCTGTAAGTTTATATATCTATCTGTAATACAATGAGAGGCCTCTCTGTTGTTACAAACTGTCGTTTTCTAATGCCCCGGCCTTCCTGAGTTCATCCTGTGGCTCAAGACAGGCGTTTACTCAGTCACCACACCCTCCCGTAGTAATGGGCAGTGATGGTCAGGGTCTCTTGATTGTCACCTGTAAAACAGGGGCAATAGCAAAACCCACACCATGGGGTAATGGAGAAAGTAGAACCAGTAAATATATGATGTGTCCAGACAGTTCCTGCCACAGAGAGCTCCAGGTGAACTGGTTGCTATTTTTAGCAGGGATAATAGCTAAGGTCTGTAAGCCCAGCTACTCAGAAGGCTAAAATGGAGGATCAAAAGTTCAAGTAAAGGTTCGTGTAGATTACAGACTGTGTTCAATTCCAGCCCAGGCAACTTAGTGAGACCTTGTCTCAAAGAAAAATGAAAGGAAGGCTGGGGCTGGAACTTAGTGGAAGGGCCTTGCTGCTTAGCATGCACAAGGCCCTGCGTTTAATCTCCAGCTCCATAAAGTCCAAACAAAATATTAGCTTTACTTATTTAGTTAGTTTTGATTTTTTTTTTGTTTTGTTTTTGAGATGGGAATTTCTCTGGCAGTCCTAGCTGTCCTGGAACTCGCTCTGTAGACCAGGCTGATCTTGAACTCACAGATGCCTGCTCCTGCATCCCGAGTGTGGGATTAAAAGCTTGCACCACCACTGCCAGACTGCTATTTTTACTTTTGAAAAGGGAAAAACGTATACATTTTCTGATACCTATAATTGCTCCCAACAGGCATTCCCCATCTCCACCCCCACCCCTACTCCAAAAAACTGGGTGCTAGAGCAGGAGTTGAAATTGAACTGCCAACTATCAGGGCTTTTCTGAGCCTAGATCGTGGACCACCCTCATATAGAGCCTCACCCCTACCCCATGCTTCAGCAGTGGAGAAACTGAGACTCGGGGACCTCCAATCTGGATTTGGGTCAGGTTCACTTTTCTCAAGTGTGACCACTTCCCCTTCAAGCTTGTTTCAGATACTCGTTGGACGACTTCCACCCTACTGCTGTCCCTCTTGCCTCCCCCGGAGCTTCCGATTCACTGAGTCTTTGCTTCTACCGTTGCAGATGTTCCTGGTGTGTCGGGACAGCAGCCGGAAGCGCCTGGTGCTGTGTGTCCATTTCCCTTCCCCCAAAGACAACTCTACTGAGGTCCTGGAGTTTCCCATCAAAGAAGAAAAATCTAGTAAGTTCTCGCCTCACCTTCCTCCTCCCTCCACGCTTCAGCAGCAGAACCTTCTAGCCACAAATGCTCCACTCTGTTCCCATGTTTAGAACTAGAATGGGGGAAATCATTTTTAGAGTTGGGTCCAAGGTAGTTTGGATTAGGTAAGAGTTCGCGAGGAGGCATGTGTTAGTGTGTCTCCTGTGCTCACATCCTATGGACTAGACTTGACTAGGTTTGTTTTAAACTCAGCTGATCACTCACATGTTAAAATTGCCAGACATGGTAGCACATGCTTGTAATCCTAGCTCCATGAGACAGCGACGGGAAGGTTCGCTACAACTTGAAGACGCAGCTATGCAATGTTAGGGCCACAAATGTCAAGTTAGAAAGGCTCTATTTCAAAACATTAAGCAAAGTCACTTAAGTTTCACTTTCTCACCATGGCTTGGTTGGCTTTGCCTCCCAGTGGCCACAGTTGAGCTCTCTCGTGTGTGTGAGCACAAAGGAAGATAAAGGGAAGAAAGGGGAGAAAATAAGACGTCTGGTTCTGGGTTCCAGCGGCATATTAGTATACTCTCAAACCATGACCGGGGTGGCATGTAGCCACTCGGGCTTTCCCTTCCATCAAATGAGGGTAACCATCACCATCCTATCTCTGCCCCAGAGTCTTTATAAGGGTCACATGGGCAAACATGCCTAAAGACAAAAGTTCTGAGTGTGCACAGGACTTCCAGAACAGAGCTGGCCTAGTAGGGAGCCTGTTTGGGGGTCTTTAGTCCAGGCTGGCCTCAAACTCATAGTCTCCCTACCTCAGCCTCTCTCTGCCATGCTGAGAGGTGCACACCACCATGCCTGGATCCTGGGATGGGTTTGCACCGATAAAAACATCTTGGAGTTTGGATCTCTTCTGGCCTAGGCTCCACCCCTTTAAATCTGTATGCCTTCTTTCCAAGGCCATGCATTCACATATCGGGTTTTAAAATCCAAAAACTCTGTGACAAGTATCCATAGAATAAAGCTGAGTGGTGGCAGTGGACACCTTTAATCCCAGCACTCAGGGGGCAGACAGGTGGATCTCTGAGTTGGAGGCCAGCCTGGTCTACAAAGCAAGTTTTCAGGACAGCCAGAGCTATTACAAAGAGAAACCCTGTCTCAAAAAAAAAAAAAAAAAAAAAAACTCATGGGATATTCCAAGCACCAGCTGACATCCATAGAAACAATTCCAGGGTGTTCCCTGGACCTTGTCACCCTTGTCAACCACAAGTGACAGCAGCCAGGGAAGCTACAGTAAATGCTTGTTTTTCAGGACAGTGAGAAAGTCATAGACAAATAAGATGGAGGTCCTAGCTTCAGGGAATCTCCGGTCAGGTTGGTGGGTAGGGGCTGTGCTAGAGCAGGGCAAACAGATATCCCTTGCTTTGTCTTGACATCGCTTGACAGGGACTCCTGTGGAAGGGTGTGGCAGGCACAGATCCTCCTCCCTTCTGTGGGAAGAATCTTGGGAGGGCATCTAAGAGGAGGAAGCTTCAGGGCTGGGGACTGAATCTGTGAAGGTGCTTGTGTTAGTTCAATCAAAGGTTGGTTTTCTACAAAAGGAAAATAGAGCAGGTTCCCCATCCTTCTGGGAGGGGGTCTTTCCGGGGACTCGGACCACATGGGCAAAACACAAGTGCCCTGTCATATATTTGTCACGTGGTTACGGAGTGCGCATTTTGTGGCGGGAACACACAGCACTTGTCTTATAGGGTATCAGGTGAGATAAGAGACAGAAGTGGAAAGGTGTTTACTGTCATGTAGAATGTGGCCATGTGGGAAATCCGCCAACTGCCACAATATCAAGAAATGGCTTACGTTGTCGAAAGCGACTTTCTAAGCACAGGCAAGATGTGCCTCCCCCAGGGCCCCTGCACGCACCCTGATGCTCTGCCACCTCTAGAATGTGACCTCCATATTTTAGGGTTGCCTTCAAGGCAACTGGGAAAGGAATCTAGCTGTCTCCTGTACCCATATTTTATTGGCTAAAACTCAGCCACTTGACGAAACCCACCTGCAAGGGACACTGGGAAATGTAGTCAATCATATGCCCAGGCAAGTAGAGCCGCTGGATTTTAATGAACTGCTAGGAGTTGCTCTCTGAGTATGAGGGTAGAGCTGTGGAACTGGGAAACGGCTGTGGAGTCGGGGTGAGGGTGGAGTTCTCAAAGAGGATGGGGTGGGGGGGGGTACTGTGGTTTTACTAAACCACTGGAGTACAGGGTGTCCTTTGACTCAGAAGGGGTGGAGTTGTTTGGGTTGTCTCCTGTTTCCCAAGAAACCTGGGTCATTTTTCTAATGGCCAGGGGAAGGTGACTTTCACAGTGTCTCTGGCACCACATGCTCCTGGATGTGTTTGTGACCGTTAGGGAAAGTTGACCGATAGACCACAAACTGATGGTCTGCAATTTCAGCATAGTCCTGCCTCTTACTGGGAGTCATGACTTGAGGGACCAGGCTGCCACACATCAGTTACCTCTGAACTCTTAGAGCCCCACCTGCCTTGAGTGAGTTTTAGCCCGTAGGATCGGAAAAGTGCTCGGGTGTGGGTGTGCCCGGGGCCTTGTGGAGAGAGTACTGGTTCAAGACTGAGTGCCTGAGGTTTTTGAGGTACAGGAGAGAGTCCTTTGTCCTCTATGCCTTTGGGGCCATCACATCTAGATCTCTGCACCGTAAACACAACACGCCCCTTGAAAGGCAGGGTGGTGGTTTGATTCCATGCCCACTTTCCAATCCAGAGCCTGTGGAAGGCAAACCAGGAGTGGGATGGTGGTGACTAGGGTTAAAACAGACCCAGTTCAGAAGCATTGCAGCCCCTCTGTACAGAACTGGCCCAATCCCGATTCATCTTGCACTGCTGGGAATTTATAGCAAGGTGGGGCTGGCTCAGTGGATGGATGATTCAGTGGAGTGCTGACTGAGGGTGGACAGATTGGCTCTACTTCTAAGGGAAGGGAAACAAGAAAAACCCCGTTGGGTCTAGATGGTGATCAGAGAGACGGGGCGGAGGTTCCTGCGGCACTTACAGGGGTTGTTGCTAAAACAGGAAGTACATGGAGGGGCTTCTGAGAAGGTCTAGGAGTCTGTGACAGTTTAATTGAATGAAGTTCTGTTAAGGCAGATGGATGGTGTTACTAGAGCTATGATGAGGGTCAGAGCCTGGGCCCTAGTAGCCCCAACAAACTGGCTTGGGCTACTTGTTCTCTCTATAGGCAGATTAAACAGATAAGCAATAGTGAAAAGATGAGAGCAGCTCAGTGTGGGGACAGGGACAAATAAAGAGATCCAGTGACGGTCCCCCACAAAGTCCATCTTCAGGGTCCACACGTGAGGTTCAAGTTGAACCTCACTAAGCAGTCCTGGCCAAGGGGTGTGGCCATCACTGACCCATCATTGTCTGGATCCCAGTGCATCCTGCCAGGTTGTTTGGCACATTATCAGAACTGTGAAATCTCTTCACAGGAAATAAACCCTCCTCTAGCTGGCATCAGGGCTCCAGCCTTTTCCTTCTCCTAGTGACACTTCAGTTTCTTGGAGACAATGACTTCAATAGTGTGCTAGCCCAGAGAAAGGGGCACCAGTGTCTCTTGAGAATAACTTCATTTCTGCCAAGATGGTTACACCAGATCATCCAGAAACGGGAGCACTAACATCTCAAGTTCTTGGTCTCTTCCAAGGGCTGTATGGTAGAATTCCCTGTACTCTAGGCTGTGAATAAATTCAGTGTTCAGCTTTGCCCTGAAGGTAATCAAAATGCAAACCAAAGTCACCCGTGTAATATTCAATCCTTACTCCTACACATTTACCACAAATACAGACATGCCTGTGGTTTGTCTATTTTGTTCTCTCTTTTCATTACTCTGCTGCTCCCAAACCTCTTTGCCTTGAGGTCTGACACTAGAGCAAGGCCAGTGATTGGGCTGTTTCCCTGCCTCAGCAGCTCTAGCCCCCACCCCACTCCCCACCCTGTCATCAGGACTCAGCACAGACTGTGGGAGCCACACAGCCTGGTTGACTCTCACCTCTGCCTCCTGCCACTTGTGTGACTGGGGCAAGAGGCTCCACCTCTCCGGGCCCTGGCACGCTTGTCTGTGGGATAGGGATAGTGATGGTGCCTTTGTCAGAGTCCCGGAAGGAATCTGTTGTCCAGGTGACATAGGATGTGAGACTCTGTGGCCAGGGTGACTGCAGTGGAGTGGCCCGAGGAGGAAGTGGGAAACTCAAAGGCCCAAACCTAGAATTGGAGCTTTCTGGGTTTCCCCACACCGAGTGGAGGGAGGAGACCAGGGGGTGCCCCAAAAGTGAGTCTTGCTTTGAGCACAGCTGTGCTTTGAGGCACTTAGAACCCCCTCTCTGATTTCCTTTTCTTTTTTGTTTTGTTTTTTTGTTTTTTGTTTTGTTTTTTGCTTTTCCAAGGCAGGTTTTCTCTGTGTACTCTTTCCTGGCTGTGTTGAAATTCACTCTGTAGACCAAGTTGACCTCAAACTTAGAGATCCTCCTGCCTCCTGAGTGCTTCCCCCTGATTCTGTGAGCTGGACTGAGCTTAGAGTGGTGACAGGCTGTCCTAAACCTTAGTCCTAACACACACAACATGGATGTACACATCTGATTATGACACACATATACAACATAGCGTGTGTGTGTTCTCACTAATGTGACATGGATAAACTGCAGCTGCATCTCTTAGCACTGCAATGTTGCCACCAACACCCGGCTCACCCCCTTTCTTTAGAACATGAATTTTGGATAGGATAACTATATGTTCTAGATTTTTCTTCTTGTGACCTCAGGTAAGATGTCTGATGTCCTTGTTATAGTTACTTCATCCGTGAATTGAGGGGGTCTCCCCAGCACAGCTGTGGGCAGATCCATGAATGAAGCCATGAGCAGGGAAGCACTTGGCATCCTGTATCTAAACGT
The DNA here is from genome assembly GCF_003668045.3 of Cricetulus griseus. Lineage (NCBI taxonomy): Eukaryota > Metazoa > Chordata > Mammalia > Rodentia > Cricetidae > Cricetulus > Cricetulus griseus. The sequence continues at coordinate 103,711,233 of NC_048598.1, read as the reverse complement.
AGACATTTCTGGGTAGAAGTCACGAGCCCCACACGTAGCAAGTACTCAGTGCACAGTGGCAGTTATAATTAGCAACCTGCAGCTCACACCTCACAACCCCTCATTTCCTGTGCTGCCCGCCCTGAGGACTTGTTTTACAAAGCAGATGCATCACGGGCCATTTAGTGGCCACAAGATCTTGGGCTAAAATAGCCATGGTTCATTTCTTTTTGCCTTCATCATCCCAGCTCTGAGCTTGCAAACCTGGAGTTGTGTCAGGATGAGGCAGGGAGGCCAATTTAGCTCTAGGAGCTCTACTGTAAAACCTCAGGAAACTAACTTCCTCTTCCTCCTCCTCCTCCTCCTCCTCCTCCTCTTCTCCTCCTCCTCCTCCTCTTCCTCCTCCTCCTCCTCCTCCTCCTCCTCCTCCTCCTCCTCCTCCTCCTCCTCCTCCTCCTCCTCCTCTTTTACCTCATCATTTTTAAGATCTCACAGGGGAGCTCAACTGGCTTCAAATTTGATCCCTTCCTGCCTCACCCTCCCAAGTATTGGGATCTTAGGCAGGAACTACCATCTTCCCTACTTTCTCATCTTTCCACCTCTCCTAAGATGGCCTCAGATTCTTGAGGTTCTGCCTCCTGAGTGTTGTGATTACATGCCTAGCTTTTTTCTTTCTTCTTTCAATAGATTTTGAGTTACAGTCATGTATGCCACTATTTACCCTGCATTTTGACCATCTCCTTTTATTATAAGCTTTCTCAACCTTACGTTGCTAGGCATGTCACAAAATGTACCCCCAGAGCCAGGTGGTGGTGGCGGCGGCGGCACACGCCTTTATCCCAGCATGCACTCGGGAGGCAGAGGCAGGCGGATCTCTGTGAGTTGGAGATCAGCCTGTTCCAGGACAGCCTCCAAAGTCCCCTGTCAAAGTACGTTTTCCCCTATCTTGGGGGAAAAAAAAAAGTATCCTAGTTAAGTAGCCAATGAATGTGTTTTGAGGGAAGACACTTATAAGGGGGCTAACCCCAATCCCAGACCAAGTGAAGAAGTGCTCACGACCACAAACAAGGTCACTGCCTTAAGTCCTATAGTATAACTATGTTCTTGAGACATCGATACTCTATTCCTAACTGGGGGAGATCACCTGGCTCCCTTTGAGCTGGGGAGTTGAGAAACAATTGTGGGGAAGAACTTTGGGGAAGAGGCTTGAGATGCTGAAGCCACAGTCGCCTTTGTCAAAGCTCAGAAACAAGGAAGCGGTGCTGGTCAGGAGGTAACTGAAGAGGAGACAAAAATCAAGGCTGCATGGGTAGAATTGGCTAGCTCACCAGCAGCTGTGACAAGCACATGACCGTGTCAAGGATTTGGTTTGTAGTGTCATGGAAAGGTTCTGAGCAGGAAGTAGCCCAATGAGATGGATGCTTTAGGGCCCCTGGGCTGTGTGGCAGCTGGAGGGAGAGTGACGGGTCCCAACAGGGGACTTTGGGAAACTACCAACTGTAAAAACCATGACTACTTAGGAGTTGAGTCTGGAGAGATGGAAACGGCATTGGGGATGGGCCCTGGAGAAGGAGAGCACTCTGAGTTGTCATGGGAGCACTCTCGACAGGCAGGAGAATCCAACAGATGAGAAAAGCACTCAGGAGGCATCAGTGCCTCATGAGAAAACTAGGGCAGCAACACTTCTCCACTAGACATGAACATAGGAGCTAGAGGAGTTTTTGTTCTGAGAGAACTGGACTTGGGAGTTTCTGGCAGAATCTGAGATCAAGAACACAGGGTCTTGGTGGTAAAAGGAAAAGGATGGCGAAATGAAGTTGGTGTCATGGCGGTGGTCTTGGCGTCAGTGGGGGTGGTCCTGGTCTGTGTGAGGGTGGTCCTGGTGTCTGTGGGTGGGTGGTCCTGGTCTGTGTGAGGGTGGTCCTGGTGTCTGTGGGTGGGTGGTCTTGGTGTCTGTGGGTGGGTGGTCCTGGTGTCTGTGGGTGGGTGGTCCTGGTGTCTGTGTGAGGGTGGTCCTGGTGTCTGTGGGTGGGTGGTCCTGGTGTCTGTGGGTGGGTGGTCCTGGTGTCTGTGGGTGGGTGGTCCTGGTGTCTGTGGGTGGGTGGTCCTGGTGTCTGTGGGTGGGTGGTCCTTGTCTGCATGAGTGTGAATGCCCACCTTTAGGGACTTTGCAACTTCAAGAAACCCATCTAGTGTGACTCAGCTGTTTCTGGACCAGAGTCCTCTGCTCAACCACTCTTCTTTTGAAGATAGCTATAGAGGATGTTGGAAGCCAAGCCCTAGGATCTCTTAGCTTCCCATCTCAGACCTGGGTGATCTTGGCTCAGTGTGTGTCTGAGTCCATCTGCAACAAATAACTGGGACTGGGTAAGATCTAAAAAAGAAACATTTGTTTCTCACAATTTTGGGACCTAGGAAGGCCAACATTAAGTCATGGGCAGGTTACATTGTCTGCTGATGGTAGTTCCCTGCTCCAGCATGGTGCCTTACTGTCCCATTCTGTGGAGGGGCAGACAGCTGTGTTCTCCATGGCAGGAGGTAGAAGGACAAGTGAGTTTGAACCCCATTTGAAGCTTTGTGAGGACTTAAGACTGTAGTATAGTTTAGTGGTAGCACTTATCCAGCACACATGAGGTCTGCATTTCATCCCAGAATCACACATTAAGTCAAAAAAATAAAATAAAATTGAGAGATGGGTTGAGTTCTTGGTTGAGGTCTTACCTAACATGCATAAAGCCCTGGGTCCAATCCCTAGCACCACATAAAACCAGGTGTGGTCCATGTGCTGGTACACTGGGGGGTAGGGGGAGAGGCAGGCAGCAAGAGACTGTCTCGAAAAATAAGATGGATGGCTCCTGAGGAACAACACCCAAGGTGTTCTCTCTCTCTCTCTCTCTCTCTCTCTCTCTCTCTCTCTCTCTCTCTCTCTCTCTCTCTCTCTCCAAAGAGAAGTCAGAGTTAAACTTCACCCCTTTATCAGACAGGGACGGATGCAGCAGGCAGAAAGTCAGTAAGGACACAGTTGAGCTCAACAGAGCCCATCAACTGGATGTAACAGACTAAGTAGTTCCATGGACCACTTCATCAACACATGCGGTATGCACATTCCTCTCCCGTTCACAGGAAGTATTCATCCAACAGACCAAACTCTGGGTCATGAGGTGTACTTTAAGATATTATGGAAGGGGACTCAGTGCCTCTAGGCCTCCTGGGAAAGGGGACTCCAGACTAAAGAGCCCTGGAAGAATAAGGTTCCACATTTGCCCACTATACGTGTCCCCCACACCTGGGGAGATGACTCAGCAGTTAAGAGCACTGACTGTTCTTCCAGAAGTCCTGAGTTCAATTCCAGGCAACCACATGGTGGCTCACAACCATCGGTAATGAGATATGGTGCCTTCTGCTGGCCTGCAGCAGAAGACTGTATACATAATAAATAAAATCTTTAAAAAAAAGATATTATGGAAAATAGAAACCAGATCACACGGAATCAAAGTGGGGATTGATGAATGGAAAGACGATGGCAAGTCCCTACTAGATTAAACAGCATATCCGCCATAATACCAAGTCAAAGGGAAAGACCTCATGAAAAATTTGTAAACACTCTAAATGAAAACCCAAGCTTCACATAATTTGTAGAGCACAGTGGGAAGCACCTACAGGAAATATACAGCATTGAATGCATACAGTAGAAGAGGTTAAAATCAGATTTCCTATTCAGTACTCTCGTTTAACTGGCTCTGGGAACTAAAACAGATCATGTGACATGTGACCTTCATTTGTATCAATCACACAGGGGCCCATTATTCCTCCAAAGAAGCTGTAGGAAGAGCTGACAAGAAATGTGTGTGGATATACCTGAGACAAAGTACAAGAGTGGTCCCAACACCGCTCTGTGTGTACCTGAATTCATCTGTTCGTGGATATGAGTACTTAGTATTTATTGATTCCTGGGTGATAGATCAGAAAGGGGTTTCTTGTCTTCAAGTCTGGCCAGGGAGGCTGAGCAGGCGGCTACAGAGTAGTGTGCTTGGGGCTCTTGATCAAGTGAAAGGGTAAGGGAGGGGTGTGCCCGGATGGTATTACACTATAGAGGTCCCTGAGACAGCCGGCTCCTAAGAGTTACAAGGGTACCTGAGTGCAAGTGAGCAAGAACAGACCAAACCAGACAATGGACTTGTGTCTTGTAGCTCTCAGCACATCCTTGTGTGGCGGCTCAGCTCATGCTGAGTGGAACAGCTGACGTAGAGGACATCTAAGGAGAGATTCCTAGAACCTTAGCTCTGGGGAAGTTTGGGGGAGTTGGTTGCTACCTCAACACACCTCTGGCTCACTTCCCAGGTTTGCTTTTGCTCTGGGAATTCCCAGGCAGCAATACCCTAAGAATGAACAGCAGTAGAGCCATTGTGAGCTTGGACAAAGCCCTGGGTGTGGGTATCAATGAAGTGGGTTCTCATCAGGCTTCCCCAGTAATTTGCTGCTTATCCTTATATAAGCCACTCAGTGCCTCTAGGCCTCCTGGGAAAGGGGACTCCAGACTAAAGAGCCCTGGAAGAATAAGGTTCCACATTTGCCCACTATACGTGTCCCCCACACCTAGATCAGAAAGCCTTCCCACAACCTAGAAACCACAAGCTGCTGAGTCCAGACTGCCTTGCTGCCTTTGGGGAAGCCATATTAGTATACCTATTTCACCAACAGAGGCAGGAACTAGTGTCTTCTGTGGCTCTTTGTGCCTGTCTCCCCTCATTTGTCAGGATCAATGAATGATTTGTCCTGCTCTTTGTGGCACAGCTGACCCAACCTTTATTGCTTCTGTCTTGGTTATCATAGTATCAATGTGTAGGGAACTTGCACTAGAGGAATTTCCCCTGATGGAGTGTTCCTTCTATGTAGTTCCCTGCCCAAGACTACCTTTGGCATCTCCAATGGTAAAAAGTCTCCTGGTGAAACTGAGCCCGTATCATTGGTCTTGAACTCTGAAATCTTAAGCCTTTGGCCTCAGTTGTCAGAAACCACCTGGCTTTTGCACCCCCTGTCTTCTGTCTTCACCACCCCTGAAGCAAGTGTTAGGATCTCTTCTTTGCAGCTGAGCTAATGACAGATGTTAACTGGGATTCAGCCGAGCAGAGATGCATGGCTCTTTCACTGGAACCCAGTTGTTGGACTCTCTAAGGGGCAGAGGAGGAAGATGGCAGTGAGGGAATTAGAGCAGATAATAGTCCAGTCATTAATACTTGCATTGGCGTGTCATTGTTTCCTCTCTGTGTCCATGACACACAGTCAGAGCCAGGCAGAAAGGGAGCAGGTAGGACTACGTGTTGTCAGTGAGGAGGGCCATGGGGATGGGAGTTGGAGGCCTGACCTTGCTTCTCACAGTTGAGCATAAGCAATCTTGTCTCTGGGCTATGGCCCTGGTAGTGCTAGACCTAGTCAGACCCATTGGGGAGGGGTGGCTGTGCCTCTTCCCAGATAGGGATTAAGTATATCAAGAAACCAGCAGGGGTTAAATCCAGGGTGGTTTTCCCCACAGAGCTGACTGTGACAATCCCCTGTACTGTTTACACTTCCCATCTGGAAAACCAAGATGTGAATAACCACCCTTGGACCTTGACATGTATGTGAGCATCTTACAAACCAAAGCATTGTGTGTGTGTGTGTGTGTGTGTGTGTGTGTGTGTGTGTGTGTGTGTGTGTGTAAGAGAGAGACAGAGTTGCGTTGGAATCTGAGCACACTATAATAGGATCATAGAGTCTGGAGAAATCAGGTAGATCACAAGACTCAGATAGTCATGGCTAGCCTTTGCTGTCTTGAACTTCATGGAGGACATCTAAAGTGCTTCTCATTGGCTTCAGCATCCTGAGGACCACAGCCTGCCATTCACAGGAAGGATGCTGTGGAGATTTCCCATGCTTTCCTTTGAGAATTATGAATGGCAGGGACTGTGAAAGAAAAGACAAGTAGACAGACTTAGCTTTGAAGCCCAGTGGTCACATACTATGTGGATGAACCTGGGCAGTTCAGTTTCCTTGCCGGTGACCTGTGGAGCCTCCCTATAGCAGACTTTGGGGGAGATCCTTGGAGAAGGATGTGTTAGACTGTGGTACCCCTTGGGCTTCTGAGGATTTTCATTTCCTACCAGTCTTAGGACTTGAGCAGAATCCCGGGTTTTCAGAATATGGCTCATGGACTGGTACAAGAATCTTCCCCTTCTAGCCTAGCCTATGCCTCTTCCGCCACAGAATTCTAGCACAAAAAGTATTTAGTGAGATTTGGCTGTTCGATGGGCTTTTGCTGGGTATAACAGAGTCATTTATTCAGCATTTGGTATGAATTATTTTTTAATTTTGAGACAGGCTCTCTCTACATACCTGGACTGGCTTTAAACACAATATCCTCCTGCCTCTGCCTCCTAATTGCTGGGACGACAAGTACTCTGCTAATTTAATCTGCATATCAGCTTTAGGATATGGCACCACAGTGTGGCAGTTTAAGGTATATTTATTTTTTGACACTTCCTCCTTCTTGGGGTGGAGTCTATTGCCCCTCCCTTAAATCTACTTTAGCCTGTGACTTCTGTGGTCAACAAAATAAGCAGAAATGACTCTAGCCAGTTCCTCATAGGTTTTCAGAGAGCTGGCCCTTCTTTTTTTTTTTTTTTTTTCCTGAGACAGGGTTTCCCTGTGTACCTTTGGAACCTGTCCTGGAACTCGCTCTATAGACCAGACTGGCCTCCAACTCACAGAGATCCACCTGCCTCTGAGTCCATGTGTTCCCTGTCCCCACCCCCAGTGCTGGGATTAAAAGTGTGTGCCACCACTGCCCAGCTCTTCTTAAACTCTTAAGAGTCCAGTTGCCCGTATCCTGGAGAGAGAGGCCTGGCGGGGAGATGGACCTGGCTGACTGTAGCCTTTGAACTCTTCCTGCCAAAGAACTAGATTTGAGGGAAAACATCCTGGATCCTCCAAACTAGATCTGGCCTCAGCTGATACCAGCCAATAAAACAGTCTGTTCCCCAAGGAACAGAAATGTCACCCAGCTGAGCATTGGCTGTTTTTGACCCAACAATCATGAGTTGTAAGAAGATGATCATTATTTCCAAGTCACTCGATTTTGTCTTTTTTTTTTTTTTTACACAGTAGTAGATAACAAGAATCAAATGCCTCAGTAGGCGTTGGTGGCGCACACCTTTAATCCCAGCACTCGGGAGGCAGAGGCAGGTGGATCTCTGAGTTCGAGGCCAGCCTGGTCTACAGAGCAAGTGCCAGGATAGGCTCCAAAGCTACACAGAGAAACCCTGTCTGGAAGAAAAAAAATCCAATGCCCATTTTTTTCAGAAATAGGTGCTAATCAGAATCGCGCATGACTGACAGCAAAGCCGATTTAAACCCCAGCAGCCTGCTCCTGGCACTCCATAGTTCTGTTCTTGAGCCAGTGAAACGGCTCAGCAGGCAAAGGCCCCCACTACCAAATGTGGCAAGTAAGTTCCAACCCAGGAGCCCACTCACATGGTAGAGGAGAAAAGCAGTTCCCACAGCTTGTCCTCTGACCTCCACTTGGGTGCTGTTACCACGTGCACTGTGGCTTGCTGCTCCCCTGCATATAAATAAATGTAGTTTATAAAACCCAAAATAAATGCTTCAGGGTTCCACCTGATGCTGACACCTATGTAGGGGACAGTAAGCCATGCCTGTTAGAGGCTGGCTACAGGTGTGCCTGACCACGCCTGTCAGGGCGTGGTCACAGTGAGGTCAGGATGACTCGTGATGGGTTCTTAAGGGGCTGCAAAGCACATGGGAGCCCATCACACGTCATCACACCTGTAGCCAGCCTCTCAGGCATGGCTTACTGTCCCCTACACACCTATAATCCCAGTATTTGGGGGCTGGAGAGGGAGCAAAGACAGGAAGATCACAGGTTTGAAGCTGCCTTGGGCTACAAAATGAGACCCTGTCTCGGGAGAAGAGGAGGGAGAAAAAGAGTAAGAGGGAGGAAAAGAGGGGGGAGGAGGAGGGAGAGGAGGAAGAAACAGCAGTGGCTGCTTAGGAAGCTTCTATCCAAGAGGAGTCGCTCACTCGCCATGATTAGAGCTTTGTATACCTTAGTTTGTTTATTTAATTTCAGTACACTAGGCCCAAGGCACACATAGATGACTATACTAGAGCAATGCGAAGATTTTACTGCCCGACACTGGTGATGAGGAGGTGGGTGTGGACGTGTGAAGTGTCCTGAGGGACAGTGAACTGTCCAATTTGGACGAGAGAGGAAGTGGCTGTGAACTGGCAGGACAGCTCATGCAGAGTGCCAGGGTGCTGGGTGTGTCCAGGGGAAGTTTGGTGTGGGCAGAATGTGGGCATGTGGAAGGGAGGGGTGAACAGAGAACCACATGCCAGCAGAGGCCCATGACACTGTCCCAGAGCTGTGCACATAGGCCTTGAGCAAGGCTCAGCCTTTGTCCAAAGCCCTCCAGAACCCAGTGAAGGACGTGTGAGTGGGGACATGAGCTGATGTGCCTTTTACAGCGAAGTTGTGTGTGTGTGTGTGTGTGTGTGTGTGTGTGTGTGTGTGTGTGTGTGTGTGTGTGTGTGTGTACGTGGGGGGACAGGGGAGGTAAGGGCTAGAATGCAAGAGAGGCCCTGAGGTTGAAGACTAGAGAATAGGGCTAGAGAGATGGCTCAGAGGTTAAGAGCACTGGCTGCTCTTTCAGAGGTCCTGAGTTCAATTCCCAGCAACTACATGGTGGCTCACAACCATCCATTATGAGATCTGGTGCCCTCTTCTGGCGTGCAGGCACACATGGAGGCAGAATGTTGTATACATAATAAATAAATGAATTAAAAATGTTTTTAAAAAAGACTAGAGAATAGTCTACAGCAACAATTAGGGACAGCATGGTGGGACTCAATCCGGCAGTCATGGTAGGGGCATGAGGAGAAGGAACATGACCTAGAAATATTTCCAGGCTTGCAGAAGGGAAAGGAACTGTGGGAGGGAACACAGCAAATGACATGGCTAACCTTGGTACCTGGTATGGGGTTGGCATGCAGTAGGCGCTTAGCAAATAGTTACCACATAAAGGCTGGACGAGCTTCTGGTCTAGTGTCAGGATGAGGGCAAAAGGAAGCTCCCAGGATGAAAGGCTAAATTGTACATGTCCCTTGCTCTTTGGGGGGAAGAGGCCCTGTCATCTCTGCACCTAAAGGAGAGCAATCTGATGTGCTCTCCTAGGGTGGTAACTTGTCACCAAAGAGCATCCGAATGAAATGACCTGCTAGAGAAAGGTGAAGACTCAGTCTGCCTGGAGGACTGCCTGCTAGCTCCCAGCTGGCAGGCACGAAGAGAATGCCTAGGAACTGCCTCCAACAACAGTGGTACCCCATCCAGACCTAGGGCTGTGGTGGGGGTGAAGTAGGAGCTATAGCCTGTGCCTGCCGTGTTATGGGGAGGGCAGGGCTCTGCTCTAGCTCTGATATCCCGCACGCAAAACTTCCCAAGTAGACACACTGAGAAAGATGGATGTACTCAACAAACTGACCAGTAGTTGGACAAGGGAATACCATATCCTTGCCTCCATCAGCCTTGTTCCCCAGAGATGCAGACTCCTGGCTGAGCAAGAGCTCAGTCTGCCTGGGATGCTAAAGGCAGCCAAGAAGAAAGTTGATATTTATAAGCCTGGCACATTAGTTTCCCAGCAGGCAAAGTACTTGTAGCCCAAGATTGGCCCCTTGTCCCCGATTGGTGATTCCTAATTCACACTGTGGCTCTCTGTTTCTGCATTGCTAGTTTAGAACATGGGGACCCTCAGACCCTTTAGGGCTGAGGTCTCCAATAAGCTCAGTTCCAAGCTTTGATGCTGGGAGCCCACTATGTGCCAGCAGCAGGCTTGGAGCTGCTATCTAAAGCCCTTCTAGTCCCTGGGCCAGGTGCTACAGGGTACACACACCAGTCCCTAGCAGCTCCTCCCTTGTGAGACTGTTGTCAGCATTCTTGACCTCTGACCACTAGGTGACAGTAGCACTGTCTCCTTAGGCGTGACAACCAAATGCATCTACATACACTGCCAACTCTGGGGGACCAGTTGCTCCCAGGTAAGAGCCATGGTTGTATCTAGTGTGCTGGCTCTCAAACCGTAGAAATGTGGCTGAGCTGCTCTAAGATTAAGCACACCCCAGATCATTCACACTTAGTATGGAAAAGAGAACACAGAATGTCTGCTCGGTACTCTCTTGGTATGTTGGAAGCTAATTTTGGATATGCTTGTAAGATCCTAAAGTTGAAGTGGGGAGCCCTTCATAACACTCAGAGCTGACCTCCCTGTCAGGGTGGCACCTGGGCCACCACTTTCCCCTTCTCTTTCCTTTTTTAAAAAATATTTATTATTTTATACAATGTTTGGCCTCCATGCATCCCTACAGGCCAGAAGCAGGCACCAGATCTCTTTACAGGTGGTTGTGAGCCACCATGTGGTTACTGGGAATTGAACTCAAGTCCTCTGGAAGAGCAACCAGTGCTCTTAACTGCTGAGCCATCTCTCCAGTCCTCCCCTTCTCTCTTCATGTGTCACTCGCAATCCTCCCTTGGCTGGTTCTGTGTAGCTGGGAGAAGGGATGGTTTTCCCAGGTCCACATCTCCTTCAGCATCGCCACACTCCCACCTGTCTTCTCCCAGAAGACCTTCCGTGTCCTACTCTTTATTTAGTCTTCCCTGACACTTGGCAATTCGCAAATCTGTCCAGCGCCCCCTTCTGTTTTGGCATCTGAGCCTATAAATAGTTTCCAGATGAAGTCTCGTCTGCGTCGTGACAGTTTGTCCTGTGTTCCTTTTCAGGTTCTTGAAGCCTCCTGTTTGCACTTGCTCAATAAGAGTGAGCAGCTTCCAAAAACAGGAGCCTTTTATTTAAACAAGAATAGTATATAATAAGTGACTGCCCTGTGGGGCTCAGAGATGATTGTTTATGAATGCAAACCCAGGGAACAAGTAATAAGACTCCCCCCCCCCCAAAGATCTTAGAGCTGAGACAGGCTTCATGCTTAACCTAGGCTGAGTCTGTGGCACCTATGATGTGATGAGACCCTGTTCTAGAGAAGCTGTGAGCAGTTGTGAGCAGTGCCCACGTCAAAGACAGGGTTAGCACTCTGCCCAGGAGGCCCCCCTCCCCACTGCCAGGTTCTGCCTTCCAGCATCAAGGGAGGACCATGGCCTGAAAGAGTGGCTCTGCTGACCTCAGGCTGGGGCCAAAGATTGATTTCCAATGGAGACTCTCATATATCTTCCCTATCCCTTATCCCCTCTGCCCATGTCACTGCTCCTGAAAAGAGTGCCTAGTGAGCTTGCTTGTGGCACCTACCAGGACCTGACCACACCTCTGGGCAAGCTACTGAACCTTCCTGGTTTCCTGCCTTTAGCAATGACCAAGACATTTGGAAGGGACCCATGTTTCAACTTCTGCCTGGGCCTCCTTGTACCTGTACCTCCTTGTCCCATTAACTTCCAGCTGTGGTACGCGGGCGGGGCAAGGCTCATTCTGTCCCCACAATGTTCCAAATCCTTGTGGGGCACTGGTGGGTGGAGAATTTGGACCTGAGTAAGAATGATATATACAAGCCCAGGCCTGCAGAGATGGGCTGTACCACAAGGGTTGGGCTGGCTGGAGCACAGTGAAGGGGCTCCAGGACCAGCCAGACACTGCAGGTAGAAAGGGGCAGTCTCTCTAGTACATTTTGAACAACGCTCTCCCAGCTTCCTGAGCCTCACTCTGTGTTTCCCTCCATACCCAGGTTCTCTGGACCTCTGTGGTGTTGTTGAAATTGAGATGGCTGCTCTCCTTCACTCAGCCTCTGTAGCATGCCACTCTGACCTTTTGCATATTGACCTACAGGGCCTAAGTCAGCCACTGTGGCTCTCACCTGCACTCCACAAGGGGGTCTCAGAAAGGCTTTGCCTCAGTCTTGTGACTAGAGACAGCTTGACTGTCAGTATTGTGCAGCCTTGAGCTGCAGTAGGAACTAGCTTTCCCAGCCTCATTCAACCCTTCCCCAGAGGAGACTGGGGCTTTGGGGGGGGGGAAATGGAGAGGTGGGGGGATGGAATTAGTCCTTTCCATACCCTGACTGCTTCTGTTCTGTGATACCAGTGTGGCTGGTGGCTCTGGTCACAAAGCATACTTTTCAACAGTCTCAGCCCTCCTCTCCTGGCTCCCTGCTGAGATAACTACACTGCAGAGAGGTCTCAGTACAAGTGAGACTTTAGACTATGGGGCCCCAGGACTCAGGGTCATTGTTACTCCACCCCACAACCCCCTCCATCTCTGGGAACAGGGGAAAGAGCTTACCTAGGCTTTACAAAACTGAGATGAGAGAAATAGGCACAAGCAGTCCTTCCTCTATGCCAGCCACAGACTGGCCAAGTGGTAGTTCCTGTGATAGTTACAGTTACTACCCAGCAGCCTACACACACACACACACACACACACACACACACACACACACACACACACACACAAGCAAGTGAGCGTAAGAGACAACTATGGTCCTCAAAATTGGGAAGGAGCCCACTCTTTGCAATGTTCCATCAAGGACACCAGCTAGAAATGGGATGGCCACTGGAGTAGGCGTGTGGGGTGCTTCCCTTCGCTGTGGGGAACCCTGCAGGCTTTATTCTCTCCCTGGTTCCCAGCCTCTTGTCACCTTCACTTTCTGTCTATGGGGTCTGCCTTTTTCTGCTTAGGACTTAGTGACCAGTCACCAGTCACATAGTGTCCTTTTGGAGTCTAGGTGTCAAAATCTACCAGGATTAGATGTCCCAACCCTTTCTGGGTGACAGAGGAATTCAGAGATTAGCTCCATGGTGTCACCTAAGAACTTTGATAAGACTACACCCTGGGCCCACTCAAAAGTTTTCCCCAGCCAGGTGTAATGGGGTCTTTTTCTTCTCCAAGCGTTCAAAGCTGTTGGCCCTTGGCCTCTCCTGGGGGAGGGGTGTCCAGCTTCCCGAAGCCTTTCACAACAGTTTCCTCCTGAAGCAGATCTGATATATTGATTGTGCACCCCCTAAGTGTGCACAGAGAGGCCTGGCTGCATGCAGGATAAAGCAAATTAACATCTCTCCACCCACCCAATTTTCAATCATCCATGGAGAACAAGCAGATGGCTACATCAGTGTCTAGCTCCAGGAAAGAAGTCCTGTGGATCCCCTGGCCATGAAAAGGAAAAGTCCCTGTGGCTCTTCTATGAGGTTCTTGTCAGTTTTCTTTCCCACTTAACCTTTGTTTCTGCCGGCCAGGGACTGACTTTGACCAAGCCCTTTATGTGGGCATCACAACTAAACATTTTAGGGAGAGCTATTGTTGGTAGTGTATTGGAAGTGAGATCTCCAGCCAGGGCTACACAAAGAAACCCTGTCTCAGGAGGGGGGAAAATGTAAGATATCTACAGTATAGCTGTCTCTATGTGGAAGGTTGAGTTTCTGTTTCCCAAGTAAATGTGTACCCCCACACACAGTGATCTTTGTTGTTTCTGCAGATGCCCATCAGAGCCTGGGGTGAGGGTCCCGGCTGCTCACCCTTCACTTACTAGTGACCCTTGTCACTTAGTGGTGGCCTTTGTCAGAGCTGTTCCATGCTACCTTAAAGAACACAGCATGAAGGACACATTTTCATTTGTTGAATACACTTGCCTCAGCCACTGGGGATTTGTAGTGATTGAGACCAGGCATGATCTGGGCTAACTTCCATACCATCTATCTATGAAACTGTGTCTGTGTGGTAATACAGCAGAGAAGACTGTGGTTTAAGTGAGAATGGTAACCCACTCAGGTCCTACAGCATTTTTTTTTTAATTTTTCAAGATAGGGTTTCTCTGTGGCTTTGGAGGCTATCCTGGAACGAGCTTTTGTAAACCAGGCTGACTTTGAACTCTCAGAGATCAGCCTGCCTCTGCCTCCTGAGTGCTGGGTTTAAAGGCATGCGCCACCAATGCTCAGCTCCCACAGCATATTTTTGTTTGTTTGTTTTTCTTTTTTTTCTTTTTCTTTTTCTTTTTTTCTTAAAGATTTATTTATTATGTATACAACACTCTGTCTGCATACATCCCTGAATGCCTGAAGAGAGCACCAGATCTCATTATAGATGGTTGTGAGCCACCATGTGGATGCTAGGAACAGAACTCAGGACCTCTGGAAGGGCAGTCAGTTCTCCCAACTCTGAGCCAACTCTCCAGCCCCTGTTTGTTTGTTTTTCGAGACAGGGTTTCTTTGTAGTTTTGGAGCTGTCCTGGAACTCACTATGTAGACCAGGCTGGCCTTGAACTCACAGAAATCCACCTGTCTCTGCCTCCCAAGTGCTGATACGAAAGGCATGCACCCACCACTGCCCGCATAACGCAGCCTATTAACTGCCTTAGTTACTTTTCTCATAACTATGACCAAAAAAAGCAGCTCAAGGAAGAATGGGTATATTTTGGCTCACGGATTAAGTGTAAGGTACAGTCAGCCACGTTGGGAAGTTGCAGTGGGAACAGGAGGCTGCTGGTCCCTTTGCATCGCAATAAGAGACCCATACCACTGCTCAGCGCATGTTGTCATTTTGATTAAGTTTGGGACCCCAGCCTACAGAATGGTCCCATTCACAATTGGCATGGGTCTTCCCAGATCAGTTAAACCTCTTTGCAAATGCCCAGAGGAATGTCTCTCCTAGGTGACTCTAAATCCTGTCAAGTTGACAGCGAAGTGAACTTCTCCACAAACCATTTCAGAGAGCAGAAGAACTGACCGTGAGTGAAAGCCCGTTAGACACAGTAAGGTGTGGACTGTGCAATGTGAGCTGGGTGTCTCTAATCTTATGGACACATTTAAACAGCATTCTTTGTTCATTTTTAAACTTTTGGAAAGGTAGTTAGATTTGGACAATGACAAAAGGCTTGTACCTAGATTTTATCTTTCAAAACTCATCATCAAAAATGAATACCTGATTGGAGCTGGAGCTTGAATCCCAGCATCTACTTGGCAGCTCACAACTCTCTATAACTACAGACACAGATCTGATGCCATCATCTGGCTTCCATAGGAACTACATGCACATGGTGCACAGACACACACGCCTGCGGGCAAAATACCCATAGAAATAAAGGGGGATTTTGTTTGTTTGTTTGAGAAGGGATTTCTCTGTGTAATGCCATGGTTGTCCTGGAACTCAACTTTGTAGACCAGGCTGGCCTTGAACTCACAGAGATCCGTCTGCCTCTGCCTCCCAAGTGCTGGGATTAAAGGTGTGTGCCACAATGCGTGGCTAAAGGGGAAAAAGTTTTAAATGAATAACCCATGTAAAAATAGGCAAAGGATCTGAATAGGCATTTTTGTTAAAAATGCAGGCATACAGTCAGTAAACACATAGAAAAATGCTCAGACTCACCAATCTTTAGGGAAATGTAAATCAAAACTATGGGATACACTTTAGCCACTGGTGCAGCTGCAGTCAAAATGTGGGACAAGTGTTAAGGATATGGAGAAACTGGAACTCTTATGCATGACTGATGGGAATGTAAAAGTGATGTCACTGTAGAAAACGGTTTGGTAGTTTCTTAAATGTTCAGAATTACCATCTGACTGAGTCCATGAATATGTCCATGGAAGTTTGTACACAATGGTATTCACAGTAGCACTCTATGCCAGGTGCTTGGGGTGCTAAGCCAAGCACTGTGTTAGGTGCTGGAGGTACCATGGAAAAGAAGAGAACCATATATAGTCGGCCTTTTGCAGAGCATGTTTTTACACAGTGACAAAGTGGAATTTCTCTTTTAATAGCCTTCAGGTTCTTTTTTTTTTTTTTTTTAATGTATACAACATTCTGCTTCCATGTATGTCTGCACACCAGAAGAGGGCACCAGATCTCATAATGGATGGTTGTGAGCCACCATGTGGTGCTAGGAATTGAACTCAGGACCTTTGGAAGAGCAGGCAGTGCTCTTAACCTCTGAACCATTTCTCCAGCCCGCCTTCAGGTTCTTATGGCTGTTCCATTCTAACGTTGATACTGTAAAAGTCAGGATCCAGGTTGATACAGTCCAGCCTTGATGGAGAGTGATAAGGTGAAAGAAAGGCTTCCATCTCCCTAAGAGGCAGATTCCGATTGCTGTGGCCTGTGGCCACCTCAGTACAGACTGGCTCCCACAGGCTGGCACTGGAGCCTCACCACATGAAGTCGGATCTCTGGAGTATTCTGTACTATGGCCCTTACTGAGGGACCCTGGAGAGCATAAACACTGTGACAGTTCAACATGACTGGCTGGTCGGGTGTCTTTGTCAGGAGGGATAGGCTGGCAGGCTGTGTGCTGCAGGGTATTGCCAAGTGCAGAAGTGGATGCTGGGTGTCCCCAAGGCAATGTGAGGTGGTGAGGTGACGTGACCTCTTGGCAGTACTGGGGTCTGGGCACTTATCAGCTTTGGACAACTTCTGAGGAAATACTAGAAACTAATCTTGGGGGGACACTGATTCCAAACCCCTGCTTATAGATGTCATACTTGGGGCTAGAGAGATGGCTCAATGGTTAGGAGCACTGGCTGCTCTTCCAGAGGGCCCAGGTTCAATTCTCAGCACCTACCTGGCAGCTAACACTTGTCCATAACTCCAGTTTCAGGGGATCTAATACCCTCTTCTAGCCTCCAGCCATGCATGTGGTACACAGACGTGCTTGAAGTCTTTCATCCACACACATAAAAATAAAACAATATTTTTCAAAGAAGTCATACTTGTTCATTATAAAAATCCCAGCAAAACAATGCAGGAAGGAAAGCTGAGTCCACTCTGTAGTGAATCTTCCTCATCTTTTTTATGTAACAGCTTTATTTAAATTTTATTTAGTTGTGTTTATTTACTGTGCTTGGTATCATGTGGTTGGCCCATCCATTTAAAGTATATAATTCAGAGGCATTAGTGTGTTCAGAATTGGGCAACCGTCACCACCATTTAAAAATGTTTCTCCACATCTAAAAGAAACCTCATGTTGCCTAACAGTGTGAACATACACAGTGGCACTGAACTCTGCTAAATAGGCTGTGTATAGTTTAGCACAGACCCCTTCATTCTAACCTCCCCCCCTCCCTAACCGCCTCACCCTTCTACCCCCACCCTGGCTTACACACACCATCCTAAGCCACCACCCACCTTCTTTCTAGATAGGGCATACTCTCACTTTCCACACCAGAAGGCCCATTCTACCCTGTGCTTCATGGGCCCTGGCCATGTGCCTGGTCCAGTGGTGTGCTGGGCATACGGGCAGGAAAGCAAACATTCCTGATGTCTGCTGGTCCCCAGCTTATATACCAACTGAGCCTCTCACTGATTCTGCCTGTGTGTGGCCCTGCAGAGGGGAGGGATGGGAATAAGGAAACAAAGGCTAGGGACAGAGGGTAGATTGAGGGCTGAGAGCTCTGGAGGCTCGGCAGAGACAGGAGAGAGAAACAAGGAGTGCCTGATGGGAATGAGGGAGAAGGGTACAGCCTCTGCTATGGCTTCTGTGCAGAAATTGCATGTGCAGACATGTGTGGCCATGGACTCCTCCCGCTGCCAACGGCCTCCCTGCTCATCCTACTGGCTGGAACTACCATTTGAGACCTTTACTGTTGTCTTGACATGCCATGTGCTATCAGGAGCAGCTCCCAAGAATTGCTTTATTTCATGATTAAGAGGTGGCATGTGTTCCTTTCTGCTACAACAAAGGACACAAACTGGATGGCTTTCAGTAACAGAAACTTTCTCTCTAACCATTCTTTGGGGGCAGAGACCTTAGACGAAGGTGTGGGTGAGTTTGACATTTTTTTTTCCAACTTTTTGTATTTGAATTAGGAACAGGATTGTTTTACATGACAATCCCATTTCCCTTCTCCCACCCGTCCTCCCCTACTCGCCCCCTCCCCACTAAAACCTTATCTGTCACATGTCTTCTCTGCTCCACCTGGATGGTGAGGCCTTCCATAGGGGGTCATAAAAGTCTTTTTTTTTCCCTTTGGGTTAGGGCCTAGGCCCACCCCCGTGTGTCTTGGCTCAGGGAGTATTCCTCTATATGGACTGGGCTCCCAAAGTCCACACCTATGCTAGGGTTAATACTGGGCTTCTACAGGAGGTCCCCTAGATCTCTGAGGTTTCCTCACAGAAACCCATGTTCCTTGAGTCTGGATCAGTCCCATGCTGGTATTCCAGCTATCTGCATCTGGGTTCCAGTTCAGATCGTTGATTAGTTATGGGTGTCTGCTTCTACTTCCACCAGCTGCTGGATGAGGGCATATAAGTCTGTCATCAATCTCATAATCAGGGGAGGGCATTTGAGGTAGCCTCTCCTCCGTTGCTGAGATAGTTAGCTGGTGTCATCTTTGTAGATCTCCAGACATTTCCCTAGTGCCTCATTTCTCTGTAAACCAAAAGTGTCTCCCTCTATTATATCTCCATTCTTGTTATCGTGTATTCTTCCCCTGACTCATATTTTCTGCTCCCTCATGTCCTCGGCATCCCTCTTCCTCTCTCCTTCTCATTCTCCTAGCTCCCTCCCCCCTCTTCCCGTGCTCCCAATTTTCTCAGCAGATCTTGAGCCTCTCCCCTTCTCCAGGGGACCATGTATGTCTCTCTTAGGGACCTCCATATTTATTAGCTTCATTGGCAGTGTGGATTGTAGGCTGGTAATCCTTACTCTATGTCTAAAATCCACATATGAGTGAGTACATACCATAATTGTCTTTTTGCAATTGGGTTACCTCGCTCAGAATGATTTCTTCTAGATCCATCCATTTTCCTGCAGAGCTTGACATTTTTCAAAGCCTCAGACTCACATGTGTTCCTGTTCTCCAGGCTCTATCACGGTCATTCATTCTCTGTGGCTTGGAGTCCTGTGTCTTCACAAGGCCAGAACACCAAACATGGCAAAGATTTCCAAAGAAGGTCACTTATCATGTTCTAAGCACCAGGACTTGAATACTTCTTTTTGGGGGGTGGGAGAGGTACAGTTCAGTCCTCAACAAATGGGAACACTTGTAATGCTGGTTTGCAGTTGGAGAAACTGAGGCAGAGAGAGGCTGTGCAACAACTTGATAGAGATTTGATGCCCAGATGCACACACAAGCCCCCAGGCAGTTACAATACTAAATAAAGGTCCTGGGACAAAACACAGTTTATCTCATACTAACTCCCATGCTCCAAAGCTCCGGAAGATTGTGGGTCTCTGTCCAGACAGGTTCAGGGTGTCCATCCCTTTGGGAGAAGGACCGTGAGCATATGTTGGAAGCCACAGGGGACATTCCCAGCGGGCAGAAATACCAAGGACAGTTTTTTGTTTTCTTGGTTTTTAATCTCTTTATATGTTTTTATATCTAATCAAACAGGAAGTCATGGTCTGTCATAAATAGATAAATGTGATTTTTATATCACCTGATCTGTTGAGAGCAGTGCTTAGGTTGGGAGGGGGTAGCAATTGGAATACATATACTTATGGATCTGTGTCGCTCTGCCCTGTGGGAAACTGGTCCAGGCTTTGCAAACTGCATAGCAGGCTGATATCACCTAGATGATTTTGTCTTTAGGGGTTGAAGGGCTGTTCCCTTGGAAGGTGGGGAAAACTGAGGCATAGGGAGGGAAAGGGATGCCTGCAGAGCCTGGTTATCAGTTCCAGGGTCAAAGCTAGGCCTGGAAGCCCAGTTTGAATCTCCTTCTCCTGTGTCACACGGGAAAGATAACCAAAACTCAGTCCAAATGTTGTTCAGCACCACAGAAGCCCAGGGAAGCCCAGTGTGGACTCCTAAGTTTAGGAAGCAAAAATTGCCAGGGGTTTGGTCATGGGCCTGAGATCTAGGCATCATGAAATCCAGTGCCTACTGAGATTGTCATTGGCAACTGGCTACGGGTGTCAATCTACTTTTATAATCTAGACTCCTGTTCACCAAAAATGGTGACCATGTTTAAGTTGGTACCAGCCACAGTAATTGGTAATGCTTGAACTCTCAACACATTGACACCTTGAGCTCTGTTTCTCACTGCAGTTGGCAGCTGCTACTTGTGGGGGGGTCCTTCCGGAGGCAACAGAACTCAAAGAGAACATGGCAGATGTATACCACCTTCCAAATCTAGGGGAGCAGCTAGCCCCTCCCCCTTGCCATTAGAGGATACTTACAAGGGCCTTTCTTGTCTCTCCCCAGTATTGTACCTGGAAGGCTCCGTTCTTGTGTTTGAGGACATCTTCAGACTGATTGCTTTCTACTGTGTCAGTAGGTGAGTAACCTGGCCCTAGAGGAGGCTGTGTGGGAGGCTTCCCTTCCTGTCTTAACAGAAGCCTATTTGCTGCAAAACACCCATTTGGTTGCAACAGACATCTGTGCAACCTGGGTGTGTTTGTGGCATAGGAGAGGACAGAGTAGAGAGGGAGGGGATGCAGTGAGAGGGGACAGTCCCTTGTCTTTGCTCTGGTAACTACAAGAAGAGAGATCAGCTGTGATGTTTCCTGGACTCTTCTGGTGAGGACTTCTCTGCCAG
Source organism: Cricetulus griseus (assembly GCF_003668045.3). NCBI lineage: Eukaryota > Metazoa > Chordata > Mammalia > Rodentia > Cricetidae > Cricetulus > Cricetulus griseus. Next base: position 103,690,744 of record NC_048598.1, on the reverse strand, counting down.
CCACCTGCCCATCTGGATCTTGATAGTCTTTCAACTTCTAGTGTCACCAGCATCAGGGACAGCTTGGGACCCTTTGGACCAAATGGTGCCAGGGAGTACAGAAGGAATTTCCTATAGCAACAGCTAGGAGGGCTGATGCCCCATGGTGGGTGGGGGCCTGGGATTGTTCAGCTGGGCAGACCACCATAAGTTCCGCTCCATTCACTCAGAACTGGTTTCCGAGCAGCAAGAATTTAAAAATATATTTAGTGCCATAATCTATCAGCTGAAGCTTTGGGGCCTGCACAAGGCTGATTAGATGTTTGCTAAGATGTGTTGGGGTCTTTAACTACAGGCTACCTCCGATGAAACCATGCTCCACTAATAATACCCCTCCCACCCTCCAGGCCAGCAGAGCAATGCTGATAATTACAGCTGATACTCACCTCTCCTGCAGCCTAGTGAAGGCTCCCCCCAGCACTCAGTGGGGCTCTGAGGGATTTTTATACACACTACTTCCTTTGTTTTATTTTGTTTCTGAATAGGATTTCTCTGTGTAGCCCTGGTTGTCCTAGAACTTACTCTGTAGACCGGACTGGCCTCGAAACTCATAGAGATCTGCCTGCCTCTGCCACCCCAGTACTGAGATTAAGGGTGTGCACCACCACTGCCCTACCCTACCCACTGCCATTTAAAGATTTTTTTTTTATGTCTTAATGTTTGCCTACATGTATGTATGTGTACTGTGTACATGCAGTGCCCAAGAAGGCCACAAGACAACATCAGATAGATCCTTGGGACTGGAGTTACAGACAGTTCTGAGTCACCATGTGAGTGCTGAGAATCAAGCTCAAGTCCTCTATAAGGGCAGCAAGTGCTTGTAACCACTGAGCCATTTCTCTAGGTCCCTCCACGTTGTCTTTTGAAATTTACCAACCCACAAGGGTTGTAACCATTGCATTGATGAGGAAATGGAGATTGGTAAACAGCAGAGTGAAGTTCAATCTAAAGAAAGCTCTACACCAGTGCACCCAAAGAAATTCTATGTGCTGACTTGGCCCACTAGACTCACAAGGGATAATTGCAGAGGTCCCGGACTGTGGGAAGATAGGCTCTTTTGAGTTTAAGTTAAAGAAGCTCTGTTCAGTATTTGGCTCATGCTGGGTACAATGGATGAATGGATAGAAGGATGGATGGGTGGGTGGGTGGATGGATGATGGGTGGATGGGTGGATGGATGATGGGTGGATGGGTGGATGGGTGGATGATGGGAGCACAGATATTAAGCTGGAAATTTAACACCTCAGATCCTCCACTTCCTCGTTTATAAAAGAGAATGCTCATATCAATTGCTTTGATGCTGGAGGAAGGGTGAGTTAATGCCCATGAAAGAGAAAGTACACTGTCTGGGACCCCATGGACTCTCATTCCATCTCTGCCATTTGGACTGTCGAAGAGTTTTCTGGGCATCAGCTTGGTGTCTGGGAAGACCAGGAACTATGGTCACCAAGCTTACACCTGTCACTTCCCAATCTCCTCCTCTGGCTGCTATCAAAATAGGTGCTTGTACTCCTGTCTTCACACACTCGGAAAGGGACAGAGATGGGCTTGACCATCTTTTGGAGTGGGGGTGGGGGGTGTCAGGCAACAAGGCCTGAATGCTGAGCACCTCAGGAACCAGAGCCCCAGGCCTGGAGCTGTGTGACTCCAGGTGTGCCTCTCCAGGCACCCTTGCCTCTTTTCAGGTGACATTAGTAGTTGGGTATGAGAGTCCACAACTTCGCAATTCTAAGGTCTCACTTGGGTCCCACTTGGGTCCCACTTGCAGACTCCTTCAGAACCCAACACTGGAGGCTGCTGAAAATGTGCTGTCAAGGCTTTGTACAGCTCGGTGCCCACTTCTGGGTATGCTGGGGAATATTGGTCCAGTCTAGACTTTTGTTAGAGCTGTATCCCCATCACCACACTAAACCCAAGCTGGAGGGTTGCACCCAAAGTAATTCTATGTGCTGACTTGGCCCACTAGACTCACAAGGGATAATTGCAGAGGTCCCGGACTGTGGGAAGATAGGCTCTTTTGAGTTTAAGTTAAAGAAGCTCTGTTCAGTATTTGGCTCATGCTGGGTACAATGGATGAATGGATAGAAGGATGGATGGGTGGGTGGGTGGATGGGGTCCCCAGCAAGCCCACTGGTTTCCTCCTCTACAAGTATACTTCCCATTGGGCACTTGAGGGCCCTGTGAGCTGGTGGCAGCTCACAGAGACATTCCTAGGATAGCACACACTAGCCCTAGAGGTCAATACATAATGAAGACTTCACCTGAGCAGGAATCTCAAGCTTCTCACCCCTAATGCCTGACAGATGATGAACATTCTCTCAGACCTTTGTGAGGGTCACAGGTACCAACCTTCAGAAACAACCCCCTCTCTAGAGGCCCCAGTTCTTGTCAAAAGCTTCTCAGTTTTGACAGTTCCAGGAGCTCAGTGAAGAGTGTGCAGAATTGGAGAGGTGACTGCTGCCTGAGTGTCTGTGTGCTCAGTGTTACTTACTCGTCTCTTTGTAGCCCCTATCATGGCCACTCGTCACAAGGCTAGTTAGTAGTGCCTATCCCCAGAGCTGTGCTGAAGATTTCTATTTGGGCCTTAGCAGAGCAGCAGGTATGGAGAAGTACCCATAAACCCATCCTCTGTGTTCTTAGTGATGATAGGGATGAGGAAACTGAGGCTGGGGTGTGACTGACCTCAAGTGGCACAGCCAAGTTCTGAAGCCAGATTTGAGCCCTGGTGTTGTGCCAGGCTTGTAGAGGAAGCGAAACGTTTATTACTTCTCTTTGGTCTATCCCTTTGTATATGGAGCTGGTAGGCCCTCCTTGCGAAGGAGATGTGGGGGGCCTGCCAAGGAGGGCAGGGAGAAAATTCCAGGCAGAGGAAACAGGGTGGACAAAGGGCCCCAGCCACAGGTAGCCAGATGGTAGTGGCACACACCTTTAATCTCCGCACTCAGGAGGCAGAGGCAGATGATCTCTGAGTTCAAGGTCAGCCTGGTCTACAGAATGAGTTCCAGGACAGCCAGGACTACACAGAGAAACCCTGTCTCAATAAAAACAACAACAACAAAAAAAACCAAAAAAAAGAAGGAAGGAAGGAAGGAAGGAAGGAAGGAAGGAAGGAAGGAAGGGAGCTACTGGTAGCCTGAGGAGTGGCTCTATGGAGAGGGCAGGACAAAGCCATGTGTTGAGTCACAGGGGCTTCCTTTTGCAGCTGTTATGAGCCATACTGTCTCCCATGGTTAGACAGCCCCAGACAGAGCAATATGGCTGCAGCAGGAAGTTGAGGTGAAGGAAGAGAAGAGCCAAGAACAGCCAGGGGCTGCTGAAGTTATCTGGAGTCATGAAGAGATGTCACCCAAAAGGGAGGAAGCAGCCACTGAAGAAAAGACATATGGCTGCAGAGATGGGAGACACTGGGGCTTCCCGCCTGGTGGCAGGATGCTTAGTCACATTGTTTCTTGAGCATGCCCATGGTGCCAGATGCTCAGCTAAGACCCTTACCAGGATCTGGGGCCTGATCCTCAACACAACCCTGGTACAGGGTCAGTTAACTCAAATAAATGTCATTACCCAAGATGAGGAAGGAAGGAGCTCTGTGGGCCCATCCTCGCTCAGACATGCCCCACACGGTAGCTAGGCCACCACCCTCCTCAGGGAGTGGCTCACTGGTCACTCCCACCTTTGAAGATAACTGTCATCACAGTGCTTGCAAAGCTCTATCCCACATCAGTGGCTCGAGAGTGCTGGTGGCCCAGGTGCTGGGGCTGGCAGTGGAAGTGGGGGATCCCGGGGGAGTCACTGAGCCCTGAAGTCTACAGTCTGATTTCAGTTCCAGGTAACTAATCCAACCAAACTGAGCCATTAGAGAACCAATTTTGTGACTTTGTATGTAAGAAAGTGAGATGGGCTATATTCCTCCCAAAAATGTCCTGTGCTGATGGAATAAGTCTTGAGTTACTGAGCTTGTGTGTGTTTGTGTGTACGTGCTCACACTTTGTGTTTCTTGTAAAAAGCTTTGTTAGAACAGGGGCCTCCAGAGAGGTGTGCAAGCTGGCCCTCAAGCTTGAGGGGTGGCTGTTAAAACATCCACTCTGAAGAACCCACTTTTGAAATCTCTATTTCTGTGGTGCCTTTTACTGGGCTTCATAGTTCACAAGGAAACAGATATGCATGTGTGCAGAGCATCTGTAAGTTTAAGTCACTGTTTGGTAGCCTTTGCTTTCGGGGAAGGTCTGTGGCCCAAGCCTGTGCTCATTAGGATCTACTGTGAGCTGTTTAGACATGCAGATGCTAAAGAGTAGCTGGGGGTGCTGTTCATAGAACACTTACCTGGTATCTTGAGTCAGTTCCCTACACCACACATGCTCGCACACATGCGTGCATCCTAATGGCAGCTGTCATAGGCCCAAGTGCTGTTAATCTTGGACAGAGGAGCCTGCACTTTTGGCCTTTTCCTAGAGGTTCTGATCTAGGAAGTCTGCAGAGTACAGACACTAAAAATATCATAGAGTCTCTCAGAAGTGTCCAGTGCCCTTTTAGGTTTCAGTTGTCAGTAGGTTTACCAACAGATGCTTATTGACCTAGCACCTCATCTGAGGACTGTCCTGGCCTTGCCCAAAAGCCCAGGGACTTCACAACTTGGGTGTGACTAAGCCTGTTTTTGGCTGCCTGACTTCCCCACCTTGACACTGTGCTAAGACTTTAGTTATTCAGCCACAAACTGGACAATTTGCATGTCATTGTCACTGACAGGCCACCACTAAGTCCACTAGAGCAAGCTTCTCCGTCATACTCAGGATTTGAAATACAAAAAGTGCCATAATCTGTTGGGGTGTGAATGTGGGTATAAGCTTGGGGCAAGAGTAGCAAATTGCTGTCATATCTTGAAATATTATGTCCTGTAGCTTAGCAGGCTCACTAGGAATCTACTCAAAAGAAATACTAGCTGAGGGTAGAGTCACCAGGAACTGAAATTCTTCTTAGCAGTGTTGTTTGAGCCAAGGCAGTATGCAAATAGTTTTGTCTTTTTTCTTTTAAACTAAGAGGCAGTCCAATCTATCTAGGAATGAAGAGTCTGGCCTTAGACCCAATCTTCATTCATGTTCATACACCAGCATTTGTGAGTTGGTCTCTGAGCCTCCAGTTGCCCAGTACTGAAAGGGGTCTGGGAAAACTATCTATCTCTGTGAGAACATTTGAGAGAGAACCTGGGGGATGCTAGACCAGAACCCAGGGCAGCATAAGCTATGTGCTAGAAAGACAGAAGAAACAGGGTTAGATACTCATCCAAAGGAAAAAGTAATGGAGGCACAGAAAAGGGGAAGAAGTCGGTGTTCTTGCATGAATGCTCTACAGTGAAAGCTATTACTATTCATGTATGAAGGAAGCAAGCTGAAAAACCAGGCACAAAAGAAACAGGCTGTCATTTACTTTTGAAAATAAGGTGTGTGTGTGTGTGTGTGTGTGTGTGTGTGTATGTGTATGTGTGTGTGTGTGTGTTTATGCTCACATGTGTGCGTGCACAGAGAAGGACGAGGGAAGTAAGCCATGTATTAGAATCTTGATGGTGGGAATCTAAAGAGGAAAGACAGGCACATTTTATTTTAGGCACTTGGGTAATGTTGAATTCTTACAGCAAATATGTTTTTGTTTCTAATTAAAACAAAAACAGACCATAGGGCTGGACTGCAGCTGTAGATCATGTACCTACCACATGAAAGACCCTGTGTTCCATCCCCACCCCTTACCTCAAACATCTTTATTACATCTGTCTGTCTGTCTACCTACCATCTGTCTTATATCTGTCTGTGTGCACATCTTATATCTATCTGTCTGTTTGCACATGTCATGGTACAAGTATGGAGGCCAGAACACAGTTTGTTGGATTCGAGTCTCTTCTTCCACTATGTGGGTCCCAGGGATCTAATTCTTCATCCTTGGCTGCAAGCACCTTTACCTACTGAGCCATCTTACCAGCCATCTAAAATCTAGCATTTTAAAAACTGAAGACAACACTAGTGTCAGTATCCCAGGAGAGTTACGAGGCCTGAATAGGAAGCCAGAGGCAAAAATCAATCAATCAATCAAATCAATCAATAACAAGTGATTTGTGATGCCATATAAACATATTTTCTTAGCTGAGTGGTCTTGGGCACTTACCTCAACCTCTCTGACTGACTCTACCCCCGGTAACTGGCTGTAAAATCTGGAATGATTGCCTACCTATTGGGTTGCTGTGCTATAATAGTGATGTTATATGATATTGCTTGGCTGGCTGCCCCATCCTGTGGGTTGTTCTGGATGGAAGGCGTGCCCCTCCAGGGGGAGGAGTGGGGAACTGAATGATGAAACCAATGGCAACCAGGTCTGGGCTGAAGAGGAGGCCTATGGTATGGCTTTAAAGGGTACATGTAATCTAAGTAGATGCAAGTAGAAGGGACCCATGTCTAGGAATATGGTTCATTCACTGCAAGGAAGCGAGTATACTGAGGCACAGCAAGGGCTGGGAGGTTCTGAAGAGCTTGCTAGAGACATGGAGCAGAGTCAAGGCTGTCTCCTGTGTGTTGGAATTTGAGGGCTAGGTTCCCCTCAGCATCATAAGAAAGACAGAGAAGTGACAGTGTTAGGTTACTGGCAGCATGAGAATTGAGTGACCTCTGCTGGCCACTGTGATAGGCACTTTTCTGGGGACAGGAAACATCCAAAACCACACCAACAAGCTAGAGAGTCAGCCAGGTAAACGGAGGGTAATGGGAGATGAATTTTGTCAACCTTTGGAACTGGAGATTCGGGTAAGGATAGTGAGGAGGAGAAAAGGACCCTGAGAAGCTATGCAGAATGGGGCCAAGCCAGACTTGTGTAGAGGGATGGTCAGTTGACATCAGAAAGCCTCAGGTTCATAGGAGAGTCACATGATGACGACTGGAGATGCTGCAGTGACACACAGTATAACAGTGAAGAAGCCAAAGCCACCCCAAATGTGCCACAGCCACCCCCTCAACAGTGCTCTCTTCCCCCATGAAAGATCTTCCCAAGAGGGGCGTGTGGCAGGTACTAACAGAAGCCACTGGCAGGATCACCTGGCAGAGAGGTCTCAGGCAGATGTAGGGTGGTCTGGGCCCCCTTCCAGGAGGACCTTCTATCAGCCCCATCACAGCCACAGATGCTGTTCTTTCTTCAGATCAGTGTCCCACTGTTAGTCATCATGAAAATTACTGTACACTACAGGGTTTCTAAGGCCCTTAGACATTGCCCCACCCTGGCAGGAATTGGAAGCCCCCAACCTAGAGTTACAAGGAAAGGAGAGACAGAAGGGAGGCATTAATGCACCTGGGTAGAGGGAGTTAGCTCTCCAGGCCAACAGGGATGACAAGTGGATGGATGAGATTTCTTTGCTTGGGACTGGGTTGGGAAGGAGGTGGGCCGGGCATTGTGGGGGACCATGGGGGAACAGGTTGTTAATCCTGGTAACTGTCTGGCTTTGAACTCTGTTGTTCTGTGCCCTCTTGGTCTTCTGGTCAATTTCTGCCTTCGTGGAGGGAAGATTGGCTGAGAGGAGAGAGAGAAATGGCTGGAAGATGATAGAAAGGCCCTGAATGCCAGGATTAAACAGAATCAGGACCATTCATCCTAGCTGGAGAGGTAGTCTGTGGGTTGGACTCTGCAGGACCAGGACCCAGCACTATCTACTTGCAGCCCACTGGGGTGCCTGTGAAAAACCCTTTCTCGCTCTGGGCCTCAGTTTCCCTCTGTCTGAATGGCTTCTGGAGATCTCTGGAAGGAGCCCTCAACAATTTCCCTGCATCCAGGGGATGGTGCTGGCTAAGTGTTCACCAGGGTACCCCTTCTGTGCTTGCCTACCCACCTCCATGTGGAGGGCAAGGGTCAGAGGTCACTATATATGCTTGAAGTGTGGACCTAGCAAGGAAGGAGAAGCAAGAGATTCTCCATACTCCCCAGGCTCTTTCCAGGTCTCTGAAGCTGGCCTGAGATCTGGATCTTGCTGGAAGCTCCCTCAACTGCCTGTCCCTTGGCCTTAGGGAAACCCTAGCATGAAAACCCTAGCAGTCACAGGATGTGAGACATGGCTCTAGAAATCTGGATGCTGGAGAATGGGAACTCTGGCCCCTCTAGTACCCGACCTACAGCTTTCCTGTCTTCACAGAGACTTGCTGCCCTTCACGTTGCGGCTGCCTCAGGCCATCCTTGAAGCCAACAGCTTCCTGGACCTTGAGATCATCTCCAAGCTGGGCCTGGGTAAGTCTTCCCTGCAGAGCCACAGAGTGGGTGGGTACTGAGGCAAAGGAGTACTAGGATTTCCCCCACTGTATTAATCAGGCTTCTCTAGGTGAACAAAACTGGCTTAGTCAGTGTCCTACCACGGTGAAGCGACATCATGACCATGTCAATTCTTATAAAGAAAAACATTTAGTTGGGGTCGGTTTACAGTTCAGAGGTTTAGTCCATTATCATCATGACGGGGAGTGTGGCCTCATGCAGGCATGACTTGAGCTTCTGAAACTTCAAAGCCCACTCCCAGTAGCACACTTCCTCCAACAAGGCCACACCTACTCCAGCAAGGCCACATCTCCTTAATTCCTGTCAAGTAGTGCCACTCCCTAATGACCAAGTCTTCAAATCGATGGGCCTGTGGGGGCCATTCCTACTCAAACCACCACAAGACCAAGAGAATGAATATTCCATAGCTTACGTTGAAGTAGTAACAATCTCGCACACACGACAGTCGCTTGGTTTTGGAGGCCCAGTGCCTTGGCAGTCTATGTGGTCCTACAGTTGCTGTCTCACATTGGAGAAGCCAAGAACTCACTAGTTGCTCAACCCACAAAGTTGCATGCTGCAGCCATCTCAGCTGGCACCAAAGACCTAGAGGGTTCCTGGAGAGAGAGTCACTGGTCCTCTCAACACTGGAAGCCTAGAAACCCTGGTTCTGATAGCTGCACAGGAACCAGCAACTGCAAGAGGGTAAAATCAACTCGGCAGCCAGAGGGCAAGCCAGGCAAGCAAAGGATGAGTAATCTTTTGCCCCGCCCCATTTCATCTGGGCTGCTACCAGAAGGCTACCAGATCCATCTGGGATGGATCTTCCCACACCAATTACGGCTTTCCTCGGGTGAGGCTCCCTCCTCAGGTGATTTTAATTGATGGCAAATTGACATTAAAATCGGCCATCACACCACTGATTTCTGCAGAGATTCACAGCACCAGAAACACTGGGCTCGATAAATACCAATGTTGCTTGAATGGAGGAAAATTAGCCCAGACTGAAGAGCCAGGCCACAGAGGAAGTCCCACCCCTACCACCAGTTCCCAGGCCAGGCTGCTATCCTCCTCCCAGAGGGGTCTAGAACGGCAGTATGAAAGAACTCAAAAGTACCTGTTCCACCCTGCCCCTTAAACAGACTGCTATACTGATCCACCAGTAACTGGGAGTGAGCATTGAACTTCTCATATGATGGTTGGCCCTGTTCTGAGGCTCAAGCAGGAGTCCCCAGGGCTAATGTCCAAGGCTCCCTGTAGGTTCCTCCTGCTGGGACAGCGTAGGAGAACTTGCTGGATGGAAATGAGTCACTAGGCTTAGAACTGACTTCCTGGCTAGAACAGGGTAGCCTCAGGCATGGAGTGAGCTAGAGATGGAAGTCACCATGCAGTAAGCCAAGGGTGGTGCAGACTGGCCTGCCAGCAATGACTTCTTAGAGAATGGGGCATTAAAAACCAAGTATGACATATCTAAGGAACCACTTGGAAGGTTCTGATCTAATGAGGTATCCCAGGTGCTGAAGACACAGAGCCACGCTCAGCAGATTGACTTTTCCCCAGAGCCAAGGAAAGGTTGGCTTTCCAGTCCATCTCCCGAACAGATGGGGACCTGGAACTGTCAGACACCTGGCCCTGGCACATGCAAACTGCAGCTACGCCAGGCTTTGTGTGTTCCGATGATAATTGCAGAAAGCATCTGCCAAGGGTCCAGGTGCCTGTGGCATTGTGCTGAGGGCATTATGTCACTCCTTCCACCAGTCATGTCCAATCTTCTGACATTGCTACAGAGCTCACACACAAGGACCATGCAATCAAATTATAAAAAAAAAAAAATCTCAGTGTTTTAAGTAAGTTATGATTTTGTGTTAGGCTGCATTCATAGTTATCCTGTGGGACTCATGCAGCCTGCTAGTCAAGGATTGGACACACTTGTTACAGCAGAAAGCTGAAACCTACTCAAGCTTGCATGGAGAATTCCTGAGAAATGGATTCCAGGGCCGTTGGGCTTTATGAACAACAGCCTCTGCTCTGTACCACAGCCTGTTGTACTCTGCAGCCCGCTCAGAGCCCTGCTCCTGAGTCGCCCAGCTTTCCGGGTTAGGTCTCCAGCCCCAGCCCCACCTAGCCACTGTTCCTCAAAAGCGCCTCCAGGGAGAACTGGGATAATTGGTACCCAGGGTTCGGTCTTTGGGGATAAGTGTTCTCTTGGTCCAGTCAATACTTCCAGAAGATTCAGAAGCAAATTCACTGACATTCTCATCACACACATGCAGTACACACATTCACACTCCACACACACACACCACACCACACACACATACACAACACACACACACACACACACACACACACATATAAAACACACACACACACACACACACACACACACACACACACACACACACACACACACACACACTTGATAGAGGAAGCCATGGGACTCAAGGTGTCTGAAAAGCTTTCTCAATTATAAGCAGAAATGAAGCATTGGCTTATGGTACCACATGGCTTGAAACACAATGTTTAGTGAAAGAAGCCAGACTCAGAAGCACATCCCTTATAGATGTGCTCAGAGGAGGCAAATCCACATATATGGAGAGCAAGTTAGTGGTCGCCACCATGTGTTGTTGTGGCAAAAACCAAAGGCTCAGAATGAATTCAAAGTGAAATTGAATGAATTTATTCTTACTGCTGTAAGAAGGACAGCAACTTTAGAGCCGAACAACTTGCCATGCCAAAGAGGCTAAAGGGAGGGTTTATAAAGGTGGATACCAGAGGTAGACATTAGTGATCTATGGAATCCAAAGCCAGGCAAGAAAATTATTTCATTTCCCTTAGTTGTTTCTCTTTCCCCTTGTATAGTAATAAAAGACCAGTTCATCCCAGCCCCACAGCAATGAGTTTACAAGAGCAGAAAGCAAGTGGTTAAATACCTCACAGTAGAAACACCCTTATCCTGTTCTGATCTCACCTGCAGGCCACTAAGATCTCACAGGCATTCCAGAGCAAAGGTCAACAGCCTGTAGGGATGCCTGGTACTATACTGAGCTTTTTTTAGCCATCATGGTAATTATGTGTAAATTATTGCACAGGTCTGAGCACTCTGGGGGAAGTGTCACTAATTGACGAGGATAGAGCAGGCAGTGACATAGTGCCATCAGGTTAGGGCTGGCTGTCACATCACCAGTATCAGGTTATCATTCCTGTAATAAATGCCCAACTGAAGCAACTTAGAAGAGAAGTGTGTTTGGGCTTATGATTTGAGGGGATACTGTAGGGAACTTTTCTGTCCCACCAGCCAGTTCCAAAATAACTACAAAGAGACTCATTAATTATAAATACTCAGCCAGTAGCTTAGGCTTGTTACTAACTAGCTCTTACATTTTTTAAAAGATTTTATTTATTTATTATGTATACACCAGATCTCATTCAAGGTGGTTGTGAGCCACCATGTGGTTGCCGAGAATTGAACTCAGGACCTCTGGAAGAACAGTCAGTGCTCTTAACCTCTGAGCCATCTCTCCAGCCCCTAGCTCTTACATTTTAAATTAACCCATTTCTATTCCTTTACTTGCTACCATGTGGCTCATGGCTTGATATCTAATTTTGTACAAGTCCTGCTTCCTCTGGGTCTGGCTGGTGACTCCGCCCTTCTTCCAAGCATCCTCCTGGTCTGGCTCTCTCGCCCAATCTCTTCCTGCCCAGCTATAGGCCAGTCAGCTCTTTATTAACCAATGAGAGTAATGCATATTTACAGTGTATAAAGATTGTTCCACAGCAGGATACAATCTGTGGCAAGAGTTTGTCAATGGGCATGTGTCTGGGACATCTCACATCTCCACCAGGAAGCAAGAGTGGGCTAGAAATGGGACCAAGCTATAAAACTCCAGGCCCACCTGCCACTTCCTCCACCAAGGCCCCAGGTCCTAAAAGTTCCACACTGGGACCAAATATTGAAACACCCGAGCCTGCAGGGAATATTTCAGATTCAAACCACTGGATGGGGAGTGATTGATAATGGGCATAGAGGGTTTATTTGGGGGGGGGCATTGACAAAAATGCCCTAACATTTGTGATAATAACAGTTGTGCAACCATGACTGTATTAAAAGCATTGGAGAATTTTTAATAGGTGAATTTAAGTGAATGACACTCCTGTTGAGATGGCAGACGGAGGTGGCCACTGAGGCTCCCTGTGAGAGGATGCGATAGGAGCTAGATTCGCACTTGGAGCTTTCTAAGTGGGACCTTCGTCTTCTGTCTGTGCCCATTGCCGTCAGATCCTTTCAGCCTGCTCACTGCTTTCCGCTCTTCAGCTCCCTTCTCCCCTTGATCTGGCTCCAGTGGAAAAACGACACGGTGCCCTATTGCCAAGTGAGGAGGGGGCTGTATTTGATGTTGAGATAGGGAGAGCAGCGAGCCCTCCCTCTGCATTGTGCCCTCTGAGCACTTTTTTTTTAATGACATGTTTCTCTTCTGATGAAATCCCAGCATGTTGAGGGTTTCTTTTTAACCGGCAAGACCAGAAAAAGACAAGGCTAAAAATGATGCCTAATCCCTCCACTGCTGCAAAAATACAGTTCTGCATCTTGCCTTTCGCTGTTGCTCTGTATGAACATATGTGTGACTTTTAGTTGTTTTTCTCATACCCAGAGTCAAGAAGTGCCTAGTCAACCATAGATTTACTGGGTTTTCAGTACGCCCGATGGTCTCAGAATTATTCATTTTTAGAAACACGTTTCCTTCCTCGGTCTCAGTGATTGTTCTTTATTCTACTTGGTTTGGGTTTGGTTTAGTTTGGTTTTAATGAGTAGACTAAGCTATTTGGACAGCGATGATGTCACCAAAGCAAAGCTATTCTCTTGCAAGCTCAGCTCCATGGGATGGCTCTTGAGTGTTTGTTCGTGAGCTGACACAAGAAAAGCCAAGTTTAGACTTGGAAACGCTGCCATTCAGCAGTGCAGGCTATATAGGATGTCATCCTGGGTGCAAGCGCCTTGGGCTAGCGGGGGCCACAAAACTAACACAGGGCTGAATTCAGCAATGAGCTGTTGGCAACTGACTCTAAATGCAAAGAGGGAAGATGATTCTGGGCCGTGGCTCTCGAACATGCCTGAGGCATATAGATGCTTGGTGTTTTAAAAAGACGGGAAGACTACACACTGTGTAGCTTTCCCACATTTGTGTGTACCTTGTTTCGTCCTGTATGGCATACAATGAGAATATTTATTTCCTAGTTAGTAAAGATTTGTTAAAATCTTGAGATTGGGGCACCGGGGAGATAGCTTAGTCGGAAGCTTAAGCAGTAAAGTGCTTGCATGGGGACCTGATTTGAGCTCTAAAATCCACAAAAACAAAAACAAAAAAACAAAACAAAACCTGGGCATGGTGGCCTGTACTTGTAATCCCACCACTGAGGAGATGAAAACAGGTAGGGTAGGTTCCTGGCCAGTCAGACTAGCACATTGCTGAATTCCAGGCCAATGAGAAAGAGAGTCTCAAAGAGCAGGGTTGTCTCACTCCATCCCAGGTTGTCTTCCAGCTTCCAAATGTGTACATGTGTAACTGCACACGCCTGCATACACACACCAAACGTAACACTGGAGTTTGAGAGAAAGCTTGACAACCCATCTTTGGATGCTACAAAAGTATGTATTCCCTGAGTCCGAAGGGAATTCAAACCATTCCCACAGTATGGAAATTCTTAATTGCCCTCGGGCACCACAGTCCAGCACCTGGCACATCCCAGGTCCTCCAAGCATTGCAGGGATTGAAGCAGGTAAGGTGTACCCCCTGCCCAGACAGCCTTGGCACCGGCAAAATGGCTGCTTCAGTCAAAGAGACAGGCCTTTCTTTACCGGAACTTGGACAACTGAGCCAAGACTTGGCATGATGCCACCAGTCCCTGCCAACTGCTGGGAGTGCAAGACACAAGTTCTGCTTCTCCAGCCGTGGCTCTCTGCAAGCTGCAAAGAAACTTCCCAACTTCCTTTTTTTTGTTGTTGTTTTGTTTTGTTTTTTTTTTAGCATAAAGCCCTGAACTGCTGCGTTGCTCCCCTTACACAGCCTCGGGCCCTGATAGGTGGCCCCTCAGTGCTCAGCATCACCCTCCCTTGGAAGGTGCATTGCCTTGGAGAGTCTGTGCCCTGTGAATTGTTCTGGGGGCAGGCAAGCAACATCCTGAGCTTTGGACCTCAGGGAAGCCCCAATGCCTACTCACACTTGTGAGACGCTATCAAGATGTGGAGATGTGTTGTTCTATTCTGTGCCTGCTAAGACCAGGTCTGCTGATCTGTGATAAGCTGGCTGACAGTCCTTCCCCAATGGGAGCTCCTCTGCCTCCTTTTTCCCTCCTCTCTCACTGTCTCCTCATCCTCCCATTCCTCAGCTTGTCCCCACCTAGCCTGCAAAGCTAGACTGGCCGGTGTCCCATACCCTAGAATACTGCCTCCATTTTGACTAAGCTGGTTTACTCACTATTGTTGGGTGCTGGTGCTGGCCCCTGCTCACTGCAGCACCATCCTGGAGGCAGGAGCTACACAGATGGGAGAGGCACCAGTGCCGCCTGCTGAAACCCAGAGTGTGGTGGAGCAATTCAGACCAAAGCATGGAATGGCAGTCCTGATGCTGGTCCCTGCAGTCAGAGTGCACAGTAGGACTAAGGGACACAGATATCCTGCACACATCAGGAAATGTACTTCAGTCTTACAAGGTTAGTAAGAACCTGGCAGATAGGAAGGAAAGTAACTCTAAGCAGAGGGAACAGCATCAGCCAAAGAACCAAGGGTAAGGCAGCACACGTCATGTCCAGGAAGAAGCAAATGGCAGTGTGAAAACTCGGCAGATAATTCTAGAAATATATATATGGGGCATGTCTCCCAGGCCTTGAGTGATCTAGGCAAGCAATGATGGGAGAGCATTCTCGGGCATTGATGGGCAGTTCTGAACATCAGCTAGCCCATGATTTTGCCCTTCATCCATATGTCTTAAGGGACTGTGACACGAGCATGGAGGGAGCTGAGCTCAACTTCCTGGGACTACTGAATGGTTCACCTTCCTGGCTGCCTGATGCTCCTCACTAGGAAGACTTCAAAGGGACCAGACTGCTCTTCTGGGCTTGTAGAGACATGGGTAGAGTTTCCAATACTTACTCCACAGAAAGCAAGTATCTGTTGTGTTCTGGGTAGCAAGAGATGGTCACTCAGAAGGTAGTGTCCTGGAAAGCAAAGCCACAGCCTGGCCATCATGAAGAGTGACCCCCAGGTCATGGAAAAACCTAACCTGGTCATGTCTTATTCTGTGGCTGTGATGTGCCGGAGCTTTGCATATTGTAGAAAGACACATGAAAGGTCACCTTCTTGTTATTGTGGTGACAGCTGGGTATTCTGGGCTGGCTGCCAGGTGCAACAGTCTATCTAGAGCTGGGCTCCATGGTGAGTGTTGTGCTTCTTTGGTGCTCACGGTTGGTTTCTATCATGGGGTTGGACCTGGCTCACACTGATGGGCATACAACCTCAGGCTACCAAGGTGGCCTAGACCCGTGTCTTTGAGCATGCCATCATTAGAACTGGCTCTGCACGATCTTGCCATATTGTGACATTTCTTTTCACAATCAAGAACCTGTTGTAATCATGCCTGGTGGTACAGGCCTATAACCCCAGCCACTCTGGAAGCTGAGGCAGGAATATTGAATGTTCAAGGTCAGCCTGGGCCACTCAGTGAAACCGTACCTCAGTGGTAGAACACTTGGCTAGCATGTAGGAGACCCTGGGTTCAAGCCCCAATACTAGAAGAAAACAAAAACAGGTGCTTGCTGTGTTCTTACCACATCTCTAGCTGGGGTAAGAGCCACCAGCCACCCACTGACAGGCAGAGTAACCAAAGTGGGAAGTGATGCAAGTTCCTCAGAAGAACCTGAGTGCAACAATGGGCTAGTCTGACCTGTTCAACCTCCACTGCTATGGCCTCCGGTGAATACATTTTTGCTGAGTCACTTGCCTTCATGTGTAAAGTAGGGACAAAGCCTATGGCTAGGGGTCATCAAGATAGTCTCAGTACAACTGCAGCCCATGGCTTGTCCACTGCACAAACCTTGACTTTCATTCCTGGGTGATACCTTTGGCATCTTACTGAGGAACCATGGGAGAGAAGCTGTGTCCACCATTCTCCCAAGAATCCTGCAGCAGCATGCCTCATGCTCTCCCTACATTTACAATGGACACATTGAGCAGGACCTGGGTCCCATGGTTCTCTCCATATGGAGCCACTCTCAGGAGCTTGGAGTAGCCTATCCTCCTGTATCTTTTGGAAGGCCCTGAGCATCCCTGAGTGTTGGCTGGTATATGGTATCCAGAGGCCTAGATCTCTCAAGCCAGCCTTGCCTTAGTGTCTCCAGTCACAATGAGGCTATGAAGACTGACTGGTAGATAGTAAGCAGGGCAAGCCATGCTCAAAGGTAGGAGCTGTGTCCTTACTTGCCCCATAGCCCAGCTCCTCACTAGTGTCAAGATCCTCCCAAGTCACAGCAGCCTGTAGTGGACAGCCATAGGTCCAATTCTATTGCCCATAATTCTGTTTCCCTGTTCCTGTGTGTGCCAGCTGCAGTGGCCACAGTGAGTTCTAGCCCCTTCCTGTCTACCCTGCGATGTTACTGTGGAGACACTATTGGAGGGACAGCTAGACCAAGACCTAAGGCACAGTCTGCCCAGGGTGCCCAGCTGGAGAGTTGCAGAAACAGCTCTGTTCCCTCTGTCCCCACCATGCCCTCGTCCCACGGCCCAAAGCCATAGACACCTCTACCCGAGTCACAGTTGTTCTCCATGCAAGCTCTCACGTGGGCACAGAATTGAAGCTGGGCCTCTCATGTCCCCTCCCAGCTCCACTCCACCCTCTGCTGTTGGGTATGCAGGGGACTTCCCCTCCAGGCAGGAAGTGGTAGGAGATGTTTAAGAGTCCAAGAAGGGAAAACAAACCTACACAAAAGCAAGGGCCCTTCCCCCACTAGGAGAAGAAGAACTGACTGCCTCTCTGCTTTCCTCAGGGTTCTGGGACTCCTCGCTGAACCCTCGGAAAGGTCCTGCTGAGCCCCACAGAGGCCCAGCCCCTGGGGTCCCTGCAGCCTCCAGCCTCCGGCCCACAAGCCATTACACAAACTGCTCCTGTGAAATCGAGCTGTCTGTGGGAAATGACCGCCTGTGGTTTGTGAATCCTATTTTCATTGAGGACTGTGTCCTGACGGCTGATCCACTGCCTTCTGGAAGCTACCCTCCACGCCCTGTGCCTGTCACCTCGGATGCTACCTCACCCACCTCCAAGGGGTCCCCACGCCGTCCCCCACCTCCACCCCCGATACCCAGCCTTCCTCCAGCTGGCCCCGTGTGGCCTCCTGTGCCCCCTGCACCTGCTGCTCTTTTTCCCAACTCCCCCCTAACACTCACCTCCCCCCTTGCACCCCATGCACCGGGACCCCCAGGCCACCCAAACCAACCACCCATGACAGCCTGCGAGAGTCTCCCACGCCCAGCTGTAGGCCTGGGACCCTTTGGGGAAGAAGAAGTGACGTCTGGGACAGCTCCCAGCCCCCTGCAGCCAGCTCCTCCCCCTCCACTGCCCATGAAGAAGACTCTGCCAGCAGCTCCTCCCAGACGGCGCATCTCTGAAAGGGTATCTCTGGAAAGTCAGAGTGTGGGGACTACAACAGACAGGGACCACCCAACTGTTTCCAGAACAGCCTCACTCAGCCTTCCTTCCAAAGGCACCGTGAGCAGCCTTGGGGACAGGCCTTCAAGGACCTCAGAGCAAGGCCAGGACACAGAGACCAAAGCTAGTGATGCTAACAATATACCGATGCCTCCTGGGAAGGCCAAACAACCCCCTATTCCACCCCCCAGGAAGAAGCGGGTCTCTCGGCAACTGGCCTCCATCCTTCCCAGTCCCTTGGAGAGCCCCAAGCCCCCAATACAAGAGGCATCCTGCGAGAAACCAGCACCTGGTACATCTTGGGAAGGCTTGAGTCCAGCCCCCCAAGCCGGGATGCAGCACCTCGCTGCCCAGACCAGCCCCTGCCCTCATAGCTCTCCAGAGTTCAAGGGTTCCCTGGCCTCACTCTCAGACAGCCTGGGGGTGCCTGCCTCAACCGCTGACCAGGACTCCTACTCAACCAGCAGTGCGGAGGAAGAGCTGGAGTTCAGCAGCCCCAATGTGAAGAAGAAACCCTCGATGATCCTGGACAAGGCCCGCCACCGCCTCAGCTTCGTCAGCTTCACCAGCGTCTTCCACGCCTTCCTCTCCAGTGACCGCAAGCTGTATAAGAAGGTGGTGGAGCTGGCGCAGGACAAGGGCTCCTACTTTGGCAGCCTGGTACAGGACTACAAGGTGTACAGCCTGGAGATGATGGCCCGCCAGACATCCAGCACCGAGATGCTGCAGGAGATCCGCACCATGATGACCCAACTCAAAAGCTACCTGCTACAGAGCACCGAACTCAAAACCCTGGTGGAGCCCAACCTGCACTCAGAGGAGGAACTCGGTCAGTGCCAGCTTGGGAGGGCGGGAGGGAGCGAGGTGCATTAATACCCTCAGGCCACCCCGGACACAGAACAGCTTCTGGAGTCCCTTGCCTAATGTCCTCATTTTTCATCCTCCCATACTGTCCTACAAATCTCCTGGGTTCAAATCCCTCTCTCCGGCTCCACTTCTAGAGAGCCAACTCAAGGCAGCCCACTTTCCTGACCACCCCTGTCAAGCAACCCTACGACCCTTCCCTCCCTCACCAGCCTCTAACCCAGTAACCTTCAACCCTCTCTGCAATTAGGATTCATGGTGACAGGTTCCCCTGCTGCACCTACACGTCTGTATAAATATTGAAAAGACTCAGGCAGACCACAGTGCAATAGCTGGGCACGATAACATCTACCTATAGTCCCAGCCCTTGAAAAGCGGAAGCAGGAGAATCCAAGCCATTCTCAGCTACACAGTTGGAGGTCAGCCTGCGCTACTTTGTCTCAAAAGGCAAAACAAAACAACAACAAAATGTATTGAGTGAGTTTGGGATTACCTGATAAACATTACTGCCCCCTCAGGTACCACCTCCTTGTGGTCCTGAACCTTTCCTCCTCCTCCCTGTAATTAAGAGCATCAGTTCTAGACACAAAGATGCTTTGAGACACTACAGGATGATGATTCATAGTCAGAGGCCCTAGGAACACAGACTGTTAAGTACCGTCTTCCCTGGGGGAGACTGGGCTTCCATGGCTGGCTCCTGAGGACCGATACAGTTACCAGGTCACAATATTAGGGCACTAAGGTGGTGGGTGGCATATTGAGGTCTAAGGCTGGCATTGCCTCCTAAGGAGGCTGTAGCCATGTGTGCACCACACTAAGGATGGAGGCTCACCTGGCAGGATGCCTCAGAGTGGTGGTGCATGAAAAGGCCCACCCACACAACCCCTGACTTTTTCCACTAATGGTTACTGTGTCCCAGAGACCCAGGCATTACCCGCAGCTTATCTGGGCAAGTGAGTTATATCAGTAGTTTGACAGAGCTATGCTTCCAGCTCCTCACCTGTTGTACTGGGGGTGGGGGGGTGGGGGGGACGGGAGGACGGCAGCAAGCTGATCACAAAGTCCCTCCTGCCCTCAAGGGAGCTCTCATTCTGACAAGTGGCAGGTAATTGCAAGAAAATTAGGAAGCCATACAGGAAGATGATGTAAGTGTAAAGTAGGCAGGAAGTGAGGTTTGGGGGCCCTGGGAGAGGTAGGTCAGAGCATCATGGCCTCTCCAGGGTTAACATTTCTGCAAGGGACCAGACTGGCAGGTTCAAGGCAGGAGTGCCAAGGCCTCACATGTGCCCAGCATGGCTCTGATCCTTGAGCTGAGTAGGAACAGAGACTCAAGGCAAGCAGAGCTACTGTCATGACAAGATGCACCGGGGGCAGGTTGGTGGGACAGGAGACAGCACAACGAAGATCTAGTCCATGGAAATCAGCAAAGACATGGCAGGCCTCATATGGGCTCTGAATAGCTGAGGGCCAGTGTAAGCCTTCCTGGGAAGCCACAACTATAAGTCCTCAGGCCCAAACCCGGAGAAGCCCAGGGGTTCAGTGTCTGAGAGACGGCCTCCCACCTCACTGGACATCCAGGAGGGGGCAAATAGAGGCTGCTGAGGCTGAGTCTATAGTCTGTGAGAATGTGGGCTGAAGACAGATGTCTGGAACCCAGTAACACATAAATAGCCCTAGGACTAACTTAGATTGTGCCCAGGCAAGAGCACAGGCAGTGTTTGGAGTAGGAGGCCATGAAAGGGCACAGAAGAACATGGAGGGACACAGACAGCTCAAAGCAGCCAGAGAAAGCTGTGGTCAAAACCCATGGCCTAAGTGGAAGTGGGAGGGAGAGGTCAAGCTGTAGAGAGGGTAGTGGGAGGGGCTTCTTCCAGGCAAAGGTGATGCTATGGGGGCAGGCAGATAGGTGGGACAGGAGGCAGGAGGATGATACGGCCACTGGTGCCAGGCTGTGAAAGTCAGGCTAAGGGTTTGGCCTGGAAGGCAACAAAGAGAGCTGTAAAGAGGGAACGGTGATCCAGAGCTATCTCAGTCAGAGCCATCTCATTACTGGATTAGGGCAGAGCCAGTTGTATTAGGTACCCATCTGTCGCTGTAACAAAATGCCTGACTGAGGAGGAGAGAAGTGTTTCTGTTTCACGTTTGAGGATCTGGTCCTCTGTGATGGGGAAGTCATGGCTGCAGGAGCGTGAAGTAGCGGCTCACACCACACTCACAGTCAGGAAGCCGAGAGTGATGAACGCCCGTTTTCTCCTCCTTACTCATCCTAGGGCCCAAGCCCAGAACGGAATGGTGCTGTCCACATTTAGGGTGTGTCTTCCCATCTCAATTAACCTCATGAAAGCCGAGCTCACTTAACTCCCACCCCCCCCACACACACACACAGGTTGATCCAGACTGCAGTTTGACTCCAGTGGTAGTGGAGTGGTGAAGGGCAAGCGTGTGACTAGCGGAGTAGCGAGGGGGATGTGAGATGCAGAAGTCCGGGAGCAGAGGCAGGCCTGGCGGGCTGGAGAAGCACGGTGGGCAAGGAAAACGCATGCGTGAGTGACAAGGCAAGTCACCTGGATTTGAGAAACGCAAGAGGCTGGAGAGATGGCTCAGCAGTTATGAGCACAGTCTGCTCTTCCAGAGGACCTGGGTTCAATTCCCAGCACCCACTTTTCAGCTCACAACTTTCTGTAATTCTAATTCCAAGGGATCTGACACCCTCACACAGGCTTGCATGCAGACGAAACACTAGTACAACGTAAAATAAAAATAAATTATTTTTTTAAAAAAAGATAGCTCGGCAGTGGTGGCGCATGCCTTTAATACCACCACTTGGGAGACAGAGGCAGGCAGATCTCTGTGAGTTTGAGACCAGCCTGGTTGAAAGAGCAAATTCCAGGACAGCTTGGGCTACAAAGAGAAAAAAAAAGCAAACAAAAGAATAATTCTACTGGACATTTACTGGGTACCTAGCCCTTAGTACACAGCTGTGCAGATTTTGCAGGATGTCTAGTGACTTCTGAAATATGTCCTTCTGGGCAGGCTCTGTTCCTGGCACTTGGGAAAACACTGCATTGGAGAGACCGGGATATTAGGCATAAGAGGCTCCAGTGCCCATGCCTCTGCAGAATGGCCCTCTGTCCTGTGTGTCAAGGCTAAGTAGGAACCAGGATGGCAGGGCTGTGCTGCCAGGCAGCAGAGCCAGGGGGGAGGGCCCCTGCAGCTGCTTTCCTCACCTTGTGCTCCCCCCTCCCCCACAGAGGCCATTGTGGAATCAGCCTT
Organism: Cricetulus griseus; assembly: GCF_003668045.3. Classification (NCBI taxonomy): domain Eukaryota; kingdom Metazoa; phylum Chordata; class Mammalia; order Rodentia; family Cricetidae; genus Cricetulus; species Cricetulus griseus. Next base: position 103,668,603 of record NC_048598.1, on the reverse strand, counting down.
GTACAAGTGTGTCCTGAAGCCCCTGAAGGATGCCATCAACTCCAGCCTGCTGGAGATCCACAGCCGGGATGGCTCATTGCAGCAGCTCAAAGAGAACCAGCTGGTCATCCTGGCCACCACTACTACCGACCTGGGTGTGACCACCAGCGTGCCTGAGGTGGCTGTCATGGAGAAAATCCTGCAGAAGATGACCAGCATGCATAAGGCCTACTCGCCTGGGAAGAAGATCTCCATCTTGCTGAAGACCTGCAAGCTCATCTATGACTCCATGGCCCTCGGCAACCCAGGTAGGCAGGCTGGGTCCCTCCCACAGAACTAGCGCAAGATGAGAGTAGGAGCCATTCCCTGGGCACCCTACAGGGTGACCTGGGCAAGGCAGGAAACGACCCTGCTACCCTCAAGACAGGCAATAGGCTAGTCACACCCGTGCCCGAGTGCATCAGGAACAGGCATCCTGTGAGTTTTCAGGGAGTCCTGAAACATGGTTCTGCAAGGCAGATGACATGCAAGTCAGATGACTCAAACACAGAACCACTGTGCTTCGATGCTGGAGGGTAGAAGTTAAAGATCAAAGTGGGGCAGGACTGTGCTCTCTCTAAGCACTGAGTAGGATCTGATCCAGCCTCACTCCTAAGTCTGAAATGCAGCAGTCTTCACTCCCATGTGCTCTGTGTCACATTTCCCTCTTATAAGGACACAGGCCACAGTGGGTCAGGGTTGCCCTACTCCACTGTGATTTCATCTCAGCCAATCACATCTGCAATGACCTCACTCCCAAAAGGTCACCTTCTTGGGAAATAATGTTGGCTCTTTAGCATCTGTGAACTTGGAGGGGACAGGTCCAGCTGTGGCTGTTGATAGTTGTCACTGGACCAAAGAGAAGCTGGTCTAGACTCACCAAAGTCAGCGGAAGCTGCTGGTGGAAGATGACCAGGCCCATCTGCACCCATGTGGGGACCTGGATGTAGGCTGTCTGGGTGAGTCTTGGGGCCATAACATCTTCACCCTCCAATATGTTGTCCTAGGCATCTACCTGTGGCTAGCTGGAGTCCAGTGAAGAAGGACCTGGCATCGTGACAGTGTGGCACCTGTACTGTCTAGTCACAAGATGAACCCACCCTCTTTAGATGGAAAAGTCTTCAATGTCAAATTGCAGGGGGTCCAGGGAGGAAGGGGAGAAGGGAGAAAATGGAGTCACCATGCCCATTTTGCCATAGCACTCCTCTAGGTACACAGGAAATGGAACCCATGCTCCACAGGGAATAAGATGCTGGCTGGAGTTCCTCCTGCACCCAGACCGTTAGCTAGATGCCCTGGTGCTGGTGGCCCTCTGTGTAGTTAGTTGTACCTGGGGGCCATGACAGGTGACCTCCAGACCTGGGTTCTGATTCCCAGTCTGCCCCTTACCACTTGGTAAGCAAAGCCAGCTCCTAGTGGGTCAGAGCCACACTCAGGCACTTGCTCATATTAGAAACAAGCTGTGACACGTGATCCCAGTGCCCAGCACTGGCAGTGTAACGCCTGAGGCTGACCGAGAGGCCCCTCTCCCTCTGCACGTTCCTTAGAAATGAGCTGCCTGGCAAAGTGTTTGTTGGCATGGCACTGGGGCATGGAACGAGGTCCCTTCACCCTAGCCAGTTGCCCTCATTAGCCTGGCAGAAGCTGCAGCTCCAGGTTGAAAGCCCTTTTCTGTGTAGGACCAATAATGTGTCCTGCAACTGTGGGAGAAGGAATGGAGTTCCTGAGGGCAGATGCCACATGGGGATAAAGCTACGTGATGTCAGGTTGTGCTGTCGTGGAGAAGTGTGGTGAGAAGCAAGGTCACTAGGATGAGTTTGTCCGTTGGAGGCTGGGGGTCTTGTGCTGTCTGCTGACCAAGAAACAAGACTGATTAGGCTGTGAGCACAACTATATCCTGCTAAAAAATGTCAGCAAGAGCAGGCAGCCTCCGGGATTCAGAGCCTTACTCTGGTGCAGCACAGTCAGCCGCAGGAGCCCAGAGCCCAGGGAAGTCACCCAGCAAGCCTGACAGCAGCAATGGAAAGCTGAAGGCCAGGGCCCCCTCCGGGCTGATGGAAACAAGCTAAGAAGGCCTCACACTTTCTCTTCTGCAGCAACGAGAGGAAGGGTGGCAGGCCTGGGGCATCCTGCATGACTGTGTGGGAGAAGCAGTGTGCTTTGGTCAAGTCAGAATGAGATGGACATGAAAGGGGACCCAAATGTCTGTCTGGGCCCTGCCTGATGCCTGTAGTTGAATGACTGTCCTGGTTATAGAGGCACCAGCCTCAGTTTCCTCCTGTGTAAACAAGTGTACTCTCTGAGGCTCATGGGGACTGTGGCTAGTGCGTCACCAGATGCTCACACTTGCTAACTGCATGTCTGACCTGTGACTATTTCTCACTGAGGAATCATTTCCCCCAGGCCTTGCAGTACTCCAGGTGAAGTCAAAGCTGAGGATTTTGCCAACTGAGGTAGAAACAGGGCTGTTTCATTCTGAGTCCCGGTTTCCTGAAGACTTCCTGAGATTCTTTTACAAAGCTGGATACAGGGAGAGACATTCAGACACCATGAGCATTGCTTAACTATGAATTCAGCTACTGAAAGCTTGCCTTGAGAGCAAGGACTGGAGGAGACTGGCCGTAGAAGGGGGCCAGCCAGATACAGTAGGAAGAAGGCAGAACAGAGCCCGTGTAACCTGCGATAACAGGCAGCCAGGCCAGAGGTTCTGAGCCCTGAGGCTTAGGCCAAGGTCTAAGCCTTGGGATAGAAACCAGTAGGCATCTCATCAGGGGGTGGTGAGTTCCCTTCCACCAGGGCTAAACCCTGAAATGGGAGCCAAGCACCTGTAACTCCATCTTGGGCTGCCCCACTTAGAGCCTCCGCAGAACACACACCCACACAGTGCTGGGTTTGAGTTCCCACTTCTGTGCCCTAATTTTGGATGATAAATCTATGGGACCTCTGTGTGGGCAACATGTGGGTGCTATACCTGGGCTAAAGATAGCCCCAGAAACTGTGGGGTTACCTACCCCTCCTCAACTTCAGTTTCCCCATCCTAAGGCCATGTGAGGTCCCAAGTATGTGTGTTCTGATGGTGGCGTGCAGAGGCCACTGTCTGCCCACCATGCTCCTGGGAAAGAGGAGGTTGGCCATTATGGACATGGATCAGAGTCCAGAGAACATCCACTGAGATTTCCAGGTTCTTATCTGCTGGAACAAAGAATTGAACCAGGATACATGGGTAGTAGTAGAAACAGGGAAAGGTGATTAAGAAAAGGGCACTGTGAAGAATCCAAGCATGGGAATAGACCAGAGCTCTAGGAAAGGTCAGAGGCTCCAGGCCCTGTGCTCTGAGCATCCCAGCTCTTCACAGGTCACTTCATAGCAGCACCTTCTCCAGCTCTTGAAGATCCCCAGGATTTCTCCTTTATGGTCCCATTCTTCCTCTGCCATTGGCTTCTTGACATGGCAATCTTGATACCTCTGAGCCCTCCTTCCCTATTCTTTTCTCCTACCTGAGAACCACACTGTAGATTCCAATGTTCTATGAAGCATCTGGTTGCTCTCCAGGTGGGACACAGACACCTGCACCTCAGGGCAGCCTCACCTCCAACTGCCCCACCTTAAATCCCAGCACTCGGGAGGCAGAGGCAGGAGGATCTCTGTAAATTCAAAACCAGCATGGTCTACAAAAGCAAGTTCCAGGATAGCCAGGGCTATACTGAGGGGGGGGGGGAAGGAGTTCAGTCTCTCCAGTGTCCCCCAGCCCATAAAATGTGCAGAAGGTCTCTGCCTGCTCTTGGCAGTGTGAGTTAGCTCATTGTGTGCCTTCAGATGGTGAACAGATGGCACTGGGAAAGCCAGAAGCTTAAACCAAGACACACGGGCTGACACTGGCAGGGCACGAGCTCTGATCCACGCAAGCCAGGTGTTCACATTACAGGAGAAACATTTCACAGCTGTACCCCATCACTCTAGAGCATACTGCCTGCTGCCTGCTGTACAGCTGGGAGAGTCAGCAAGGAGCCAATGTGTTCCAACTGTACTCAAAGCTTGTGTTGGTCCTTAAGCAGACACCGGGCTTCAGTGTCCGCGTACATGTTCCTTGCCTACATAAGTTGGGGAAGGACACAGATCTGGTCCCACCAGAGATCAGCACAGAACACTGAGCTCAGGCTTCCAGCTCTGAGCATTGCCGGGCCCACGGTGAGGTTGGACCTGTTGGTGTCCTAGGGGCAGCTCATGCCAGCTCAGGGGAGCTAGTTATGCATCTCCAGTCCTCCCAACTCCATGTTCAGGTTTGCAGTTTGATCTTGGTTACTGTGGAAATGGTTACATCATGGAAACAGTCCAGCACTGAAGGTCAGTTTCTGTTTCTGCCTTGCCTTGGAAAGTCTGTTGTGAAGCATCTCTCCACCCAGTTAACTGAGAATACACATGGGGCTCAGTTTGCACCACAGGCCTCAGTGGATCTCAGGCACAGTGGTGGATCTCAGAGCAGTGGTGAATCTTGGGCAGCAGTAGATCTCAAGTACTGTAATATTCTCAACTCAAAGAGTGGTAAATCTCAGGGGCAGTAGTGAATCTTAGAGGCAGCGGTGGACCTCAGACAGTGATAGATCTTGGACATGAGTGGATCTCAGCAGTAGATCTCAGGGGCATTAGTGAATCTTAGGAGCAGTGATGGATTTCAGGCATGGTGGTGGATCTCAGGCAGAGGTAGATCTTGCACACAGGGTTGGATCTCGGGCGTGTGCAAATAAGGAGGGAATTTTTCCATGAAGAAGCCCACGCAGCAGTGGCAGGCCTATGATTTAAGGATGATAAGAACTCGATGGCCCATCGAGCAGTCAGGGGTAGCCATAGGGGAAGAACAAGGAAAGGACAAAGAACCAGAGTTTTGTCACCCCAGCCCAGAGCCTTCTCAGTTCCTTCTTGCCTCCCTGTACTGAGCCACCAGCCACTGGGGTGGGGGGTGGGGAGAGAGAGAGGTGGCCCTGGTTGTTAGGGTCCTCACTATTGAATCTTGAGAATATGTAAACCTACCTCTTCCTGGCTGGCCTCCCAGCCCTGAGTGGGTCCCAGGCACCTGGCACTCACAGCTTTCATCCTCTTCTTGCAGGGAAGCCCTACGGGGCCGACGATTTCCTGCCTGTGCTCATGTACGTACTGGCTCGCAGCAACCTCACCGAGATGCTTCTCAATGTGGAGTACATGATGGAGCTCATGGACCCCGCCCTGCAGTTGGGGGAGGGTAAGTCAGCACCACCCCTAACCCACCACCGTCTCAGGCCCATCACCCACTCCCAAGCCAGGCAGCCCAGCAAGAACTTTTTAGGTAGGGCCAGACTCAGGTTAAGGTGTAGGGACATGAACACCGACCCTGCCCAAATAGCTAATTGATCGGGAAGGCAGAGAGACTGCAAAGAGAAGTGTCACCATCGCTTGACAAAAGTGGGATGGTAGGAAATTCAGAGACGAGGAGCATGCTACCCAGACAATGCAGTCATGGAGGTCTTCTTGAGGAGGTGATACCTAGGCTGAGCACTAAAGGGTGAGTGGGAACCAGCAGATAAAGAAGATGAAGCTTGTCAGAGTGGCACACACCTTTAATTGCAGCATTCAGACAGTGGAAGCAAGTGGATCTCCATGAGTTCAAGGCCAACATGGTCTACATAGTTAAGTTCTAGGCCAGCCAGGGCTGCATGCTGAGACCCTGATTCAAAAGTAAACAAGTGAAACTAAATAAATTAATTTTTAAAAATTTAAAAGAAAGCCAGGCGTTGGTGGCCCATGCCTTTAATCCCAGAACTCGGGAGGCTGGAGGATCTCTGTGAGTTTGAGGCCAGCCTGGTCTACAGAGTGAGTTCCAAGACAGCCTCCAAAGCAATACAGAGAAACCCTGTCTCAAAAAAAAAAGGGGGGGGGATGGCATTCTTCCTGGAGGGCACAGCGGAAGTTGGTGGTATAACAAGTGACGGTGAGGTGGCAGAAGGTGTCTACATGGAGGTAACTAGTAGAAGTCAAGTCTTAGATGGAGTGGCCCCTGGGACTTGACCCCTGTTTATCCAGCCCTGCCTGGGACTTCTCTCTGTAGGAGGAAGTTGCTAAGATGTTAAGGGCTTTGTGTGAAGGAGGGGTATGATTGGCTGCAGCCAACCTCAGTTTCCCTTCCCCTGTCCTTCTACCCACCACTTCCTCAGACTGGGATCTCAGCCACCCCTCCACTAAGAGTCCCTTGAGATACAGCAGCCCTGATAATGGGCTCTGAGGGACCATGACACACCCTCTGGGTTTCTACCCTTGAAGAATGGAACTAGCCTCCCAGGCACAAGTGTCTCCTTTGGGCTTTGTGGTTCTTGAGAGGCAGGCCACCTTTGCATGTGTTTGCATCTGCCCATCTCTGGAGACAGAAAGCCTGACGTAAGTGCTTCATTGAGGTTTTCACAGCTCAGGGAATGGGGAAGGCTGAGAACCTTGCTATCATATGTAGCTCCAGACTGTGGCTGTGACACCTGGAGCTTGTGCTTTTCCCTCTTTAGTTAAATGTTACCTGCCATTGGAGAGACTTGCCTCCTGGAAAGTCCAGGAATTCAGGAGAAGTAAACATTTTTTAGTTCACCAACACATCCATCCGCCCTTCCACCCACCACCACCCATCTATCCATCCACATGTTAACCCATCCATCCATCTGCTCATCTACCCATCCACCCATCCATCCATCTATCTACTCATCAATGCCTTCACTAGTCTACCTGCCTACCTAGCTATCTGCCAATTCATTTACCTATCTGTCCTTCTCTTCATCCTACACCTATTCACCAACCCCTCTACCCACCCATTTATCTTTTCACCGGTCCATCTACCCATACACTTGCATATCCGTTTATCAATCTACTCTTCTTACATACTTTTCATCTCTCTCCCCATCCCCCACATAGCTATCTAGCCATCTGCCAGCCCATGCACTCATTGAGCCATCCATGCCAGGTATGGGGCCGCAGTGCAGAACAAGACAGGAACAAGTGCAGAACAAGAACAAACCTCTTGGGTTCCCATGCCCATGGAAGCACTCAGAGACTGGGGAAGTTGGCAGCACTCACTCTGCCTGAGACCATGTCCATGAAAGTCCTGGGGACCAGGGGAAGGTGCACTGTGCAGGTGTCTGCACTGTGGAGACAGTGTACCTTCTATATGTTCTCTGTAGTGCTGTGTGGTTTTGCACAGCTCTGATAGCCAGTTCTCCATGGATTTGCAGCAGGCATTTGTGGCAAGAGGGGTCAGGGGCTTCCATGAGCAGCAGCGAGGGCTGGTAGGACCCCCTTCTTATACCCACTTCTTACCCCGACCCCTTCTCAGAGGAATTGCCTAGCTGGAGCCAACCGAGAAGCCAAACCTCTCCCACAAGTGTCTTCGCTCATGGGCCCTCCCCAGGCCTGCTGACAGCTGCCTGGTTAATGTCACCAATGGGGTTTTCCAATCAATCCACCATATACTGTCTGCAAAGTGTCTGCAAAACTCACAGAGATGACTTCTGCCACCTAGTGTTCATAGCAGACACTACAGTCTCCACCAAAAGTAGCTAGAAGGGCCATGTGTAGGGCTTGAAGGGACAAGAGCGACCCAACAGGGCTTGGAATTCTTCCCTTCTGCCTCTGAGGAGACTAGAAGCCCCAGAACTATTATCCAAGCTCATATAACTGTATTACCCAAGCATAACCAAGCGTGTCCCCTTACACAGATCATGACATTGAGAAGCGAGTGGCTGCTTCAGGCTGCCACATTCTTCCCCTGGGACTCAGAAGCAGAGCCTTCTTAACCTTGCCATGCTCTTCCCTTCCACAGGGGAAGGACTCGGGGCTGTGCCCACTCAGATGAACTTAAGGAGTCTGGGAAGAGAACATTTATAGGCCAGAGGCACTTCCTCAGATAATAGCAGAGTTAGGGTGGGAAGATGGATTGGGGTGGGTCACTGGCCTTAATAGCCAGGAAGAGCAGTCTGGGAGTGTCAGGCAAGCTAGGGACCCAAAGAGAGCAAGATGCTAGAGGGAGAGGGGTAATACACTGTGTGTTCTTTGCCTCTTTCTAGAATTCAATTTCTTCCCTTTAAAGTGAAGGATCTCAACAAGGTTCTCAACTCCTAACAAACAAGCAGATAAGCATCCCTACAGAAGATTGTCTTTTACTTAAAATTCTAGCCAGGTGTTGGTGGCTCACGCCTTTAATCCCAGCACTCAGGAGGCAGAGGCAGGTGGCTCTCTCTGAGTTTGAGGCCAGCCGGATCTACAGAGTGAGTTCCAGGACAGCCAAGGCTACACAGAGAAAGCATGTGGTTTGTGCATCGTGAATTAGAGGAAACATTAGAGTTTAAGATTATTTTTAAAGAAAAAAATTTAAATGGGCCAATATTTTGGTGGGTGACTCAGTGGTTGTCGCCAAGCCTGAGGACCCCGGTTCAATTCCCACAGCTCGCGTGGTAGGAGAGAACTGATTTGTGCAACTTGTCCTCTGACCTCCCCATAAGTGTGCCCACAAATATATGTACACATGTGTACACAAAATAAAGTTTTAAAATGTAATACAGGTTTTTTTAATAGGCAAGATTTCACTTTGTAGCTCTTGGCTGGCCTTGAACTTGTAGACCAAGTTGGCATCCAACTCAAAGATCCACCTGCTTCTGTCTCACGAGTGCTGGAATGATGGATGCCTAGCGTCAAATTTTTTTTACTGTTTTAAATCCTTAAAAACTTCATGCAGGGGCTGGAGAGATGGCTCAGAGGTTAAGAGCACCAACTGCTCTTCCAGAGGTCCTGAGTTCAATTCCCAGCAACTACATGGTGGCTCACAGCCATCCGTAATGAGTGCCTTCCTCTGGTGTGCAGATATACATGGAAGAAGAATATTGTATACATAATAAATAGATAAAATGAATAAATAAATAAATAACTCCATGCAATAACTAAAATTTTTTGTACGTCTTTGGAAATTATTTTTACAATAGCTAAGACATTCTTAGTGCTATTACAATACATAATTCAAAAGAATATGTATGACCCAGTGAGGGGGTGTCTCCCGGCAACTCCTTTCCCCACCTGAGGCATCCACGACTTTGTTTCCTATGTATCCTGTATTTCAAAACAATTAAAATCTCATTTTAAATTTAAAAACTTACTTTAAATATAATGTTAGAAATATATTACATATACATATATAATAATTATGTTTGGGCATATATAATAATTATATATAAATATATGCTATATACACAAATGATCCCTCTTTGAAGGGGGCTAAGGAAAGATACGAGCTAGTCCGTACTGTGAAGTACCAACTGCTGAGGCTGCCCATTGCCCTACAGTTACGAAAGGCCTCTGAAGCAGGTTGTAGAGTGTGGACGCCCCCTGGCGGCTGTAGAGAGAGAGGCATGTTGGAAGCCGTAGGCTGTGCCACACACTTTAGAACCAGGTCTCTCCACTGTGGGTAGATCCAAACCTTCCTAACTCAGCCTGTGCCCTTGACCCCGCAGGTTCCTACTATCTGACCACCACCTATGGAGCCCTAGAACACATCAAGAACTATGACAAGATCACTGTGACCAGGCAGTTGAGCATGGAGGTGCAGGACTCCATCCATCGCTGGGAACGCAGGCGCACGCTCAACAAGGCCAGGGCTTCCCGCTCTTCTGTGCAGGTAATGCTGGGGACCATAGTGACTGGGGCCGTGGACTACACAGAATCCACCTGTGCTCTGCGCTTGGCTGCTTTGGCCTGCCAGCCTTACTCTTAGAGTGAGCAGTGGGGCGCTCACAGAGGAATCCAAGCCTATGACTGTCAGTCTGCCCAGCTCTACAGATCCTGGCAGGGCATAGAGGTGCCACCAGGCAGGTGGTTTAACCCAGTAAGCAAAATGGTTTGGGAGGAACAAGTCATTCCACACAGCCCAGGCTGCATAAAATCGAGTCACCCACGTGTCCCCAACAATCCAGATCAGTTCCCTGCTATATACACAAATGATCCCTCTTTGAAGGGGGCTAAGGAAAGATACGAGCTAGTCCGTACTGTGAAGTACCACCAACTGCTGAGGCTGCCCATTGCCCTACAGTTACGAGAGGCCGCTGAAGCAGGTTGTAGAGTGTGGACGCCCCCTGGTGGCTGCCCAGCATCCAACCAGGCTGGTGTATCTCCTTTTCTTCACTGGTTGTCACTGGCTTTTAGGAAACACAAAACAGTATCTCCAACACCCACTCTGAGCCGTTCCCCTGACAGCCCACCCAGTACACACACACACACACACACACACACACATACACACACACACACACACACACACACACACACTACACAACACACCACACACATACACACACACACACCACACACATACACACACACACACCACACACATACACACACACACACCACACATACACACACACATACACACACACATACACACCACACACACACATATACACATACACCACACATACACACACATACACGCGCGCGCACACACATACATACACGCACATACATACATACGCACACACACGTACACACACACATACACACACACATACACACACACATACATACACACACATACACTGACATACACACACATATACACACACATACATACACACATACATACACACACACACACACACACACACACACACCATTCCTCTCCCTTGTGCTGCCTGCCATTGTTTCCCCATTATAGCACACATCATGCCATGTTATAAATTCTCTATGTATGAAGATCTCATGTTGGGGAATTCAATGCCTATGCTTCACGTGTCTCAGAGGTCCAAAACCCAGATCCTGGCACACAACATGACTGTCATGGATAGAAAATGGAGAGAATTGCAGCAGAAGGCCAGACCCTTTAGAGCTACTCATAGTTGTGTAGACTGTGTGTAGAAAATGGAGGCCAGCCAGGTGTTGGTGGTGCGTGTCTTTAATCTCAGCACTCGGGAGGCAGAGGCAGGCCGATTTCCATGAGTTTGAAGCCACCCTGGTCTACTAAGCCAGTGCCAGGATAAGACTCCAAAGCCACACAGAGAAACCCTGTCTCGAAAAACAAAAAAAAAACAAAAAAAAACAAAAAAAAAAAAAATGGAGCCCAGACCTCTGAGAGGCAGAAGGCTTGAATTCTGAACCCAACTCTGAACTAAGAGTTGACTATCCATCCTCTTTAGTTTAGCAGAGTCCTAGGTTAACCATTTGGAAGTAATAGTGACCCAAACTTGCTATGTGGTATCGACCCCCCTAAGAAACTCCGTTTCCCATTCACATCAGTCACCTGAACTGAATGAGTTCTGATACACTGTCCATGTTCTAAGTGGGCAAACCAGCATCTCTACTTCCTTCTCAAATCAACAGCATCTTAGAACCAACAGAGAGGGAAAGTTCTGACCTCAGCTTCTGCCGCTTCTCGTGGTATAGATACTCCCAGCAAGGTCAATTTCAGTTTGCATTGCTGGACTCGGGGTTAGAAGGAGATGCCTACTGTAGACGGTCCCAAGTTGGTGTATATTGGCATGAGCCAGTGCTAACCTGCCACTCACCGCCCCCCCCCCATAGCACCTCTGTCCCACTTTTCCCTTCTGGAAGAAACAGAAGATGACATGATGCCCAGACCCTGGCACCCTGTAAATGCACATCACCCTATAACATGGTCATTAGCCTTTCCATGGGTGTGGCTATCTACTGATGTTGCCACTCCGTCCATCCACAGTAGGGCAGCCACACACACACTGTTTCACACTGACTTGGGGGCAGTGTGGGGGTCTTGCTACATTGAAGATGGAACTGCTCTCAGTCTACAGTTGAAGCAGCAGAAGCCAAGGTCACACAACAAATGGAACCATTTTCAAAGCCAGGAAGGGTGGGAAGCTCATGCTTCATGCAGGGGTTCACCCAGCCCCAGTACCATGGGCATCACCTCACGTGCCCATCTCCACTCATCCTAAATTCACCCCTTTCTCAACTCCCCACCCCAAACCTCCCCTGAGCCGAATCATAACCCTGCCTCTGAAACACAGGGGCAACCCTTGCTCTAAGAGGCCAAACTGTGTCACTTGCCTGAACGGTGGGGTGCAAGTTCAGTCTGCACCTGCAACTTTATACTTCCAACATTGCACCTGAGGAGCAGGACCGACCCAGTGGGCCAGTATGGAATGAATGATTGAACTGTGAGTGACAAGGAAGGGATGATGGAGAGCCTGCAGCCATAGGAGGTAACCCCCTCACTGCCATGACTCCAAAATGACTGAATCAGCCAGGAAGTGGTGGCTTAGCTGGTAAAGATGCTTACCAGACAGACTTAACTATGTAAATTCAATCCCTGAAATCCGTGTAAAAGTGGAAGGAAGGAAGGAAGGAAGGAAGGAAGGAAGGAAGGAAGGAAGGAAGGAAGGAAGGAAGGAAGGAACCAGCTCCACAAAGTTGCCCTGGGCCCTCCACACAGGCATTTAGGACACACATACATCATGCCATACACACAATAACTAAATTCATATTTGATTGGTTTTTTTAAAGATTTATTATGTATACAGTGTTCTGCCTGCTTCAAGAGCAGAAGAGGGTACTAGATCAATTTCTGGATGGTTGTGAGCCACCATCCCATGTGGTTGCTGGGAATTGAACTCGGGACCTCTGGAAGAGCAGCTACTGCTCTTTACCACTGAGTCATCTCTCCAGCCCATAAATTCATATTTGAAACATGACTGAATCACCCAGGGTAAATCCAGTGGGGAGATAAGACCCGAGAAGAAAGTTACCCACCAGGCTCAATGGCAGAGTAAGAAGGGGACACAGATACCCCAACTCTCAGCTCCACAACTGTTTGAGACCCGCTCTGTCCAGAGAAGGCAAAGACAGGTCCAGTGTCCATGCTCCTCTCTGCTGGCCCTAGCTCCTGATGTTGGGATGAGGGTGGCCCAGGATGCAATTGGCCAAGCCTGGTGACCTCAAGCCTCCTCTGTCTCGCCTGCAGGACTTCATTTGCGTGTCATACCTGGATCCCGAGCAGCAGTCACGGACACTGGCATCACGGGCAGACACAGAAGCCCAGGCACTGTGTGCACAGTGTGCCGAGAAGTTTGAGGTGGCCCAGCCCCAAGGCTACCGGCTCTTCGTGCTGGTGGATGGACGCTGCTTCCAGCTGGCTGACGAGGCACTGCCACACCGCATCAAGGGCTACCTGCTCCGGAGTGAGCCCAAACGAGACTTCCACTTTGTGTACCGACCCCTGGACAGTGGCAGGGATGGCTCAAGCCACCCCTATCTAGTGGTGCGGGAGCCCAACTTCCTATGAGATGACCCACCGCTGACCTGTGGTGCCAGGATCTCCTGAAACTAGGAGGAAAGAGGGACAAGAACTGGACTCTCAGTGGCCACTCCCAAACTCAGTCAGCCATGCCCATTTATTCATCTGAGTGTCTGACCACACATACTCCAACACAAGTGCCTGTGTTGGTCACACTAGTGTGCCACCCACTGAGCATCCCTAAACCAAGGGAGCAGAGTTATAGCCTGAGGCACTATGTCCTTGGACAGTAAGGAGAAAAAAAAAAAAAAAACTGAGGCTCAGAAAGAAGAGGCTCTCTAACCTGCAGCAAACAAGCCCAACCCTGCTCACACCCAGCCCCTCAGGCAATTCCCTCTGCCTTTCACAGGTCATGTACCCACCCCCCCTTTAGTTCTAGAGAAGAGCTCACTTTCTACAGGACTGGCTAACGAGGGGGTTCCTGGCCCCAGCTGCTTGCTCCCTGAGCCTCAGGATGGAGCCGAGGTGTTCTACAGCAACCCAAGATCTCAGGAGTTTCTCCACGTGTGTGTTGAAGAGAGCCCTACACCCCAGGCCTGCCTCAGAGCCTGCCTTCAGCTACAAGACTGCCCAGTCTGCCAGGGCTCCTGAGCCCCATTGGATACAGCCCAGCCAGCTCCAGGGAAACATGGACTGGGGAGTGGGGGAGTCATGAAGGACCTGTACCCTGATGGAAACACCACAGGTCATGGGTGTTGACGAGATGCACTGTGGGGGTTAATAAAAGCCCTTTGCAAACGCTAAGGGGGTCACAGTTCTGCTCACCAGTCCAGGGACCTGGTGTACCTCCACTATCCTTGCTTTACATCTCCCCAGGCTCTAGATGATTTCTAGAACCATCCCTTCTACCCTTTGCTATTACTCTTGGCAGTTCCCATCCTTTTGCCCTCAGCTTTTATATGTATCCTTCAAAGTCCATCTCCGGGAAGCCTTCCTTGACTCCTAGTGTCAGTCATGCACTGATAAACAAGAAGATATGCTGGTCAGAACTATCAGGCTTAATTAATGCTTTTTTTTTTTATTTTTGAGACATGGTCCCGAGTAAGTCCTCAAACTCATTATGTAGCCAAAGATAACCTTGAGTATCTGGAGCCTTCTGGACACCATTATGGCTAGTTTATATGGTGCTGGAACCCAGGGTTGCCTAAGTGACTGCATCCTCAGCCCTTTGCTTTCTCCCTACCCATCTTTTGTTTTTTAATCTATATTTGTATGTTCTTAATGATCTATTTTTACTTTAATGTGCATTGGTGTTTTGTCTACATGTGCATCTGTGAGGGTGCCAGATCCCCTGGAACCAGAGTTTCAGACAGTTGTGCGCTGCCATGTAGTTGCTGGAAGAGCAGCCAGTGCTCTTAACCCTCTGCCATCTCTCCAGCCCCCTCCCTACCCATCTTAATACCCACCTAGATATACGACCTTTTTTACAGCTTTATTTTTGAGACATGGCCTTGCTATGCTACCCCGGCTAGCTTTGAACTCCCAGACTCAGCAATCATCCTGCCTCAGCTTCTCCAGTGGCCAGGACTACAGATACACACCACCCTTGCCTGGGTTTTAATTTTTTGAGACTTAATTCACATGCTAAGTTAATAATCTAACCTAACCTGAGCAGTTGAAAATCTGCATAGAACTCCATCATGACATTTTACTTTTAATATGTGCAAGTGTGTATCAAGGTAAGTTATGTACAGGTATGTGCAGTACCTAAGGAGGCCAGAAGGGGGTGTCAGAAGCACCTGAGGCAGAGTTACATGTGGTGGTGAGCTATCATATATGTTGGGAACCCAATTCAGGTCCTCTACAAATGCAATTGGAGCTCTTAACTACTGAGCCATCATCACTCCAGCCCCACAGTATATAACATCTGACACCCTCAAAATATAACTGGTAACAGCCCACTGTTGTTGGCCTTACCACTAACATGATAGTCCATAGCATAGGTTTAAGGTTTTGTTGTTAATGTTCTTTTATGTATATGACTGTTTTGTCTGGATGTCCATTGTATACCACATATGTTCATGGTGTCTGTGGAGGCCAGACGATAGCACTGGGCCCCCAGGAACTAGAGTTACATACAGTTGTGAGCCACCATGAGGATGCTGGGAATTGAACCCGGGTCCTCTAGAACAGTCAGTGTTCTTAATCACTGAGCCATTTGTCCAGCCCCATAACAGCCTAGGATGTTATATTTTGTGTCTTATATTTGGTGAAAGGAGTGAGATTTGCATGAGATCACTCACTCTTCACTAGGATATGAAGACACCTGAAGAGACAGGTAAGTTCCATGTCCTTGTCCCAAGGTCTTGAGCTGATAAAAAGAGATGGCTGTTACTGCAGCTAGGATGCAACACTATCTTTCTTTGTTTACATGTCTCTTTATTGTTGGTGGTGCCACGTGTGGGGTGTGTGTGTATATAAACTTCACCTTTTCATTATAGGTCTGTATAACTTACTGTAGTGATAAAATCTTATCTACATATTTTATACATTCATGGAATACCTTTAACTTTATTTCTAGGTTATATAGGTCATCTGTAGTTTTCAAATCTCCAAAAGCAGCCCTACTCCCACATATACCCACATAATTCAAACCCATGGGTGTCGGAGGTTTCAATGACCTTGCATTGCTGAGCCACCACAACGGTCACTTCCTAACCCATCACCTCTGAAGGGAATATGAACCAGGCATGAAGGAGTCCTGTGTCCTGGCTCCTGGGGGTTGGGGGCGGCTGAGACAGGAGGACTCCTGAGTTCCGGGCCTGCCTGGCAACACAGTGAGATCCTATAAGAGGGGGGAGACTGAAGGAGCAGGCTTGTACCTATCAGCAGTCACTCCCATTTAGTCCCTCCTTAGTCCCTTGTACCAATAAGCTTCTGCACATCTCACCTGTGATAGTTTTAGCTACTGGCTTAATTGGCCTAACAATGCTGTACCCTATATAGACTCTGTTCCTTTTCACTGCAGTACAATATTCCCGGGTGGACATAGCAGCACTTGACTTCACGTCTCCAACAAACCTATCACTAGACCTTTGGTGGCCTCAGCTCTGGGGCGTGTCCCCTCCCTGCCTTGCCCTTGACCATGCTGCTAGAGATGCATGACATGTAGAGGGCCTGAGAACAGCTGCTTTTGGTGGTGGTTGTGGGTTAGGCTGTTTCATCATGCTGAACAACAACAAAAAAAAACTTAGGGAGGGAGGACTTACTAACACTTTGCTTCACAGTCTCAGAGGGTTTGGTTCACGGTAACTTGGACAGGACATCATGGGAGCGGGAATGCAGTAAAAGGGGGTTCTATACTTCTCAGTGGGCAAGAAACTGAGCGAAAGGAAGAGCCTTGGGATCAAGCATATCCTCCACAGTAAGTCACCTCTAGCTAGGTCCACATCCTGAAAGCTTCAGAACTTCCCCAAATGTGCTGCTATCCAGGGACCAAGCACTCAGCATTGAAGCCGGTTGGGAACATTCCCCATTCAAACCGTAGCAGGTAGGGAGAGATGGAGAGGCAGAAGCAAATTTAAGGACAAAAAGACCCCTGAAGTTGAAGGGGAGGAAGAACAGCATTCCAGAACACGAGAAACAGCAGTGGAGAACAGAGAGGTGGGAGCCAGAACAGAGCCCACCACGAGGGTAAAACAGGCCATGAAGCCAGAGGCCACTTCACTTTTTTTTTTTTTTAAAGACATCCATCACCACAGAATAAAATACAAAAGCAATCAAAAAATTATATTTTCTAAAAATAATTCTCCCTTAGAGGCTTGCAGCCCTCTTCAGTAAAATCACTGTGAAGATGGAAATGGGTTTCAGCTTCAAATTTCTCAAAAGATTCCTTCAATGGCTACACAAGTCGCAGTGAATTTGCTCTTGAAAGCTAATGGACAAAAAAAAACAAAAAAACAAAAAACAAACTCCTAAACAGCAAAAGTTCCTTCTCCAGAGAGCTTTGCCACCCGAACCGGCTTCTTAGTGGGTCAGTATCCTCAGAAAGCAAGCCCTGGGAGGGGCTTACAGCATTCCTGGCCAGCAGGGCTTAGGTAGCGCCTCTGGCCCCACCCTTTCAGTCTCCAGGTTGGTACACATTCCAATGGACCGTGTTCACTCTTCCGGAAGCACCGGGAAGAAGGCAGCTATTCAGTAGTGACTAAGGCACACCTTGTCCATGGCCATCTTTATCCTGCAAGAGACAGGAAGATGAATTTGGTGAGTTAGGCTAACCCTGAATAATGCAAGATATAATCAAATCCTGGGCAGGAGTCATTTAGGACAAAGTCCTTGGTCATCACCACTGGGACCCTGGCCCCTCTGATTCCACTGAACAAAACTGGGCCATGGAACTACTGTCTACTTAGGCCAAGTCTTCCCAGGCCAGTGGTGTGTTCCCAGATCCATTCGGAATGATACCCATCTTCCTAGTGCCAAGTGCTGTTTACCTGTCAATCGGATATGGCTTCTCACAGAGGTTGGCCAGCACATACAAATGCCTCAAGGCATACTCGTACTGCAAGAGAACAGAGAGCCACACATGAGCATCTCAGCATGCGGTCCGCTTGCCTAGCTTCTGCTTTCAGACACAAAGCCATTTACTTTAGCCAGGGCTTCTAGGTCTGTTTAGGTCATGGATCTTCCCTCTTTTGTCAATCTACGGGTATTTACAGACTCTTCCCAGGAGAGATACACATATGTAAGGGCCACACACAACCTCAGGAGAGTCTGCTAAAGTGCTGTTGAGTGGAAGGGTAGGACTCGCTGGCCAATGCCGGATGGTGGGGGACCCCAAAATCAGGGGAAAGGAATGGCATACCAACGCCAAACAGGATGACAAAGATGCAAAAAGCAGGCTCTGCCAAGGCTTGGTCTACAGGCCGGTTTGCCCACGTTTCTCCAGCAGGATCCAAGCATTCCATTGTAACCACAGGACTTTTTAGGGGACAACTAGCTGACTGACACACTACAACTGGCAGAAGCATCATTCTTGCCTCTCCATGAACCAGGGTGTGCTTAGGGAATGATCAGGAGGAAGAAGCCAGCGTTAGCAGATGTGAGGGTCAGGTGAGGGGTGGGGCCACATCATCGAGAAGCAACAGTCATGGGAGCTGTCACCCATGACTCTGGTAGACTCTCTGGGACTATGACATATAATCTCAAACTGGGGCGTCTATGTCCCTAAGCCCCAGACAGAACTTCCTATAAGCCAATGCACCTGAGCTTAGCTTTCAGAGCTCAGCTGCAGGGAGGCCTGAGGACCCGGCTGGACTCACCGTGGGGGAGTGCCAGTTAAAGCAGTGTGTGCGGAAGTGGGTCACAGCCTCCTGGTAGCAGTCATGTGCCATGAGCACAGCTCTTTCCGACAGAAGTCTCTCAGCAGTTTCCCCGAACCCTGCCAGCAGGGAGACGATCTTATGCACAGACTTCTCAATGACGTGCCTGGCCTAGGAAGAAAAGACAGCATTTCAAAACCGTCCTGGCTTAATGTACTCTCTCTGAGCCCTACGGTAAGAAACACATGCAAAGAACTCCCTTGACACAGCCTTCGACCCATGATGGATTAAAACAGGCCGAGAAATGCATTCAAGAGAGATGGAAGGTATGTGCTTGGTTTCTGTGACACTGGAAAGATCTGGCCTTCTTGACCTTCTACCACCATGGAAAAACTGACACCTGACACGTGGAGGGAGCAGCCTGTGCCGCATTTAAACCTGCTTCGGAAGCACACCGATAGCCTCCTCATTTGATGATGTGTGCTCCAGGGGCACCTTTTCCTGCTCAGGACACCACGGTTGGTTGAATAGAAAGCAGAGGCCCCAGGTTCCTCCCAGAGGATAAAACAACACTGTAAAGAAGACACTGCTGACCCCGCCGATGACTCCAGCATGGTCTCTGGATACACACATTCTTCACATTTACCACCCACTGTGTGCTGGACCCACGTGTGGTCCCGAATCCAGGGTCCCTAGAGCTCTGTGGGCCCTGTAACAGCTTCCCTACACTTCAGCCAAAACCCCAGAGCTGCAGAGTCAATATCAGCACAGTGTCCAGCTGTCTTCTCTCATGCTGGGCATGGAAAGGTTTGTATATGTGTGTGAAGCGATGCTATTCTGCACACACACAAAAATGCTTTTGTTTTTTAAAACAGTTACTTTTCAGAAAGCATACAAGGGAGTTTCTTATGGTTATTTCTGAATAAGTTATATTTTTTTAATCTTGGCTTTTTTAAGATTTTATTTATTATGTATACAGCTTTCTGCCTGCATGCCAGCAGAGGACACCAGATCTCATTTAAGGTGGTTGTGAGCCACCATGTGGTTGCCGGGAATTGAACTCAGGACCTCTGGAAGAGCAGTCGGTGCTCTTAACCGCTGAGCCATCTCTCCAGCCCCCTAATCTTGATTTTTTTAAATTATTTTGCATAAAAACGTAATGATGCAACCGTTACCAGGAAACTGTTAAATCCAGTAAGAGTATAGGCTTAGAAATAGTTTTCAGAGAAATTTTACCATGTATACAATTACTCAATGAAACTCTGGTTTAGTTTCTGTGACTACCCAGAGGATAGCGACAAAATGACCTTTTGCATAATTGTTATTTGTTTTGAGACAGGGTCTCATGTAATGCAGGTTGACCTCTAACTCAGTATGTAGCTGAGAACTCTGACCTCCCTGCCCCCACCTCCCAAGTGCTAAGATTTAAGGCATTTGACACATTGCCTGAATCATTTTAACTCTTAATGCAGTAACAAGAGACATAATAACCACCATGGACAACAAAACCTCCTTAGGATCAATAAACAAAAGCTATTAAGAGGCCAAAGATTAGAAAGGAAAAGGACAGTTATTCCCACTGTGTTTGACACCAGTTGAAAAACACAACCTGGCCACTCAAGTTGTTATTTTCAAGGGAACAAGTTTCCAAAAACAAAACAGCAACTAAAGCTAAGCTGGGGAAGTGGCTCAGCTGGTATAGTGCTTGCCCACATGCATGAAACCTTGGGTTCAATTCCTAACCCTAAAGGAGGATCAGAAGCTCAAGGTTATCCGCTGCTACACAGCAAGTTGGAGAAGGCCAGCCTGGGATATATGAGAGTCTACTTGAAAGAAAATAAAATGGGGATTTTTTTTTAAAAAACCTTTCCATCAATGTGCCACATTGACTGGGGAGAAGCATTAACACAGAGTGGCTTTGTTGGAACAGACAGGCAGGAAGGAGAGAATACACAGCTATGATTAAAAGGATCCTCCTGCCAATTCCATCAATTACTGAACATAGCAACAGTGGTGACAGACAACAGTTGCAGGAAGAGCTTCACGCTGTGACCATGAGACAACCTGGTTGGATTTAAAAATTGACTAGTGACTAGATGTAGTGAAACAAACACTGGAAGGGGTGACCCACAGGCCAGAGCATCTTAGCAGGGTTCTGAGGAGTTGGACCTCCAATTCTTTCCTTTCTGCCATTAAAGAGGTCAAGTCATTATAAATAATGAAAACAACTGCTCTGCCATTTCCTCTGCTTTCCAAGAGCAAAGAGACCATTTCTCTATCTGGAGAGGAAGGCACTCCAAGATCTTCAGGGGACACGCACGCACGCGCACACACACGCCTTCTGTCTAGACTGGCCCAGCCTCTAGGAAGAGTCCCTTTGGCCACTGCTTACATCCAGAAGCCGCTGGATCTGCCCGACAAGATTCTGGGATTGCTTCAGGTCATTGGTGCTCATCAGCTTCCTTTTCAGGATGGTCAGGGGCACCTCTGGGCTGGGAGTGAGGTCAAGGCGTGTGACTGGAGGCAGAGAGATGGGGGAGCTGGTGCTGTGCTTCATACCCTGAAACTGCATCACTTTCATGGTAGAGATAGACTGTGGAGGGGAGAAAATACAAACACAAACCATTTGGTGAGGAAAGCAGGTGTGCCAAGCATACCCTGGCTCGACCCCTCTGTGAGGTGGTCACAGTTCCCTCCTAGCTTTAGGAACTCCTAAGGACCCTAGTCACCTGAAAACTCAGAGACACAGACAGGCAGGATGACACACTTGTGTGGCTGAAATCCACCACTGAAGAACTTCAAAAATACCCAGTGTGCTTTGCAGCAAGAGCTCCTTCACATGCAAAGCCAGCTGCAGATCCACAGCTGTGCAAAGTTTGTTTTAACTTTGGCAACCCTGGATGTGCTCATCACCCCTGCTCCCCTGCCTATCTCCAGGGACCAGCAACAAGGAGGTTCCAGGTATCTGTCCAGGCTGGAGCTGAAGTCTAGATCCCATGAGAAAAGCAGAGCTAGGACCATGGGCCTCAGGTACTCACAAAATACGCACAAAGTGCCAGTCTGTGTCTACTTACACAGGTCAACACAAACCCAGGGAAAGAAATGACTTAAGTTTTCTCGTTCTCAAAGCAAGCAACATTAATGGGAAAACAGCATGTTCCAAAAGATCCACCACAGACAGACAGACACACCCTCTAACCCTAACCAACTGGAAATGGTCCAAGGTAAGCACCTGTACTGAGAATGGGAAGCTGAAGACAAAGCCATATAGCAGGGCAGGGCATTCCCAGAGTTCCCTCCTCCACCCACTCAAGTGCCAGGCCAGGCCAAAGCAACCTGGACACACTTCTTGTGTGCTGTGGCTATTCTCCCCCCCCCCCCCCCCCCCCCGCTGACAGGCTCACAGTCTCTCAGGCCCCCACTCTACAGAATGTGTTAAAGAGAGCTGGTCTTTCTGCTATGAATTTTCTTCTAGAATGCCAGAGCTTGCACCCAAGAACAGATCTCAGTTGGCAAGCTCTTAGGCCTGGGGAATGGCATAATTTTAGGGTTTGTTTTGAGCCTAGCTATATATCCAAAGCCTTCCCACCCAAGGCTCAAGGTTTCTGTAGTCAGAGAGCAAGCCCCTGAGTACAACTATCTGACCATGTTGGTCTTTGCTGGACAGAGTTACCAGTGGGGTATGTGTGAACAGTCTCCAACTTCTAGCCAATAGGTAAACTAACGACTTGCAACTTGGCATGCAAAATATGGGATTCAGTGGGCAGTCATGAAATAGAACATATGCTTTCAGTCTCCATAGCCTCTTGTCATGTGACAGGCCCTTGCTCACCGCTTCCCACACACAACCTTGTCTGGTGTACCTGGCTACCCTGCAAGCAAGGGCACAGGTCCAAAGAGCTCACCCCAATGCCCTGGTCTGTAAGTACGAACCTAGCAGGTCTGGTTCCTGAGCCCGAGCCCCCGGGGAGAGAGTGGCTCTATGAGGCAGAGCCATTCTGAGACCATTCCACACCTGGATCCATTTCTCTTTATCAAGAGACAAAGTTCTAAATGAGCATGCTTGGGGCTCCAGGACTAGGAAATTAGCAAGCAAGGCCCTACTCACTTTGTTCCCATACTGCATGACATGGCTAGTGTTGGTGTGGGATTTCACCAGGTGGTACTGCTTGTGGAGCGTCTCTTTGGTCAGATCTTCCTGCAAATAGAAAAACATGGAAGTCCTTTGAGGACCGAAGCCTGAGGGCTACACTGTAGCAGGCTGGCCGGCCCTGACCAAGGGTCTTACCACATCGGAGTCTTCCATCCAATTGACACTGTACCAGTCACCCAGGTATGTGTTTCTCTCCTCATCATAGTAGCAGGCGTAAGAGGACTCGTGGGGGTTGGCCGCAGTAGTTGCATAAACTACAATGGATTAAAGATATCTTTGAAGCATGTTTTACTCCTGGCCTGGGACAACCCTTGAAAGTGGGGTCCCTCCTTTACCCTGGTGACATCAAAGCTGTACTCAGCACTGGTAGAGCATGGCCCTGTCTATTCAGAACAATAACTCCTCTCAAACATGGAGGGAAGATAGAAGGGACTCTTGATGCAGCTATGAGCAAAATCTTCTGTACTTGTGTGTTTAGAACATAATTGAGGGGAAGATGGCTGACAGGTTTTAATGAATTGAGAAACTCGAAAATGGGCCCAATTTGGTTTCTAGGGAGGGTTGACAATTATTTAGAAAACCCTGAAATAGGGGACCGGGGGTGCAGCAGAGTGTTTGCAGAGCAAGTGTGAGGCCCTACAAAACAGTTAAACTAAAAAAAGCCAAGCATGGCAGTGCATGCCTGTAATCCCAGCACTTGGGAGGCAGAGGGAAAATCAGGAGTTCAAAGTCATCCTCAGTTATACAGCAAGTCTGCGATCAGCCTGGTCTGTCTCATACAAACCACTCAGCTGGCCAGGACCTTTAGAGTACATTTAAGACGTGACTCTTACCATGCAGTCACTATCCCCACATTCAGGGACCAAGTCACCTGCCTGAGATTAGAGAGACTGGGTAACCAACACATAACAAAGGAACAGAGCTGGTCCAGTCTGGGCAGCCATTGTAAAGCTTGCATAGAGACTCTTCTTGATACCACTGTTTTGGGGGGTTGTTGTTTTTAGAATTTATTTTTATTTTGTGAGTATGAGTGTTTGCCTGTTCATGTATCTCGAACCTAGGGAGCCAGCAGAGGGCATCAGCTCCCCTGAAACTGGAGTTATAGGTGGTTATGCACCTCCATGGCCCCAAACCCAGGCCTTCTACGAGAACAGCAGGTGCTCCTAACCACTAAGCTGGATCTGGCCACAAGCATGTCCTCCATCTGCCTATCAGGCTGCCCTCAGTGGCCCTGTGCAGGTGGAGCACTTGGTCTCAAACAGTCAGTATCTAAGGACAACCACCCTCAGCCTGTTCAACACTTACCATTGATGTCATTGGGCAGGTGGTTCATCATGGAGCCAGACTCACAAGCTTCAATGTAGAACACCATCTGCAAGGGCATCCAAGACAGGTGAGCTCCCAGCAGGCAGTGCCAGCCATTGGGCTGTCCTGTCACTCTCCATCCCTACCCACTATCCTTTGCTCTGGATTTGGGGAGTCACTGTTGCTGGACGGAAGCCATTTGGCAGAAACTAATCACATTTCTTCACTAATGGAGTAAAGTGGTCTGTGTTAGCAGAGTGCAGGGAAGACTGGAGCTGTACAGCGCTGAAGACAGTGGTTCTAATACCTGACAGTGAGCAGCTCCAGGGAGCCAGGCCACAAGGCGGCCATCTTTCTGCATTAACATCATATATACCCCACCCTCTACCGTTTGTATAGAGGGTACAGAGAGGAAAATGCCAGGGGGGACAGAGAATAAGGTAGTGGGTGTCCTTCCAATTGTCCCAAACTGCAGCAGCTAATTCACAGCCCCTGTCAAGTCCTGCTAGGTCCAAGCTGGGGGTGGGGCCCACACTGTGTTGTAACAAGCTCTCCAGGAGGTACAGTGAATCCTGGGAACCCACGGGTCAAAAATGACCAAGTGAAAACGCTATCCAGAAAGCCCAGCTGTGCCAGCGTTGGCTTCACTCCTGTACCTTCCTCGGGCTCCTCCTCCCCAAGGCACTCAGGAACTTAAGTTACCTTCTGGTACATTTTGTGTTCATACATGTAGCGAATGGTCTTGTTCAGGTCCTTGACATGAAGCTGAAAGGGAAGAAGGTGGACATTCAGACCAGCACCCCAGAGAAGCCACCAACACCTTCTAAAGTCCTTTTCCCAATCAGTAAAAGAAACCACGGTGAGCTGGGCGATGGTGGCGCACACCTTTAATCCCAGCATTCGGGAGGCAGAGGCAGGCGGATCTCTGTGAGTTCCAGGCCAGCCTGGTCTACAAGAGCTAGTTCCAGGACAGCCTCCAAAGCCACAGAGAAACCCTGTCTCGAAAAAAAGAAAAAGAAACCACAGTAAGCCGTAAAATCTAGATTGCCATCTCAGCTATCCCATTTACACACTGAAAGACAAGAGACACTTCTCCATGTACAGCTTTGACCTTGGCACTCAGACTTTCTTGTACTGTGTTGTCTGTAATGGACTCAGCCCTAACTGACACTATGTGGCATAGAGAGAAACAGCTAGAAAATACAACTTCCCAACTACATTTGTCCCCCCACACCCCACTACAACATTGCTACCAACCCCAGCAGAACATCAGAAAACATAGGTTTAATCTCAACACTCAGGCCTTGTTTTCTATTTTCCTTTAAATTTTAAAGATAAAACTATTCTTTTTATGTCTCTTTAAAGAGTTAAGAAGAGGGCGGTGAGATGACTCAGCAGGTAAGAGCTTTGCTGCCAAGCCTGATGACCTGAGTTCGATCCCCAGGACCTGCAGGATGGAAGATGAAAACCGACTCCCAAAAATTATCCCTAGACCTCTACATGTGTGACGTGGCATACATGCACATAAAATAAATAAATGTAAAAATCAATATTTAATACTTAATGTTAAGAAAAATCGCTAAAGGCATTGGTGGTACATCAGTGGTACAGCGCTTAGCTAATGTACACAAGGCCCTGCATTCAATCCCCACTATCTAATGACAATAACAAAAACTCATGATCAAAATGGTAAGAAGACTCACGTCCTCATTAGGGAACACAAGAAGTCCAGTAGCTCCATGGTCCGTGAAGTAAACAAACACATGATCCTGGGGACCACTGCCAAAAGAGGACAGAAGAGAGTGAGCCAGAGAAACCACAGCTTCCCTCCCATGTTCCTGAAAAGCTGCCTTCATCAAAAAGTTAAGTTTGAGCAGAGACAGGCATTGGTATTGCACGCCTTTAATCCCAGGAGGCAGGGGCAGGTGGATATCTGTGAGTTCGAGGCCAGTCTGGTCTACAGAACGAGTGCCAGGACAGCCTCCAAAGCAATACAGAGAAACCCTGTCTCAAAAAAACCAAAAAGAAAAAAAAGGTTTGAGCAGGGCATGGTAGCATGTGCCTTAATACCAGCACTTGGGAGACTAGGAGGCAGCCTGATCTATCTAATAATGAGTTTCAAGTCAGCAAGGACTAGATAGTGAGACCCTGTCTCAAAAAAAGTAGAAAGGGGAAAATACACACACATACATGAATGGCAGGCTCATGATAACTTTAGAGGCTGAGTTGGACAACAAGTTCAAGAGCGGCCAGGACAATTTAGTGACACCCTGTATCAAAAAATAAATAATGGGATGGTATGCTAGGGAGAGACAGGCTGGCTAGGGCTGTAGCTTAATGAAACGTGGATGAAAGGGGTATGTGACACAGAAACAACCCTGTGTGACTTTATCCCAGCTCAGGACAAAGCTGTCCTAACTTCTCAAAGGTGACAAGAGCAAAGAATTGCGCCCCTTTCGGTCCTCTGTGTAAGGCTGCAGCTCTAAGAGTGTGGAATCCGAAAAACAGACAGTAGGTACCTCCTCAAGACTTTTCCCGATCCTTTGCCCTTCACAGCCTCTGCGTCACCTCTCAACACGGCGAGGAAGTTCTCCGGAGTCACATCCTACAAGGAATTGGGAGTCAAAGCCAGAGCAGCTGTTACTTCCAGGCACATTTGATAGAGTAAGACAGGCCCAGGGTACCCAGCTTTCCAGCTCAATAGCAACACTTCGACACCAGGCCAGGATGACGTTCCTCGAGCCCAGGCCCTGTGAACTGTGAAAATGCCATCTTATCTTGTTTGGGACTAGTGGCAACTCACCAAGCCTTTCATTCCTTCTCAACAACTATGAAGTGGGGGACTGCCCCCCCTGGAAAAAAAAAAGATTCTGCTAGCTCAGAGAGAAAATAGAGAGAGGGCAAGAGAAGAGCAATGAGTTAGGGCCTTGATTTGCCTCCAGCTTGCTACCTCAGATCACCAGTCCCAAGGATCCTAGATGTCCAAGGATACTTGATCATCAAAAATAATGCAAAAGGTAGAAAGAAAAAACAAAAACACATCACCCCCAATTCTACCGCCTAGGATTTAAACATCCCTATAGACCTATAAAGAAAGAAATTATCTCTTGAGATGAGATCCACTATATTGCATATATATTAAATTTCCATTTGAATTTAAGAGACCATAAAGTGAAACAAAACTGAAAGAAATGTTAAGCTTTGGGTCAGTGTTTCTTTGCCTTGTAAGACAACCTTAGAAAGTTAAGAAAAGTATAAAGACCATAAATGACAATTTACATGGTATCAATAAACTGAGAGGAAATTAACCATTTGGGGAGAAACGTATTAGAATATTAATTTTTTAAAAAAAGATCTGCCAGGCGTTAGTGATGCATGCCTTTAATCCCAGCACTTGGGAGGCAGAGGCAGGCAGATCTCTGTGTGTTCGAGACCAGCCTGGTCTACAAGAACTAGTTCTATGACAGCCTCTAAAGCCACAGAGAAACCCTGTCTCAAAAAACCAAAAATACAAACAAAAAAGATCTATCTTTAAAGCCAGGCAGTAGCTCACACCTTTAATCCCAGCACTTGGGAGGCAGGGGCAGGTGGATCTCTGTGAGTTGAAGACCAGCCTGGTCTACAAGAGCTAGTTCCAGGACAGCCCCCAAAGCCACAGAGAAACCCTGTGTCAGGGAAAAAAAAAAGGAACCCATCTCTCAAAAATTGGCACAAACAACTAAGGCTGAGGATGTGACTCTGTGGTAGAACACGTGACTATATTATATGAAGCCCTGGTTACAGCCCCAGCTCCCTCTCCCCCAGGGAATCCCTCTCCACTCACTTCTTAAGCACAAATAAGGGAGGGGAGATATCAATGAACTAAGACCCAAAGCCACTGGCTTCAGGTGAGCATGCCCTTACCTCTCCTGTGTAGTCCTTCAGGACCCCTGCATACACATCTGTACCATTAGGTCGGTTGATCACAATGCCTGGAGTAGGGTTGCTGAAAATTAAAGGTAAAGGACACAATTAAAACACATATGTGTTTCCCCCTCAAAACCCGCCATCATATGAACAAACAGCAGACAACTCTGCTCCTGAAGATACTTCCTGTCGCCTGGATAGGCACCAGTGCATGTTGCTTGAGCAGCTGGGGATCTCAGCAACCTGTTAACAGGCCCTTGAAAGTCCTAAGCAACTTGTTTTCATATTCCATACCACATCAAAGTGCAAAAGCATGAATTCGGTTCTCAAACAGAGTGCCCCAGAAGGATGAAACAAGTTCACAGCTTCTGATTCACCCAACAGTCACTGTTCTGGCAAGTGTGACATCACTGGTGAGAGCAGAGAGGAAAAGAGATCTTAAAACCCTGGAGAGGATCCAAAGTGCAGGTGTCCTGCCCCTGCTGGTAACCAGAGCATCTTAGAGTAAGATCATGCAAACAACACTGCTCTCAAAAAAAAAAAAAAAAAAAAAAGCCTGTGGTGCTGACAAACAGCTTTAATCCCTGTACTCAGGAAGCAGAGACAGGTGGATCTCTGTGAGTTCAAGGCCAGCCTGATCTCCAGAGCAAGTTCCAAGACAGCCAGGGCTACTCAGAGAAATCCTATCTAAAAAAACCAAACAGGACACAAAGCAAAACTGAACACCCAGGCTCAAGTGCCACAATCAGAAGGGACTCTGCCAGAGCCCAGGAGTTGCTTAGCTCAGAGCCATACCTGTCTTTTCTCAGTTCCCAGAAAACTTGGGCAAGTGTGCAAGAGAACTGTATATAAGACTAAACACATGCCAGAAAGGAGCATGGTGGGAGGTCCTGCACAGACTAGAACCATCTTCAGGCAAGTGCCTCAGCTCAGAGATTGAGGACAGCTCCCAACTTCGGGGTGCAGTGCTTTAACCTCTCTGCTTTGACCCTCTCAAGAGTACCTCCTTTTGCTCGTCTCCAGTTTCCCACCACCCCCACGGTGCCCTAACACATGCTGGGAGCTCAACACATGACAATCCCTGTGGCTTTTATCCCGGGGCCACCATTCCACACTGGGCCACTGTCCTAAGGAGCCCCATAAGTCTGACTGTTTTTAAATTCTGTTTCATGGCCAAGTTCAAAGCTCCCCACTTACTCTTCAGAGTTGGCAATGTCGTCGTACATCATCACTATGATCTGCTCATCAGGAATCCCGTTCCGGTGAATGATCTGGTAAGCGTGGCATGCATCTGCCTGGAAGAAATTATTCCCCTGGCTTTTAGATATCACAGGGGAGGCAGTCCATTTCGAGGTGCTTCTATCTTACAGAAGGCTCCCTACTGGCCAAGGTTTGAAATGATTATTTTTTACAACATTCATTTTTTTTTAACTTCAATTTTAAAAGATCCCCACTCTTATCCACATACGTGTCTGATAGTAAGGCAGTACAATCAGGCCCATGTGTGGAAACACATGGGCACAGATATGCATAAATACACAGGCACAGGTGTTTATACACACAGGCACACACTATCACACCTGCAGGTTAACAGGCCCTTGAAAGTCCTAAGCAACTTGTTTTCATATTCCATACCACATCAAAGTGCAAAAGCATGAATTCGGTTCTCAAACAGAGTGCCCCAGAAGGATGAAGCAACAAGTTCACAGCTTCTGATTCACCCAACAGTCACTGTTCTGGCAAGTGTGACATCTCAAAGTCCAACTCAGAAGGCAGGCTTGTGAGGCACATCTGTAATCCCTGTTCTTTGGAAGTATATGCAGGAGAAACAGGAGTTCAAGGCCAGTCTGGACTACAGAGCAAGATAGATAGATAGATAGATAGATAGATAGATAGGTAGGTAGGTAGGTAGGTAGGTAGGTAGGTAGGTAGGTAGGTAGGTAGACAGACAGACAGACAGACAGATAAATAGACAGACAGACAGAGCAAGCAAGCACAATTTAGGAACTGCTGTTTTGGTGATGATGGTTAGGAATGTAGCTCAGTTGGCAGAGTGCTTGCCTAGCATGCCAAAAGCTCTAAGTTCAAGCACACCACCACACAAACTGGTATGATGGGGCACACTTGCATTTGTAATACATTTTGGGGAGGTAAAGGCAGACAAGAAGATCAAGTTCCTTAGCTGTGCAATGAGTTTGAAGTCAGCCTAGGCAACATGAGATCCTGTCTTTAAAGAAAATGATTAGTGCCTGGCAGTGGTGGCGCACACCTTTATTCCCAGCAATCAGGAGGCAGAGGCAGAGAGGCAGGCAGATCTGTCAGGGCCAGCCTGGTCTACAGAGCAAGTTCCAGAGCTGGCTCCAAAGCTACAGAGAAACCCTGTCTTGAAACACCACCAACAAAAATGATTAGTATCATAATTTGAAACAAAAAAAAAAAGGCAATCAAAGGGAACAGAAACCATCCCTGTTGGAATTCCTGGTTTCAGTTGGTCACACTACACTCTGTGCAGAACAACTGAGGTCAGGGAGGAAGGAAACACATTGCCTAACTTTTCACTAACAATGTCATTCCAGGAACAGACTCCTATATAAACACAGCTGTGACTAGCAGCAGCACCCTTAGGCAGACACTGCAGTATATACAGCTACAACACAGCACCTCACGAAACACATGAGGTGTCGAAGAAGAAAATAAAGCATGCACAATGCCAGGCTTCTGCCTGCAGATGTCCATTCAGACGGACCTGTGTGGTGGCAAATACTTGGGTTTAGCATCCATTTGCTGTGACTGCTATGGGAAGCATGGGTTCAGCACTCAGGAGCTGTCAGACAAGTGGGCCCGCTAAGTGTGAGACCAAGTGCGGCGACCTTTCCATCTGCTCTGGACTGACCTCGGGCCCCTATCTCATTAGTTCTCAGTCGATAAAGGTCCAACGTACAGCTGGGGGACAGGGGGTGACCCACTCTAATCACAGTAGGCTCGTGGAGAAAAAAGCCAAGCATTTTGACTACAGATCTCTTCATGCAAGAAAGAGCAGCAGGGTCCTCGGAAGTAGCCAGCTGCCCCTGCCTTACTTAGTAAAAGGGCTCTGCCCTGAGTTACTATGAAATCAAGTGGAGTTCAATGAACTCAGATAATGTGGAATCAGCACAACTGGTGTTTTCCCCTCAGAAAAAGCCAAAGGAGGTGATGCTGAGCTGAGCATGACCTCATTACAGGGAGCAGAAATCAC
Source organism: Cricetulus griseus (assembly GCF_003668045.3). Lineage (NCBI taxonomy): Eukaryota > Metazoa > Chordata > Mammalia > Rodentia > Cricetidae > Cricetulus > Cricetulus griseus. Next base: position 103,637,407 of record NC_048598.1, on the reverse strand, counting down.
TGTGACTCAGCTGACTTCAAGGCTGACACTGGGAGTTGGCCAGCCTCACTGAGGAATCCCGTACTGAAGCCTCTCACAATGTCACGGGTACAGTGGGCATCACCCATCAGCACCAGCTGTAAGCGCAGTAGATAGGTCACTTGAAGCGAAGGCTAAATACAGTTGGTGTGTGCTGTATTTATTCCTGGGGAAAAGCTTTCTCACCAGGTATGCTTGCCTGATAGGTGCATGCAGCTCCCCCCTCCTGACCTCCTACATCCTGCTTCCTCAGAATCCTGCCTCCCAGGCTATCTGCACCCAAGTGCAGTGGTGGGGAGGTGCTGAGCTGGGGGGGGGGGGCGTCTGCAGTGCCTGGCCCAGCCTTCCACCAAGTCCAAAGGAAGAGGCTGAGGTTTAGTGAGCTGATGTCCTTTGTTCCCGTTATACAGCAGGTACTATAGGGAGAGCAACTCCAGCTACCCCAAACACTCACCATCTTCATCACCGTTGGGTTCACAGCCCCACCCCAGCCCCACCCAGGGCTCCCCAACCCTCTCCCTGCATGCCTTCTTCAAAGGATGCTTTGCCTCAAGCACAGGCAGCTGACCTTTGCACAAATGAAGACTAACTTCAAAGCCTAAGTGAACAGCTTGTCTCGAGGACAGACTGTATGGCTGGCACTGTCTGCTGCTGCCAGCACCCTGCGGCTTCCCCTCCCCAACTCCTGCTGCCTGAATCCAGTCCCCATCAGTCTGCATTTTGCCTCTCTGCACTCCAAACACTCAAACACTTACTGCCTGGCCCTTCCTGGAAGAGTCTGCTGATTGGTCCTAAGACAGGCAATAGTGGTGAGGATGGGGTTGGGGGAGGTCTAAGCAGGCTCACAGGGTCCGGGGTGCCACACCCCTGTTAGTACTTACACAGAAATCAACCCAACTTCTCTATAAAAAAAAAAAAAAATTGTATTAGCCAGGCATGGTGGCACACACCTTTAATCCCAGCACTGGAAGGCAGAGGCGAGTGGATTTCTGTAAGTTTACATAGTGAGTTTCTGAACAGCCAGAATTTAAAAAAAAAAAAAAAAAGTACAGAGTCTCACTATATAACCCCAACTAGGCTAGAAATCACTATGTAGATGAGGCTAGCCTCAAACAGATCCACCTGCCTCTGCCTCCTGAGCACTGAGATCAAAGGCGTGCACCACCATGACAGTGTCCATCAAATTTCAGCTGCCTGGTTCTGTCAAAATGAAGAAAATGAGGCTTGGTAAGTTTGTCCTTCTAAGTCAGCTCACTGTTCACTTAGTCCCGCTCTCCCCACCATCCCTATTCCAGTCTCTCTGGACTGTGAATCACTCTAACATAATCCCATCAGGAACTTCTCTGAGTCAGAACCAGAAACTCCCTTCCCTTCTCCAGGAACTGATGTTAACATAAGCATGTGATCTGTGATGCAACTGTCGCCGGCCAGACAGGGCAAAGTCCCCCACTGTAAGGAAATGCTTACACGAGAGAGAGAGCCAGGCGGATAACTGGCACAGGTGGCCTCTCCTCTACAGAGCTGCTGTAATCATTTTGTAACAAGGAGCACTTATCTGGACACAGGACCTCAAAATTGGAAAACGGATGAGTCAAATGGGCCTGAGTTTAGGTGGCCAACCTAGGGCTCTCCACACTTGCCATTTAAAACACGGAGGAGGCTCTGGTACCTAACAGACTGGCTACTGCCTTGCTGTGGTTTTGTGTTGCCACAGCTCACACACAACACTCAGCTCTCCCACAGCCCCTTCTGCAGAGGCTCCCTGCCCTCCCCTCTCTTACCCCCATTCTCCAATTGTCTCTCTCTCCTTCTCAGCCCCCTCTCTCTCTCTCACACACACACATCTTACGAGTCTCTATTGCTGCAACGAAACACCATGACCATAAAGCAAGTCGGGAAGGAAAGGGTTTATTTGTCTTACACTTCCAGATCACTGTTGACTAAAAGAAGTCAGGACAGGAATTCAAACAGGGCAAGAACATGGAGGCAGGAGCTGATGCAGAGGCCATGGAGGGGAGCTGCTTACTGACTTACTCCACATGGCTTGCTCAGCCTGCTTACTTATAGAACCCAGGACCATCCCCCCCACCATGGGCTGGGCACTCCTCCATTGATCACTAATTGAAAAATGCCTTACAGCTGCATCTCATGGAGGCATTTCCTCAACTAAGGCTCCTTTCTCTCTGATGACTCTAGCTTATGTCAAGTTGACACACAAAATCAGCCAACACAGCTGGGCGTTTATGGTGCACGCCTTTAATCCCAGCACTTGGGAGGCAGAGGCAGGCGGATCTCTCTGAGTTCGAGGCCAGCCTGGTCTCCAGAGCAAGTGCCAGGATAGGCTCCAAAGCTACACAGAGAAACCCTGTCTCAGGGGGAAAAAAAAAAATCAGCCATCACCCCACACATACACACCTGACCAAATATCTGATACTTGGGTGTTCCCACAGGAACCAGTTTTGTTAATATGAGGCCAGTGGGCCTTTTCTCCTGGTTCTGTATCCCCTACCACATCACTTGCAAAGCATGGGCCCCCAAGTAAAAAAGTTAAATGGAATGGTGAGCCAGCTCAAGTCAATTCTACCTTAATGCCTCAGGAGATGCTATGGGGAGGACAGTTTAGAATGTTACACACTGTCAGACACTGACAGTGGAAGGCTAAGGAACACAACTGATCCGTTCCCTTTGGTTTACCTGATTTTTCTAAGTCTTCTGTGCTAACTTTAAACACATGTTAATTTTAAATCAAAGTGTAATCCCAAGCACTCAGGAGGTTGAACCGGGAGGATAGCTTTGAATTCAAGGCTAGCCTGGACAAGAGCATGAGACCCTGTTTTGAAGAAAATGCAATAAAGTAGGAGATGGCCGTGAGTTAGACACCAGCAGTGGCTACAAACAACCAAAACAAACCATAATTAAAAAAAGAAAAAAGACTTAGAAGCTAAGGCACTGAAGGTAATGTTTAACGGGTGTCTCTTCCTAAGTTGGTGGTATAAAAACAAAGTGACTGATGAAATAGCAGGCTTGCCGCCTGTGGTCTGTGCTTAACTTATCTTTTCACTCAAAGGAAAAGCAATCAGTATGATAACAGCTCTTACTCAGGCCAAATTTCCTCTCTGGCCAGCACACAAAGGCCATCCAAGAGGAGTCAGAACTTCACCTAAGCAGAGAACCTTGATTACACACAGACAAACGTACGGACACACACAGGGAAGGACATGGCTCCATCTGTGCCAATCTCACTGTTCGGGAGCCAAGTGCCTGCGCCACGGACACTCTAAACTGAGACATCCTGGACTCATATATGCACTGGATTTCAAGGATCTAGCATCAGGAAAGCACATAGGGGCCAGCAAGATAGCTCTACTGGGAGAGGGGCTTGCTGCCACGTCTGACAACCTGAGTTCGATCCCTGCAAGTTGTCCTCTGGCCTCCACACATATGTGCCATAGAATGCTTGTAAATAAATCTAATGAAAACTTTAAAAAAAAAAAGAATGTAGGCTATCTCAACAGTAATTTTTATATTAATTACATGGTGAATTGATATTCATCTGGACATCTGGTTTAAATGAGATGTGAAAATTAATTTCCTATATCTATTTTCTGTGTTTATACATTTGTGTAGAGGGGTGTGTGTGTGTGTGTGTGTGTGTGTGTGTGTGTGTAGGCAAATGAACAATCTGGGCCTCAGGTGCTATGGTGGTTTGAATAAGAATGATTCCCATTAGGCTCATCATATATTTACATGCTTGGTCCCCAGTTGGTGAACTCCTTGGAAGGATTATGAGGTGTGGCCTTATTGGAGTAAGCGTGTCACTGGGGTGGGCTTTGAAGTTTCAACAGCCCACACCAATCCTCTGAAACAATATGCAAGCCCCCAATTAAATACTTTCTTTTGTAAGAGTTGCCTTGACCTATGACAGGTAATATTCACTTTATTTTTATTTGTGTATGTTTATGTCTGCCTAGTTGTGTGTACATGTTATGTGTAGTTTCCCAGGGAGTCCAGAAGAGGGCATCAGATCCCCCTGGAGGCTGTGAGATGCTTGATATGGAAGCGGAGACTCAAACCCAGGTCCTCTAGAAGTGCTATTAACCACTGAGCCACCTCTCCAGCCTACCCAACACTACAGACCCCCTTTTTGAGACATGGTCTCTCACTGGCTGGCCACTGAGTCCCAGAGATCCACCTACCACCACCTCCTTACATCGAGTCGGGACTACAAGTGCACCCCAATATTCCTGGGTGTTATTTTTCTAAGCGGGTTCTAGGGGTTGAACTCAGGTGCTAGTGCTTGCACAACAGACATTCCACTGAACACATGATCTTGTTAGCCCCTCCTACATATTTTAAGCTTTTTCAAATGTGGCTGCTAGGAGTTTTTCCATGACTCATGCAGCTCTTCCTGGAGCAGGCGGATCTAAGCCAGCAGGCTGGGTCTGTAGTCTGCCCAACCCGCCATGATATACTGCTTGCCTGCTACACCACACTGAACAGGCTGCTGGCCACCTCCACCCAAATGTTGATGGATACAGGGGATTAAGAAAGGTTGGGCTCCACACAGCCACACTGAGAGGATTAAGGACCTCAGAATGCCCTGAGGAGAGCCTACAACACGATCCTGTGAAAATTTACACACCTTGCATGGAAAGTTTAAATTAACTTGTTGGTTTGGTTTGGTCTTTTGAGACAGTTTCTCTGTATAGGCCTGGCTGTCCTGGAACTAGCTCTGTTCTGTAGACCACACTGGCTTCAAAGACCTGCCTGCCTCTGCTTCCAAGTGCTAGGACTAAAGGTGTGTGCCACCACACCCGGCTAAATCAACTTTTTTAAATGAGTGTTATCAGTCACATAAAAATCAGCCTTTAAAATACAGTGTGGCCAGGCAGTGGTGGCCCATGCCAGCACTTGGGAGGCAGAGGCAAGCAGATCTCTGTGAGTTCGAGACCAGCCTGGTCTACAGAGTTAGTTCCAGGACAGCCTCCAAAGCCACAGAGAAACCCTATCTCCAAAAACATTAATTAATTAATTAATTAATTAAAATACAGTGTGGTAGTTTCCCGTTCTCTACCCATGCAGCCATGACTAGAACATTCTCCTTGGAGTGGGGTCTCTGGATACGGGGTAACTGGTCACCTTTCTCCAGCACTGCCAAGCTGCTGCCCCAAGGCCACCCCTTCTTCTTCCTGGCAGAAGGCTGGCTGTTAACTGGGCTTTTCCCTCCCTCTCACTTCCACACTACCTTGCAGGAAATACCAGGAGAGATGATGCAAGCAGAGGGACAGAGGTGTTGGGGGCAGAGGGGCCAGGACCGTTCCTCAGAGCTTCAGCCTTGCTTGCCTCTAGCCCTCAGTGTCCTTTCTGTAAAGTGAAGGTGTTAGCCCAAGGGCTCTCACCTGGTAACCTTGCACCCAGGATATGTGGTGATGTCTGAAGACGTTTTGATTTTAAATTGTGACAGGCAGGCAAGTGATGCCGCTATCAGTTCAGACACAGTACTAACCCAAAGGGAATAATACTGGGTCCTGAAGGCCACCAGTACGGGAGGCAAAAAAAAAACAAACCCACATTAGATTGAGGCAAAGGCAAAATTGTCTTCCACAATGACCACTTCAATTCGTGGACACACAGCCAGTGAGTGATAAAGAAACCTCAGTTTCTTACCTGGTGCCGGTAATTATACCAGCCATTGGAGCCCGCCACAATCACCACCCAGTGCTTGCCAGCATCCTCAGGATCATCCACACCGACCGCAAGAGCACCAGCACCCAGTGCCAGGCTGAGCAGCACAGCCGCTTTCCAGATCATTCTGCACATCGTCAGCTACAGAAGGCTAGAAAGGGAAATGCAGAGCCGGTTTTAAAGGGAAAAGAATTACCGGAGATAACGTCACAGCACCTGGGTCAAGAGGGTGGACCGCTTAGCCCAGAGGAATGTGCTGAAGGTAACAAGGTTGGCGGAAGAACCTCTTGGAGCTGTGGTCACTGGTAGGGGGCAAAGGGCAATCCTGTCCCTACCTCCCAAACCTCCGCACAAGGGCCAGAAAGCACCTGGGTCAACTTCTCAAGTTCCTACCACAACCCAGAATGCAACAGATGACATCCCAGCAATCCCGTGCTAGTGATATGTCCACAGCGCACGCACTCTGAATTGTTTGTGCAAGAACACACATGTGACCTGGCTGCGCATAGGAAAAATGTGCAAAGCAGACATAAACTTTAACAGGAAATTTTTGTTGTTGTTGTCGGTTTTTTGCTGAGTGGTGAGTGGAACAGGGCAATGTCCCAAACTGCCTTTTTTTTTTTTTTTTTTTTTTTTTTTGGTTTTTCAAGACAGGGTTCTTTGGAGCCTATCCTGGCACTCGTTCTGGAGACCAGGCTGGCCTCGAACTCAGAGAGAGCCACCTGCCTCTGCTTCCCAAGTGTTGGGTGGGATTAAAAGCGTGAGCCATCAACGCCCGGCTAAACTGCCTCTTTTTATTATAACAAATGTTTATTACTTGCCAAATGTATTTACATTTTTTTAAATTTATTCATGGGGGTGGGGTATGTACTGCCATGTTGTGGAGGTCACATGACAACTTTAGGGCATCAGTTCTCTCCTTCCACTCTGGATCCCAGGGACTGAATTCAAGTCAGCTGGCTTGGCAGTGAGCACCTTTACCACTGAGCCATCTCACCAGCTCCAATTTAGATTACTTATAAACTGTATTCAGTACAATGAACAATAGTGTGACCTCATGTTTTCAGGAAGGGGGGGAAAGGAAGAGAGGGAGAGGGGGAGAGGGGGAAAGGGAGAGAGGGAGAGAGGGAGAGAGGGAGGGAGGGAGAGAGGGAGAGAGGGAGAGAGGGAGGGAGGGAGAGAGAGATGCTGCACCTGTGTTAAAGATTCTACAAGACCAAAGGCCTGAGTTTCAAGATTATGGAGTTAAAATGTTACAGACTGGAGCCAAATTACCTTGGGCTACTTTTAGCCCTTTGAAAGTCACTCATTGTCCTCCCGTGTCTAACTTAACATCCTTGTGACTATCAAAACTTTAGAATATAGGCTTAGCAGACTACTAGAGTCCACCAATCCAAAAGCCAAGAATGTCATCAGTTAGCATCTGAAGTCTACAGCAGTGACGCCCTTTGCTGTCTATGGTCCCCACCACTAGATATGGTAAATACTTAGGTTAATGACTTTGTTTTGTCCCTAATGAAAATCACATATAACCACCTCCACACGGTATTTGTATTCCCTGGGTCATGGTCACTCATACGTGGCTCCAGAACAAAAGCTCTTATTCCCTCTGAGGTGAGGGCTGGTTTTGGGTCAACAATGGTGATGGACAATTTAACCCTCAGTGTGAGCCATCTGGATAAGTTATAATCAAACTGTGATTCCTGTTTTTGTCTGACACTTAACAAGTACATATGTCTGTGGACTAGGTGAGCAAACATTTTCACGGGTTTTACAAGAAGGGAGGTTAAGAGCACAAGTGCCACTCTTGCAGGGGAGCTACACTCGGTTCCCAGCATCCATGTTGGGCGGCTCATAACTGCCCTTAACTCCAGCTCCAGAAGTCTGGCACCCTCTGCCACAGGCACCCACACTCATTCACACATACCCATATACATACATAATTAATTAATAATACAAATAAGTATTTCTTCTTTTTCTTTACTTTTTGAGACAGAGTTTCTCCACGTAGCCTTTTCTGTCCTGGAACTAACTCACTCTGTAGACCAGACTAGCCTCGAACTCACAGAGATCTGCCTGCCTCTGCCTCTCGAGTGCTGGGAGTAAAGGCCACCACCACCCAGCTAAAATAAATATTTCTTAAATGAAATGAGGGAGCCAGGAGGAGGTCTGAAGTGACATATCCAATGTTTCTGGAGAGTTATCCTTGGCCAAAGACCAGTCTTATGTGTTCTAGATTCCTGGCTCATTCGTTTCTGTCCCAGAGTTCTTCATCTCAAGACTCTATGCCTCAGGAATTACCCAGTCCAAATTATACTCTAATGCCAAAACTTATTTTGTATTGTTTTGAGACAAATGTCTTGATTTGTCTCCAACACCTAGGAAACAATCCTCCTGCCTCAGCTTCCAGAAAAACTCGGACTGCAGGCACATCCCACCACACATGCTAATGCCAAAACTTTAAAAACCCTCAAAAACCCTTTTAACATACAAGGTAGTAATAAGGCCGTATGCTGGCCACCACACATTGTGACACTAGCCTCTCCCTGTGTCCTGACTCATGTGTTCTGAAATGACACGCCCAGGCCTGTGACCCTGCGATAAGAGGTGTGAGGACTCAGCAGAAAGAGCCCGTGGGGCAGCCTCTGCCTTGCTTCTTTCTGCCCTCAAGAAAACGCAGCAGCTAAGGCACATTCTATGGTCTGTCTCTAAGCTATAGGAGCCCCATCCTCTATCCTAACTCTCCCAACATCAGAAAAGACGAAGGAGAAAAGAGGTGAAGGCAGCCAGGGCATCTGGGGTGCAGCCTCTAGTGAGGATACATCAGGTACAGTTCACATAAGGGTCTCGTCAGGTACAGACTGTGACCTGGGACTGCAGCCCAGGTCCATGAATGGCTTGCATTTCTAAGGCGCTCCTGGATGCCAGCCTCAGACTGCACTTGGATGCAGAGGCCTCGGGCATGAACTCAGTGAGCTCCCGTTCTCCTTGGCCATAAACCCAGCATCCTGGGACTGGAACTAGAACTCTTGGTCACTGTGAATGTTTCAAATTCAAGAATAGATCCTGAGTCTGTAAGCCTTAAGTCAGTGCAAATTAAGGTTCCTTTTTCCCCCTTCCTCCCGACCCCCATACCTTAGAATCCCAAGTCTGTCTGTCTGTCTGTCTGTCTGTCTGTCTGTCTGTCTGTCTGTCTGTCTGCTGTCTCTCCTCTCCCTCCCCACCCCCAGACCTTAGTATCCCAAGTCTCTCTCTGTGTGTCTCTCTCTCTGACTCTGTCTTTGTCTCTGTCTGTGTGTCTCTCTCTCTCTCTATCTCTCTCTCTCTCTCTCTCTCTCTCTCTCTCTCTCTCTCTCTCTCTCTCTCTCTCTCACACACACACACACACACCTTACCATCTCAGTGTCTGCCCACCCCCCGCACCTTAGCATCGCAAGTGCTGAGATTATAGCACACACCACCAACGCCCAGCTTGAATTCCCTCCTCTTTCACCGCACTGCACCGCAGTGTTCACAGAGGAGAAACTCTAGTACACGCTCCCAGGTTTGCTATTTGGTCGCCAGTTGTGGGGTGGGAAAGTATGATATTAACAAGCGGGGTTAGTGAGCTGCTGAGGTGGTTTCATTCAATGCAGGGACTTGCTGATCGGTTAATGTTAACCCAGGGAGGCTCCTCCACAGTCCTGAAGGCCTGATTAGGGCCCCCATGAGGCACATTTGGACAAAGGACAAGCAAGAGGACACTAATGAGCAGAAGCACATGGTCCCAGAGCTCTCCAGAGGCCCCATCGGAAGGTACCAATGACCACCAGCAGCTCCTTCACCCCGCACTCACTTAGCTTCAATTCAGCTGCCTGGAAGCTTTCCCCAAGATCCAGTCAGCAACCCTTTTCTTCTTAGTTTTTCGAGACAGGGTTTCTCTGTGTAGCTTTGGAGCCTATCCGGGAACTCGCTCTGTAGACCAGGCTGGCCTCAAACTCACAAGAGATCCGCCTGCCTCTGCCTCCCAAGTGCTGGGATTAAAGTTGTGTGCCACCACTGCCTAGCCCAGCAATGTTTTTCTGTAAAAGGCCAGACAGGGGGCTGGAGAGATAGCTCATTAGTTAAGATCACTGGCTGCTTTTCCTGAAGACCTGGATTCAATTCCCAGCACCCACATGACAGCTCACAACTGTAACTCCAGTTCCAGGGGATCTGGCTCCCTCACATAGACATACATGCACATAAAATAAAAATAAATCTTAACAAAAAGAAATAATGTGTTTGTTTAAAAAAAAAAAAAAAAAAAGGCCAGGCAGTAAATATTTTTGACTTTGTAGGACAGATCATCTCCAACATAATCATTTGACCTTGTTGTTATTTCATGAAAACAACCATAGACAATATGGGAATGAATGAATATGGCTATTTGAATAAAACTTTATTAAAAATGGGGGCTGGAGAGATGGCTCATCAGTTAAGAGCACTGGCTACTCTTCCAAGGTCCTGAGTTCAATTCCCAGCAACCACATGATGGCTCACAACCATCTATAATGAGATCTGGCTCCCTCTTCTGGTGTGCAGGCACACATGTTGGCAGAACACTGTATACAAAATAAATAATAAGTCTTTAAAACAGACAGACAGACAGACAGACAGACGCACGCACGCACGCACGCAGCAAGTTTGACCTATGGGCCGTTTATTGACTTTGCCCTGGAGAAACAGAATGAGCTCTTGGCCCCAAGGACAGCCTGAATAGCTATTATAATCTTCCATCAAAATCACCAGACTAGTTCCTGGTTTACAGCAGTCTCTGCTGAGTTTGGTTCGTGTGACTTAGTTCCAAAGAGGGACTCATTCTGTGGATGGCATTGATAAGTGATTTTTCTCCTCATATTTAGGGAGGGAAAGAAATAAAATCTGCTTGGCTTTCAAAGTTCTAAGGCTCCAGATCCACAGATTTAACCAATTTTGAATCAAAAACACTGTGAGGGGTTGGGGAAGGGGGATTGTTGGGGAGGCAGCTCAGTGGGTCAATCTCTTGCCACTCGTGCTTGAAGATCTGAGTTTGAATCAACAGAATCTATTCAAAGTTGGGTGTAGCAGTGGTAACCTATAATCCCCCAACTCCTACAATGAGACTGGAAGTAGAAATGGGAGAACCCACTAAGCCCATGGGTCAAATAGCCTGGTAGTATGCCCAGTGAACCAGAGACTCAGCCTTACTGAAACCAGAAGACAAGGATCAATATCAGTGGTTGCCCCATGGCCTCCACAGGCACCTGAAGCATGCACACACCTGTATACACACACACACACACACACACACAAGCACATCATATACATCTGGTATGTATGTATATGGGGGTCACATCTATGTTGGATCTGTAATAATAGCCTTTCTTTTCTTGTCACTATTCTCTAGAGCACAAGATGACAATTAACTTAGCACCCGTCAAAGTCCTAGGTTTTGGAAGTCATTCAATGAGAAGTTAAAGTTTTAGGACAATAAGCCTAGGCTCTATACAAATGATGCCATTTCAAACGAAGGACTTGAGCATCCTATTCAGTATCCAAGGGAACCTTGGAAGCAGGCCCAAGGACACCCACATGACTGTTTGGGAATCAATGTCCAACCTGACTGTGAGCAGCAGAGCAGACGAAGCCAGTCTGGCCACCTCAATTAGCCAGCACTGTGGCAGCTGTACAATCCCAGCCCTTCCTAGGTTGTTTTCATGGCTTATCTTTCATTCCTCTTGCACACATGTCACTGTACTGCTAGGAAGGAGTAGCAGAAGGGCAGAGGTCTGCCTCAATCCCTTGACTCGCTCATCCTCACCACGGATGACCCCTGTGAACACTCAGACAAGGAGAAAATAGACTGGGAGAAGGGGACACATTTGCACGTCAGTGACATGAGTCTGGCTGAGTGGGCTACTTCTGTCCCACCATACCACCTGCACTGCTCCTGGGAAACCCTGGTGGGTCCATGACCATAGACTCCAGACAACGGCTCCAGCCTGGGACCCAAACACTGAGTGGGTCTTCAGCCCTTCCCCCAGGACACCCATAACCTCTCACACGGTGATTTAAGACACTAGTGGGAGCTCTTGTGTGCCACCATGGAAGACCTTGAGCCACATACTCCCTAACAACCGAAAAAACTTAAGGAACTTTCCCAGCTGTCAAAGGTTCATCCTTTGCCATTCCCACCATGACACTGTTCAGCCCCAGAGCTAGACCAGAAAGTCAAGTCAAGGACTCAAGTCAACTTCAAGAAATAGATCATCAAATGGGCTTAATTCAACTAGGGACACTGGGACAGAGTGAGCATTCTAGATAAACTGCCATGAGCCATACAGGTAAAAAAGCCAAGGGCATGGGGTCATCTAAGTAGAGAGGTCAAGTTCAAAGTCAGGTATGACACCTCAGGTTTGACACTCAATACCGGCTCTCAGTCAGATGCAGCAAGCCAAGCCAAGAAGCTAGTTAGATGATGACATCATTGAAGAACTTCCAAACAGGAAAGTCTTCATCATACTCTGTTTTCTGGGAGGTTAAAGTAAAAGCATCCTGTACATGGCTGACAGTAAAGAGCTGGTATGGACTGTCTGCTTGTTTTGTTGGGTTTTTGACACAGGGTCTCATTATAGAGCAAAGACTGACCCAGAACCCACAATCCTCCTGCCTCCAACTCCATGATACTAGCATTACAAGTGTGCATAAAAACTTATGGCCAGCTAGGGCTGTTTCCTTAAGTCAATTTTTTGTTTTGTTTTGTTTTGTTTTTGTTTTTTGTTTTTCGAGGCAGGGTTTCTCTGTGTACCTTTGGAGCCTATCCTGGCACTCTCTCTGGAGACCTGGCTGGCCTCGAACTCACAGAGATCCGCCTGCCTCTGCCTCCGGAGTGTTGGGATTAAAGGCGTGGCCACCAACGCCTGGCATATTCTGTTTATCTTGAGACAGTCTCAGATAGCCTCGGCTGGCCTCAAATTCACTACGTAACTAAGGATAACTTAAAATTCCAGATCCACAGCCAGGATTGCTGGCAAACATCTTTAATCCCAGTGCTCAGGAAACTAAAACGGGCATATCCCTAAATTCAAGGCCAGTCTGGTCTACAGAGTTCCAGGATAGACAATGCTACACAGGGAAACTGTATCTTGAAACACCCGCCCACCCATGGTGATAATATTGTTATGGTTAAATAAGACCAGTGGAGATCAAAATGCAAAGCTAGCCACAGCATAATTAATTCCAGCAGCCATACTAGTTAGCCACATTAGTCAGGTGGTGGTGGCACACACCTTTAATTCCAGGACTCAGGAGACAGAAGCAGATAGATCTCTGTGAGTTCAAGACCACCTAGGGTTACATTACAGATCTCAGCACTTGGGATCCCACACCTTTAATCCCAGCTCTAGAGAGGTATATAAAATAGGAGCAGGGCATTCAGTTTTCATTTCAGAGATTAATTCTCCAGCCACGCTGAGGACAGGACAGCCTTTTCAGCCTGAGGTAGAGATAAGAGCTGGTGGGCTTCTTTGCTTCTCTGATCTTCAGCTTGAACCCCAATATCTGTCTCTGGGTTTTTAATCATTCATACTACATGTTATGGTGGAAATTCCACCCAAGCCTCCCCTCCTCTATCGCCCTCCAAACCCTCAAAAAGCCAGCCAAATGATGACTCCACCCCAGAGATGCTCAAGACCACTCCTACAGAGTATTTAAATTGCCCACCTCCCCAGAAAATAGACATGTGATTTTCTGGTCTTTCTTTCCCGTCTCCTCTCTAGGAGTTAGAAGGCAATCCATTAAACATGGGCTTTTTCTAATTCGGTTTGATTTGGTTTAATTTGGATTGCTGCATCGGCAGAGAGGCTTACTGGGATGTAGAAACTTTTTGCTACACCCAACCACCACCACCCCCAAAAATTCCAGATTCTTCTGCCTACACCTTCCAAGTGTTGGGGTTACAGTGTACCAGGTATCCAGCCTTGTTTTCAGGGGCTAGGAATCAACCCCAGGCAGGGCCTCACAAGTGCTAAGCAAATGTTCTATGACTAAGCTTCATCCTCAGCCCTAATTTCTCTCTAAAACAGGACCCTCTGCTACAACACAGGGCAACCACTCCCTCTCCAGGACTACAGGATAAAGATCTCACTCTTTTGTTTTTCCTGTTGAAGACTGCTGGTAACTAGATCCTATCTCAAATGAAAACATCTTACCAGATGAGTTTATCATTTTCCTCAGCTAGGAGAATTTGTGATTTGGTGAGGAGACAGACTGAGTGTCACCAAACCTCCTCTCTAGGCCCAGCTAATTCTGGTTCCATTACTGTCTGTCTACCTATGCAAATGACTGTCAGGTGGACATGCAAATGGTTCTAATGAAGGAAGGCTACGCTGACTTCCTTTGACCCCCAAGCGACCCCACCCCCATTTCCCACTCCAACATTTCCACTCTACAGACATGGCTGCACTTGGGAGCACCCTTGGAACTGGCTATAATTCCTCAGCAAGTTAAGTGAAGCCCTTAGCATATGCTCATTTTTAAGATGTGTACAGAGATAACTTTACCTTTAAAAAAAAAGTCTCTTTTACCATTACAGAAACCTCAAGCATCTACCATACTCCTAAGCAATAGGTAGGAAGCCTCGGATGTCCAGTGACACAACCTGAGTGGATGGGTGACAACTCTTTTTTTTTGTTTTTGTTTTTTGGGTTTTTTTTGTTTTTTTGTTTTTTTTTCAAGACAGGGTTTTCTCTGTGCAGCTCTATAGACCAGGCTGGTCTCAAACTCACAGATCACCTACCTCTACCTCCCGTAGTGCTGGGATTAAAGGTATTCACCACTGCCACCCAGCCTGGTTGACAACATCTTAAGACTTTTATCTTCAATGCCTATTTGAAATTTAAATTTTTTTTTAAATCAAGATTATTATTTTTGAAACTTGGTTTCATTACAGTCTGTGGTCTTTTTCCAAAAATGACTAAAGGAAGTTTTCACGGTTATATGCTAATCTTTTTAGACTTTTTTTTTTTTTTTTTTTTTTTTAAAGAAAACCCTGGCTAGCCTGGAACTCAAAAAGATCCACTAGCCTTTCTAAGTGCTGAAACTAAAGGTGTGCACTACCACATCCAGCCTTAAAATTTGACTTTTCTATTTGACTCTGATTTTAGGGCTAGCTACATAGCCCTAGACATAGCTGTCCTGGGACTCACTATGTAGACCAGGCTGGCCTAGAGCTCACAGAGATTGGCCTACCTGACTCCAGAATGCTGGGATTAAAGCAATGTGTCACCATGCCTAGACCTGAGGTTGGACTTTTTACTGTATCTCTTTTTTTCTATTAACTTCAAGAATTTTAAACCAGGTATAGTGGTGCATACCTTTAATCCCAGCTCTCGGGAGACAGGTAGGCAGATCTCTGAGTTCGAGGCCAGCCTGGTCTACAGAGTGAGTTCCAGGACAGCTAGGGCTGTTACACAGAGAAAACCTATCTCAAAAAAACCAAAATAAATTAATAAATTAATAAAATTTTTAGAAGTACATACTAAGCCACAGAGATGTACAAAATAACAGAGCCACACTGCCCCACTCATCTTCCCCTATTACCTGAATCGTCAGCTGCTAGTCTCTTGTAAATACACTAGGTCTTCATCCTCCATAAAACAAACATTACAGATGAAATCTCCACCCTGCAGTCCCATCCTTGCCCACCTAGTGATAATCATTATTCTAAATTAGTATTTCTGACCTATTAATTCATTATACTCTTAAATAGATCTATAGCCATTCTGGAGTTTTAGGCTGCTTCCAGTTTCTTTTTTTTTTTAACTAGTTTATTTAAATTTATTTTATGTGCATTGGTGTGAAGGTGTTAGATCTCCTGGAAATGGAGTTACAGACAGTTGTGAGCTGCCACGTGGGTGCTGGTGCTGGGAATTGAACCCGGGTCCTCTGGAAGAACAGCCAGTGCTCTTAACCGCTGAGCCATCTCTCCAGCCCTGCTTCCAGTTTCTTAACCACTATAGACAATGTCACAAACACTGCAACAAACCTTCTCTAGGATATTTACAAGAACTGCATTGGGGCACGGGGGAGGGGGGCTCTGTTCTAAGACAAGATCTCTCTGTATAGCCCTGGCTGTCCTCGAATTCTAAGTAGACCAGGGTGGCCTTGAACTCACAGATCTTTCTGCCTCTCTGTCTCTCCAGTGCTGGGAATACTGGGGTTTTGAATTCACCATTTTTTGGAAGTGGCTACTTTGTTCTATGGCAGTAGTTCTCAGCCTTCCTAATGCTGCGACCCTTCAAAATACAGTTCCTCATGTTGAGGTCACCACCAACCATAAAATTATCCTATTGCTACATTGTAACTGTAATTTTGCTGCTGTTATGAATCATAATGTAAATATTTGATATGCAGGATATCTGATATGTGACCCCATCCATGGGGGGTCGAAACCCAGAGGTTGAGAACCCTGTTCTAAGACAAATAGTCATCTCATTTTCTTCCACCTTTTCTTCTGATAGCGTCGAACTTTACATTCTCTATTCTGGATACATAATTATCTAATATGGTAGGGGGTTAAATAAAAATGAGTCTTATCACATGCTTATTTAATCATTCAGATTTCAACATCCTCAATGCTGGTGACAACTTCCTCATCATAAACTGAGATTTGATTTTTGGTCTACTAAGCAACTTTCCGCAGCTTAAAAAAAATTGCATTAGAGGACCATGCAGATAATTCAGTGGGTAAGGGCACTTGCCAAGAAAGGCTGATGGCCTGATTCCCGGAACCCGGGTAAAATACTGAGTCATGCATGTGTAACCCCAGAACACCCACCCGAGGATAGAAGGACATGGGAGAATCACTCAGACACTGGAGGACCAGCTAGCCTGGAGAAAGCTGTGTCTTCTGATCCACATGAGCTGTGGAACGAGTGCAATTGTATACACACACAGCATATAGTAAAACAATTCAGAAAAAAAAAAATGCTGAAGCCAAGAGTGTTGTCCCAATCTAAAATCCCAGCATTCTAGAGGCCGAGGCAGGAGAATCACTGCAAATTAAAGATCAGCCTGGGCTACTGAACAAAACCCTGTCTCATAAAAACAACAAACGGGCGGAAGTGGCACACACCCTGAATCCCAGCACTCTGGAGGCAGAGACTAGCAGATCTCTGCGAGACCAGCCTGATCTACATAGTGAGTTACAGGACAGCCAGGGCTACATAGAAACACTGTCTCAAAAAATATAATAGAACAAAATATAATAAACAATAATAATAATAATGAGCATTCCTCCAAAGAGAGTCACAGGAAAATTCCAGAGACAAAGTTTTCACTTCAACACAGTGAAATGTGACTTTTTCTTGTTGTTGCTGTTACTAGCAACCACATCACATATACAATGGTGGACTCAGAAGATCAAGAGCCAGAATGTCCCATCACTATTGTCCCTGTAGTTGTCACAATGCTGTGACCCAACGACCACTCATGTGTCTCTGGCGATGCTGGTAACAACAAGCCACTGTGCCGCCAGTGACATATAATTATATGCCAGGCATGAGCCTTCACTAGTTAATTACTGCAGAGTCCTCCCAGTTACTATAAATAGGAAATAGTCTGTAAAACAGCAGCCAGGTTGGCTGGGCAGCAGCCTCTAGCCTCACACTTCTCATGCACAATACATTATCTCTGACCATACCTAACAGCTGGTCCAGTGAGTAACCTACACCATCCAGCTCCTGTGAAAGCCCCCCCCTCCCATGGTGTATACAGAGCAACATGGCCTACAAACAGTTCTCACTGAACACATCCCCATCAAAAAGCAATGTCCTGGGCATGATGTGGTCTACTTAACAGATCTGAATCTTCTTTCTTCCTAGCTCAGCTGTAACTCCCTTGGGGGTTATTGTGGCGCCCCTTGGTCTTCAGTGTGGCCTCCTCTAATATTTCCTACCCAAAACCACTTCAAGATAAAGAGAAATCTACACTAAAGGCCCCTCACTGGGTATTCAGGACAACATCCAAATTTCCCACCCCAGTAAAGGGCACCTGTCTCCTCCTAGATCAATTGACTCCCCACATGTAATCCCTTACTCCAAACAGACTCCACAATTCCAGGTCCAAAGCATTGTCCACAGATTTGCCTTGCTGTTTTCCAGGTATTGGGCATTTCTCCTCTGCCCCACTAGCCGCTACCCATCGCCCATCGATCCAACTTACTCCACTCCCTTCTGCACGAAGTCCTACTTCCTCCCAAATGACTATCTCCATACTTGACAAAATAAACTCATGGGAGGCATGGAGGCCCAGTCCTGTAATCCCAGCCTTCAGAAAGCTGAGGCAGGAAGGTCACTGAATTCAAAACCAACCTGGGATATATGATGAGTTTAAAGCTCTGTCTCAAAGCCAAAACCAAACAAAAGCTTACTATATAGCCCAATAAATGTTTGCTTTGCAGCCTCAGAATAAGGAATATCCAGTCGCTATAGACCACGGGGCGAGTCTCAAAACCTGACCACTCATTTTCATCTATAAAACGGAGCACGTGACATAAATTCCTAAATTGCTTGCACAAAGTAATCCTAACCCTAACAGGGGCCGGGGACCACACAAGGCTAGCTTTCACTTTCAAGGTGGATGTGAGCCATCCTGAAACCCACCAGCTCTTCTCGAAAGGAACATTTAGGGGTATTCCTATCGGGGTATTTTTGTTGTTGAGATCGGGAATTGCCCCTCTCCACCGGTGCAATGCTCCAAGTTAAAAGCATCAACAATCACGCCCAGGACGCTGCCAGACCCTGCCAGGCGCTGCCCGGCTATGGGACACCAGTGTATCGACTCCTCCTCCTACCTCAGTTTAACCTAGCCCTCCAGGGGAACCCGCCGTTTCAGCAAAACACACTCGCGACACAAACAAGCCTCTGGCTGGGTGGCCCCAGGAGGGAAACAGTACTCAGAAAGGGTTGAGGGACGGAAAGCCTATCCAGGAGCCCGTAAGTCACCTCTCACGGGACGTGGGTCCTCCCGGGGGCCCGAGATTACCTGGGCGGGTGACCGCCTTGCAGACTGCAGGACCGTGGGAACTCCGGGAATTGCGCAGCCTCAGACCAAGGACCTCCAGAGTCCGCCCCGCAGTGATTGAGCTGCGCCTCCACCGCTCCCTGCGCTCGGATATCTGCGTACCCTGATTGGTGCGGCCTCGGGGCGTGGCGTTTAAGAAAACCAATAGGAGGTGAGACTGAAGCCGGAGAGCCCGAAGGAATACGAATCCCAGAGTGCATGGGCGGGGCTTCAATGCCCTGTGGGCGTGGCCCAGGGCCCTGGTCAGGGTTAGGCCTGCTTTCCTACAATGAGCTAAGCTTGAGCTCCTAAGTGTCTGGAGACTAGAACAGTGAAGGGACTCGCGTACTCACTGGTCTCCTGGTTTGTCAGCACACTGGACCTACTGATGCTCCCCTGATGACCTCACCCCCAGGGTGTGTTGTGATTTTGTTGGTCTATCTCGACCTGTGATCACAACCCGGAGAGATGGGTGACCACTGCAACTTAACAAACAGGACACCTGACAAAATCATGGAGCTTAATGTTTTTCAAGAAGTCTGGTTCCTGAATCCCAAGATCCGAATCTGCTGTTGTGTCTCAATGTTGGGTGTCACAGTGAGCTGGAGAAAATAAAATACTGTATGTGCAAGTGTCATTAGCTGGTGCTCAGTAAATTGAATTGATGGAGTTAATGTGATAAAATCCATGCAGTCTTTCACGAGTGTATCAGGAATCAAGACTAAGATAGGGCCCCCTTCAGGGGCTTTTTCTTTGATCTCTCTCTTTCTCTCTTTCCTGGTGTGTGTGTGTGTACGTACACATTCAGGTTCGGTAGACTACTGGCCAGCGAGTGAGTTCTGGGGATCAGTCTTTGTCCTTCTCCCTAATAGTGAGATTACAAGCATGCCCCCATCACACCTGGCTTTTTTCTTTTTTAATATATGGATTCTGGAGATCAAACTCACATTTTTCACACTAGCAAAATATGTTCTTTGCCAATTGAGCTATTTCCCCAGCCCTGAGTTTTAGGGCTTTGGTGTTTCTCAGTAAATCTTAGGCCTGTCAACCCACACCAGGCCTGCTCCCTATCTTGGTTAATAAAAATGTGTAAAATCACAGCCACACCTGCCAGCTTAGTATTGTCTCTGGAGATTTTTGCAAACAAGACAGCCTTGAATAGACTATAAGGGCATCGGCATGAAGATAATGACTGACCCTTTGAAGAAAACATTTGTCAGTCCTTGGCTTTAGCTTACAGCTACATGGCCTAGGATCAAAGCTTGGAAGTGACCTTGGGGGCTTCAAGTCAGGACCCATGACTAAACATGTACCAGGCCCCTTTACATGCTTTCAGGTCTCACGCATCTCATTCAATGTATTTACCAGGAACCTTTAAGTACCACATGTTGTGAAGTGCTGATATAAATAGGATTTTGTTTCTTTAGGATTTTGTTTCTTCCTCTGGGAATTGACAGTCCAGTAGGAGATACAAAAAATGTGCTAAACCACTCCCTTTCACTCAAAATTAATGGTAGACTTTGCCTGTTTAAGCCTTAATGACTAAAGGGAAAGTGGTGACCTGTTCTGATATGCTTAGACAAAGGGCCTGGGACAGCCCCTGTGCTCTCCCTCACAGCAACAGCTGAGCTGAGTGGACCAGAAGAGCAGGCAATGTAAGTGGAAATGCAATGGGAGGAGCTACTGGGGGTTGCCAAGGTGATGGTCAGCCTTGGTGACATCAGAGAGGCCTGGGAGCACAGGTGAGCTCTGTTTTCAAGTTATCTGGATTCAGATTTCAACTCCATGACTGCTATAAGCTGCATGACCCGAGCAAGCTCTTAATCTTCTCAGTGCTGAGCTTTCCCCATACTTGGCATCAACTAAATGGTCTGTAAATATTAGCCACCACTTAGGTCCGGTGATCCCTTGGGCAGTGGTTGTAATTTGAGAATTCTAATGAGAAAAACAGGGTAGCTTGGTATGGTGGAACACACATGTAAATCCCAATGCTTAGGAGACTGAGGCAGGGGGGATTGCCCTGAGTTCAAGGCCAGCCTGGGTTACATAATTAATACCCTGTCTCAAAAAATTAAGAGAGAGGGAAGGGAGAAGGGAGGAAAAGAAGGAAGGAGAGAAGAAGGCAAGGAAGGAGGGGAGGGAGGAAGGGAGGGAGGGAGGAGGGAGGGAGGGAGGGAGGGAGGGAGGGAGGGAAACAAGGAAATCTGTGACCTTGGGAACTGCCTTCACTCTGGTAAGGTAGTGTTGAACCAAAGGAAAGCACCATTGGCTCAAGCAAGCACTAACACAGCCCCTAAGGCCGGCGGGCGCCAGACTCCCTGCAGACGCCACCCCAGAAGAATTTCTCCCAGAAAAATCCTGGTTGTGGCTCCAGCTGCCATCTTGGGGTTAGAGTTTGGTGAGACTTGATGTCAGAGTGTGGCAGCCTCCTGGCTCCCAGAGATACCAGCAGAGGGCCATTTCAGAATAGGGATTTTGTTTGGTTTGGGTTTTTTGGTTTTTCAAGACAGGCTGGTTTCAAACTCACAGAGATGCACCTGCCTCTGCCTCCAGAGTGCTGGGCCACCACCACCACCTGGCCAGAATAAGTTTTTTGAAAGACAATCAAACAGTGGGAGATTAGATGAGAGACCAAGATTAGACTTGAGCAAGAGGACCCCTAAATTCAAGGCCAGCTACACAGTGAATTCCAGGACAGTCAGGAGTACATAGAGCAGGGGCTCTCAGCTGTGGAAACCCACAGAACTCTGCCTAAGGAGATAACTAATGATGTCTTACAGGATATTTGGCCTAGGGTGTGGTTACTTGATGTTTTAGACATTAAGGAGGTAGTTACATTTGATTCTTCCTTGTATCGTGGTAAGGAAGTCTTTTGCCTCCCCCTCTTTTGATTGAGGTACAAAAGAGCTTTGAATAATAAACTTGGGGCAATAGTTCCTGGGGTTCACCAGGTACCCTCTGGACTCTATCCTGTGTTTCTATCTTTTCTTTAACACCATTAATATTTCTATCTGCCATTTCTTAATCCATACACTTCCCCCCAAGCACAAATAAGCCAGGAGGGACCCAGCTGTTGTCCTCTTCTGGATGCAGGATACAACAAGCGGCTTCTCGAGGTGAGACACAGGCAGATGTCCCACAACAAGGGCTACTACACCAACCTTCCTTTTTTAAAAAAAGATTTATTGCCGGGCACTGGTGGCGCATGCCTTTAATCCCAGCACTCGGGAGGCAGAGGCAGGCGGATCTCTGTGAGTTTGAGGCCAGCCTGGTCTCCAGAGCGAGTGCCAGGATAGGCTCCAAAGCTACACAGAGAAACCCTGTCTCAAAAAACAAAAAATAAATAAATAAAATAAAAAAGATTTACTTACTGATTTATTTGTGTACTGGTGTTTTGCCTGTATATACTCTATGTAAGGGTGTCAGTTCCCCTGGAAGTGGAGTTACAGACAGTTGATAGGAATAAAGAATAATGGGTTGGTACCTCGAGTGGCAGTATCCTAGTCCTGAGCTGAGACTCAGAGGATCTCGGTTCTGGGCAGGTGGTGGATGGCTGGAGAATGGGGAAACAGAGACCTGTAGATATGACTCATATTGAAAGTTTTACTGAAGGGAAGGCAAGAAAATAAGGTAAAGAGACAGAGACAGGACAGAAGAAAGAGGGAGACAGGAAAAGTCCTGTCTGCCCCCAAGGGAACAGCCGAAAAGAGAGCATAAGTAGGCGGTGATCTTTCTTTTAAAGGGGTCCTTTGCACCTGTGTGCAGACTATGCAATCATGGAACCTTGAGCTGACCAGGGTACTGCCTGAATGCATTCTGCCAGGTGACAGAGGCAGGCCAGCATAATGCCTTAATCCTTTGCTGGGAATTGAACCCAGGTACTTTGAAAGAACAGCCAGTGCTCTTAACTGCTGACCCATCTCTCCAGCCCACACTCAACCTTCCTAATGCTGCAACCCTTTAATACAGTTCATATTGTGGCGACCCCCAACCATAAAATCAATTTCACTACTACTTCCCAACTGTAATTCTGCTATTATGAATCATAGTGTAAATATCTGAAATTCTAGTCCTGTGAAAGGGTTGTTCAAAGGGATCTTGGCTCACATTTTGAGAACCACTGGCACAGAGAGAAACAACAACAAAAAGATTATATGAAAGCTCTGAGTTAGGGTGAGAGCGGTTTCCCTACCCCAGCACTACGGACATTTGGGAAATGAGATTCTTTGTTTTGGGGAGAGCTGTCCAGTACACCCCTCTGCCAAGTTGTGACAAACAAAAAATGTCTACAGATGCTACCAAAAACTGTCTAAGAGAGGCAAAACACACACACACACACACACACACACACACACACACACACACACACACACAAACACATCGATCCACCCTGTTTAAACCCACCAATCTAGTAGAGAGGGGGCTGAATATACTCAGCACGCATGCATTTAGTCATTCATTCTGTCTGAGCTGACTGTCGAAGGTCCAACTGGTTCCAGACTGGCTGGATCTCAATCCCAGCTCTAGGACTTCCTGCTGTGCAAACCTCAAGCAATCATTGCTGCTCATTGAGCTCCAGGTTCTGCATTTGTGGCATAGCAATGTCAGTCACAGCGCTCTGCTTTAACCCCCAAGGGACAGTACGGTCTTTAATATATGGTCTCTAAAAGTTCAGAACCCAGGCCTACACAGAGAAACTCTTGTCTCAGAAGAAAGGAAGAAAAAAAGTTCAGAACCCAGCCAGGAGACAGAGGCAGGATGTTCTCTGTGAGTTCGAGGCCGGCCTGGTCTGCATAGTGAGTTCCAGGATAGCCAGGGCTATACAGAGAAACCCTGCCTCAACAAACCAGAGACAGAGAGAACCAAACTACAAGCTCCCAAGAGTTGACCCCTGACCTCCACACACGTGCTGTAGTACACAAACACATACTCTAAATAAATGTAATTTTAAATTTTTCCAAAAATTCTATAGCTTATAAAGGTTTTCTGCTTTAGAAGCACAGAGAAGACATATGTAATGAAAACCTTAGGACAGGATCTAGCACTGTGTGAACGAATTACAAATTATACGACAGAGCCAAGCGCACTTAGCCTGAGCCCTCAAGATCCATAATCAATTCTTCCCACCACACTGTAGTGACTGCTACAGTTTGACTAATGCCCCTGAAAGGTCCTCTGCTACACCGTATTTCCCAGTGCAACAGTGTGAGAGGTGAAGACATTGAAGAGGTCTGTAGGCAGCAGGGCGGGGGTGGCACACACCTTTGTTCTCAGCACTTGGAGGCAGAGGCAGGCCCATCTCTGTGAGCTGGAAAGCAGCTTGCTCTCCAGAGCTAGTTCCAGGACAGTCAGGACTACATAGAGAAACCCTGTCTTGAAAAAAAAGTAGGGGGGGGGCAGGCTGGAGAGATGGCTCAGCAGTTAAGAGCACTGACTGCTCTTCCAGAGGACCTGGGTTCAATTCCCAGCACCTACATGGCAGTTCAGAACTGTCTGTAACTGCAGTTCCAGGGGATCTGACACCCTCACACATATATGCAGGCAAAACACCAATGCACATAAAATATAAGAATAAATAAATCATTTAAAAAAAGAAAAGCAAAGAGGTATGTAGGTTGCAGACCTATAGTGTGGAGATTTCTGCTCTTCTCTTAGGAGTGAGTTAGTTCTCATGGGAGGAGGCTAGTAATCTTGAGACAGATTGCCACAAGAATTTGACTTCCTTGGCTTTGTCTTGCTTCACTTAATACCACATGAGTTCTTCTTCCCTTCCACCATGTCCCAAGATAGCTCAAGGCCCTCACCAGAAGCCAAGCCACAAACCAAGATAAACCTCTACTCTACTTGTCTGCTGGTCTCTAAGTCAGTTTCCCTGGGGGGGGGGATATTTGCGCTCTCTCTCTCTGTCACACACACACACACACACACACACACACACACACACACACACAGGCACACACATTTTTAAAGACACGGTTTGTTTGTATTTAGCCCTGGCTGTCCTGGAACTCACTATGTAGACCTGGCTGGCCTCAAACTCAGAGATTAGCTTGCCTCTGCCTCCTGAATGCTGGGGCTAAAGGCGTGTGCCACCACTGCCAGGCTGACTCTCAGGGAAACTTAATAGTATCTTCTCCTGTCTTTACTTATTTTTATTTATTTAGTTGGTTTATTTATTTACTTACTTACTTACTTTTAGTTTTAGTTTTTGAGACAGGATCTCACTATGTAGCTCTGGCTGGCTTTGAACTCACAGAGAACTGTCTGCCTGCTGTCTACTAAGTGTTCGAATTAAAGACATGTACCACCATACCCGGTGTGTTTTCTTCTCTTGCTCCCAACTTCCTTTGTCATTATCCCTATCAAGTACTATATGTCTTTTCTATTCATTGTTTTACAATGTGGTGGTTACATGCAACATAAAAATTTCCATTTAGCCCCCCCTTTTTTTTTTTCATTTAGAGTTTTAAAAAAGTAATGTGCACCTACATGTAGGTGTATGGGGGTGTCCAAAAGAGCCTGAAGAGGGAGTAGGAGCTCATAGAACTGGAGTTACAGGAAGTTGGATCTGCCTTTGCGGGTGCTGTGAACTGAACTCAGCTCCTCTGAGGAGCAGCAAGCTCTCTTAACAGCTGCACCATCTCTCCAGACCCCTCCCCTATTATACCCATTTTAAATGTGTGCTCACCGGCATCAGTGACACCCACATGCTCATGCTACCATCACCACTATTTGCAAACCTTCATATCACAGTCTCCAACACAAAGCATCCCTCCAGGAACAGTGGGTGGTGCTGATACCCTCTGATCCCAGGTTCTCCTTGTGACTTCATTTCCTGCCATTTCACAACTGGCCCAGCCCCAGCCTTTGCCCCTCTGCAGCCAGTTCCCAACCTTTGTATCTGTGCAGTCAGTTCCCAACAAGCCCTTCCTCTTCCTCTTGCAGCTGGTTTCTATGGTCATGGGGGCAACCCCACCCCGAAAGCATTGGTTTTGAGATAGCTGACTTACAATAACCTATGTGCCTTTCTTGAGTTAGCCTTCTACCCAGCTTTAGTATCCAAATTGGTAGCAAATAGCTATAATGCCAACTCTAGGAAGGCTGAAGGCAACTACCACATATTTGAGGTCAACTTGAGTTGAGTTCCAGAATAGCCTAGAACAGGCTCTGCCTTAAAAATAAAAAAGAAGGTGCTGGAGAGATGGCTTAAGTGGTTAAGTGCACTGGCTACTAATCTTCCAGAGGACACATGTTCCATTCCGAGTGGCAGCTCACAACTGTCTGTAACTCTAGTTCCATGGGACCTGACACCCTCATACAGACATACATGCTGGCAAAGTACCAATGCACATAAAAATTAAAACGCCTTTAATCCCAGCACTCGGGAGGCAGAGGCAGGTGTATGGATCTCTGTGAGTTCAAGGCCAGCCTGGTCTACAGTGTGAGTACCAGGAAAGCCTCCAAAGCTACAGAGAAACCCTGTCTCAAAAAAAAACAAAAAAGGAAAGAAATGTAAAAGGGATGGAGGGAGGGGCTGGGGATATAGACATCTGGGAAAATGCTGCCTTGAACATGTGAAGCCCTGAGTCTGATTCCCCAGCACAGGGATAGGGAGAGAGAGAAGGAGGGAAGGAAGGAGAGGGAAGGGGAAGAGGGAGAGAGTAACTAAATTTGTTAGTTTCCAACTAGCTAGCTTGATGGCTAGCACTCAACTATTTTCTAAGCCCTCAAACCTGAAATAGTAACTATTATCACATAGTAGGTGCTTAGTAAAAAAAATATATTAATTGAATTAAACAAACAGGCATGGCTTCCTACGCCTATAATCTGGACACTTAAGAGATGGAGGCAGGAAATCAATAATTTAAAGGCCAGCCTAGCCTATATGAGACCTTATCTCAAAAAAAAACTAACTAAATAAATTGTGTTATAAGGCTGGGGATGCAATTCGATGGTAAAGTCTTTGTCAAAGGGCTGACATGGGATAATAAAGGCAAGTAGTTTTCTATATATACTTAACTCAGTGGTAGGCTGTATTCTGGGTGCCCTCCAGTAACTCTCACCATTAGGTCCTCACCATTGAAACCTCTGAATAGAGAGAACCAGGCTCCTGCCATTATGTCCAGTGGCAAAAAGTGACCAGTAGGGCAGTGCACTCTTTAAAGGAGGAGAATATTTAGTGGGCAGTAGTAAAAAGGTTTGATGTTGCCTTGATGAGGGAACCGCCAGGCACATGCAAACAGACATGAAGAGCTAAAAGCATCCCCTACTACACCTTGGAAATGGGGACATCAGTCCTACAACCTTGGGAAACGAAGGAATTCAGTCAACAACACAAAGGGAATTGAGAGGTGGCTCTTTCCCAGATCTTCCAGGGAAGATGCTAAGCCGTGACCAAAGAAAAACAGCAGCCAGGTGTGAACTCTAAGTCCATTTTGCAGGTAAATGAATAGACTTGCCTTAAAAGTCAAAGCCATACCTAGTGGCCAGCCTGATCTACAGAGTAAGTTCCAGGACAGCCAGTACTACAGAGGGATCTTGTCTCAAAAAGAAAGAAAAAAATCTTAAAAGTCAATGAGAGCAAGAGAATGAATGAATCTTGTCATCTGATCAAGTAAATTTGGGTTTCTGTTTTAGACTGATCTGGTTTGACTCCTGGTCTCATTGCTTGCCTGTTAGACACACTTGTCTACATGATGGAAACAAAGATTAACTCTTCTGAACTGCTTAGTCATTGTCCTGTTTCTTCTTCATTCATCCCCCTTTCCCGTCCTGAGCATACCTCACTGTCAGCTTCAAATTCCACACAGCAGCCAGAGTGTTTATTTGGTTTGTTTGTTTGGTTTTGGTATTTTTGAGACAGGGTTTCTCTGTAGCTTTGGAGCCTGTTCTGGAACTCACTCTGTAGCCAGGCTGGCCTCAAACTCAGAGACCCACCTGCCTCTGCTTCCCAAGTGCTGAGATTAAAGGTGTGCGACACCTGGCCAGAGCCACATTTTTAAAAGTTTAACTACACTTACTTATTTATATGTTATTACATGCTATAGC
The DNA here is from genome assembly GCF_003668045.3 of Cricetulus griseus. Taxonomy (NCBI): domain Eukaryota; kingdom Metazoa; phylum Chordata; class Mammalia; order Rodentia; family Cricetidae; genus Cricetulus; species Cricetulus griseus. The sequence continues at coordinate 103,609,594 of NC_048598.1, read as the reverse complement.
AGGCATTTGAAGGTCGGGGACAGGGGTTGGTTCTCTCTTCCCACCATGTGGATCAGCCATCAGGCTTGACAGCAGCCGCCTTTTTCTGAGGAGCCGTCTCTCCATCCCTAGAATCACATTTTTTAATATTCAGATTAATTATCTGCCCAAGTCATGGCTTCCTGGGGCCTCTGAGGCCTCCGTGTCCTCCTTCCCAGCTTCCTCTGTCACTGCTCTCTATCTGCTGGCTCCCACCCACCCAGCCAAATCCACCTCTTAACTGAAATTCAAAAGTACCAAATTCTTCCTGCCTGAGGCCCACCCTTGGACTTTTTCCTAAATAGAGGCTCTTAAAACCAAATCCCCAAGGTTTTGTTAATCCCAACATCGAGAATAAAACCCCTACCACAATTTGAGGCAAATTTGAAACAAACCTGATTTTTATTAGGGTGCACCCAAGAGCTGACTAGCAACTGCCTCCTAAATTGGGTTAAAGAGAACAACCCCAAATTCACCTCCTGGGTCTGTTTTATGAAGTAAAATTGGGAGTAATTTTATAGAATGTAGACAGCAGAGAAATAAGGAAATAAAAAGTTCTAAAAACTCATGTGATCACCCACCATGTGATTAGGAGGAGTTAGGGAGAGTTGGGGAGGGTCAGGGCCAGGGTATTCTCAAAAACAAATCAAGGGCATGGGTTGGGGAATATCAGGTTCCAGGAAACAGAGCTACTTAACCCTCACAGTCAATAGAAACTTATTTTTAAAAATACAGTATAATGTCTCCTGCCCTTAAAATGGAGTCAGATTGGTTCCTCGTTCTGTTTGCTTATTAGTGTGTGCTGTAGAATATAAAGAATACAGAAAAATGTATAAAATATATTTGTTGTGAGAAAATTCCTAAAAAGAAGCTATGTCTGGCTGAGAACAAAAAGCTCCTGGAAGGAGTTTCTGTCTGCAGAGACTGATGGACCAGTTGGAATTCAGTTCCGTGGAGACTTTGGACTTTTACAGGTTCAGAGGCTAATTACTTAATCTTTCGCTAGTTTTAGCCTCTGGAACAGCCATGCCTTGCCCTACTCTGTATCTGAACTAATGTCTCATGAGAGTAAATAAAAACCTCTTAGAAGCTATGATCTTAGCAGGACACTCTAGCTTCTCTCAATCCAAGAGTTAAGGATCCATCAGGCCGTACCTTGGGCCTATTGAATCTGCTCCCTTCCTCTCGATGTACCTGCCTTTCTGGTGAACTCACCAATGTGTTTTAAACTTGTCTTTGACTGTCTTTGTTCTATAAAACTATTTAAAAAAAAAAAAAAAAAAAGCCTATGACACTGCTTCCTCGTTGGGACATGGAATTTCGAAAGCCATGGTCATTGGAAATGGCTCCAGAATAGACCGTCTCTCATCTTTTTTTTTTGGTTTTTCGAGACAGGGTTTCTCTGTGTAGCTTTGGAGCCTATCCTGGCTCTCACTCTGGAGACCAGGCTGGCCTCGAACTCACAGAGATCCGCCTGCCTCTGCCTCCCGAGTGCTGGGATTAAAGGCCTGCGCCACCAACGCCCAGCCTGTCTCTTATCTTTAAGATAAGAGCCGTAAGCCAGGCAGAGTTCCAGGACAGACAGACCTGTTACACAGGGAAACCCTGGGAGGTGGGGGGTGGGGGCTAGGGCTGAGGTGGGAGGATTCTGAGTTCAAGCTAACTCTGAATATTTACAGAGACCCGGTTTCAAAAACTTGTAGCTGAATAACCTCATCTACTCGATACCTGGCTCAGAAACTAAAATAACCATTGGCTCCTCAGAAGCCCCTTGGGCTCGAGCTCAGTCACAGTTGCTTCCCACACTACGGAGACTGATCTCTTTGCTTTTCTTCTTGTATGCAAACATGAATCTGTATACATATCCATATGTATACATGAGTGCTGGGGATTGAACTCCGGGTCTTCATGCTTGTGCAGCAAGCACTTTGCCAACTGAGATATCTCCTCGGTGTCTCTTTGCATTTTTTCATGTGTCTGGCATCAAGCCTGTAACCCAACAGCCACAGAAAACTATTACGCTGGGTCTTGTGGTGACCTTCCCCCCACTTCCAACTTCATTTTACACTGGGAACAGACCCATCAGGGAGGTTAGGGTTAACACCACAATCTTCCAGGCATAGGAGTTTAAATCCAAGTCTACTGCATATTTTTGGCAATCTTGAAAGTGTTATCTTCCTGTGCCTCAGCTTGCCTGGTTGAGAAATGGGGCTAATGATAATTCCTTCCTCTGTGTTGTGAGGATTAAATGTGTTCACCTCTGTTGGATGAAGCCTGGAATTGTGTGGGACATGGGGACACAATGACAGCATTTACTCTTTACTCTTGTCCTATCTCACGCGGTCTTCTAAGAAGGAACAATAACCGTCTGAAAGAGGAATAAGAGATCCTATCTGCTTCAGCGTTCACAAGCCATCTCCCTTCCATCAGCCCATTCAAACATTCAGGTTCCCAGGAGCTCAGGCTAAAAGGTTTGAAGATGGTCTCCTCCCTAGAGGGTCGTCTTCGAGAACACTTTCTCCAGACTCTGCACAAGGAAGGCAGGGTTGCTTCGCTGTTTTCCTGGACAGATTGTTCTGCTTCCTGAAACTGTGTCTGGCTCGGAAATCACTGCTTAGTGCACAGTGAGGTTCCAAGATGTGCTTTCACCCAGTTCCGCAAAACACCATGAGCACTTAGCAAATGCTGGCTGAATGTCAAATGAGGAGCAGACCTCATGGAAGAGAACTCATGGCAGTTCTCATGTAGCCTAAACTGGCCTCAAACCCACTGTGTAAAGTTAGGATCCCCCTGCCTCCACCTCCCGAGTCCTGGGATGACAGGCATGCCCCTTCACTCTCAGTCTTGAGTGCTGCTGCCCTGAAAAGCACTACCGCTGAGCCGCATTCCCAGCCCTGAACTCCTCTTCTGACTTTTGGTCACATAATTTTACAGCTGGAATACCTTTGGCCATGACTAGTCCAGGACCCTGGTTTTTCAAATACATGAATTGAGGCCCTGAAGGGTACAGGCTGCTTGGGTTCAAGCAGCAGTGACCTAGTGAGCTGCTGGTTCACAGCCAAGATACCTCAGGGTAGGAGAGAGAGGCTGGGCCAAATCTGAGTAGGTACAACCTGACTTGTTGAATGAATTCCTGTTATCATTAGGCCTCCTTTTGTTTTGTTTTGTTTTGAGACAAGAGTTTCTCTGTGGCTTTCTTAGAGGCTGTCCTGGAACTCGCTCTGTAGACCAGGCTGGCCTTGAACTCAGAGATTTACCTGCCTCTGCCTCCAAAGTGCTGGGGTCAAAGGCATATGCCATCACTGCCTGGCTAGACCTTCTTATTCTACCTTCTCCAAAAATTGCCCCCCCCTTTTTTTTCAAATTTATATTTTAGTACAACACAGACACAGAACTACTACCAATATTATCTTTCTTGTTCATCCCTTTTCAGCCCCTTATGAGCTGGAAGAGGGTTGGTGAAGTCCCTCATTGCTTCCTGTTGGTGTACTGGAACCCCAACTTTCCCAGAGGGGTCCGAATTGTACAAATAGTAAAACTGACTGGTGGTGTTCAGGAAAATGCACACATGATAGCTAGCATTAGCTCAAAAGTAAAAATAGTTAACACGAGGACTGAGTTCCTCTTTTCTTCTTCTTTCTCTAAAACAAGCATTTGTTTAAAAGTCAGATCACTACTGAGGAAATACAAACTCAAAACAGGAAGCAGAAAATATCTGTCAAAGCAGTGTGCTCAGCGAAAGACTCTCCAGACTTGGGTTATCGTGAGACCTGAATCAACATGAAACTTAAAACAGCTGGTGTAAGCAGATTCGACACACCCTGTAAGGATGCATTATGGTAACAAACACCCAGGGACCTTACCTTCTCTTCAATCATTCAGGCCAGGAGTTCACACATCCTAATTGTATTCCCACTTCTGAACAATTAACTGCCCCTGTTTTTGCTTTTGTTTTTGTTTTTTTAAATCCCTTACCCAAATCCCTATTGTTTTTCTTTTTATTTTTTTCTGGCCTTTTATGCTACAGCTACCCTATTCAGCAACTGCAACTCCACTGCTCCCAGCAAAAGCTGGGCCATAAGAGCCGAAGCCTGAGGAAATTCTATTCCTTCAAGCATGACTTTCAAAGCTACTAAGGAAACTTATTTAAATCTCTGTCCCGATAAAGAACTCATGATTCAAAGACTGAGGTAGGATCCTGTTCCCAGAGAGGCTGAGTAGCAAGCAGCTCACCTAGTTCACCTCCTGGCATCTCCCAAGAAGTCCTCGAGCTTTTTCTCGCCCCTCCATATAAACCTTCTCCACCTGGCTCCTCCCTACAACTTCCTGTCAGCTAGTTGCTGACCCAGCCTCCTGACTGCAGGTGAATTTTATTTAATCAAACACACCTTTGCATCATTAAACAAATGTTCCAGAGCATAAACAAAAGTAACGCACCTTAAAATAATATTCTACAACAAATCCCCTAAAAGATCTTATTTCAGATACTATGATAAGAGCAGGATCATTTGCTTCAACTTGAAACATTTTATTTTCCTCTTTTATCATGTTAGCTGTGGCTTCAGGTACAATAAATAGTGTAAGTCAGGACATTAACTCAAACAGGGCCTGGAGGCAGGAGCTGATGCAGAGGCCATGAAGGAGAGCTGTTTACTGGCTTTCTCTACATGGCTTACTCAACCTGCTTTCTCTCCTTTCTTTCTTTCTTTCTTTCTTTCTTTCTTTCTTTCTTTCTTTCTTTCTTTCTCCCTTCCTTCCTTTCTTTCTTTTTTCCTTTATTTATTTTATTTTTGGTTTTTTCAGATAGTGTTTCTCTGTGTAGTTTTGGAGCCTGTCCTGAGACTCACACTGTAGACCAGACTGGCCTCAAATTCAGAGATCTACCTGTCTTTGCCTCCAGAGTGCTGGGATAAAAGGTGTGCACTACTGCGCCCAGCTATAAAACTATTTTTGTTGCTACTTCATGACTGTAATTTTGCTGCTGTATGAATCATAATGTAAGTATCTGTGTTTTCCGATGGTCTTAGAAGACCCCTGTGAAAGGGTATTTTGGTCCCAAAGAGGTCTCAACCCTCAGATCGAGAACTGCTGGTATAGTCTCAGGTTTAACTGACTCCACTCTGTCCTTCTTTGGCTCCTTTTGCCTCTTTAAACCCTTCTTGCTGAGTCATTCCTCCAGTCACTTTGGAGTGAGGATGGACTGAAGATATACCCCAGCATCTGCAGGCCTAGTGGGGCAGACACAATTATCTCTGCTGGTGAGGTTGCCCCCTGGGGCAGGAGTAGCCAGGTTAAAGGAACTGAATCACTCCCTTCCAGCAATGACAGTACAAACTACCCTAGAATTGAGATAAGGGCTGATCCTTAACCAAGAATGAGTAATTATGAAAACTTCTCATCCCAGGCTCCTCTTACCCCTCTAAACTTGAGGTACTTGGGCAAGGTGGTGATGGTGCACACCATTAATCCCAGCACACAGGAGGCAGAGGCAGGTGAATCTCTGTGAATATGAGGTCTACAGAGTGAGTTCCAGGACAGCCAGGGCTACACAGAGAAACCCTGTCTCAAAAAAATGAAGAGCAAACAAAAAAACTTGGAAGGTCACAGGACCTCTTTTTTCTTTTCCCAAAGTGGCCATTCTCTGACTTTCACTGCTACTTATCCCTTTGTCATATTGGCATGTGTGACAGAACCTAGTCAGGCTGGACTCACACCACCAGTAGCCTTTGTCCTAAAACTGGTGACCCAGATCTGACACGGTGGCTTTGCATTGCCGTCATAGCTCACCTACCCAGAGTATCCTAGCAAGTTACTAATGTTATTTTCTCTTCCTGGCGGTACTGTGCCCTCGGAGTGGCGCCTCATAATCTTCACCTCCTGATGCTCAAGCCCTGGAGACCTCTCTTGCCGCACTGTGAAATCAGTAGGTTGCAATAGAAGCATTGCTTTCTCACTTCCACGATGGCCATAAAAGACACTGTGGCTTCCTTTTTGGTCATGGGATGGTTTTGCTGAGGGATAATAGGCCAAGTGCAGCTCCTAGAAGGCCAATTTTTGGGACACATTTGTTCTCAGGTGCTGACTCTTCATTTGGCACCCTTGTTGGTAAAGTGTCCTGGCTCTGGCTGTAGAAGCCAGCTGATTCAATCAGGGGTAGTGGGGAGACACACCTAAGCAATGGCTGTAACAGCCTGAGGGATTCCCACCCCGGGGCCCTCCAGAAAAGAATTTTAGGGACTAACACTCAGTTTATAGAGCGTTCCCCTGGTATGTATGAAGCCTAGGGGTCAATCCCCTGCAGCACATAAAGATAGGGTATACCAGTGTGAAGTGGGGTATACCAGTTATCTCACCTGGGATGCCTGAGGTTCTAGCTCAGCAGAAAAAGAGAATTTTAATGCAAGTCATTGTGAAAGAGCACAGAGTGGATTAAATAATCACTTCGGGTCTGGCAGGGAAGAGGGGTGGGCAGCTAGGTGTGTCCTCATAATCAACACACACAATGTGTTTTTAAAAGTCACATTACTCCTAAAGTAATTTGCAACAAGTTTTAAAGATTAAGCCAAGTTTAGAAATGAAGTACAAAAGAACAAGCTGGTCTCTCTTATCTTAATAGATTTCCTTTGTAAATGAGGCTTGTGGGGTGGCTAGGGATGAGCAGCCGAGTGCTGATAAAGCGGAGTTCTAAGGTCACACTCGTTCAGCTCACACCGGGCCCTGCGTAAACACAGTTTGATGTTTTCAACACCCGTGCCCGAAACATCTGCAGGAAAATTAAACACTGTCTCTGTAGGCGATTTTGATTTTATCAGTCCTGCTGTTTTCTCTCTGCTATATTCTGGCGTGAGGGGTGTCTTTCTCTTCTCGTGTCTCCTTCCTGTCTGTCTTCATACCTCAGATAGATTAGGATGCCATGAAATGAAATCTTTGGGGAGGAGAGGTCCTGGAGAGATAGGTAGCCAGTGATTAGTATCGAGCACTGCTCTTGCAGAGGACCCGAGTTCAATTCCTAGCACACATATCAGATGGTTCGAGACTCTGTAACTCCAGTTCCACTGAGATCCAATATACTTCAAGGCCTGTGTACACACATACACACAATTTAAAAATAAAAGAATGTAGCCGGGTGTTGGTGGCGCACACCTTTAATCCCAGCTCTCGGGAGGCAGAGGCAGGCGGATCTCTGTGAGTTCGAGACCAGCCTGGTCTACAAGAGCTAGTTCCAGGACAGCCTCCAAAGCCACAGAGAAATCCTGTCTTGAAAAAAACCAAAAAACCAAAAACAAAAACAAAACTAAAAAACAAAAATAAAAGAATGTAATATTTAAAAGGGAAATACATCTTTGGATTTCCACAATTCCCTAGGCAATATGAATATTGATGACTTACATATGAAATATATATATATACACATATACAATACGGAAACATCCCAGGAGTAAAGCCAGGCTGTTTTGACAGAGAGTAACAACTTAGAAGATAGTTTAACAAGAAGCTTCAATCATGAAACTAACAGTATGCATCCTGATGGACTCAGAACTCATGGCTTTGAAGCAAGGCTTCCCATAAGTGCCCCCCTCCGCCCGCCACACACACACTCACCTATGTCCTGTGTTGGGATAGGAAGATCTAGACCAAAGAGCAGTAGCTCTTTCTACCACTGTGTGTAAGGGCAGGGCAGATAACCCACCTTTTCTTACCTTTCTTTGTGTGTGTTCATGTGGGTGTGTATAAAAGGTGTGCAGGAAAACGTGTGCACATATGTAGAGGCCAAAGGGAGACATTACCCTCCTCAATTAACCTCTCTACCTTATTTTTTTAGAGACAAGGTTTCTCCCTGAGCCTGGAACATGCTGATTTGTCTGGACTGTCTGGCCAGTGAGCTCCTCGAGGCTCCTCCTGTCTCTGCCTCCCCACTCTCAGGACTGCACCACCACACCCAGCTTTCTATGTGGGCCCTAGCATATTGATTTCTGAACCTCATGCTTGTTCATCACTTTATCCACCAAGACATCTCCCCAGCCCAGAAAACCCCTATTTTTTTGGCTCACCTATTTTCATATCAAGTAACTGTTCTGAGGAACCTGAATTTATATTGTGAATTACATTGTGAGCTTCTGCACCTTGAAGTGATGCTGGTGTTATGGGAAGCCCACCAGAAATAATATCTCAGACCCATTTACAGCCAACTGAAAGTCTTTATTCCAGCCCACTGAGAATACACTCAGGTATTCCAGACCTAAGTGTAGCCCAGAGTGTCAGAGCATGAGATTTTGAAGGCAAAAACCGAGTCTTGGCATCTGGGTCAACAGCTGGGGCATGGGGTTTGGGGGCGGTTTCACAGAAGCAAGCAGTTTAATGGACGCTAAGATCTGCACAAGCAGGCAGTTTAACAGAAGTTAAGGTAAGTTAGTTGGGCCAGGCAGTAGTGTCACACACCTTTAGTGCCAGCACTCAGGAGGCAGAGGCAGTTGGATCTCTGTGAGTTCGAGGCCAGCCTGGTCTACAGAGCAAGTTCCAGGACAAGCTCCAAAGCTCACAGAGAAATCCTGTCTCAAAAAAAAAAAAAAAAGCTCCCCAAAAGATAAGTTATCTGAGGCATCTTGACGTCAGGTTCCTAGAATAGAGTTTAGTAATTTTCAGTGGGATTTTCAATGAAGAAGATCAAATTCTAGTTAAATCTGAAATGGCCTCAGCAAGAATACAAGACGGAGGAATCTCTGCAATGGCTGCCTTGCCATCACACTGGATTTGATGCCTGAAATCCTGGGAGGTGACAAATGTTTTGTTGCTTGCTTTTTTGAGGCAGGGTTTCTCTGTGTAGCCCTGGCTATCCTGGAACTCGCTTTTGTAGACCAGACTGGCCTTAAACTCTCATAGATCCTCTTGCCTCTGCCTCTGCCTCTCAAGTGCTGGGACTAAAGGCAAGCAACACCATGCCTGGCTGGCGCATGCCTTTTTACATCTGAAAGACTGAATAGTTGGAAATTACCAAAAGATAACCTGTGGTAGGCAGCCTCCTGACCCACAAAAACTGTGGACAGTGATAGTATTTACAGTTGGTGAAGGATATGGAAAACATGCTGTTTTATTTTTTCTTGTATTCATTGTAATCATTCACTTGAAAAACAGGATGTAACCACATTGTAATTTTTTTTTTTTTTTGAGACAGGGTTTCTCTGTGGCTTTGGAGGTTGTCCTGGAACTAGTTCTTGTAGACCAGGCTGGTTTTGAACTCACAGAGATCCTTCTACCTCTGCCTCCCCAGTGCTGGGATTAAAGGCATGCACCACCACTGCCCGGCTTTACATTGTAATTTTTATTTTGACTGAAAGATTTTGCTGGGGTATATAAGCTGTAAGGGAAAGAATAAAGATAGAGTTAAAATGAGTTAGAAGAAAAACATCAAGAATGAGAATTAGGAGAAGAACATCAAGACAGTTAGAAGGAGAAGGAAAACGTCAAGAGAGACAGAAAAAAACATTTCTAGATAGAGATAAGAGAAGAGAATATAGGGGGCTGGAGAGATGGCTCAGTGGTTATGAGCACTGACTGCCACTCTTCCAAAGGACCTGAGTTCAATTCCCAGTACCCACATGGTGGCTCACAAACATCTACAATTCCAGTCCTAGAGACCTCTTCTGTGGGCACTGCAGGAACATGTTGCACAGACATACAGGCAGGCAGAATATCCATACACATAAAAATAAATATTAAAAAGAAAAGAATATAGAATACAGAATCAGAATAAAAAAGGAGAAGAAAGACAAGGTCTGAAGGAAGCCATCAAGAGAATGTGTGAGTGTATTTTACCCTAACCCCCTCAAATAAGAGTCATAGTATATGGACTCTGTGGATTCCCTTTGAGCCCCAAGCTGCTGCTGTGGGATCTGGGGTCACACAATGATGGGGACAGACCATTAAAGTCTATTAAACCAGAAGCAAGCTTTATTCCAGGAGAAGGAAAAAAAATCTCCACAGGGCACAAAAGCTTTCAGTTACAGCCGTGACAGCCAGGTTGGGCTTCTGAAACTGTGGCAAATTGGGTGGTTTTCGAGCTATCCTTTTTGGTAATAAGAAGCAAGCATTAGTCATGAACAAAAGAATTTTTGTAGTCTCCAGGTAAAACTCAGTTACAAATTGCTTTTTATTATTTTCTTTAGGTGGGCTTTTATGTTAAACTGGTGTTTGTATTTAGTCCATTGTTTCTCTCTGGCACTTTCTGATGGTATTTACAGAAACTCTGTACCCCACCCGCTGATACTGCCAGTTTCCGAATAGCTGGGAAGATTATGTAACAATGCACAACCAAAAGTTACATACCCATCATTTAAAAGTAACTCAGTAAACCAGGCGGTGGTGGTGCATGCCTTTAATCCCAGCACTCGGGAGGCAGAAGCAGGCGGATTTCTGTGAATTGTCAGCCTGGTCTACAGAGTGAGTTCCAGGACAACCTCCAAAGCAATACAGAGAAACCCTCCCTGTCTCAAAAGACCAAAAACAACAACAACAACAAAAAACTCAGCTCATGTCAATTTGCTGGTCATGAGTGGCTCGGGGGCGGCAGGCAGGCGGGGGGGGGGGTATCTAAAACGCTGACCCTCAATTTGCAGACAGCCATTTCAGCTCCAAGGCAGACAGAGCTATAGGTCTTAAAGCAAGGGAACCCATTGTTAATAGTTAATCCTCAAGCTGCTGAGAAGGCTGCTGACAGTCTGTTCTCATTCTCCTAGGCTTACAACCTATACTCCTATATTTATTTCTACATTCCTATTTTTGGGACCTACATTTTATTTATTTATTTATTTATTTATTTATTTTGGTTTTTTGAGACAGAGTTTCCCTGTGGCTTTGGAGGCTGTCCTGGAACTAGCTCTTGTAGACCAGGCTGGTCTCGAACTCACAGAGATCCACCTGCCTTTGCCTCCCGAGTGCTGGGATTAAAGGCGTGCGCCACCAACACCCGGCTGGGACCTACATTTTTATATTCTTATTCTTGAATGCTTTACTTCAATAGGAGATGCCCTCTCCATGAGTGTGTGCGTGCACGGGCGCGCGCGCGCGCGCGCGCGCGCGCACACACACACACACACACACACTCATCAAGGATTCCCTCCCAGACCTTGGATTAGGCTCAAATCACCCAAACACCTGTTTTCACAGAGAGATTCTTTATTAAACGGGGAAGAAATTTTAAAGTGGCTGCTTTCTGACTCAGACAGAGAAGCAGCAGCAAATGACCTTGCGGGTATAATTTTGTTTTTGCTTTTTTTCTGAGACAGGTTTCTCTTTGTAACGGCCTTGACTGTCCTGGATTTACTCTGTAGATCAGTCTGGCCTCGAACTCACAGACAGCTACCTGCCTCTGCCTCCAAAGTGCTGGGATTAAAGGTGTGTGTCACCATCTCTGCAAGTGTAATTTTTAAGAGAAAAAAGGGGAAGTCTGTGTTAGGATAGCTAAGATGAGGTGTGGAATTTTGATTGGGTATATTAATTAGGTGAACCAAAGGGGCTTTTGATTGCTGGATTTTAATACTTTGATAGCTGGACTGTAGTAGTCAGCCTCAGGAGTAGGAAGTGGCCAAATAAAGGAATAGACCTTGGGGGCTAGCTTTAAGGATGTGATTTAAAGGTTTTTTGTTTGTTTGTTTGTTTGTTTGTTTTTCAAGGCAGAGGGAATGGGAGTGAAGGGTAAGGTTAGAGTTCTTTCAGTTATATATAGTAAGACAGTGTGTTTTGATAGCTGATTATGGATTAGTAGAAAACCCATGCATCAGACCACCACCAGCCACCTAATGATTTCCTAAAGGTCCCAACCTCAGCATCGTTGCAGTGGGCCAGAGATACAAACAAACAATGGCAGGGTAGGTAGTTTTCCTCAGGGGCTCAGTGGTGGAGACACTCATCTCAGCACTGTTTAGCCATCAAGAAAACAGCAGAGGAACTTCCATATGGGCCAGGACATAGCAAATGTCATTTATAGACACATACTGTGTGCCTTATGAACCAAAGACTAGAGCAATGCTTATTTTACCTGGCAATCCAGATAGAAGGCATGAATGTATTTTTAAGTACCAAGCGCCCCCTGCTGCTGGAAGCTAAAGGTGCACAAAGAGCATCAATTCCGTTTTTAAAAAGATATTTATTATTATTATTATTATTATTATTATTAGTAGTAGTAGTAGTAGTAGTAGTAGTAGTAGTAGTAGTTGTGTGTGTGTGTGTGTGTGTGTGTGTGTGACAAGAGGGTATCAGAGCCCCTGGAGCTGGAATTATAGATGGTTGTGAGCTGACCAATGGGGCTGCTGGGAACTGAACTCTGGTCCTCTGGAAGGGCAGCAAGTGCTCTTAACTACCGATCTATCTCCTCAACTCCCTCAATTTCATTTTTCTTTGTTTTTTTGAGACAGCATTTCTTTGTATTGCTTTGGAACCTGTCCTGAAACTTGCTCTGTAGACCAGGCTGGCCTGGAACTCACAGAGATCCACCTGCCTCTGCCTCTCGAGCGCTGGGATTAAAGGCGTGCGCCACTAACACCTGGCTTCTCAATTTTATTTTTGATGTCAGGTAGAACAAGGAAGTGGAATTCCAGAACCAAACTAAACCCACACAGGACTCTTGTAGTGAGAGTGACACAAGAACGGGCAAGCCTGGGGGTGGGGGTTGAGTAGATGAGTAGATGATGTAATGAGGGCTCTGCAGACTTGGGGGTGGGTGGGCACTGAAGGCCTTTGACCTTTGTGGAGTCACAGAGCAGGCCTGTTTAACTCTATTTGTCACAGTAAATTGTTTCCAAAGTAGTTTGTAGCATTCATGCTCACACATTCCTGTCAGGAAAGCCCCGCTGCCCCAGTTCCACACACTTAGCAGGACAAATAAAAAGATAACTCCCCATCTTTTCATTTGGTGACTATGGAGGGGTGCTACAGCTTTTCCTAGAATTTTTAATTTGCACTAATAATTTCATACACCTTTTCATGTGCTTTTGGCCAGTCAGAAGGCCTTGATATATACAGTCTTGAAATGGTGCAATCTAGAGGCTTGGTGGGTTTCATTTTCTCTACCAGTTAAAGAGCTAAAGGTCAGGGAAACCCCGAAGCACAACAGGTGTCAGCAGAGAATTCTCACGCACTGCAGACAGAATCAGCAAAGGAAAGGACCCCTGCAAAGCAGAGACTGAAAAGGCCAGTCTCTTCTGGGGGCTCTAAAGCCTCTCTATAGAGTTGGTGGGAGTAGGTTTCACAAGTTCCAGAGGAGTTCTGGCTTTTATCTAACCTCCAGAAACCCTCCGGTAGTCCAGCCTGAGGTCACTTCTGGATACATGGACTACCTGGAACCTAATACAGAGGACTTAGGTTTGGTTTCCAGCACCAACATCAGGCTGCTCACAACTGTCTGTAACTCCAGTTCTAGAAGATCTGACACCAAGCATTTTTATGCACCAAATCATTTTGCTAGCCCATCTCAGTGTATGTTTATGTTAAAAAAATATTGTTCTGAGGCCAAAACAAATCAAACAAAATAATTTCCTTTTGGAGCAAATGGAGCACTTTATTTTTTGTAAGTCAATTACAGGCTAGATAAAGATAAGTTGGTTAGTTTTGGAAAGATGATGACACAAAATTATCCTTCAGAATGAGCTTTTTAAGGTAAGAGCCCCTTGAAACCATGGAGGTGTTTTAGGCAGGCCTGGAGGTGGGACAGGGTTAGGACAGCATTAGGAGAAGGGGAAGGTTTTTACTATAGATATGAGAGATAGAGAACAGGCAGGGGCATCTGGAAGAGTCCAGAGCAAAGAGAGAAAGCAGTAGATTGAGCACGGCCAGAAGACTGGGCCAGGCCATGAGAGAAGCAGGAGCAGACCTGTGAGGGTAGGGGGCACAGAGAGAAGGAGGATGTGGAGAGCAGAGACAGGGAGTAGGAGAGAGACACAGAGAGAAAGACAAGGAGAAGAGAACGTGGGCAAAAGAGAGAGCGTAGCCCAAATAGCAGGGTCATAAGAAGAGCATGAACTGGAGAAGCTTAGGGTAGGAGGTGAAAAGACCAGGATGTCAACATGGACTCGGAATTGTGTAACAGTACTTGTGATTCTGTGTCTTCTGGCCGTGCTCAATCTACTACTTTCTCTCATATGATCAAACTGACATCAGCGGAGCTGGAAACGGTATCCCTGTGTCTCCATCTTGGGATGTGTTGTAGTCACCCGGTCACCAATGATGGCAAATAACCCTAAACAGGAAGAGCAACTTGCTAGTTGAGAGCTGCAGTGCCACCTGCCCCACAGTAAAGGACAGTGCCTTGCTTAACGTGCTGTGAAAATTGAACGAAGCAGCTCAAGGAGCCTGAAAACTGTTCTCCATTTAATAAGGGCTCTAAAACCATAGAGACGATTACCTGCCTCTGCTGCTCCTCACTTGGACTGGGCTAAACCGCCTTGATAGGAAGAAAGTGGTTTGCAATTATTCCCAATGTTTAATATGGAGTCTAGGAGCACAGACTTGGAGTGAGATGGATACCTTTTTAGGATGACAGTCTTGGACAGGTTAACATCTCTGAGTCTTAGTTTCCTCAATGCCCAAATGCACACACTTGAGAATATATTGTAGGCTTTTCATTAGGGCCAAATTAGCTCTGTCCTGTTCACCCAGTAGATACAGCATTTAGTGAATTATTGAACACAGATTTTATTATTGAACAATGATTTCAGAGTCTGTGAACTATATGCAGGACATAACCATAGTACTATTGAATGGAAAGCCCTTTACTCTGACCTTTAGGTCTCGGCTCAAGCTATCTCTTCTTCAAGGGACCCCGACAGCCTGATTTATTTTCCTGCCTCTGGTCACTTCTCTGATTTTTCTTGATTTACATCTTTGGTAATGCTCTGAAATTATTGTTCATTCACTGGTTTAGGTAATATCTGCCTCTGTCACTTGAAAGCAAGCTCCATGAAATCAGTGATCAGGTTTTCTTTTCTTTTTTTTTTTCTATATTTTTTGGCGGCGGGGGGGGGGGGGTGTTTGGGGTTCGAGACCGGGGTTTCTCTGTGGCTTTGGAGGCTGCAGGTTTTCTTTTTAGATTATATTCTTAATGTGTGTGTTTGTGTGTCCTGGAACTCAGGCCGTCAGGCGTGGCTATTTCTATGCTGAACCATCCCACAGGCCCAGGGCTCATGTCTTCTGTATTCCCATCCGCTGCTTCAGAACCCTCATCCAGAGGCCTGGGCGGGTTCACCGAGATGCTCACGCCCCGCCCACTTCAGACCGGACCCGCCCACCACCACGTGGCCGGCGTCAGACCACGCCCCTTTGCAGGGTGGGGCGTGACCCGCAATGTTGTCCCAGCCGCGTGTAGGCGGTGGTTACGTCACACGCACGCTGGCGCGGCGCCGGGTTCGGCCACCTACGGAAGCGGGGCGTGGCCAGGCGCTAGGGCCCCGCGGACGCCGGCGCCACCGCCTGAGTGGCCTGCTAGGCGGCCGGCGGCGCTCGGCTCCCCGCCACTCAGGCAGCTGGGCGGCCACTCTGTTTTGAGGTCCTCGCCGCCCTTCCACGTCTCCCGGAAGAGGTAGCCGGCAGGTCCGGGAGCAGCCCGCTGCTGAGGCGGCCCGGGTGGGCGACGAGGCCGTGGCGTTGTCGCTCGGCGTCCTCAGGTGAGGCGCGACCAGGCCGCGGGCGGGACGGCTTGGCCTGTGGGACCGGGTCTCCGCCGAGGAAGGGGACGCCGCAGCCCCGCGGGGTCCGGCCACCGAGGCTGAGTGCCCTCCGCCCCCCGACTCTAACTTGCCGTGGGGGCGCAGTGGGGGTGTGTCCTCCCCACCCGGCCACCCAGGCTCCGCTGACCCCTGACCCCGCCTCTGTGTGACATCTGACCTTTCAGGTGGCTTTGCACCACCAGTGCCTCCCCAGGCCCCAGCTCAGTGTCTGTAATCCCTGTGAATAAAGCCCCGTTAACTTTCAGATGGGAGGCAAAACATTAATTAATTAATACGTTGTCTATAGGCCTTTTTTTTAGGACAGTTAGTTTTCTCTCGCTCATCACCAAATTTTGCTTAACGCTTGTGTGCAGTTTTACGGGTCAGAAAATGCATGTCATTACGTTGTTATTTAATTTCTCTCATAAACTGAAGTACACACCTAATGGGTTTCCTAAGGAATGTGTTTATAAACGGTGAACTCCCTAAGGAGGTTAGATATGGAGAGGAACGGGTTAAAAGGTGGGCTTGACACTGGGTTGACTTAGATTTCAATGTCTGAGGTGCCATCTAAGCTCTGGGATCTTTCTAAACAGTATCAATGTTGGTTTTTAAAAGGACATTGCAATTTACTACATTGAAATGAGAGTTGTTCGTGATACTGCGTGTACAACAGTTGGCATATGAAGATGAATTGCTTCAGTAGTGTTTCTAGGAGTGCCTGTGTAGGTTGGATTCTGGGAATTGGTTGGTGAACAAAACAGGCATTGTGTTGGTCTACCCACTCCTCTTTCCCCAAGGAGAGACAGATGTTTAAAAATAATAATATAAAAAAAACCCAACAGTTATAGTATCCTGAAGCACTGTAAGGCAAATGAGGGTTATGCACACAGAATAAAAAGACCCAGCTTAGCTGGGCATTGGTGGCTCACGCCTTTAATCCCAGCACTCGGGAGGCAGAGGCAGGCGGATCTCTGTGAGTTGGAGACCAGCCTGGTCTACAAGAGCTAGTTCCAGGACAGCCTCCAAAGCCACAGAGAAACCCTGTCTCGAAAAAAACCAAAAAAAAAAAAAAAAAAAGGACCCAGCTTAGATGGAAAGATAACTCTAATGCTATTTTAGTGAAGAAAGCTCAAGAGTTAGCCACATAAGTCCAGGCTAAAGGAATGCTGACTACATTCATCAATCATTTTTGACTTTGCAGCTTACTTTCTTCTATAGCATGAAGGTTAATTAATTCATTGCTTTGACTTATGTGGCACCTGTAAGTGTTCAAATGTGTTGGTTGAATAAATCATTTATACAGTCATTTCAAAATAATTTGGACTCAGCTTAACATGCACATGGTAGGTATTACATGGTAGGTATTAAATATTTAAATTATTAAAAATTTACCAAGAACTTTATGTGCTTACATAAACGATAGCTTTATAATAGTGAAAATCAGGAGGTTCCACACCCACCCACCCACAAGTTCGACCCTTTGAAACTAATTTCAGAGAAGTGTTTTTATTTGGGTGAGATTTTGCCAAGCGTGTCCTTTGCTATTTGAATCTGTATGAATTTGTTAGGGCATCCATGAAACCGTGTCGTAGGCTAGATAGATTGGACAGTAGAAGTTGATTTTTCTCACTGTTCTAAGTCTGAGATGAAGGTGTTGACAAGGTTGGTTTGTATATATTTGCTTACTTCTATTTACTTGTTAGCTATGTTGCAGTTGTGTGGCCAGAGGTCAGCTTTCCTGAGTCCTCAATCTTGTTCCCCGATGGGTTCCGTGGATTGAACTCAGATTGTCAAGCTTCAGGGCAAGGGCTTTTACCTGCCCAGCTTTCTTGGCTCAGGCTGATTTCTGAGACTTGTCTTTTGGCTTACAAATGGCTGTCAACTCTCTTTTATGAAGATTTGTGTATACATTTCTTCTAATACAAACATCAGTTTAATTTAAATTACACCTTTAAAGACCCTGTCTCCATTCTGATGTTTTTAGGTTTGGAATTCAGTGTGGGGAACACAGCATAGTCTCTCACGTGTGTTTTTTCTGTGTTAAGATTTCCCTTCATTGAGATAACAAGGAAAATTGTAATTGTAATAATGATAGTGGAATTTACTAGAGGGGTTTCTGTGTGTCAAGCATCTCAAAAAATGTTTTCCTCTATTGTTTGGTCCTAAAACCATTTTAACCTGGGTGTGGTGATTTCCTGAAGCCCCAACTACTTGGCAGTCAGATAGGAAGATGGTTTGTTCACGGTAGCTTAGGCAGCACAGCACAAACCCATTACAGAACATTGACAGAAACATTCTCTAAGGAAGATTACTTACTGTCTTATGTTTTCATGATAAGGTTTCTCAGCTTCTATCAGTAATTTGGTCAAGGTTGCCTGGCTAGTAAGAGGCCAGATTAGATTTTAACCCAGGACTCTTTCCGGATGATACATTGATCGTATCTTGCCTCCCCACCCCCCTTTTTTTTTTTACAGACTCAACAATAGGATTATCCTGCTACCATCATGTCTTGGTTTGCTGATCTTGCTGGAAGGGCAGAAGATCTTTTAAATCGAGTTGATCAAGGGGCTGCAACAGCTCTCAGAAAGGAGAATACCAGCAACATCTATTATAGCAAAAATCCTGACTATCCTGAACTTCACCAGCAAAACACAGATTCAACATACCAGACTGGACCTAAAGCTAACTATATTTCCTCAGCTGCTGATAACATCCGACATCAAAATGCCACTGTCTTAGCTGGCACATCAAATGTGAAAGTGGGATCCAGGACAGCTGGGGAGGCCTCTCATGCCACTGAACATGCATCTGTCCCTAGACCTTCGTCACAGTTTGTCCGAAGGAAAAAGTCAGAGCCTGATGATGAGCTGCTGTTTGATTTTCTTAACAGTTCCCAGAAGGAGCCCACTGGGAGAGTGGAAATCAAGAAAGAGAAGGGCAAAGGACCCGTCTTTCCAAGCTCTCAGTCCTCAAATGTCAGTTCTGTGAACACCAGTATAACTACCATCCAGGCCACTGAAGAAAGTCCTGGGAGCCAAAGTCCTGGTAGTTAATCAGTCCTGTTTCTTTCAGAATTAAGCAGATTAGATGTGTCATCCTAAGTTATAGTATGAGTTCCAGAGAAACCCTGTCTAAAAAAAAAAAAAAAAAGTGGTCTCTTTGAGATTCCAAAGATTTGAGATCTTAATATCATTTTTATCTATAGGCTACCCTACCGTCTTCGTTTTACAATATTGTTTATTGACTAACAAATACAGATTTTTTTTAAAAAACTTACATGTATTATAAACTTAATTATTGTTTTTCTTTGGACTTTGAGCTACTTAAAATTTTCCCTTAGTTACAAATATGAAAATTTTCTACTTTTACGATTTTTAACTTGATAGCATTGAAATCAGATAAAATAGCCTGTGAGTTTCAGTTAAGTCGTGATAAATCCTTGCATTCAATTTGTAAATTCTACGTTCAGATCTTTAACACGCTTTTTTTTTTATTGGACCCAATGAAGAGATTTTTCTGGAGGTGTGGGTGCACATGTGCCACAGAAGCCCATCAAAGGGTAGTTTGAGGGATTGCTTCTCTCCGACGTGGGTTCTGGGGATTTAACTTAGGTTGTCAGGCTTAGCAGCAAGAGCCTCATCCTGTTGAGCCTATTGTCAAATTTTTGGAGAAAGTCTTTCTTTACTTAATTTATTTATTGGTATTTTAAGACAAGATCTAGAACTTTTATCCTTCCACCTTATTCTCCTAAGTGCTGGGATTACTGACATATGCCACCAGCCTGGATCTCATTGTGATATTAATTTTGAGAACTATTCTAGCCCAGGCTGCCCTTGATCTCATAGATCAGCCTCAATCTTAAGGTGATCCTCTGCCTCAGCCTCCCAAGAGGTGGGATTACCACCACATCTGGCTTCTTGTTTCTTTAGTTTGCATTTGTGCAGTTACCAAAGACACTTGAGGAGTTCACCTTATTATTGCTTGTTTATCTACCCTTGTGAAAAGTCCCCTTCTGCCCATAAAATTTAAAAAACAATAAGTTAAATGTGGGGCTGGAGAAATGGCTCAGTGGTTAAGAGCACTGGCTGCTCTTCCAGAGGACCTGGGTTTGATTCATGGCACCCACATGATAGCTCACAACTGTCTGCAACTTCGATTCCAGGGAACCCAATAGTCTCTTCTGGCCTTCATGGGCACAGGACATTTACAAGGTATACAGACATACATACAGGCAAATATTTATACACATTAAAAATATAAAAGTAAGCTGGGTGGTGGTGCATACCTTTAATCCCAGCACTTGGG
Organism: Cricetulus griseus; assembly: GCF_003668045.3. NCBI lineage: Eukaryota > Metazoa > Chordata > Mammalia > Rodentia > Cricetidae > Cricetulus > Cricetulus griseus. Next base: position 103,589,573 of record NC_048598.1, on the reverse strand, counting down.
AGGCAGAGGCAGGTGGATCTCTTGAGTTTGAGTGGATTCCAGGACAACCAGAACTGTTAGAGAAACCTTGTCTCAAAAATAAACAAAAGTAAAATAAGTTATATGTGAATTTAAAATATGTTAAAGTTAATTAGTAACAGGATGGACTGAATTCATCCTTTGGTTTGGTTATAATAAATTGCTGTGACCTGTTGTATTAGACTTACTGCCTTGAACCCCACAGCTGTTTTATTGTGCCTTCTTGTTGTTTTCAGTATTGACACTTGTACCCCCTTTTTTCAAAACCATTTCAGAAATAAGAAAAGGCAATCTCCGTCTTTCTTCTTCCCAGAACTGTTTTTTATTTACTTATTTATTTATTTATTGGTTTTTCGAGACAGAGTTTGTCTGTGTAGCTTTGGAGCCTATCCAGGCACTTGCTCTGAAGTGGAGACCAGGCTGGCCTCGAATTCACAGCAATATGCCTGCCTCTGCCTCCCGAGTGCTGGGATTAAAGGTGTGCACCACCAACTCCCTGCCAGAACTGTTTTTATACTCTGTCCTTTTTCTTCCAGTGTTTCCAGACTTTGAGGAACCTTGCAGGTCTGTAGACTCCATTTATGAGAAGAGATTTTCATTAGAGGGTATCTGTTGAGAATTAACGGTATTTTTATGGGATCCTGACTACAGCAACCAGCTCACCAAGAGGCATTCCAGGAGCAAGTGACAGTGCTGTTGTACCCAGGTGTGTTCTTGTTTTACAGAATCAAGTAATTCCGACTCTGTGCCTGAAGACCACCGGGAATCCTCTAAGGAAAGCACGGCGTCCAATGCCACCAGCACAGAGCACAGCACGGAGCCCAGCCCAGCACCTACTGATGGCGGCAGGTCACATGAGCTGTCTAATCTCCGCCTGGAGAATCAGCTGCTCAGAAATGAAGTCCAGTCCCTAAACCAGGAAATGGCCTCCTTACTTCAGAGATCCAAAGAAACTCAAGAAGGTAGGCCCTAATTAGATGGGGCTTTCGAAATGTTTTTTTTTTTTTTTCCTCAGAAATTTAGGGCCTAAATTTAGAAATTAAACCAGTTCTTCTGTGAACACAAAACAGAATTTTGGCTAGTTCAGATCCTTAAGAAACCACTGTATTAAAAGGGGGGAGGGGGGCAGAGTCTTACACTGTAGCCTAGGCTAATGTCAATTCTAGAGCAGTCTTTCTCTTTTAGCCTGACAAGTATTGGGTTCACATGTGTAAATTACTACTTTAAGAGCCTGTAGAGGCCAGGCTTGGTGGCACATGCTTTTAATCCCAGCACTTGGGAGGCAGAGGCAAGCGGGATCTCTGTGAGTTTGAAGCTAGCCTGGTCTACAGGTTTTGAACCCCCTCCCCCCAAAAAAAGAAGAACCAGTAGAAACCAGATATTAATAATATCTAATTATTTGATTTATTTATTCTGAACTTTAAGGAGAACTATTACATAAGCCAAAGTTGGGGTGAAGTACTAGACAGTAGTAGGCAGGATCATAGTGATGCCACTCCAGGGACCATAAATGAACTTGGAATTCTATGTGAATAATGCCCTCCAGAACCATGCAATGACATGTGAGTAGATAATCCTGTGATTCTTCAAAAATGACAAATTAAAAAGGAAACAACTGGGGCTGGAGAGATGGCGCAGTGGTTAAGAGCACTGGCTGCTCTTCCAGAAGATCTAGGTTCTATTCCCAGCACTGATAGGGTGGATCACAACCATCTGTAACTCCTAACCATCTGTAACTCCAGCTTTAGGTAACCCAATGTCCTTTTATGACTTCCAGGTGCGCCAGCCATGCATGTTTCTGCAGACAAAACTCCCATACACATAAAAATAAATCTTTTTTTAAAAAATAATAGTCAAATGTGGTGGCACATGCCTTTAATCCCAGCATTTGGGAGGCAGAGGCAGGAAGATCTCTAAGTTCGAGACCAAGCCTGGTCTACAGAGTGAGTTCCAGGACAGCTAGACAGCCAGAGCTGTTACACAGAGAAACCCTGCCCCAGAAGAAAAAAGAAAAGGAGAAAAGAAAGAAAGAAGAAATAATATTGTGTCTATTGCGTGGTGGTGACATAGTGGGTGTGAATACTATGAAGATTACACACACACACACACACACACATATATACATATATGTATATTTAACACTATGAATGTGGATGAGAAGGGATAGGAAATGTCTACCCTGGTTTCTAGGGCCAGTGAGAACATGTGACAGAATAGTGGGAAGTTTTATTTAGGCATAGAAGAAGGTAATCTAATTCTTAAGACTAGAGAAAGCTTTGTCTACATTTCATGTAGACATGAAATGTTTTGAAACCAGTATTTCCTGAAAAATTTGTTTCAGTACTTTAAAATTGTTTTTGGTGGCAGACTACATATATCTCTATGCATATCATGAAAAGATATGTTTTGTTTTACATCAGTAGAAAAATTTCATTTTGTCTAGAATTAAATAAGGCAAGAGCAAGAGTTGAAAAATGGAATGTTGACCATTCAAAGAGTGATCGAATAACTCGGGAACTACGAGCCCAAGTTGATGACCTTACTGAAGCAGTGGCTGCAAAGGATTCCCAGCTGGCTGTCCTCAAAGTGCGGCTGCAGGAGGCTGACCAGGTGCTGAGTTCCCGCACGGAAGCACTGGAAGCCTTACAGAGTGAGAAGTCACGGTAGGTAGTTAGCTCTGCTGGTAAGGAAGGGCAAGCTAGAGTGTGAAGTATAGTAATGCAGTAGTGTTTACAGCTTATGAAGAATCGCCTTTTAGAAATTGACAAGAGGGAAAATAAAAATCTCTTGTAATGCTGGAAATGTGAGTGATTAAAACGGATACATTTTTTAGCCCTTGAGATACATGGTTAGAAAATTCTAAATTTAAGAGTATTTGAAAAGTGTAGTGTCATCCATTATTTAATATATGCTATGTACTTATATGTGACCTAAAAATACAAAAATACCCCAGCCCTCGGGAGGTAGAGGCAGGCGGATCTCTGTGAGTTCGAGACCAGCCTGGTCTACAAGAGCTAGCTCCAGGACAGCCTCCAAAGCCACAAAGAAACCCTGTCTCAACCCCCCCCCCCAAAATACAAAAATACTCTGTTCAGAATGTCCTAAAGGGGGGTTGGAGAGATGGCTTCAATGGTTAAGAGCACTGGCTTCTCTTCCAGAGGACCTTCTAGGGCAGCTCACAATTCTCTGTTAACTATAGTTCGAGGGGACTGTAGTTACATAGTCATACATAGACATACATGCAAGCAAAACACCAAAAATAATTAATTAAAAAGAATGTCTTAGATCATCTTTTTTTGTTTGACTAATTCATAAATCTCTAGGGAGTATGATACCTGATTGCTCCCTGTGGAAATGCGCTTGTTCATGTGATGCATTTTCTTTCAGAATAATGCAAGATCACAATGAAGGCAGTAGCCTACAGAATCAAGCTCTGCAAACTCTTCAGGAGAGACTGCATGAAGCGGATGCCACTCTGAAGAGAGAGCAGGAAAGTTACAGACAAATGCAGGTTAGAAGGGAGAGGCTGAATTCTCTTGGTGCTCAGGCAGAGAGGGTTGCCTCTGTACTTCATAGCACATTCTTCAACTTGCTGCCGGGATAAACAAATTGTGGTGTGGCCATACAAGGAGGTCCTGTTAAGGCCATAGAAAACAATGAGGTGGAGGATGGGGAGATGCTTTAGAAAAATGTGTGCTCTGCCAGCATGAGGACCTGATATTGGATGTGGTAGCACACATCTGTGACCAGTTCTGAGTGGGCAGGAGAGACAAGCAGATTCCTGGAGCTCTCTGGCCAGCCAGCCTACTCATAGTGAGCTCAGGTTCAGAGAGAGGCTATGGCTCTCACTAATCTACTGAGGGTTGCTTCACACTTATGGCAATCCTCCTGCCCCTGCTCCCAAATATGGGAGTTAGGTGTGCAGCACCATACCTGGCATATTTCTTAGAAAATAGATCACCAGCACCAAAATTGAAAATTCCAGTTCACTAAGCCCCAAAAGACCTTGTTACACCTTGAATAACTCCTAGTTGGCTTTAATGCAGTGCTGTGTTTGGGAGCCACAAGGTTGTATATTTTTATATTCTTTTTTTTTTCACCTCATTGTTGGTCAGAGCTCATAAATCCCTTAAAATATCTGAATGCATTGTTGTAAATATGTCTCAAGTTAAATGATAGAATAAGTATAATGTAAAATTTACCACAGAGTGAGTTCGCTGCGCGCCTTAATAAAATGGAAGTAGAACGTCAGAATTTGGCAGAAGCGGTTACTCTGGCAGAAAGAAAGTACTCTGAGGAGAAGAAGAAGGTTGATGAGCTCCAGCAGCAAGTCAAGCTACACAAGTCGAGCTTAGAGTCTTCTAAGCAGGAGTTAATTGACTATAAGCAGAAAGCTACACGGATACTCCAGGTAAACACGAGTGTACACCCTGGTGAGCCCCTCTCTGGGAGACACCAGGACTCTAGATACTGCGAGGTGAGGTGTTGCTACATTGCCCTGCTGCACTTGGAGCTCCTGTGGAAAGGGTAGAAGTTCTCGTGATCTTAGCACTGCCTGGTTCACATCTTCAGCTTGCTCTCTTCATCTCTGATGACACCGTTGTCGCTATGCTCCTTTGGTGGTTCCTGCAAGAACTTCAGTCACCAGTGTAGCCTTCAGCTTGTCAAAAAGAAAGCATGTGCTTTTGTTTTATTTAGTCTCTGTCTGTGCAGGGGTACTGTCTGCCTGCTTTACTTTAGTCACTTCTCATACGCTTGCTGTTCTTGTGTGTGTGTATGTCTGCTGCTACTGTGTCCTAGCTCACAAAAGCAGTGGTCACTTAGTGGAAGATGGAGGACTAGATTTTGGGACCCCTTCCAAAGAAGAAAAAATAAGTTGGTTTTATGCTTTGTTTTTTGTTGTCGTTGTTGTGTTGTTTTGTTTTAGCTTCTTTGAACTGTCCCCTGTTTTGTCTCAATGTCAGATACATCAGAATGGTTAGAACTATACTGTCTTCATTTACTAAGAACTTGTTCCCTTTGTCCTATCATATAATTTCTATCTCATTTCTGAAATTTTCTTCTCTAAAAGGTCTGGAATGACCTGAACATATATTTCTGTTATGTTTTGTTGTTGTTTGCACACTTTGACGTGGATGACACAGTCAGCTCTGTTACCCTCCCACCTTCTTGGAGTTTCGACCTTCTGTGCTCCATACCATCTTGGCTCCTATTTTGTCCTCTCTTATCCTTGTTTCCAGCTCTCTGGGGTCCTCTTCCCAGTCTCCAAAGAGTAAAGGTTCTCTTAAGCCCTGACCTAAATCCTCTCTTGCATTGCTGTATGCTCACCTTATTCTACCTGTTCCCTCATGAGACTTCAGGCATGTCTCTAACTCTCACCTCCTAACCTCAGGTCCTTGCTGCTTACTCTTTAGGTATTGAGGGTCTCAACTCCCTAACCAGCTTCTTCTTCGTTTTGTTCTGAAAAATATTACTGTCATCTGTCAGTAAAGCATGAACCCACACAGTTGTTTACAAAACTTTAGGGTTCTCTCTCAACTCTTTTTGATTCAAGGGCACATTCAGGCTAGCAGATTAAAAAAATCAAAGTAATTGATAGGGTAAAGTCATTGATACAGTACAGTGGGACTTGGAGAGAAAAAGGACTTTATGTGCCCAGAGTGCCAGGGTTCAATGTACTGAGCTGATACTACTAAGAGAACCTTGAAGGATGAGTAGGAAGGTTCACACAAGGGTAGAGATTTAGATAAAGAAGTCAGGGCAGAAGCAGGTCCTGAGAGAACACAGTATGCCTGAGGATCTAGTGCCCAAGATTATGTGGTGGGAATAAAACCCAGTGATGGGCTGGAACCAGATTGTGAAGGACCTTCTAGGTTTTATCCTGTAGGTGAGGGGAGAGTGGTGCTAAAGAAACTGAGTGGCATTGTGAGATTTGAAATTAACAAGTGTAGCAGCAGTGAGGAACTTAGGTGAGAGTTGAAATCATCTTGTTCATCGTTACATCCCAAAACAACATCTGGTGCTCAAGAAATGTAATGAAGGAGTGAGTGAGATGGTGAGATCAGAGACAGGTAGATGTAACCAGTGATCATAAAAGTGTCAGGGCCTGATCTAGGTTTATGGAAGTGAGGATGGCTAATGGGATAGCTAACAGGTAAAAGATAGAATATTTAAAAAAAAAACAGAATATTTGAGAAATTGAAATTAGAAATTTAATTGGAGAGAAGGGAAAGAAGTCAGATGGAATCTGGGATGACTCTGGGTTTCAGTTTGCATGTAAGAATGTTGTTTCTTGTCTTCTAAAAGAAACAAAGAGGAATGATGACATGTTAGGGTTGAAGGAGGTTATGACAAATTATGATGGGATTGAAAAACTGATATGACATTGATGTGAAAGAGTCAGGAAGGTAGTTAGAAATTCAGGCCTGAAGCTCAGCAGGAGGTATGGGTGTTAGCCATGGGAGATAGGGTCAGTTAGGATATAGTGAAATTAATCATGAGTAGTATACAGCTTGAGAGGAGAAGGCCTAGGATTAATTATGCAATTCTAAACATCAGCATTTACAAAATGGGCAAAGAAAACACCTAAAAAGAGAGCAGCCAGAGTTTGGAGAGCCAGGAAGAAGTTGGGACAGGGGAGAGTGCCCAAGAGCAATGATAGGCAGTTTGGCAGCTTCTGTGATGTGATGAGGGCTAGGTAGAGTTCTTGGATTTGGCATGTGGAATCCCTGGGTTTCTCAGAAAGGGGAGGTGCAGTATGCTTTAGGAGGTGAAGACCTAAAGATAATGACAGCTTGCCTGGCAACAGAATGAAAGGCAAAAGGCTGGATGCAGATGTGAGAGTTGCCAGGTTGGGGTCTTGTGATTGGGGTGGGAGGCGGTATGTAAAAGGTGATGTTCAGTGTAGGAAATTTGAAAAATAAAGTTTGCAGAAAGAAATGGAAATACCTATAGTTTTGCCACTTAAAAGGAAAAACTCTTTTGAAAAGACAGTAGCTTTAAATTTTTGTATTCAAGGTGAAAGAATCGATGCTTCCTGGTTGAGAATTGGCACTTTATATGTTGACCTGCATAAGTCTTAGATGTCTTCTTCCTGCTCATCCTTCATGCTAGGGGTCCACAGATTTTTCTGTTCAGGGCAGAATAGTAAATATTATATATTCCAGGGCTAAAGCAGCTGACATCATATATTCTGTGTTTTTCTCATAGTCCTATTGAAATGTGAAATACATGGTTAGCTTTTGAGCTGTACAGAAACAGGCTGCCAGATTGACCCATTGACCGTGATTTAAACACCTCTGTACAGTACATCCCAATTAACCTCCTGAAATGCATCTTGGTGACAGAACTCCCTGCCCACTGTCAAATGAAAATAATTTGGTCTCCATTTATAGTGGCACCTGCCTGTTACTCTAGGTCTTAGGAAGCTGAAGCAGAAGAATTGCCACAAGTTCAGGCTACAGTGCAAGACTCGATTTCAAACAAAAGAAAACAAAAATAAATAAAGTTTAACCTGGCATCTGAAGCCATTACAAATTAACCCGAATTCTGAGCTACACAGTATTTTACCACATACCACCGTGCTTTTGTGTTTCTCTGTATGTTTTTAAAACGAGCCATATTTCAATGTCAGTATAAATGCTGACTTTGAAGTAAAGCCTTCTCTCTTACTCAGAACTCTGCAGTAATCTGCCCATTTCCCCTTGCTTGAGTTCATTGCATTCTTCTACTGGTGCTTTTAATTTCATGTTTAGTCTGTGAGGCAGAGGGCACTTTCCAGAAGGGGACATTGTCTTTACCTCACAGAGGTCTTTCGTACAGTGCCAAGCGTATCTTAGATGTTCTCTAAGCATTAGTTTAGTGGAATGTAACTGGGACAAGAGGAAAATCTTATGAAACATTTGTAACTATAGCATGACCGTGGGGACTAAGATCCAAGGACAGGACAGGCACGCACCTTTAATTCCAGCACTTAGGTGGCAGAGGCAGGCAGATCTTGGTGAGTTCAAGGCCTGCCTGGTCTACAAAGTGAAGTGCCAGTTTCAAAAAACAAAAAACCAAAACAAACTAACAAAAAGATTGAAGGACAGTACCGTAATGATCTCTTGCATTTTTATCCCTATAGCTTTAATTACCTGTGGATTTCCTCCATGGATGAATGTCTGGTGCTTTGTTTCTGTAGGTGAGATGACACTATGTAAGCTAGCTGGGAATAATGCTTAGTGAAAAGTATGCTTAGTATGTGTGGCCCTGGACTCAGTCTCTGGAACCACAAAAAAATGAATACTATAAAATGAAGTAAAGGACTGGATAGATGGCTCAGAAGTTAAGAACACTTGGTACTCTAAGAGAGGATTTGGTTCCCAGTGCCCAGGTGGTGGCTTACAACAATCTGAACTAGTTCTAGAGGATCGGATGTTCTCTATCTTCTTTTATGGTCACCAGGCCTTCATATGGTACACAGACATACTTGCAGGCAAAACACTTAGAAACATAAAATAAATAAATCTAAAAAGGCTAATAAGCTAATATCACCTTTGCTTAATTATACTCTCTGTTTCACAATAGTCTAAAGAAAAATTGATAAACAGCTTAAAGGAAGGCTCCAGTTTTGAAGGCCTAGATAGCAGTGCTGCTGGCAGCATGGAGCTGGAAGAGCTTCGCCATGAGAAGGAGATGCAGAAGGAGGAGATCCAGAAGCTGATGGGCCAGGTCCATCAGCTGAGGTCTGAGCTACAGGTAACAGTCACTGCGGAGCATCCTGGACGACCACTCACCCCAGCTACTCCAGTCTCAGGGTTATTCTGCATTTTAGGGGAGGTGGCATATTGAATCAATGTGTTTTGTTATGCTAGAATGTTAGCTACCATGTAGATATGTATCTATAGCACTAGGTGTCCTGTCTGTTGACTAATTGTAACTCCAAGGGGTAACAAACACAGGTGAAGTACTTACCACATGCTGCCATGTACATAAAAACCTAAATTGGATCAGGAAACAGACAAGACTCTTGAAATGTATGGATCTTAAATTCTGCTACTTAAAAGCAAATTAGGCCGGCCATTGGTGGCTCACACCTTTAATCCCAGCACTTGGGAGGCAGAGGCAGGCAGATCTCTGTGAGTTTGAGGCCCACCTGGTCTCCAGAGCGAGTGCCAGGATAGGCTCGAAAGCTACACAGAGAAACCCTATCTCGAAAAAAAACAAAAAAACAAAAACAAAAAACCCCAGCAAATTAGTTTGGGGTTTTCTACCAAACTGAAATGTTTCCTGATATTAGCATGTATTCAGAAACTAATTATGGTTTTATGCATAGTCTTATAATTGTAGTTTGTGTATAAGTGCTGTGTTTAATCTAAAAGTAACTGTCTTGGAATACGATTCAGTAATAGCATGCTTGCCTAGCTTGTGGGAACCCTCAGTCCAATTCCCCTAGCAAAAAACAGTAAATTGGGCCATTTATTCCACATGAACATGGGATCTTTGACAAAAATATCATAGGAGAAACTCTCTGGTGATAGGAAATTAAGTGCAGGATAATGAACCGCCTAGTCTTTTTTTTTTTTTTTTAAGTGGAAACATTTAAAAATTTGTATTTACAACTATGAATTCCAAAGAATTCAATTGCATTTGTTACACAGAGAAACTCTGTCTCTGCCTCCTGAGTGCTGCGATTAAAAGTATATACCATATTTCTTATTCTCACCTTTTCAAACTCAAAAGTGAGAGTAGGAAATATGGGGGGATATGAAATTGAGTAACAGTAGTAAAGCTAGAAGCAGCTCACATGCTAACCTTGGTGATGTCAGTAGTTATTCTCTCTGTGTGCTGATTGATGGTGCATCACTGCCTACAGTAAACTAGTGTAGTGAAGTCTCTTTGGGTCTTACACTTCAGCTCTTTGACAGGGTTAGCTTTGCTTTTCTTTTTTGTTTTGTTTTATAAGACAGGGTTTCAGTAGCTATGGAGCCAGTCCTAAAACACTCTCTGTAGACTAGGCTAGCTTTGAACTCACAGAGATCCGCCTCCCTGGTGCTGGGATTAAAGGCGTGCTCCACCATCACCTGTCAAGTGTTAGCTTTTCAAGGGAGGCTTGAATTGCCTAGCAAATACTGGCCACTCATGAGCTAGGTGGTTTGTGGGCCAGGCCGCTGTGGTGTCCTGGTCATTCCCTCACTCCTAGCTGAATTATATAGTGAAGATATCTCATTTGAGTCTTATGATCCCTTATCCCTTTGGGGGCTGCTGAGCCCTGTCCACAGCATGTGATTGTTGTTCAGTATGTGTTGAGCGGAACTGTTAGTTTTTGCTTTTATGTATGGTTCTTCTTAGGATATGGAGGCTCAGCAGGTTAGTGAAGCAGAATCAGCAAGAGAACAGTTACAAGATCTGCAAGACCAGATAGCTAGGCAGAAAGCATCTAAGCAAGAGCTGGAGACGGAGCTGGACCGGATGAAACAGGTAAGGAGAGGGACTTCCTCCCAGGAGAGCTTATAGCACAGGCTTGAGTGTTAGTGGCAGGTAGGAGCTTGCCGGTTCCTCTTGCTCTTCCATCCCACCCACTTTGGTTTGGGTTTTTTTTTAATGTTTATTATTATTCTCTACATTCATGATGTGTCAGTATAGGCACATACATGCTATCACTTATATGCCATTGCTTGCTTGTGGAAGTCCAAGGACAACTTAGGGGTTTGGTTCTCTCCTTCCACGTTTGCATGGGTTCTAGGGATTAAACTCAGATTGTCAGGCTTGAGCTGTAAGTGCTTTTACCTACTGAGTCTCCTTTTTTTGTTGTTATTTTGTTTTTTGTGGGGCGGGGACGGGGGGGGGGGGGGAGCTCCTGCCTCTGCCTCCTGAATGCTGGGATTAAAGGTATGCACCACCACACACCTCCCAACTGAGCCTTTTTGCTGACTCCAATATTGTTTGGTTTTTAGAGATTTATTTATTTATGTGTCTTGTGTGAGTATCTGTGTGGGTGTGTGTGCAGGTGTATGTGACTGCGTGTGCACATGCAAGAAGAGGACATCCTCCTCCATCACTTTCTACCTATCCCTTTGAGATAGGATCTTCTCCCGTCTCTGCCTTCATCCACTAAGAGCTGGGCTACAAGACACCTGGCTTGTTATATGGATGCTGGGAGCTGAACTCTAGTCCCCATAATTTTGCATAAAGTGTTCTTAACCTCTGATCCATCCCTCTAGCCCATGTTCTTGTTGTTGTTTTGTTTTGTCTTAACAAATGAAAAATTGGGCACAGAATGGTGATATAACTTCCCAATACTGTAAAATGAGCTAGAGAATAAAACCCAGCATATAGAGAACTGAGAATTCCTTCTACTTCCTGTGTCTGTATCCCATCAGTCTGTCAGAGTGTATGTAAAAACAGAAACCATATTGTACTCGTTACATCTACTTTCCCAGAACTATGAAACAACTACTACTACTACTACTACTACTACTACTACTACTACTACTACTACTACTACTAGAAACACTCTTGGGGCCATATTAGCCACTTTCTGGTGAGAGTATATATTCAGTTAGTTTCCAAAGCCAAATTATTTTGCAATATGTTTATTTAGATAGGGGTTCCTATATTGAGGCAGTTGATACTAAACTTGCTTTTAGCCACATTTTCAGATAGATTTCTGCATCTCATAATAATATCTGCTGAGTAGCAACACTGATGTTAGCACTCAGTATTTTATTTCATACATTAAGAAGTCACTATCATTCATTTCATAGAAGATTATTCTTGTGACTCTTACTGTGTCACTCATGAAATTTCTAATTTTGTATATTTTAAATCATCTTTACTTTTTTATGTGTATTTAAATTCTTTAAATGAATTTTTCATTAGGATTTATTATGGAAATAGTCCTCAAAATTATTTTGTTAAAAAAAAAAAAAAACAAGGAGAGACCTGCAAGGCATGTGTGTAGCAGTCCGTCTTAGTTAATATAATTATAAGATTAGCTGTCCTTTCAGAAATGCATTTCAGTTTATTTGGGGAGCTGCTATGTACTACAGGGCAGCAGTTTCATGTGCTTGATAGGTGATATTTTCATTTATTATGGCAGATGTTGCCCTGCACACTCTCTCAAATGCCATTTGTAAATGACGAAGTAGAGGAACATACACTGACTATAGCTGTAGGCTACTTACTCATCAGAGATCCCAGATGTAAAGTATTTAATTTAGGACTAAATGTATACCTTAATAAGTAATTTTAGCCTTGAATTTGTACAGACTAGAACATAGAAGAAATCTGGAACATTCCTAGTAAATCATTACCAGGCTGTTGTCAGCCTTGTGCCCACTGAGCCATCTCACCAGCTCTGATTTTGTATTTTAAAAATCATTTATGAACATTGTATTACTGACAGTATCAATCTTTATCATAGATGGCAAATATCTTTAGTTTGTTATCATGATCAATAGTAATATTCTGTAATGGCATTCACAATGATGGCCTATTTCTCATTGCTGTAAGGTAAGAATATCTTGTATTTTCTGATGACATATCCTTTTAGCATATATTCCAGAGCCAGTGTTTTCAGCATCATGCTGATGTGTTAACTTTTCATGAAACCTATCCAAATCCACATCTGGTCCATTCTGTGTGGCTGTGACATGAACTGCTCAGTGTGAGTCTGGGTGGGCTCTGGAGATGACATGGAGCACACTCAGATTGACGTATTCACGCCTCACACTAGGAATTCCATTACGTGGAGGAAGATCTGCATAGAACAAAGAACACACTGCAAAGCAGAATTAAAGATCGAGAGGAAGAAATCCAGAAACTACGGAATCAGGTAGGAAGGGGAAAGTGAGTGGCCTCGCTTGGTAAGGCCTTCTCTTTCCGTCGCCTTCAGAATCTTACGGGAGGTTTTGAGCTGCTTGCTGTAGCTCTGGCATCCCACTCACTTAAATCTTCAGTGCACACACGTGGCTTCCTTCTGTAGAAATGCTGTGCAGCCACTTCATCTTCTGACCTCAGTGTGGGCATGCTGATTATCATATTCATAATTGTGGTTTCTTTTTCCTAAACAAAAATTGACTGATAATCTTTATAGTATCAGTTGGTAGGACATCTATTAAGTCAAAATATTTTTTCTGATTCTGAAAATGTAAAATAAAATAATGGTACCTACAAAAACTTTCCACTCTTTCAAAACTATTCTATGGGAGTAGAAAAAAAAATAGAAAAAATAAATCTTAATCACTTGTCCCTTTTGTAAAGTTTAGAAGAAAAAAAAAAATTTTGAGAAAGGGTCTCATTTTGCTGTTTTGGATCTCATGGTATAGACCTGGCTGGCCTCAAACTCACAGAGATCTGTCTGTGTCTGCCTCCTGAGTGCTGGGATTAAAGGCTTGTGCCACAATGACCAACCTCAAAAATTGTTTTTTTTGGTGAGGGTATGCCTAAACTATAAGGCCTAGAAAGAAAATATCAGATACCCTTTATGCAATATAGAATAAGAAAGGTTTTGTTTCTTTCCTTTCCTTTTTTTTTTGTTGTTGTTGTTGATGTTGTTTTTGGAGACAGGGTTTCTCTGTGTAGCCCTTGCTGCCCTGGAACTTGCTCTGTAGACCAGGCTGACCTTGAACTCAGACATCTGCTGGCCTCTGCCTCCCGAGTGCTAGGATCAAAAGGCATATACCACCACTGCCTGGCTAAGAAGAAAGGTTTCTTAGAGCAAATAACAAAAGTCACAAGTCATAGAAAAAAACTGATACATTGAATTCATCAAAATTTAAATTTCTGCTTACCAAAAGGCAGTACAGAAATGAAAGGAGGACAGCCATGGACTGAGAGAGGAGGCTTCCAGCACCTCCTCAGCCTTCCTCTTGCTTCCTCAGACATGCCACACATGGCCCAGCTCTGGGACACCAACAGTCACCATAAGGATTCCTGTTGCCAGTAAGAAGCTGCTATACTGTTTTCTTTTTAGTGGGCAAAAGACTTGAACAGACTTTTCTGAAGGGTTAGAGGAGCTTGTGAGTAGGTCACAGGGTCATCAGGATGAGTCTGTCTCACTCCTGAGACTGGCTCAACTTTCAGGTTAGAACAAGAAGCCTGTGCTTCTTGCACAGCACTGGGGAAACAGGCCCCCCCTTTATTTTATCTATCTATCTATCTATCTATCTATCTATCTATCATCTACCTACCTATCTACCCACCTACCTATCTTGAGACAAGGTCTTGCTACTTAGTCTTGGCTGACCTTGGATGCACTGTAATCCTTCTGCCTCTGCCTCTGCCTCTGCCTCCCAAATTCTGGCCTTATAGTTATGAACCACCATTTCTGCCAGGCAGCTGGCAGTTTTTGGTGAGGTTAGCATCTATCTTTCCTGTGACTGTAGATGTTCACTACAAATGAAGGTGTATCCCACAAAACACTTGAGTTTTGTATTCATAAGCAATCCAAATTGGAAACAAACTAGGTTTCCCTGCAGGTGAATGAATAAACAAGCCATGAGCCAGTATATACTGGGGCTGGAAAAAGGGCTCAGCAGTTAAGGACACTGGCTGCTCATCCAAAAGACCTGGGAATGAGCTTGATTCCCAGCATCCACATGGTGGCTCACAGTCATCTGTAATTCCAGTTCTAGGGAATCCAGTACCCTCTTCTGTTCTCTGTGAGCACTAGGCATGAATATAGTGTACAGACATGCATGTAGATGCAACATCCATATACATGAAATAAAATAAAACCTAAAAGACAAAAATGTATAGAATGATGTGACAGTCCACTTACAGGAAACCCAGGAACAGGCAAAAGCATACTCTGTGTGTGATGATGGGGATGTTCTGTTCTGTCTACAGTTGCATAGCTAAGAGGTCAGGGTGCCACACTGTTGAACTGTGGATTGGGAATCCCACTTATGAAGTGTGATTCCAGTAAACTTGACCAGTTCAACTGCAGTAAGAAATGCAGTCTTCATAGTCACATGCATTGATAATACAGAGCCAGAATAGAGACCCAGCTTGGTGACACCTGCCTATAACTTCAGCATTCAGGAGGCCAAGGCAGGATGGTCGTGAGTTTGAGGCCAACCTGAGCTGTGTAGTGAGTTGAAAGCTACAAAAGGAGAACCTGTCTCATAACAAAGAAGTTAACACAATCACACATGTATATTGTGTGTCATGTGAATTCCAAGAAATGCCCATATTACATTTTCTAACTGCTGCTGTGTGGCCTGCTGATGTGGTTTAAAAATCACTTCTAGCCAGTGAGAAATCTCTTATCACTGTAGAGATTTGAAGGCCCAGTTCATGTCCTTTCTATACTGTGCACACTTGAGCCTGTGAACTTATTGAGCACTTTCCCCTGCAGCTCACCAACAAAACTTTAAGCAATAGCAGCCAGTCAGAGCTAGAAAGCCGACTGCATCAGCTGACGGAGACACTCATCCAGAAGCAGACCATGCTAGAGAGCCTCAGCACAGAAAAGAACTCCTTGGTCTTTCAGCTAGAGCGCCTGGAGCAGCAGGTGCACTCTACTTCCACTGGGCCCAGCAACGGATCCTCCATTAACATGTCTGGAATTGACAGTGGTGAAGGTAACCCTAGAAAGAACATAGCAACAAAATATGATTTTGAAAAATTACAGAAAGACCATTTTTACTGAAATTTTATTCAATGTTTCTTTTCCCTGTGCTATCATTAGAAAGATGTAATTTGGTCTAATACTTTGCAGCTGTTAGACTTGGAGAAAGGGCCTGGGATTGGGAAATGTATTGGAATGATAAGATACTTGACAAGGTAGGAACTCAGTAGCATAGACATTTCAGAACACTTAAAGGAAATGTGTCTTCATGATCCCTTAGTACATGACTATTGGTGTTGAGATCTCTATTAATTTGCATGTTTGTCCTTGCATGTTAATTATGATAACAAAATCTGAAGATTTTTAAGATGCATATTCAAAAAGAATATGTCAGCACCAGTAATGATAGGTCAGAATTTTAATCTTACAACCTCATAAAACCTACACGCACTCACGGAGCAAATCTCTCAGTTCTTTGACTGTAGCATTCCTTTAAAAATTAAAAAATTTAGAGATGGTGCCATGTATGGGGACCAGTGGTAATGTAAGTAGGGTGGCCTTTGGAAAATCCAGTTGAAAATTGACACATTATTAAAATTCCAAAGGGTATGATAAGAATGTGAACTGTGGGCTGGAGAGATGGCTCAGCGGTTAAGAGCACTGACTGTTCTTCCAGAGGTCCTGAGATCAATTCCCGGCAACCACATGGTGGCTCACAACCACCTTGAATGAGATCTGGTGCCTCTGCTGGCATGCGGGCAGAAGACTGTATACATAATAAATAAAATTAAAAAAAAAAAAAAGAATGTGAACTGCAAGGAGGCCTGGAGGGAAAGTGTTCCAAGTAGCTGGAAGAGCAGGTGCAAAAGCCTCGAGGGAGGTGTGTCTGAACTGCAAGGAGTGAGGCTGAGAGTAGTGTAAGGTGAATTCAGAGAGCATGGAGAAGGCTGCATAGACCTGCATAAGGATTGCACTCTGGGGATCTGATTAGTAATATATTGTGATGTCTCTGGATGAGATCTGGCATTGTGATGTGATGTGGTTCCGTGGTGAAGCATTTGCTAACATGTAAGAGACCTGAGTGTTTTTTCCTCAGCACCAAAATAAACAAACAAATTTCAGAGGGCTAAGAACACAGGCAGAGAAGCCAGAGTGCCCTTGCATTAAACCATGTAAGGAATGGTAGTTTTGATCAGAGTGGGATTGGTGGGGGATGGAGGTGTTATAATACGGCGACCTTGGTAGATTCTGTGGTGGGCAAGGGACCAACAGGACAGACAGACAGAGCTTAAGTGGGAAGTTTTATTGGGGAAAGAGAAGGGAGTGAAGAAAGGGAAGGGAGAGGGGGGAGAGAAAGAGAGGGAGGGAGGGAGGGAGGGAGGGAGAGAGAGAGAAGGAGACAGGAAAAGTCCTGTCTGCCCCTTTAGAGGAACAGTGGGAAAGAGAGCAGAAGTGGGTGGAGTTTTCCTCTTAAAGGGACCTTTGCACCTGCATGGAGACTTCATGGTGATGTAGCAACTATAGAACCCTGGCCAGCCCAGGGTAATACCTGAGTGCATCCTGCCAGGTGACCCAGCAGGCCAGCATAATGCCTGGATCCTAATAGGAGAGATGTGAAAATTTATTTAAAAGGCGAGTTGGCAGAATTTACTGAAAAGCTTGCAAGAAAAGAATGGAGGAGTTTGGCCTGAGTGGATGGAAGGGTGGAGTTATATACCAGAGTGGGAAGATACCAAGAGAAGGGGTTTGCCAGGGAGAGATAGAGACTGGACTCATAGTTGGCACATAGACATGATCCCGAAGAAAGAGAGAGGCAGCAGATGGTTGGAGTGGGTAGAGCTGGAAGCGCCCATCTAGGAGCCAGCACTCTCAATGGTGCTGAACCCCTGGCCTCTCCAAAGCCACGGCCCAGGAATGGGACTCTTGCAAGTACCAGATACTGTAAACTTTTCAGTGTTTACTAAAATTTTGTGGAAATTGAAGCATTTTCTGTAGTTGATCTGTGTTACAATTTCTTCTACTCTAGGGGCAGTGCTTAGAAAGTCGGCCTTGAGAAATTCTTCCTCGTACGATATGATACATTTCCAACTCTAGTTTTCTTAGAAAGTCAATAATTTTGGTATCAGTATGTTAATCTGTTCTCTTATTTAAACAGGGACACGCCTTCGAAATGTTCCTGTTCTTTTTAATGACACAGAAACTAATCTGGCAGGAATGTATGGGAAGGTTCGAAAGGCTGCTAGCTCCATTGACCAGTTTAGGTAAGCAGTGACACTCAGGGTGAGCGACGGCCTCGGCTATTTTAGTAATGCCTTCCAAAGTGACTGCTCCCTTATTCTTTGTGACACTCCCACTCTGTGAAGTTGCTTAGGCAGGCTGCCAGTGCCTAAGCATTGTTGAACAATGTCAGGCCTGGCCATTCCCTTGCAACAGACTCTACCAAGAAGCTGACATTACTTAATTTGAAGTAGGTTGATCCGCTTCCTTCCTTCCTTCTTTCCTTCCTTCCTTCCTCTTTCTTTCCTTCTTTCTTTCTTTCTTTCTTTCTTTCTTTCTTTCTTTCTTTCTTAGGATAAAATTTCTCTGTAGTCCTGGCTGTCCTAGAACTTGCTCTGTAGACCACGCTGGCCTTGTTCCTGCTTCTCTTTGCTGGGATTAAAGGCATGTGCCACCATGCCCGGCAGAAGCTGTCATCACTCACTGAAACCAGTCCCAGCACTAAGGAAACAGACAAGATCATTTGAGCTCATGAGGTCAAGACCAGCTTGGGCCATTGAGACTTTATTACTGAGTCCTCTGCTCATGAGAAAGTGTCATGTGATGTCTCATCCAGTACTTCATCGTGGATTGGAAGAAAAGATGCTGCAATATAGAGCTGAACAGTACTCCCTATAACTTGTTTTACATATGTCCATAAGTATTATTTAGAATTTGTATTATGTATTTACATACAGAATTTTTATGCTTTCAAGCATTCACTTTACAAAGAAAATATTTTAACAGTTTACCTAGAGCACTGATGAATTAATATCTAAAAAAGCCTCTAATATGCCAGTTTTCTCTTAGTGTTCATAGTTAGACATGGTCTTAATGAATTGTGTGATAAGAATGTTTTCTTAGCCTTTCTGAGTCAGAATAGAGCTGTGTTTTTTTTTTTTAAATTATATAGATTTATTTATTGAGAGGAAACTATTCTTTTTTAGAAGAAATTTTTTTAAAAAAAAGAGTAGCTGGGTGGTAGTGCATGCCTTTAATCCCAGTGCTCAGGAGACAGAGGCAGGTGGATCTCTGTGAGTGCTAGGTCAGCCTGGTCTGTAAAGTGAGTTCCAAGACAGCCAGAGCTACACAGAGAAACCGTGTGTGTGTGTGTGTGTGTGTGTGTGTGTGTGTGTGTGTGTGTGTGTGTGTGTAAGGGGGGTTCTGAAGGGCTTTAGTCACTGTCTGAATAAAGTTCAGCATAGAACCTGTAGAAAACTTACCTGCAGTGTGAATGAGTGCCAGTGGCAGTAAGAGAAAGGAAAGGTATACATACAAGCATCCTGATGAGCAAAAGCCTGCAAAGACTGTGAACAGGGGATATCACACTCACTCAGATGCCTGCCTGAGTTTGTTTGAGACAGGGTCTCATATTGTAGTTCTGACCTGGAGCTCACTGTGTAGTCCAGGTTGGCCTCAAACTCACAGAGATCTGCCTGCCTGCCAGTGCTGAGATTAAAGGCATGAGCCACCACACCTGGCCTTTCCTGAATTCCTCTTGGAATTTCCTTAGTCCTCTTGGAAAAATGTGTATATGCAGAAGTTTCTAGATTAACTATTTCCAAGTAGATGCTTGTACTAAAGTTTTAATGGCTAACTCCAAATAACAATAGTGGTATTTGTTTTACCTTCCTGTGTGGTCATTTTAAGTGATCATGTGAATCTACAGTAAAACCATTCTTTTGTTGTAGTCACATAAATAGTGTGAATGAGTGATGTTTTAAAAAAAAACATTTGACAGGGGCTGCAGAGATGGCTCAGCGGTTAAGGCACTGACTGCTTTTACAGAGGACCCTGGTTCAACTCTCAGCACCAACATGACAGCTCACAGCTGTCTGTAACTGCAGTTTCTGGGGACCCAGACACCCATGGCAAAACACCAATGCACCTGAAATTAATAAAAAAAAGAAATGAAAAAACTCAGAACATTGGATAGGCTGGGTGGTGGTGGTATAGGTCTTTAATTCCAGCACCTGGGAGGCAGAGGCAGGTGGATCTCTGTGAGTTTGAGGCCAGCCTGGTCTACAAAGCAAGTTCCATGACAGCCAGGGCTACACAGTGGAACACTATCTCAAAGAAAAAAAAAAAAGCAAAAGGAACAAAAAAACAAAAGTCATTACAAAAGCCATTGGATATTAGCCAGGTGGTGGTGGTACATGTCTCTAATTCCAGCACCTGGGAGGCAGAGACAGGTGGATCTCTAGGAGTTTCAATGGCAGCCTGGTCCACAAAGCAAGTTCCAGGACAGCCACAGCTATCACACAAAGAAACCCTGTTTCAAAAAACAAACAAACAACAACAAAAAAAGACAAACACACAAAAAAGGATGTTAGGAAGATTTGCTTTGAGTATAATTCCTTTTTTCTCACCTGTTTGCGCAGTATTCGCCTGGGAATTTTTCTCCGAAGATACCCTATAGCAAGAGTGTTTGTAATTATCTATATGGTGAGTAAGTTTATCTGAAAGAATAATGCCACACTTGATTTCTGTCTGTTGTTTTGGCCTGCTAATCTTACTTATATTTTACCTATTAACTTTGAAAGCAAATAGAGCTAATTTTGATAATTAAGCTTTTCTTAAGATACATTACAAGTTAGCCATGTTACATTGAGAACATAAATTGCTCAGAGTCTTTCCCTGAAGATAAAGTTTACTGTAATGTAGTTTAACAGACACCTCCATTTTTAAGCACTTCTGACAGAAGTGCAGAATAGAACAGCTGATTTCATTTGTGTCTGAATGCTATAAAGTTGCTGTGATTATTTTCATTTTACTTTATTTTTCTAGAATGATCTCAAGGCCAATTCCTTTTCTTTGGGTTTTTAGTTGCTTTTAGTTACAAAACCAGCTGCAGTGGTTGGGGTCTGTTCGTGTGTGCTGTGCTGAACATGTGCTGAATGGGGCCATCTCTAAGAGGTTAGGCCAACTTAAGGGCTATTTTCTTAAGAAATGGAAACCTACTTTGAAAAGAAATTTCTAGGTGATCCACTAGAGGGAAGAGTTATTCCTCTAAATAAGAGTTAGAAAAGGAGGATGGGTGGGGAGAAAGAAAAAAAGGAAGGACATCAGGAAGGATTCAGGGTGCACCCCACAGGGACTGACTGCCCAGGCTTTACATGTCCCAGCTAGTGGAACCTCATGCCATTCATACTGCCCCAAGAGAGCCAGAAATTTGTCATTCAACCTCTGCCACTGACACATTGCTCCTGTCAAGTCCTTTCCCATCTCTTCACCAAAGCTGGCCAAACGGTCCTCAGAACAGCAGTCACTGTTTGACTAGGTCTTGCCAGCCAACGCCTGTCTACCTAAT
The DNA here is from genome assembly GCF_003668045.3 of Cricetulus griseus. Lineage (NCBI taxonomy): Eukaryota > Metazoa > Chordata > Mammalia > Rodentia > Cricetidae > Cricetulus > Cricetulus griseus. The sequence continues at coordinate 103,568,433 of NC_048598.1, read as the reverse complement.
AGTGCTTTCCCAGCCCCCTGCATAGTCACCTGCTTGGTTGTTCTTGCAGATAGATGCATGCGAGTCACGAGTGTTTGGTGTTCTGGCCTCTCCTTTCAGCTAGGAGATCTGCGGTGCGCAGCTCTCTGTTCCTGAGACAGCTCATTGGCTCGTTTTATCATTGTGTCATTTGTTTCTTCATTGGCCAGTAAACAGTACCGAGCCCCTGCTGGGTTTCAGACTCTGTCTTAGAGGGGTACAAAGACAAGGCATGGTCCCCAGATAAAGACTGACTGGCTGGCTGACACATGAATTGTGTTTTCTCCCTCAGGCTTTGCTTCACCTCTGGGTCATGATTGTCCTGCTGACTTACTCACCAGAAATGCACCATGACCAACCGTATGGCAAGTGAACTGAGCCGCTGGTTCCCAAGAGTGCCTGCCATTGTCCTGAGCTGGGATCTGCAGAAAGACCAGCACCTAAGTGCTCGGAACAGTACACAAGACTGTTTCGTCCCGGGAAGCTTTTAATCTTTAAGTTATTCTCTGGTGTCTGACTCTCCCTGATTTCCATAAGAGTCTCTAAATGCAGACTGTAATTTAACAAATTCGGCTCTGCTTTTTCTAGTACAGTTGCCCTAGATATGGAGAGAGGAAAAGGAAGAGAGAGAGGGAGAGGGAGAGAGGAGACCAACCTGGGGTTGTTGCTTTGTACAGACCTTTCTATATTTTAGGTGACACTGATTATGGGTTATAATCAGGGAAACTAATTGTATTTAGGAATAAAAATAAAGATTTCTTTTTTAATAACTTAGTGTGCTTTATATTTTCATATATTTTAACCGCAAACATTTAATTTTTATTTTTACATGTTGGAGTCCTGGTTGGTATAACTTTTTTTTTAAATCATAAGTAAAATTCACTGTGCATTTTTCTTTTTTTAAATGATTTTCATCCCCTTTAAAGAAGACATCAAGTGGGTAGTAATGAGTGGGACTGGAAGTCACAGCCATAGTCACCAGGTGACTGTAGTGGTTCCCGCTGCTCTCCTCCCCCCCTCCGTGTTGTCTTGCTTTTGCCTAGCATGTCTCAGGGTTAGTTCATGGGGGTTGGAGCCTCTGCTTGTAGCGTGTGGGAGATGTCTGTTTACCAACACTGTAGCTGGGACACTATAGTTAACCTTTGAAAAGGGACATTTTCTATATGACCAGCATGACCTTTGAATTGTCTTTCCTCTTCATCTTTGTCTTAGAGTTACCAATTGCTTTGTCACCCAGGTCCTGGTGGTCTCTGTATGTAGCTAACACACATGACTCTTGGACAGTGGGTGGGAGTAGTCCCCTTGGGGGCAGCATTGCTATGACTTCAACTGGCATGCAGGGAGTAGAAAGCCCTAGACCCTTGCACATTATGGAATGCTGGTTTCCTTTTTCTTACAAGCAAATGAGGTTTTTTGAGGTCATATTAGGCATATTTGGGCATTTTTTTCAGTGTGGCAGAAATGAAAAGAACAGGGTGTTTCACATCATGTAAACAGGGCTTGGCATAGAGCTCGGGACTGAACAGGAGATTGATAGCAGGAGCCTACTTGGAGATGAGCCATTGTAGTCTGAGCTGTGGAGCTGGGTCTACCTCAGACACATAAGGGAAGACTTCAGTCTTCTTAATGGATTTTAAGATTGTTTTCCTCCTAATTTGGAAACATTTCTGGAAAATGATTAAAACCAGGTTCTACCCTTAAAATGGAAAACAGCAAATGCTGGTTGCTGTGTTGCCAGACTTCCCGTCTTTGTGTCCTCCTGGCTTTTGTTGGGACATCCTTTGTCCAGTCCGCACATTCATGGCTTTGGCAATGTTTGACTAAGTGTTTCCGGGGTTATGGCTCTGCCGTCACTTGTGTTTAACTGAGTCTCGGATTCATTACTCTTGACTGCTCACAGACTGGGCAAGGTGATAGAAACCTTGACCTCGTTAGAGGGCTTGTAGGACAGCCAGGTCAGTCATCTTTCCAGGTCAGTGAATGGACTCAAAGGGATTTCACACATCACAGAGTTCTTGGACTGACTGCCTTGTATTGACAGGTGTCAGTCAAAAAGCAAGGTGATTGAAAATTCCCTTCCTAGACATTGTCCTTTATGAAAACCACCATTTCTACTGCTCCAGAGCAAAACTTTCCAAGGAAAGACTTTTTGTTGGTTTTGGTTTAGATTTGGAGACAGGTTTTTTTGTTGTTGTTTTTGGTGTGTGTGTGTGTGTGTGTGTGTGTGTGTGTGTGTGTGTGTGTGTGTGTGTGTGTGTGTGTGTGTGTGTAAGGATCCTAGAACTCTGTAGACCAGGCTGGCCTCGAACTCACAGACATCTGCCTGCCTCTGCCTCCCGAGTGCTGGTATTAAAGCGTGCGCTGTTAACGTCTGTTGAGAGGTCACATCTTAATTGCACACAGGAAGTAGAAGAGAACAGGAAGTGGAGTGAGGTTAAAACCCTGCAAAGCTCATCCATAGTGTTGTACTTCCTCCAGTATCCATGACCTCTCTACACAGCAACTGAGGACCAAACGTTCAAATATGTGAGACTATGGGGTACATTTCTTGTCCAGGCCATACTCTGCCCTCAATCCCAACAGGTTCATGGCCATCTCCGAAGCAAAATGCCGCTAGTCCAACTTCAAAAGTCCTGGCCTTTAACAACTTTAACATTATTCAAAAATTCAATCTCTTCCCGTACTATATTTTGATTATATTCTTCTCAGTCCCTCAAGTCCTCCCAGACCCTTGGTAGCTGTTGGGATAGGGGAAATCAGTTTTCAATGGGTGACATGGGGCATATCTGCCACACTCCAGGCAGGTCCCATGCCCAGCAGTAGTGCACCAACACGAGTCAGACTCCTTTTGTTTGATATTTGCTTGCAATTTTAAAAGAGACAAAGATCTGGGATGATTTTCTTCTAAGTGGTAGTAGACTATAATTTGAATTTATGAGTGTCCTTTGTCCCAGCTATTTCTCAGATGTAGAATGTGAACAATAGTCTCTGTCCTCAGGGATTTTACAGTTAAGTGGAGAAGGCAAACTGTAACTGTCATTTAGAGTTAAGTCACTGATCAGAGGCCAGGGGTGTGAAGGGACAGCAAGGAGGTGGTGCTTTTGTGGTGGTTGAGGGAAGAAGGTTATGGGGTGGACTTCTCCACTGGACGTCCAGTGTGAGCCATCTGGGTGGGCAACACAGCAAGCTCAGAAGCACAAGGAGCCAGTGTGGTCAGGCCAGAACTGGAGGTGGGGCATGCAGAGCCAGCCCAAGGGACTGTCAGCCAATGGGAGGGCTTAGGATTGAAAACCTCTTTTTGTGTCAACACAGTACTCCTCTGTCCTCAGTCAACACCACCTTTAAACAGAGAGAATCTGAAGCAGTTTGTGTTTGCTGGAGATTACAGTTGCCCCGTATAAGCATTCCCAGTGTGGCAGTTGGTTTGGCTACCCTTTTTTTCTTTCCCACAGTCTATGGAGGCTTTTTTATTTATATGTTTTTCTGCCTTTTCTTATATCTAGAAAAAGAATCCCAGGATTTTTCTTCCTGTGTGTTTTTGTCATGTTTCTTCATGGTCCATGATGCCAGCTGAGGTTGTCGATGCAATGAAGCCAAACTGACAGGACCGGAGCAGACTGTTCTTCCATTTTCCTAGGTCTTTGAGCTGCACAGCAAATCTAGGGCTGATCCCTCCACACTTGTTCAGCCTGCCTGTGAGGTTTCTGACAGTTTTGCCAGCTCTGTGGTCATCAATGATGTAAAATTCACCAATGTAACCATGCTTCATCATCACAGTTAGGAACCGAATGATGACTTTGGAGCAGGGCCTGATGGGGACCTCTCTTCTCACTCAGCATTGTTGATGCCCTAGAGAGCATCAGCCAGGACATTCATGCATGCCATGGTGACAGCACAGAAAGATGGTGGACGGAAAGAGGACACAGCTGCCCTTTTAATCAGTGCCCAAGTGTGTCTAACCAGAAAGACTAAATGTACTGAACTTTTCATTGGTGTGATGGAACATCTGCACAAAGCAGCTTCAGGGGAGGATTTATTTTGGGTCACAGTTTGAGACAGGTCAGTGCCTGGTGGGGAAGGACAGAGCAGAGTGGAGCAGGAAGCAAAGGGTCTAAATAGAGTGGGTAGGACAGTGGACAGGGCGTGGTGTGGCCCCCAAGAGTACCCCCTAACTTCCTCTAGCTAGGCCCCACCTTCTTTGCAGTATCTCTCTATTATGAAGCCACCAAGGGATCATCCATTTATTAGGCCAAGGTCCCCAGGACCTAATCACTTCCCCAAATCTATAACCCTGTCGGGGGAAATCTCACATTTAGATAACACCAAATCAAGGAAATAAAAATCCCCCCCAAGGCACCTTTGCATTTGTAGGCAAGCATCTCCCTTTCACTAACCTCAGCCCTGCCAGGCGTGCTTGCTGTCACGCCATCAAAACTTAGATATGCCTGATGTCTCTAGATGAAAGCCATAGTCGGCACCCGTGGTGTCACAGAATACTGTTTGTCACCAAACTGATGTTTCTGTGTTCTCCCCTCGTGTTCACACAGCTTCTCTGGGTTCTAAAGCCACAGCAAGGAAGAGAAACAAAGTGGACAGGTATGTGAGCCTCCCCAAGAGGGAAAGCCATAGAAGAATTTAAAGTATCAAAGCCAGGTTGGAGAGCTGGCTCAGTGGTTACGAGCATATATTGCTCTTGTGGAGGATCTGATGACTTCAATTCTCAGATGCAGGTTAGTTGGGTCACAACTGCCTGTAACGCCATCCCCAATGGATTCAATGTCCTTGCCGCATTCACTCTCCCCCACACACACATAGGGAGGGGTCAAAAATATCTTACTGCTTTTACATAGGAAGCCTAGACATTAAGATTCCATGGGGTGGTGGTGATAATGTCAGGGGGCTCCAAGGACAAGGCAGAGACCCAGCCCTTCCCTCACTAGATAACCGTTCAGTTTAAGAAATAACTGGCCTTTCAAGGCAGATACGGTCTGGCCTCACTACCTCTGGCTCCAGCCACTGCTCATCTTACTCTCCCATTATAGCAGTCTGTTACTGTGCCAGCCATTTGCTGCTTTGCCCGTGGGAAAGCTCCATTTCCTGTGCTCCTGAACCCAGGCCATGAGACCTGGCCTGCTTTGATGTTGAAATATCAGTGAAAGGCATGTGGTGGCCGTGGTGGTGCACACCTTTGATCACAGCACCCAGGAGGTGCTGTGAGTTCAAGGTCAGCCTGGTCTACAGAGAGAGTTCCAGGACAGGCAGAGCTGTTACACTGTCTCGGGAAGGAAGGAAGGAAGATAGATGAAGACACATGTGCCATGCCTCCTAGAGGAAGATGCCCAGGGGGTGGGGGTGGGGGTGGGGTGAGGGTGGGAGTTGGTGAAGCCTGAGAGAAGGCCCCAGGATTTGAAAGTTGGCTTTTACTGTGACATGCCCAACCAATAACAAATCCACCAATGTGCCCTACTTGCTCTTAACCCATACATGCCCTCTGCTAAGATATTTTTCTCCCTAGCATACCCCAGCCTGGTAATTTAGCTGCTACTTTCTCTGTGAAATCACAGTTTCCTTCCACCCCAAAAGGAAAAACAAAACAAGCAAACAGTCAAAACCCAGGTTAGAGTCAACAGCACACAGAATAATGTATCACCCCCGCCCCCAAGGCACCCATGTTTCAACTCCTATAACCAGTGCCGCAAAGGGATGGTTCCCGAATGGCTGAGGACTCATCAGCTAGGTTAACCTGAACTTGCAAGCTTGCCCCTGCGTCTCAGGACCCTAAAGGCAAGCAGAAGAGATGGAGTATACATGATGATGAATGCAGAGGACGGAGCAGCGCAGGGCTGGCTTTGAATGTGGAGGGAGGGGCCAGGAGCCAAGAAACACAGGCCACTCCAGAAGCTGGAAGATACATGGGATGGATTCACTCCTAGACTCCAAAAGAAACAGTCCTGGCAGTCCTGCCCGTAGCTTTAGCCTGGTGGCATCTGATTCAGACCTCTGACCTCCAGAACTGTAGTGTAAATTACATTCTTTTAAGCCATTAAGTTTGCAGTAACCAGCTACAGCAGCAAAAACATTACTGGCGTCCCTCTTGGTGATACGTGCCCACTGTACAGCAGCAGCTTCTCATCACAGGACCAAGGCTCCATCGCTCCAGCCTTCAGACCCTTCTCTTCTCTCTTCAGACTCTTCTCTCTGGTTGTACCCAGACTCCAGAGTAGAGCAAGGTGCTTTTAAGAACTCAAGGCACAGACCAGTGAGATGGCCCAGCAGATGAGGAAGCTTGTCACCAAGCCTGACACCCTAAATTCAGTCCCCAGGACCCATAAGGTGGAAGGGAGAACTGATTCCCAAAAGCTACCCTCTGACCTCGACACACAAGCTACATCACACACATGCCTTCCCCACTAATAAATAAATAAAATGCAATGAAAGTTTGTTTTTGGCTTTGTTTTTGTTGTGTTTTTTTTTTGCGGGGGGGGGGGGCACTCAAGGCAGATTTGTAGAAAAACAATTTTCAAAACCAGGACTAGTTGAGTGCCATATAGCCCAGATTCTGAGGGCAGGCGCTACTGTCTGTGACTAGTGGGCGTAGGCTGTAGAGTCTGAAGAGACACTGCTTCTCCAGCCCTCAATGTTCATTCATAGAAATGGAGAGGATGCCACTGTCATAAAAGGGTGTTTTTGAAGTGGTGAAGCCTACTCAAAGACCAGTTTTGTTGGTTGGTTTGTTCTCAACTGGGAGGAGACAGAAGTACAAAATGGTTTCACTGACAACCAGTTACCACTGCTCTGTGGAACAAACACAGCCCTTGGAAGAGACATTGACAAGGCCACTCTCGGGAACACAGAAATCTGAGCATCCCACTGGGCATTGCTGATTGACCACTGTTCCTTCAGAGATAACAGTGTGAAACCTTCCCTCTAGCTGATGTTAATGGTTTCAAGCACCAAAGAGGCTTTGGCTCTGGACACAGCTTAGAACCCTCTATTTATTAAATCCCCCCACCCACCCCACACTCCCCCACCACTCAACACGGACTTCATCCCACCAGAAACCCAGATGCCCATGCCTGACGTGGAGAGTTGCGGTCAGTTTACTGTGACCATGGGAGGGTTGGACAGACACTCTCCCTATTTAATTCCATAAATGTACAGACATGCAGACAGGTTTGGACAGCCACCAAGGTCCTCTGATTAGTCACTGTCAGGGTCACACATATCCTGTTTTCTCATGGTTGTAGTTTTGGACAACTTCATTACAAACAGTCCCTAAGATCTGTCTGGCATGTGGCCTTCAACTGCACATCTTTGGCTAGAACCTTCCAGTAGCTTTTAGTCCCTGGTGGCCATCTGCCATATTTCTTCCAAATGACACACAGTCCTGGGGCAGAGCCAGGTGCACTCTGGTGAGGGGTGATGGCTCTCCAGCAGGGTGAGAGGAAGCAGGTGTGTCCCGCTTGGGTCTGATCCCTGTCTCTGGACTCTAGGAACAGACACCTCACCAACCACCCAGACAGGAAATTCCCTCCCCAAAGGAGGTAAACGAGATCATTTGCTGTATTTTCAGCCATAAAATTATACCTAAAATCATTCCAAATCATTTGAAGTGGGTTTCCCACCCTCATTATTAGAGTAGCATTCCTTAACTGTGGAAGACACAAGCTTAAAGACTTCCACCACCAGGCTAGAGAGGGCTCAGAGGTTAAGAGCACTGACTGATCTTCCAGAGGTCCTGAGTTCAATTCCCAGCAACTACATGGTGGCTCACAACCACCTTGAATGAGATCTGGTGCCCTCTGTTGGCATACAGGCAGAAGACTGCATACATAATAAATAAATAAAATCTTAAAAAAAAAAAAAAGACTTCCGTCACTCAATCACAGACCCATGCTTCCATGTTAGTCAGCCAGCCAGTTTTCACCTGTTCTCTTCCAGAATTTGTTCTTCGGCTGTGTAAACATGTCTATAGAAAAGCCTAGAAGCTCCAGAGTTTGTGGCACACACCTTTAATCCCAGCACTCAGAAGGCAGAGGCAGGCAAATCTCTGTGAATCTGAGGCCAGCCTGGTCTACAGAGTGAGTTCAGGATAGGCTCCAAAGCTACACAGAGAAACCCTTGGTGCTGTGCCTCCCCTAAATTCCCTAATGACAACTCTGCGACTTAGGGGAAGAAACAGGATAGCTACACAGAGTTCAGCAAGTATGTGTTGGAAGCAGGGAAGGTAGCCATGATGAATTTTTTGTGTGACTTTTTCCTGTCTCCCTGTGACTAGACTGTCACTAGAGGTGTGGCTTGGTGGCAGAGCATTTGAATGGCATGTGTGATGTCCTGAGTTCCATTCCCAGAAGGGTCTGAAACAGAAGGTATGTTACAATAAATCTTTCTGCCAAAAGCCGCCTGTGCCCCACTGCCACGTGTGAGCTTTACACCAGCCGCCTGCCTGAGTTAGGTCGAAATGAATACACAGAAACTTGTATTAGGTACAATGCTGCTTGGCCAATGACTAAGATTCTCATCTGTTAGCTCAGTCTTAACTATCATAAACCTATATATTTTATAACACTTATCAGATGCCTTATTGGCGTCCCTCCTTGCCGGTGGATCACATTGTGCCGCTGGAGCAGGAGCAGAGGGAAAAAAGAGGGATGCTTCCTGTTTCTCCTTCTTTAAATATGAGTCTCCTTGCTATGTCACTTCCTGCCTGGATCACCACTTCTCTACTACATTTCCCAGAATCCTCTTTGACTCCTAGTCCTGTCTAACTTACTGTCTCATTGGCCAAACCGTATTTTATTCAACAATTAATAAGATAAACATACACAGAAGTACTTTCCCCATCAAAGGTGAGATGAAAACTCAGTAAATACAATAGCTACCCACTGAAGCTGTCTACCCAGATGAACTCACAACTCTGTGTGTGTGTGTGTGTGTGTGTGTGTGTGTGTGTGTGTGTGTACACCAACGTGTTCCTGCGCCTGCGTGTGCTCCTGCACCTGTGTGTGTGTGTATGTATGGAGGACAGAGGTCAATGTGGGTGTCTCCTACCACTCCCCTCCTTATTTTGTGTGTGTGTTTGTTGGGGGGGAGTCTCTCACTGAACCCAGAGCTCACTGTTTTAGCCACACCAACTGGCAACAAGCTCTGGGGTCCCATGATTCAGAATCAACATTTGTGGGGGACTTTCCCACAGGAGATTCCAGAGCAGTGCCTCAGTTCAAGAGGCACAGACATCAGCAAGGCTGTTTGATCACAAAGTACAAATGATCTCTGGGCTCTGGGGAGTGGCTTAGCAGGTACCGCATGAGGACCTAAATTTCAATCCACAGCACCCACGTAAAAAGCCAGGTACGGCCACAAGTGCACCTGTAATCTCAGAGCTGAAGGCAACAGAAGCAGAAGGATCCTTGGAACTTTCTGGCTGCTAGTTTAGCTCCAAGTTCAGTGAGAGACTCTGTTGCAAGAGAATAAGGTGGCCAGTGATAGAGCGGGTCATGTGGCGCCCTCCTCTGGCCTCTGTGTAGTGTGTGCAGGCTTGTGCTACACACACACACACACACACACACACACACACACAGTATTTCCTCTATGTTGTTAAAGGTCCAGATGGTAGGGTGATACCTGGAGATGATGTGAATTTCCCATTAGCAACAAAACTCCAGCAGGTGTGCGGAAGCTTGGATGGGTCTTGCCCAGTTTATCACATCTGTAGCTGCAAACCACGATTTTCATGGTGTCTTATCAATCCTTCTAGTATCGTTGAAGGCGCTTTTCTTTTGCTCTGTCCCCATTTTAAATTCTGTCATATCCCATATTCCTTTCTGAAGTCCAATTCATTGAAATTCACCATCTTCATCAGTCTTACTGATAGTGAAATTGCCCTAATTTGCCCTGGTCTGGCTTCTTCCCCAGAATCTCAAGGCAGGAATTGAAGAAGAGTCCATGGAAGAACACTGCTTTCTGGCTCCTTCTTCATGGCTTGCTTTCTTATACAACCCAGGGGTGACACTGCCCATAGTGAGCTGGGCTCTCCTACATCAATCATTAATCAAGAAATGCCCCAGATGCCCGAAGACTTGCCTAGAGGCAGTTCCTCAAATGAGATTCTCTCTTCTGAAATGACCCTAACTTGCGTCCACAAGGAACTAGCACACTCTACAAGTCTTAAAGCCGTTGTGCACAGCCTAAGATTGCTGTTTTACGTCCTCAGTCACTGTTGCACTATGATTCCCAATCACACTAACACCGGGTGCTTAGGAGACAGAAATTCGCCATCCATAGTAACAGGGTCATGAAAATTCCTTGGCTTCAAGTAAAAGTGAGGGGGACAGGGTACATCAAAGTCTACTGGGTTGCAAGTCATGTGACTGCCCTTCAGAAAGACTGCAGGGATTCAGGCAGGGAGCCACCAGCAGTGAGGCGCTGTCTGTGCTCCCACAGGCAGCAAGGATTAGAAAGGCAGGCCTGTCTACACACAGCATGCTGTCTCACAAGCCTATTGTGGCTGTGAGGGAGGGTAGACTCTTTGTGTCTACTCCTTGAATAAACTTTACAAAAGCTACTCATCTTAACCAGAAAATTGGAGGAATGAAGGGAATATTTCCTAAGTTCTGGTAATAGCTGATCCCAGAGCAGGAGGCCTAAGTTAGGCTAGAGAGGGAGGGCTCTTCTCTGTGGCCCTCTCACAGGACAGGCCAACCCTCCTAGAGCTGTTACCAGAGTGTACCGGCTTTACCTGAGTAGGGGGTCTCTGAGGATTCTGAGGCTGCCATGCAGGTAGAATCCAGCTCCTCCTGCTGTTGAAGCCACAGACCCCAGACAGCTGGGATTCATCTGTGTCCTCCATAGAAGTCAGACTCAGCCATTTTAGTAAGACTCACCCTTCCAGAACAGCATGGCAGCGAGCACTGGCATTTCCACAAGGACAGTCCCAAAAGTGAGCCTCCACTTAAGACCTAACAGGGTGGACTTTGAGGACATGAAGGGTGCCAAGTGACACATCTGACGCAAAGCCCTCACTTTAACAGGCCTGGAAATGGGGTTTCCACTCACTCTTCCACAACTGAGAGCCAATAGCACAGATCTGGGACCCTAGCTCTGGGGCCTCAGCCTGGTCACTTCTCCATGCTGTGACACCACAAAATATGTGGCTGGCTGTGTTTCGCTGGGCCTAGCCCAAATAGGTGTGGACTCTTGCTCTGGGCCTGGGCTGTGGACCTGTCTGAAAATCACCAAGGAACTTATTTCTGGTATCCTGGGAAAGTATGGGGTTTAAAGCTTTTAAAAATTTCCAGGAGGTGGTGGCGCACACCTTTTATCCCAGCACTCAGGAAGCAGAGGCAGGCAGATCTCTGTGAGTTCAAGGCCAGCCTGGTCTACAGAGTAAGTTCCAGGACAGGCACCAAAAGCTACAGAGAAACCTGTCTAAAAAAAAAAAAAAATTACACTTACCTGTAGGGGACAGTAAGCCATGCCTGTTAGAGGCTGGCTACAGGTGTGCTTACTGTCCCCTACACTTACCTTACACTTACCTGTTTGTGTGGGAACGCATGCATGCATGCCACAGCACACATGTGGAAGTCAGAAAGACAGCCTGGGGGAGTTGGCTCTTCCCTCCCACCATGTGGGTCTCAGGGATTGAACTCAAGTCATCAGACTTGGCAGCAAATACCTTTACCTACTGAGTCATCTGTGTTTTTAGCTGAAACAAATAGAAAGCCTGGGCCTCTCCAGCCCCAACTCACTGTGACATGCCACTGCACATATGGGATGCCTTTGAGTTTGGAAAAGCAAGGGAGGTTTCCCAGAACCTCATAGGTAACAGCTGTCTGAAAATGAAGCATCTCCCAGGGTCCTGCTTCTTGACTTGGCTGCAAGCTTGAGTGAGACCCATCCCCACTGAAGTGGAAACATGTGGGAAGCATTAGAGAGCCACTTATGAAAATCAGTCACCTCACAGACCCCAAGGGCACAGGAACGGTGGCTCCACCCCTGAGTAGCCAGCTCTTCAGCCTGGGAGCCACAGAAAGATGAGTGTCCTCCTCATCAGGGCCTTTCTAGGATGCTTACGACCACCTAGTTTTGCCCAAGCCTGAGCCGTAGAAATTGGGAACATACTGTTCCCAGCCTGGCTGTCACCTGAGAATAAATTACACAAACGACCCCATCAATAAGCTACCGTTTTCTAACAAAAACCACTCTTCAAACTCAGTGACCTAAAACGTGTTATTGCTCACAGTAGAAGGCTCTGGCCATCTGGCCCAAGCCAGCTGATCTTGGCTGAGCCTTCAGATTGTCTGGATTTAGGGGGCAGGTCTGTTGGGCAATGGCTGGTCTACATGGTCTTACTCTTGGTCTGAGTGGGTGACCAAGCTGAATATCACTCACCATCTACCCAATGGGTAGCTTGAGCTTCAGCAAACTGTGGCCAGTAAGTACAAAATCAGACGTGGTGCAGGCTCGTATCACTCCTGTCTCCTCCCTTCAGGTACACTGTGCAAGACCAACCTCCAAGAGCTGCAGACTTTTCCTCTTCCTCCTTCCTCTTCCCTTTCCCTTCTCCTTCTCTGCTGTGGAACAATCTTTTTATACACTGTGAAAATGTGTCTTTTCCAAGGCACCTTCTGATTGGTTTAATAAAGAGATGAATGACCAATAGCTAGACAGGGGATACAGGCAGGACTTACGGACACAGAGAGAACTCTGGGAAGAAGAGAGGCAGAGAAGCCAGCCAGACACAGAGTGGAAACAGGAAGTACAAGACGACAGAGAGGTAAAAGCCACATGGTAGAACATAGATTAATAAAAATTTGGGTTAATTTAAGTTCTAAGAGCTAGTGGGACAAGCCTATGCTAAAACTGAACTTTCATAATCAATAATTAATTCTCCATGTCATTTGGGAGCTGGCTCGTGGGACAGAGAAAGACATGTCTCCTTCTAATTCTTTTTGTTGTTGTTGTTCATTCTTTCTCTGCAGTTTATTTATCTGCTGTCTGTTTTTCTTGGTAATCTTTTTTTCTTTTTTTTATCTTTTTTTGTAATTTTTTTTATTAGTTCAAATTAGGAACAAGCTTGTTTCACATGTCAATCCCCTCTCCCTCCCCCTCCCCCTCCCCTACCCCCCGACCTATCTCCACCCCATCCACCTCCCACTTCCCAGGCAGGGTAGGGTCCTCCATGGGGGCTCCCCAAAGTCCACCACATCATCCTGGGCCGGGCCTAGGCCCTTCCCCATGTGTCCAGGCCTAGAGAGCATCCCTTCATGTGGGATGGGCTCTCAAAGTCCCTTCTTACACCAGGGAAAAATACTAATCCACTACCAGGGGTCCCCTAGAGTGCGGAGGCCTCCTAATTGACATCCATGTTCAGTGGTCTGGATCAGTCCAGTACTGGCCTCCCAGACAGCAGTCTGGGGTCCATGTGCTCCTCCTTGTTCAGACCAGCTGATTCTGTGGGTTTCACCAGCCTGGTACCGCCCTCTGTTCTTTTAATTCTTTCACCATGTATATGTGTGTGCTTGCACACATGTACACACATGAATATGCCATGGTCTCTGTGTGGAGGTCAGATGACAACCTGGGTTCTCTCCTACTATGTGGCCTCTAGGGGTAGAACTCAACTGAGCCATCTAGCTATCCCTAGATTCCTCCTCCTCTTCTTTTTCTTCTTTTGTTTTTCTGTTTGTTTCTTTCCAGACAGGGTTTCACTATATAACAGCTTTGGCTATTCTGGAAATTGCTCTGTAGACCAGGCTGGTCTCAAACTCACAGAGATCTGCTTGCCTGTGCCTCCCAAGTGCTGGGACTAAAGGCATGCACCACCATTGCCCAGCTTAGACTCTATTTCTTAATGAAAGAAACTAAAAAGACTTGGGGAAAGGCAGGAGGGGACTTATAAGTCACTGAACATTCTTTTTTTTTAATTAGCCTATCAAAGTGACCTTGAAAGAAAGGCTATAAAGAAAAAAAAAAAAAACCAAAAACTCATGAAAATGATGACTTGAGGGTACCATGCTCTATTCCAGGGAGTGTCTGTGTAGCTACGTGTCCTTTCTTTATGGGCATTCCATTTTGAGATCCATGTAACTCCCTTGTTATGCACTGTTGGGGAGAGCGCAAACAACCTGAGCCATGTGACAGAGCTGGGAGGTGGTAGAGCCAGGAAATGAACCAGGCAGAGGGGCACCAGGGCCAGCTTCTTGAGAGCCAGCTCTACTGCCCCTCTGCCCATGCAGCTGGGACCAGGACACCCATGTGTGAGGATGTGCGCACAACTCCTTGAGGCTTCAGATGGTTCTGCTCTTGCTCAACAAACTCTATGCTAAGATGAAATAACACTTGGTGATGTCTCAGAGAGACGAACTATCATTGGGAATGCCCCTCCAGCCACACATCTTGCCAAGTTTCCTGGTCTCCCATTTGTTTCCCTGTCTATAAAATTGGAAC